>NC_080165.1:101676286-102276286 GCF_950295315.1 Erinaceus europaeus
GATGTGATGTTTCCCTGGGGAGTCTGCTCCCACCTCCCCCCATGCAGTAGGTGTCCCAGCCCTGCCCTCACCTCCATTTTTGCAGAGCCACCAGCCCTCTAGACTCTTCTTTGTCACCTGTGTTCAATGTGTGGGGCAGGGCACTCTGCTCCCATAGCCCTGGGCTTCCACCCAGACTGGGGGTTACCAGCTTCCATGTGGGGGCGCATCTGTCCAGCCTGCAGGTGAGGGGCTGCCACCTCCCTGCCCTTGTTGTTTTACAGAAGGCAGAGCAGTAGGAAGCAGGGGAAGAAGGCACAGGCCTCATGGTACCAAGGGAGCTGAGTAAGGTGCACCAAGGCAAAGCATTGCAGAGGAGTGAGGATGCAAGAGAGAGCCAGAGCCCAGCTGGGTGACTGAGCCCAGGAGAGCCAGACAGCAGCCTTTGGGGGAGTGCTCTCCACCATTCCCAAAGCCTTCACTCTCTCGCCTCCTTCCCACAGCACTACTCCAGTCTCTGCAGGTCCTCCATGCTTCCACTTCCACCTGTTCTCAGCTGCAACCTGCACTCTCCCCTCTCCTGCAATCTGTCCTCTGCTCTGTTCTGCTTGGCTTTGCTCCCAACCCCCACTCCTAGCCCTCCCCCCCCCCCCCGCATTAATCACCATCTAGCAGCAGCCTTGCTTGGTAATCATCACCTGTGCTTTTTTTTAAAAAATTAAACTTTACTTACTTATTTTTTATTTGATAAAACAGAGAAATTGAGATGGGGGGATAGAGAGGGAGAGAAAGAGAGACACCTGCAGGCCCTGCTTCACCACTTGTGAAGCTTTCCCCCTGCAGGTGGGGACCGGGCTTGAACCTGGGTCCTTGTGCACTGGAATGTGTGCTCTTTACCAGAAGTGCCCCCTCATCACCCTTGCTTTTTATTTTTATATTTTTGTTAGTGATTTAATACTGAATTTATGAGATAACAGGGGTTATCTGTGTCCCTATACCTTCTATCGGAAACTGCATAGGTTCTCCCAAGGTCACAGATATTGGTTGACTATTATTTATTTCTGTATCTGTCTATCTCTCTCTCTCTCTCTCTCTCTATCTATCTCTCTCTCTCTCTCTATCTATCTATATATATATATATATTTGTCCTTTTTTTTTTTTTGTTAGGGGGCCGGGGCAGATGGTGCACCTAGTTTTTTTTTTTTGCCTCCAGGGTTATTGCCAGGGCTCGGTGCCTGCACCATGAATCCACAGCTCCTGGAGACCATTTTTCCCCCTTTTGTTGCCCTTATTGTTGTGGTTATTATTATTATTGTTGTTGTTGTTGGATAGGACAGAGAGAAATCAAGAAAGGAGGGGAGACAGAGAAGGGGAGAGAAAGACACCTGCAGATATGTTTCACTGCTTGTCAAGCAACTCCCCCTACAGGTGGGGAGCCGGGGCTCAAACTGGGATCCTTACGCTGGTCCTTGTGCTTCGTGCCATGTGCACTTAACCCACTGCCCTACCGCCCAACTCCTTATGTTTGCCTTTTTTCCCTATGATCTTGCCTTGTCTTCCTTTCTAAGTCACACCTACTACTTCCTAGTGTTCTTCCTCTTTTATATTTTTTTCTGTTGGAATTGGAGTTCAGTGACCCCTGGTCATCTTCTCCTAATATTTCCCTCTCTGGGAACATGGACCCAAATTCTTTGTAAGGTGCAGAAGGTGGAAGGTCTGGCTTCTGTAGTAGATTATCTGCTGGTCATGGCTGTCAGTAGGTTGATCCATACCCCCAGCCTGTTTCTTTCTTTCTTTCTTTTAAGTTTTTATTTATAAAATGGAAACACTGACAAGACCATAGGATAAGAAGGGTTCAATTCCACACAATTTTCACTGCCAGAACTCCGTATCCTATTTCCTCCCTTGAAAGCTTTCCTATTCTTTATCCCTCTGGGAGTATGGACCCAGGATCATTATGGGTGTAGAAGGTGGAAGGTCTGGCTTCTGTAATTGCTTCTCTGCTGAGCGTAGGCATTGACAGGTGGATCCATACTCCCAGCCTGCCTCTCTCCCTAGTGGAGCAGGGATCTGGGGAGGCGGTGCTCCAGGATACATGGTGGGGTCATCTGCCCAGGGAAAACAGGATGACATTATAGTAGCATCTTCAACTTGGTGGCTGAAAGGCAGTAAGATATAAAGCATGACAAAGTGTTTAAGTAACAGGAACTAAAAATTAGCAGTAGAGAATATGGGAATAAGAATTTTAGGGTGAAAAGAAGCTACAAAGTCAATTTTAGGCATGTTCTTAGGGGTCCATGACTTTGGTAATTTTTGCTGGAGCTTGATATCTAACATGGAGGTGTACTTAAAATTTTATCTGGGAAGATGGTGTCAGACTTGAAAATCCAACTAGAAAGCTGGAACAGGGCAGAAAGTTGCTCCCAAATTTGAAGAAAATATATCAACATAATTAACTGCTTACAACATTGATCTAACCCAGGGTCCATATATATTCATATTTAGCACAGGAGCTTGTATAACTTCTGTGTCCCTTTCAGTCTGAGCTTGCAGTCTGTGGTCACAGCTGGGAACATTCTAGGCTGCTCACATTTCAGGATCTCCTTTGAGTGGCAAAGTAGACTGACCCAGCCTCTCTTCAGAAAGAGGGGCAGTTCCTTATGCTTATGCGATCTGTCTACCACCACTATAAAAAGGAGCAACAGAAGCCTCTATAAGATACAGTACTCACCTTATTTGACACTTGCAATTACACATTTCTACAACTTTATGTTCTTAGCTACCAATGAGGCAGAAGACATTTGCCCAGTGTGTGTGTGTGTGTGTGTGTGTGTGTGTGTGTGTGTATGTGTGTGTGTTGTGTGTCTGTGTGTGTGAACACAAATTTATATATTTTTTTGTCTCTAGGATTATTGTTGGGGCTCTGTGTCTGTACTAACAATCCACTTTGCTCTACAGTGAGGACAAGGTCCAGGAGAGGCTTTGAAAGGGCTTATGATGATGTTCTTGATGGAAATGACCAGTGATGGTGGAGAGAGAGGTATATTAGAGGTCTAGGCCCATCATCGCCTGTGCTTTTAAGAAAAAGATTTAGTGATTTATTTATGATGGAGGGAGTAAGGGAGAGGGAACTGGAGAATTCTACCTGAGATGCTGGGAATCAAACTTGGAACCTCAGTCCTGAGAGTCCAACACCTTCTCCCCTGTGCCACTTCCTAGATCCAACTCTGTGCTTTTGTTTCTCCCTCTACTCTCACTACTGGACAGGTGGGTGTAAGGTCCATGTGTTCTAGGATGTTACTGCACCTTTTAGTATTGATATGTCATTAACATCAGGGAGTACTGGAGTGAAGGGAATAAATGGATTGGTTCAAAAAGTTGGAGAGATTCTGCCAAAACTTAAGGTGAACTAAGGCTGAGAAGTGGCCCAGTGGTAGAGCACATGTGGGAGACCTTAGGTTCAGTCCCTGCCACCACTTAAAATAAAATAGGCTGACAGGGGCCAGGCAGTGACAGTCACTTGAGCATACACATTACCATGTTCAAGGACATAGGTTTTAGCCCCTATTCACCACCTGTGGTAGGCAGGGGGTAAGGGGATGCTTCACAAGTAGTGAAGCAGGTCTGCAGGTGTGTCCTTCTGTCTCTCTCCATCTCTATCTTCCCTCCCTTCTCCTCTCAATTTACCTCTGTCCTATCAAATAAAGGCAAAAGAAGAAGGAGGAGGAGGAGAGGAGATGAAGATTAAGAAGAAAGAAAAAAAGAAAGGAAGAAAGGAAAGAAGAAAGAAAGAAAGAAAGAAAGAAAGAAAGAAAGAAAGAAAGAAAGAAAGATGCCACTGGGAGCAGTGGATTCATAGTGTAGGCACTGAACCCCAGTGATAACCCTATGGCAATGGACAAAGAAAGAAAGGAAAAGAGAAAGTGGGACAAAAGGAAGGAAATAAGTCTAATTAAGCATCTAGATTTTTTCAGGCCCTCAGGGTTCTATACAGCCCCATCACCAAACCTGTGTTGGCTTATGACTATGTTCATGAATGATTGCTTTTACATGGCCATGGAGGGATGGGGAGGCAGGCAGCTTTGAGCAGCCAGAGCCCAGAGTGAGAGCCATGAGAGAAGGCACAGGCTATCAGGCCAGGACAGGGAAATCCAGAAAGGCTTCTTGGAGGATCTGTTCTTGCCATGGCTGGTGTTATGCACCAGTTGGGAGGGACTTTGAGGAGCAGGGTGGTCTGAGTTGTCTGATACCCATTGGGAGGGACTTTTGAGGAGCAGGGTGGTCTGAGTTGTCTGATACCCACTGGGTGTTTGGGGCAGGTCTGTATGTGGGGGGTTGCAGTGTCTCCACTGTACACTTAAGCTGGAAGATGGTGACACCCTGGGTCTCCTGGTTGGGGACCCTGCCTGAGAAGAAGCCAGAGAGATAAGAGGCTGGCTTATCCCAGAAAAGCCAGGGTCTGTACTAGTTATCCTCTGCAGATAGAAACCATTTAATAGATGAAGAAAGGCAGGAGCAGAGGGTCAGTCAGAAAGGGAGGGAGTTCATTGCAGAGCCCCAGATGCCTGGCTCCACTCTCCACTCCCCTAACAGCAATGGAACCACAATAGCCATAGGTCACAGGTCACAGGTTACAGTGAGAGACTCAATGGGACCCACCACTGCCTATCACAACTTTCATCTCTCATTCAACATAACACAGAGGGTCTAAAGAATGAATAATAAGGGACTGGGTGGTGGTTCACCTGATTGAGCACACATGTTGCCTTACACAAGGACATGGGTTCAAGCCCTCACTGCTCACCTGCAGGGGAAATTTCAAGAATGGTGAAGCACTGCTGCAAGACTCCCTCCCTTGGCTTCCATCCCCTCTTAATTTCTCCCTGTTTTGTCAAAAAAATTTTTTTAAATGAGGATAGGTAAAAAAAAAAGCATATTTCTTTGTTTTGTCAAATAAAAATAAAATGATAAAAATAAAAATATTTAAAAAATGAGAATAGATAATAAAAATAGCCAACCTTTAGGGACTAAGTGGTGGCACACCTGGTTGAGCACACACATTACTGTGCACAAGGATCTGGGTTCAAGTCCCCGTTCTCCACCTGTGGGACATGGCTGGGGGAGGGGAAGCTTCATAGGTGGTGAAGCAGGTCTATAGGAATCTCTCTCTCCATTTTAATTCTTTTATTATCTTTATTTATTTGAAAGAGACAGTCAGATATCAAGAGAGGAGGAGAAGGTAAAGAGGAAGAGAGACAGAGAAACACCTGCAGCACTGCTTCACTACTCATGAAGCTTTCCCCCTGCAGGTGGGGTCTGGAGGTTTGAACTCAGGTCCTTGAGCAGTGCTACGTGTGCTCAATCAGGTACGATACCACCCGGCCCCATCTTTCTCCTTCTCTGTCTCTACCTTCTCTCTCAATTTCTCTCTGTCTCTATCCAAAATTAATAAAAAATAAGAAAAAAATTGAAAAAAGAAATTTAAAAAGACACTGTAAGACTAAATTTCTAGAAAGACAAACTAATAAACCTTATACACGGAGCCAGACTAAGAATCTGCTTGGGGTAGACCAGATGAACAATGTTGACTGAGAGCCAGCTTCTTTCTGGGTTCAGGAAATTATTTCTCTTCCTGGACACAGAAACACACAAATACAGATACTTTCTGCAGCCCAGGCATGTTGTTCTGGAGTCTGGTGTGGTGGGCTTGGGCATGTGGGACATGGAGTGGAGTATGCCACAGCTGAGTACTCCTAGGTACTAGTTTCAACCTCGTCCTTGACTGCTTTACCGGGAGGTGAAGACACTTGAGATTCACATTCCCTGACTAGTTCCAACACCTTCTGCTGGATGGTAATCGCCCTGACAATGCATCCACATGGGTCCTGACTTCTAAATTTTTGTGAAGGTATGATGAAAATGACTCCAATATCAAGAAACACATTGTAGCCCGAACCATCTCAGACACTACTGAAAATACGAATTAACAGAAAGAGAGACCTTTCCAATAGAGATGATGCATTTCTGGAAGAAGTCTTGGGGTAGGTCTGGGATTGTTAACCAATCCAATTAGAGGGAAAGAAATAAATTATATGTTCACATTGGAAAAAAGGTTTCCCTGCTTTTGCTGATTCAACATAAATGGCTTGCATTGATAAAGAGTGAGTGAGCCTATGGTGGGGCTGTTGGCTTACTGGCTAATGAGTGCTGGCAATGCAAAGAGCTTTGATGATTAATTGCTACATTGAAAAATGGAAAGGCCCTGATGTGTGTGTGTGTGTGTGCGTGTGCGTGTGCGTGTGTGTGTGTGTGTGTGTGTGTGTGTGTGATCATCTATAGGGTTTCAAGGCTCAGGGCCAAGTTTTCCAGATAGAAAGTGTGTGTAGGGGGGAGGAAAATAGGGGTCAAAGAGAAAAAGAGAAAGGGAGAGAGGGAATGACACCACTTCAACAATTTCCCCAACGCAGTGGGGGCTAGGCCTCAGCCTGGGTCATGGGCTTGGCAAAGCAGACATGCTCTCAGAACAGCTGTCTCGCAACTCCAAGATTCTCTACTTTAGTGAGGGCCATTCATTGCTCAGGATCAATGAAAAGGAGCCTGACTTCCCTTAGACATGCCGGAGTTTCATGTCTTGGATTTCACTACAGTGAGTATTTTCACCATAACAGATTCTTAAGGGAGGGCTGGTCCTGTCCTGGGTCTGAGAGGAGAGCCCTAAGGGCCAGTTGCCCTAACGGGGATGTTGTTTCATTCAGGGGGTATTGGATGCTTGAGAAGAATCACAAAAGACTTCGTGGATCAGATGTGCAAACTTTATTTCAAAGAAGTAGAGAGTGTGCAGGAACAGATGTTATTAGTAAAGCACAAATATCACTAGGTAGTGCAGTCACAGGAAGGCCATGGAGAGAATGGCCCCCTCTGGGCTCTCTTCCTCATTTCAGATGCAGTCTTAGTCTCACCTGAACTCAACCTTTCACTGGTCCACTGAGATTATCTGTTTTTCTACTGGACTTCTGTTTTTTAGGAGTGGTACTGCCCATAGTGAATGTGCTCCTTGGTGCTCTCATAAAACTCTTCCCCTCTCATAGGACAAGCAGGTGGCAAATGAGCAAAATAAAAAATAAAGCAATCCTACTTTCAGATAGTCCTGGCTAACTGGGGTTCTGGGTCCTCTAGGCCTCAGCTTTTCCTAATGAGATGAACCATACCTTAACCTACCCACAACTACTACTGTTTTATAGTAGAATTTAGATATTTATTTTCTCATTTCTCTTTTTATTCTAATCACAGATTCTAGACAGGAAACTCCTTAAAGGTCTGGGCTTCGACTATCCATCAGTCATTGCAGAACATTTATGTCTGTTAGAACCATCTGAGTGAGGGACCTGTGAAGGAGTGAGTAGCCAACACATGATGTACTTTCTCTAAGAAACACAAGTGCTGTCCTAGTTCATGACCTTGTGTTCTGTTTCCCATATCTTTGAAAGACACCCCTCCTACCCCCCTTTTTTTTCCTCCAAGTTTGAGCTCCAACATTTCACCAATGAACTTACAGAGTCTCTTCGGACTGAAAGATCACTATGGTTTTCCACTGCTATCGTTTTTTTAAATTTTCTTTCTTTCTTTCTTTTTCCAACAAGACATTCAATATATTCTACCAACTATCTTTTAAAATACTTTATTAATTTTATTTATTGGGTAGAGACAAACATAAATTGAGAGGGAAGGGGGAGACAGAGAGGGGATCTCTCTCTCTGAAGCACTGCTTCACCACTTGTGAAGCTTCCCTCCTGCTGACTTGAAGCCGGGTCCTTGAGCACTGTGATATGTGCACTTGGCCATGTGTGCCACCACCTGACCCTGACTATCTAAGTAACTAAAGAGTAATGCAACCTTTATGAAGGTCTGTTCCCCAGTAAGTTAAACCCAAATCCTTCTTCCTATTGTAGTTCCAATTTATTAAGGGGATCTATTCGTTCACTTGCTTGAGAAATATTGATTAAGGGGTTCCCTTACAGCTGAGTGCCTTGCCTTTGGGATGTGGCTCTGATTAAAAGCAATGTGATAGCTACCTGTGGAGACTGCTGACAAATAGGGTGACATACCAAACGAGTAATTACACTAATAACCGCAGGACTATATAATTTCAGCCATGCTAAGTGGCATGAAGTGAAGTGTGATGCTGCTGCTAAGACTGTGCAGATAGAAAATGAGCTTCCAAACTACATGGGCTCCAGGACTCCTATCTGAGCACTTCCCTAACCTTCTGCACCATCTTGGGCAAGTCATGAAGCCTCTTGCAGCCAGTGTCTTCCACTGTGCAAAGCAACGACTATGGTGATCCAGGGACGAGACAGCTAGTAAGCGGCCCCTCCAGCCAAGTTCTTCACCGTGCAACAAACTTTGCTTTAAAGAAAAACTTTAGGGGACCGGGTGGTGGTGTACATGGCTAAATGGACACACTACAGTGTGCAAGGACCTGGGTTCAAGCCCCTGGTTCCCACCTGCAGGGGAAAAGCTTCCCAAGTGGTGAATCAGGGCTGCAGGTGTCTTTCAGTCTCTCCCCCCCCCTCAATTTCTGTCTCTATCCAATAATAAATACAAATATATATTTTTTTCCTCCAGGGTTATTGCTGGGCTCGGTGCCTGCACCATGAATCCACCGCTCCTGGAGGCTATTTTTACCCCTTTTGTTGCCCTTGTTGTTGTAGCCTTGTTGTGGTTATTACTATTGCCATTGTTGATGTTGTTCATTGTTGGATAGAACAGAGATAAATGGAGAGAGGAGGGGAAGACAGAGAGGGGGAGAGAAAGATAGACACCTGCAGACCTGCTTCACCGCCTGTGAAGCGACTCCCCTGCAGGTGGGGAGCCAGGGGTTCGAACCGGGATCCTTACGCCAGTCCTTGTGCTTTGCGCCACATGCGCTTAACCTACTGCACCACCGCCCAACCCCCAATAAATACAAATATTTAAAAAATATATAAAAGGAAAAACTTTAGCAAGAAACTAAGCCACAAGAGAAGGCAGAAGAGAAGGTGGAAGTTTCTAGAAGCTAGGCTCTAGCTCTCCGAAGTCCTTCTGTGTCCCAGGCTAGTTTAACTTGCGGTCTAGTGCATGTAATGCCTAGAAATAGGCCTCCCATGAACTTGAGGAAGGATTTGCCTTTGGCCCAGAAGCTTAACCTGTTGACCTTGGCACTCCTGCTAGTAATGGGACTAAAGTGAAGCTGGTGTAGGCTCCAAGCTTCAACTGTCCAGTCCGGGGAGGCAGAGCCAGCTGGCAGCCAAAGCTCAGAGTACTTCAGAATCTCCTCAGAGCTGCACTCACCCCAGAAACACATGGCCCCACTTACTTTGCATTTCTCCAGCTCTGCCTATTGTACCTCAGTACACTGGGGGCCGATGAAGAAGTGGGCAGGGGAAGCCCAGAGGAAGGGACAAAGCTGTGTCCTCCTTCAAATAGATTCCAGTCCCTGCTCTGCCATTTACCTGCTTAGTGACCGGTGACCAGGTAGATGAAACTCTCCAGCCTGGAAGTTTCAGGGGACTCTGGCAGCGCCAGGGACCCATGGCAATGCATGGAGGTGGAGTGGCAATGTGCCAGGCACATCTTCATTTCCTGTCCTCGTGTTTTAGTTTATGAAAAGCCCAGTGCTGGGAGCAGGTGGTGGTGCACCCACTTGAGTGCACATGCACAGGCACAAAGGACCTGGGTTCAACCCCCTGCTCCTCCTATACGAAGGTAGCTCCACAAGCAGTGAAGCAGGTATGCAGGCGTTTTTCTGTCTCCCTCTCTATCCACCCCCCTCAATTTCTTTCTATCCTATCAGATAAATTATAATAGAAAGAAAAACAATGGCTGCTGGAAGCTGTGGATTCATAATGCTGGTACCAAGTTACAGCTATAACCCTGGTGACAAGAAAAAAAGAAAGGAAGAAAAGAAAGAAGAGAAAAGAAAACAGTACCACATCATGTTGCTCTTAACCGAAGTCACTACCCTGTGCTGAGCTCACGTCTGGAGGTTCGTGCCATTCTGAGATGGCAGGGATCAAACTCAGCATCTCACACTCTTAAATCCAGTGCTCTAGCCACTGTGCCATCTCCTAGTCTGCTAAAATACAACTTTATTTCAGTAAAGAAAAAGAACCCTCAAGGTTCAGTCCCAAGAGAGCCAACTGCTTCCGTTTCAGGGACTCATTCATGCCCTAGGGTTGCCACTAATGTCCCTCTCAGGCCAGCCTTGGCATAATGGGCACAGATATCATCAAGGGGACCCCCATGGCTCTTGGGGAATCCCTTATGGGGGAGCAGCAGGCACTGAAGAGTTTCTTTCCATTTGAGCACTTTACATCTCAAAGGGGCAAATCAGCCAGAAATAGGATAGAAGAAAGTACAGGAAAGAGAGGAGAGAGAGGGAAGGGACACAGAGCCACCATTTGGGAGTGCCTCATCACCTACCATGGTGACCGGACCTGGCTGACTCAGGGTGGGTGGCCCAGTGAACTTACTGGCCAGAAGGAAGTGGGCAGCACCAGGCCAGTGACCCCTGGAAACCTGCTCAGAAGACCATCCCAATCTTGCCTGGGCAACAGAGGAGAGGAACAGAACTTAAAACTGAGGTCTGAGCATCTGCCCAATTCCTCTGGCAGCTCCAGGAGGCCATATCCCGGAAAAGCCTCTTGTGGCTAAGTCATCCTGGGTACTATCCCAAACTTGTGACTCAGGGCAGCTGGCTTGTAGGGAACCAGACAAGCCCTTTGTTCCACATAGTTAATTGTCCTCCCTTACTGCCTAACGGGATGAAAGTCACTTGCAAAAAACACAAAACAAACAAAAAAATCAACTTTGTAGTCACTCCAAACTTTCCCTCCACCCACCCCAATAACCAATGGGCTGTAAAGAAACTTCCAAACTAAAACTACTGGGCTCGTTATTGTTCTAGGTCCAAGATATTCGAGAGAAATATCCTTCCAGGAGCAACAGCATCAGGAAGGAGAGCAAGAAGGGTGATGACAGTGAACTCGGTGGCTCCCAGCAGTGACTATCTTTCACGTGGCCCAATGGAGAATGAAGTCCTATGGAGGAGGAGACACAGGACCATGTCTACATACAACTCCGACATCATCCAATTTCAACAAGTTTTTACTAAAACACAAGTTATGGCCTTGACAATACTGAATGCAAAACACTGGTGTACACAGATCTTACAGAGATGGGGGCCACTGAGGGCCCAGTCACAAAAATAAGATTTAACAAATGGGGGAGGTGGTCTAGGGGAAAGGGTCCGGGAAAGGGGGAAGGCAAGCACACTGATTTTATTGAGAGAAAAAGCTTATATACTGGAGGGTGGCTGAAGTTTAATAAATAAAGGTCAACTTATAATATATAAAAACCATATAAACATTTATATGCTACATGCATATCATATAATTTAAAGTAATAATTTATCTATAAGGGGGGGGACGACACCAACTCATGTTCTTCCAATTTTCCGTGACAAGGCACACACACAGGAGGTGTCTATCCGGATCCACCGCCAGCCCACCAGTTTGTTGTTTTCGGACGTGAGGGCCCGCACGTAGGTCTGTGATGTCTTGCACTGAGAGTTCCAGTGCTTGTCATCGATGCCCCGGCAGCCATTTTTCACCGGCCTGGCCTCCTTACACCGAGTCTCATAAAAGTACTGTTTGACGGGGGAGTTGCCCGTCTTGATCTCCCCCAGCACCGTTACCTGGTGTCCCCGAATGTCGATGGCTGATGACTTGTCCGTCACCCACAGGCTCTCGCTGTCACACACGGAGTACTCCCCTCGGTGGCTCTTGTGCTCCGAGTACCTCTTCCTTCGGGGTGACGTCCTGTTGGCCACGGCTGGGCTGCCCACGTAATCCTCCATGAGATATAAGGGCGGGGGGCCCAGGGGGGTGCTGGCCGTCAGGAGCACCCGGGGAGAGCTGTAGCGTCTCTGCTGCCTCAGCAGGTCCGTGTCCATGGCCCCCACCGGGTGGAATTCTGACCGGGGTGGTTGGTCCTGCTGGGGCTCCCGGGGGCCCTCGGCCTGGGGCAAGACTTCTGGAGGGCTTCCCTGAATGTCCAGCGTCTGCTTGGAGAGCTTGTTCTTCAGGATGTCTGCCTGGATCAGCCGGATGATGAGGGAGTTGAGAGAGTCTTCGGGCAAACTCCTCTGGTCCATGTTGCTGCCTTGGGTGCCACGGAGATAAGCGAGAAATATCACATAAAACAAGATGGACATCACCTTGTTCACCTGTAAGAGCTGCAAAGGAAACACAGGTGTTAGTTGGAGGTAGGGGGGTGAGAGGGAGGGATCTGGGTCCCTGCCATCGGGGTGCCTGAGGGGGGACACCTACATTCTGACAGCCAGAGGATGAGGGGTGTTGGCTTTCTCTACCCCCTAACCCCTCAGGTTAGAGTGAGAGTCAGTTGAATCTCCAAGGAAACAGAGAAACATCCTATAAAGTTTAAAGTGTCTAACGTCAGTCAATTATTAAAGCACCATGGTTGGGTGACAGGGAGAGATGTGAGCATGCGTGTGTGTGTGTGTGTGTGTGTGTGTGTGTGTGTGTATGTGTGTGTGGTGGTGGTGGTGGTGGTGGGGTGTATGAAAGGCAGAGAATATATTTTTTTATTGGGGCCAGGACCTTGCATATGGATTATTTCATTGCTCTTGGGATGACTTTTTTCATTCAGATACACACACACACACACACACACACACACACACACACACACACACACACACTATGAGCAAAATGGTGAGACACCATAGCACCAAAGCTATGGTGTCTCCCATTTTGTGCTGGGACTTTGAACCTGGACCATGATAGAACACACATCCTAGGCAGTGAGTAACTGGGGGAAAAATACAACAGTATTTAATAAAATAAGCCAAATGCTTCAAGCACCTGGTTCCCACCTGCAGGGAAGGGAACTTCAACAACAATGGAATGGTACTGCAGGTGTCACTTTTGTCTCTAACCTTCTATCAAAAGGAACCAAAGAGAGAGAGAGAGAGAGAGAAAGGGGTAAAAACAGTTGCCGGAAGTGCCGGAACTGTACAGGAACCATCTCTCAGCTACGACCCTGGTAGCAAATGAAAGAGGCAATCATGACTATTGGATCTGGAGAATGGAAAGGCTGGTTCCCCTCCTAGGGTTCAAGTCAGAGTATTACAGGCACAGGTGGCTTGAAGACACATATCCCGTCTTTCCCAGACAGACAGACAGACAGATATTGCTTCTGTGCCCAATGGTCACTGACTCCTGCACCCTCACATGGAGACAGGTTGTCATCGCGTCTTTAACTGTCACTCAAGTTAAACACCACTGCCCCTAGCCAGGGACACTGCATCTAAAAATCTGCATCCTTTCATCAGCACAAGTGGCAGCAACCTTGGACCGTGTCAAAGAACAGAGCCCCATGTCCCCCCGCTGCAGCCCTGAGGACTCAGAGACTGAGGACCTAGATCTTAGTAACCTTTGTCAACCTTTTGAAAACCCGTTAGTGAGGTCTCACTGCCCACTCTAAGGCAGGCCCTGAGTTCAGGGTGTCCTGACAAGAGCCCCAGGGACACACTTCAGTGGGATATCCAAGTGTCCCCAGAGGCCCTTGCGGCATGTAACCGAGAAGTGGCGATTGCCAGCTCCAAGGTGTGTAGGCAAGGCTAGCCCCTATACAGCAGGACTGTGCTGTGATTATTTTCCTCCCACCTTTAGCTTTTTAATAATATTAAAAAAGAATAGCTTTCCATTACAAGGTGTTTCTGTTTTTCACTCAAAGGCTCTTGAGCCCAAGCACAGGCTCCCTGGGTTGTCATGGTGGAAGCTGGGCACAGGTGTCACTTGAGTCCTTGTGGAATTCCGGGGCTGATCTCGAGACACCGGCAAGGCCAGTCTCACTGACACCAGAGCTGAGCCCAGAGTTTCCGAAGGCTACGTCCTCCCTCCTTGGTGATTCACTGGTAGCCTTTCTTTAATTACCCTCACTGTTGCTGCCCCACCTGCTCCCAGGAGGACCAAGCTTCCTCTTGAAAGCTCTGTCTAAGCATGGAAAAAAATCAAAGCCCTCCCCTCCCATTCTCCTGTGGTATTTTCAGAAAGGTTTTGCTTATTCCGGGGGGAATGGGGAAATGCAGAAGGGAAATAAACAAAGGTGAAGCAAGGACCAGGGGAAGGAGCAGGCTAAGTGGGCCTTGTCCTAGCCTGCCTGCCTCACTCACTCTCTCCAGGACCCAGAACTCAGCCTTGCCCTGGCCCTGCTATCTCCTCTCCAAAGGCCATGGTACCACAGGCCCTCTGCTCCCATTCCTGATACCCGCCTGCTTCTCTGATAAGGGGACAGAGCTCCCTGCCAGTGGAAACTACTCTGGGGACAACAGAGGCTTCAAGGTCAAAACCAAGAGAGGAGGAGCCTAGATCTGCTGCCCAGCCATAGAGATGGCCCGGACAGCCCTGTTACTCAGGAAACAGGCTCTCATGGGAGTAATCTTTCCTCCTTTCTCTCATTCTGAATGTGACCTTTGACCTTGCAGGTCCCACATAGCATAGTGGTGATGCACGGGACTTGCATGGGGAGGTCCTGGGATCGATTCCTGGCACTGCCAACAGCCTGAGCTGAGGAGTGCTCAATAGAAAAAGAAAATGGGGCCAGAGAGATGGCTTACTGGTAGGGTGCCTGTCCTGCTAGGTTCCAGCTTTGGCGTCACACAGGCAGTGGCAGAAGCCCCTCACTGTTGCTGTGGTGTCTCCCTCTCTTTCTGAATGAAAAAGTGGTCCCTAGAGGTGAAATTGTGCACAGGTAAGGCTGTGCTTCCACATTAAATAAACGGAAGACAGATGCTGATAAAGTATAAAAAAATATGACTTGCATGCTACAAGTCAGTCTCATGTGAGACTGGAATCACACTCCAACTGCACTTTCTCCCAGGACAAAGTAGAGGGCCTGAGCAATAGCTCATGTGGATAATGCACTGCTTTGATGGGTGTGAGACCCAGGTTTGAGCCTGGGCTCCCCCACACTGAAGGAATGTTCAGTGCTGTGGTCTCTTTCATTGCCTCTGTCTGTATCAGAAAAAAAAAAGCAAAATAAACATGCAGTGAAATATTTCAGGACTGAATAATGTGTGGTATCTCTGGGCTGGGACTGCAAATAAAAGTTTAGGAGCATTGGTCTGAACATGGACCCAAAGAGTATTAGATGCAAACACTGGGCTGGCAAAACAGGTCACTTGGCCATTATGCTGCTTTGCCATACATGAGATTCAGGTTCAAGACCAGCCCCCACCACATTGAAGGACGCTTTGGTGGCTGTGGTCTCTCTCTCTCTCTGTCTCTCTCTCGGTATGTGTCAAAATAAGTAAAATAATGAGGCAGAAGAACATTTAAAACCCAGTCCCTTCAACTTACAATGCAGGCTAGAAAAGTGAGAAGAGACACAGCTTGGGAGCCCTAGCCAGGGCCCAGCCTTCTCACACTCTCGTCCCAGGCACTAAGTAAAAGCTGTCTGCATGGTCCACATGGTCAGGGAGGTGCTCAGTTGGCAGAATGCAGGACTTACAAGCTCAAAGCTGGGGACTTGAGCTCTGGCAGGATCTGAATCACAGCAGAAGAGGACTCTAGTCTCTTTCTCATAAATTAAATAAAATTAACAGGGGGGGGGAAGCAACCAAATAAGCAGGTAGGACCACAGGCATGAACCAATTTCAACTTCACATTTTGATGACCTCTCCTATAGAAATATCACCCTTTAAGAAGAAACACAAAGGCAGTTCTGGAATTTAAGCTCAAGGTCTTTTTAAACTTATTTATTTTAACGAGACAGAGATAGATACATAGATAGATAGATAGACCAGAGCCAGCTCTGGTTTATGGTGGTGCTGGGGATTAAACCTGGGACCTCATGGCCTTAGGCATAGACATCTTTTTACAGAACCATTATACTATTTGAACTCAAGGTCTTACCCACACACTCTGCTCCTAAGCCATCTCTCTAGTGTATTTTCTTTTCTTTTACTCACTTTCTTTCTTTTTTTTTTTTTTCGTGGACCATTAGCCTGTATGATAGTTTTCCATCCTTTCACTTTAAGTCTGTGTTTATCTTGTTGTGACAGATGGGATTCTTGCAAGCAGCATATGGTTGGGTTATGTTTTCTGATCCATCCCCCCACCCTGTGCCTTTTGATGGGTGAGTTTAAGCCATTGACATTTATTGATATTATGGATTTAATGTACTGTAGTGCCATTGTTCTAAAAAACAATTTGTTTACTCTGATATATTGCAAGTATTATAGTGATGTTCTTGTTTATAAGAGGTCTTTTAGTACCTCTTTCAGGGCCGGCTTGGTGATGGTTGCCTCCTTTAACTGTTGTTTGTCTAAGAAGGTTTTGATCCCTCCATCTAGCTTGAATGAAAGTCTAGCAGGATATATTATCCTTGGTTGAAACCCTTTTTCATTCAGGGCTCGATAGATATCTTGCCACTCCCTTCTGGCTTTTAGAGTTTGAGTGGAGAAATCTGCAGATAATCTTATGGGTTTTCCCCTGTATGTGACTTTTTGTTTCTCTCTTGCAGCCTTTAGGATCCTTTCTTTATCCTTACTTCTTCTCATTGTGACTATGATGTGTCTTGGTGTCTTCAGGTCTGGGTTGATTCTGTTTGGTACTCTCTGGGCCTCTTGCACCTTGATATCCTTTCTGTTATTCAGGTCTGGGAAGTTTTCTTGAATTATTTCCTCTAGAATGTTTTCTTCCCCTTCCTCTCTTTCTTCCTCTGGCAGGCCAATTATACGAATGTTACTTCTTTTGAGATCATCCCATATGTCTCTGTTGTTGTTTTCAGTGTCTCTCAATCTCTTTTTAAGCTCTTTCACCTCTTTCTTAGTTTTCTCTAACTCATCCTCTGTCTGACTAATTCTGTTTTCTGCTTCTGTTAGTCTGCTTTCCCTTGCCTCAGCTTCTTTCTTCATTACAGCTATTTCAGCTTTCAGTTCTCTAATTGCCTCAAGATAATCAGTATTTTCCTTGGGGGTCTCAACTGTTGTTTCCCTAATACTGCCATTCCTTTCCTCCAATGTTGTTTTCATTTCTGTGATTAATAAGTTTATTATTGCTTGCATACTTTTCTTATCTATGGTTACTTCTGGCTGATTTGTAGTTCCTTCTGGGCTCTTGTCTTCATTCATTGGAGTAGCAGTTTTATTTGTTTTTGATCTACCCATTTTTTTTGATTTATGTGTTTCTTTTTTTATGCTCTGTTGTTCCTCAGTTGTTGTGTCTTGAGTACAAGTAACACTGTACTAAATACCTTTATGACAATTGCACTCACCAACCTCCGGAATTACAGTAGCAACTGAAGTAAGTATTGAAGTAGTTTAATCGTTACCAGTTAGCCAAACAATTTCTCCAGTCCGTGAAAAAATAGTAACCAAATCCCAGTGAAGAAAGAGAAAAGAAAGAGAGGATAGCAAGAATAGACAGTTATGCAAATCTACTATCCAGTGTATATTCTAGAGGTAACAAGAGGGGAAAGGGAACTAGAGCAGAGATACACACATAGAGAGTCCACTCTGAGTCAGATTTCATTGCCGACGATGCGATCAGAGCACTCGCTGTTAACAGCTTCTCAGTCCGCCATCTTCTCTCTCTTTTTTTTTTTTCTTCTGGATTATCTCTGGAGCTCAGTGCCAGCACTATGAATTTATCCCACTACTCCTGGTGGATATTCTTTCCTCCCCCCTCCCCATTTTACTCCATAAGACAGAGAGAAATAGAGAGGAGAAGGGGAGATGAAGAGGAAGAGAGAACAGAGAGACACCACTCATACCACCAGAGTCCTGTGTGTGTCCCTCACTACAATCACATGATAAACCGTCATGGTGAGACTCTGGATCCAAGCGTGGTTCGGTGGGACGGGCAGAGTCCTCTGAACACTGCTTGGGCATTGTGGACTTGGGCTAAAAGGCTATGTCTGCGACTGGCTGGGAAAGCCTGGGTTTAGGGAAAAAGGAAAGCCCTTAAGGTCGTGGTTCTCTCCCTTGACCAGTTTTATCGCTGGGGCTCGGTGCGGTGCCTGCAATATGAATCCATTGCTCCTAGAGGCCTTTTTTTTCACATTTTGTTGCCCTTGTTGTTGTTGCTATTGCTATTGTTGTTGCAGAGAGAAATCAAGAGAGGAGGGGAATACAGAGAGGGGGAGAGAAAGACAGACACCTGCAGACTTGCTTCTCTGCTTGCGAAGTGACCCTCCTACAGGTGGGGAGTGGGGGTTCAAACTGGGATCCTTTCACCGGTCCTTACACTTTGCACCATGTGCGCTTAACTCACTGTGCTACTGCCTGGCTCCCACATTATTCCCACCCCCCATGTGTCCCTCACCCACAGTGGTGCCTGATTTCTCTGTGTTGATCTTCTATGCTTGGACCCTCTATGGGAATGGCTGTCTGGAAGAAGCAGGGCAGCAGCCAGGCAGTGGGGTTCTATGTATAGTCAGTAGAAGAGGGTGTAGGGCCACACAGGGAATATCTATAGTGAGATTGCTAAGAACTGTCACAATGCAATGGGATGCATTGGATCGAGCTTCCTGTGGTGCATCCCGTGAGTACCCATTCATTGGGGAAACTGACGATCCTTCCTAGCCAACTGAATCCACATGGATCCCAGTCACTTTCAAAGCCAGAAACAAGCAGCTCCTGACAGCTTTCAAGCTGTTGGTCCTGCTCTTCGAGTCCTCCAACTTAATGTTGAGGGGCTGTCCTTTGCCAAACGTGTTCTTATTGGTCAATTGGCAATACAGCATCAGGCAGATGTCATTTGCCTACAAGAATCACTTATAGCAGTCGATGAGGCTGCTCGATTCACCATCAGTGGATTCGATTTAATCCTACACTGAACTTCTCTGTTCCAGACTCTTGGAAACAGAGTTGGCAGTCAGCTGAGGTAAAGAACAAACACCTCATCACAGACCCTGCAAGGGTCAACCCGGCTTTGACCTAGCATGTTATGATTGGGCCCTCCTCAATCGCTATCAAACAGGCCATGGCCGGTGCGCCACTATGTTCCATCGCTGGGGAGCCAGAGACGACCCGAACTGCCCCTGCGGCTACAGACAGATTATGACCCACATAGTCAATGACTGCCACCTCTCCAGATTCAACGGAGGTCTCGAAACTTTACATCAGGCTCAACCTGATGCTGTTGACTGGCTACGGAAGAAGGGCAAACGCTAGAAGAAGAAGACAGGCCAGTGATCACCAGCTGATTGTACCATTTGTTAATCTGCTGTGGGAAATTCTTGTCCCTGGAGGCTAGTTCCTACTATCTCTTTCAAGGACACATGGTCTCTGGGGGTCCCTGGGAATTTTGAGAGGATAAACACAACTTTTCCTGGTTCTTCCAGACAGCCATGGTTATCATGGGGCAGTAGAGGGGAACATCAGGACTCTGGTGGTAGGAAGGTTGTGGAATGATACCCCTGTTATCTGATAATCTTATAAATCTCTATGAAGTCACTATGTTGGAGTGTGGGGGGGCAGTTTTAAAAAAGTGCACTTCAAAAGAACCCTCCCGCACTGGTGGTGGGAATGTAAATTGATCCAACCCTTGTGCAGAGCAGTCTGGAGAACTCTAAGAAAGCTAGAAATAGACCTATCCTATGACCCTGCAATTCCTCTCCTTGGGATATATCCTAAGGAAACAAACATACCCATGCAAAAAGATCTGTGTGTGCTTATGTTCATATTAGCACAATTTGTAATAGCCAAAACCTGGAAGCAACCCAGGTGTCCAACAACATTGGCTGAGAAAGTTGTGGTATATATACACACTGGAATACTATTCAGTTATTAAGAATGATGAATTCACCTTCTTTACCTCATCTTGCATGGAGTTTGAAGGAATCATGTCAAGTGAGATAAGCCAGAAAGAGAAGGATGAGCATGGGATGGTCTCACTCATGGACAAAAGCTGAGAAATAAGAATAGAAAGGGAAATACAAAACAGAACTTGGACTGGGTTTGGTGTTGCACCAAAGTAAAGGACTCTGGACTTTGGGTGGGTGGGTGAGGGGTCGTGGTTCAGGTCCTGGTGCTTAATGGTAGAGGAGGACCTCAGCTGGGATTTAAATTAGAGTGTTTCCAGAAAATCTGAGAAATCTTACACAGGTACCAAGAGCTGTATTTACTGTTGACTGTAAACCATCAGTCCTCCCAATAAAAATAAAAAAAAACATGTTTTAAAATCATAGTTTCTCATAAAGTTTTATGTACATTAAAATAATAAGATTGAAAATCAGTAATAAAATAACATTAATTTTTTTTAAAGTGTTCTTCAGGTATGTATGTCCTTGTTTGGATCTGAAATGTTCCTGTCAGCCAAACCAAAGCCTTGCCTAGAGAGATGGCACAGCAGCAGAGCTCGGGACTTGCATCTGAGAGGTCTCCACCCCTGGTACCACTGACAGGCAGAGCTGAGCAGAGCTCTGGTAAAACAAAGCCTGGCCAGGCACCAAGAAATGGCAGCAGGAGCAAATCAGGCGTAAGCTGCTAAGTGCTTCTGTGTCACTAGCAAGGCTGCGTTCAGACCCAGCATGCTTCCTGTGGACCTGCTCCTGCACTTGGTCTGCACTGGCTTCTGTACTGTAGAGAATCAGCCTGCCTCCAGTCTTACATGTAGGGAAACTGAGATCACCAGTGAAGGAGAAGTGAGCTGGCTGGGTAAAGCCAGGTTCTAGAGTCCAGATGGCAGGATTACCCAGAAGATAGAAGGCACTGGGTTTGAAGCTTATCAGAAGTGGTCAGGCCAGGTTGAGGTCGTGACACACCCAGTAGAGCATGTGTATTATAGAGTTCAAGCCCCAGTTCCCCACCAGCAGGGGGGAAGCTTCACAAGTGGTAAAGCAGTGCTGCAGGTGTCTCTTACACTTCCCTCTCAATTTTTGCCTCTATCAAAAAAAAAAAAAAGCACATGAAATAGTTCACTTGGATAGTGCTCTGCTTTGCCATGTGAGAGCCCTAGGTTCAAGATAGGCCTCTACTACATTGGAGAAAGCTTTATGGCTGTGATCTTTCTCTCTCTCTCTCTCTCTGGAAAAATGTCAAAGGGGAGAGGAGGCTGCCCAGAGCAGTGGATTTATCCCACTGGCATCGAGTCCAAGTGATATAATCCTGGTGCAAAAAAAAAAAATGAAACCTTTTTTTTTTTATTTGAAGAAAAGAAAAAAAAATTCTGTTGCTTAGGGTGGGGAGATGGCCCCCGCAGTGGAGTGCACACCTTGCTACATTCTTGTCCCCAGCACCACATAGGCGGAGCACCTGGAGCCGGGGGAGCTTCCTTAGTAGAAACATGGTAGATGGTGATGTTGCTATGTCTCTCCTCTCTGCCTCTGTCTCCACATGGGATTGAACAGGGTGAGGGGAGAGTCCCCTGGAAGTGGTGGAATTATGCATGCACAAGCCCTATGGGGAGAGTGAGAGCTAGAGGAGACTTGGAGGAAAACAGAATTCATATGGCCTGTGTAGAATCAAGGTCATAGAAAAAGGAAATAACACAGTCCTACTGAAAGCTCTCTTAGTGCAGTAACTGGGGACAGTGATACCCTGGGAATGTTAGTTGAACAGGAACCTCTGGCCACAGAGATGCTGCAGGTGCACAGATGAAGGGGCCAGAGGACTCACTCCCTGCTGGTAGACGGGAAGAGGAGGCTTGGTGCTGGCTCCACCCAGATCAGGCCCACCGGTGACCCTGTGAATTCAGGACTTGTCTGCTCCTTCCCAACTGGCCCCTGCCACTCACAGAGACCATCCCCTTAGCCTTGCCGACATGGCTACCCCTGCATGCAGTTCTCATCCACACCTGCCACTTGTTCAGTGAACAGGCACAGTGCTCTACAGTGGTCCAGCCCTGAGCCTGAGGTGCTATGCTGGCTTCTGCCAAGCCTGGTTTGGAAGCTAGTCAACTCTGCCTTCTCCTTCCCAAAGAAAATAAGAGGCTCTGGCTCTGAAGTGGGCCAAGGTCCCCAGGCTCTTCGGGGCCATAATTGGAAAAAGACCTGTTAAAGACCTCGGTTAAACCCCCTTCCTCACTCTCCCTGCTGCCCTTTTTCCCTATGCCTGTGCGGAGTTTTCTGAGACCCCGCCTGCCTCTCTCACTGGCGGTTTCCCCCACTTCGAAATGCTTTCCCACATATGGTGTTTTCGCAGTCCCCGGAGCAACATTCCTGCAAGGTTTCACCATCCCTCAAAATACTCAAAAGAGAGCAATTTCAGATTCCTCCTCTTTGGCTTAGTTTACAAGGCACACACAGGCTCTTTGGTCTCTCCACGGAGCAGCTGAGATTGAAAAGAAAGCCAGGTGGGCACAAGGGGCGATGGGCAGACTGGGCCTGTCACATGAAGCTGGGGCTGTGTCCTATTCCACTGATGGTCTAGTCCCTGCACAAGGCCACCACCTCCTGAGCACATGCAGGGAGAGCACTCCCACCTGCCCACACATCGAAGAAGCCATCTTTTTACACTGGGAATAACAGCGAAAATGCTACATGCCATATTGCCACATACATGGCACTTTAGAGATAGTTTTAGTTATTGCTTTTGCATACAGACAGAAATTAGAGGGAAAGGGAGATAGATATAGAGATGGAGATAGATATATAGAGACCTGCATCCCTGCTTCACTGCTGGTGAAGACTCCCCTCTGCAGTTGGGGTCTGGGGCATTTGAACAGGGCTTCTAGCATAGTGATGTGTGTGCTCTAGTGGGTGTGCCAACACCCAGCCCCTTGAATCTGATTTTTAAAGTCAGGGCTTTGATGATTGTATGCTTTAAACTGATAGATTCTCCTTAGTGTCTTTTTTCTTTTCAGGGATGGAACTTTGTTTCAGAGACATTTCACTGCTCCTAAGCTTCTTTATGGGGTGTGTGTGTGGGGGGGGGGGGGCGGTGACCAAAGCACTAACTTTCCTCTGGTACCATAGCTCTTCCTCTATGGTGCTGGGGATTCTACCTGGGCTACAGGGGCAAGATTCATGTCCTACCTACTGAGAGAGCACTTCAGTCCTTCAAGATTTATATATTAATTTTAACCCTTTAAAATAGGTTTATACATTTACTTTCATATGTGTGTGAATGAGAGAGAGAGAGAGAGAGAGAGAGAGAGGAGAGATGAGAAGGAAGAACAAGAGCACCACCAAGCTTTGGCACAGGCTCTGTCTGGGAGTGAATGCAGGATTTCAGGCATGAGAGTCCTGTGTTCTACCAATGAGCTATCTCCCTCCCACCCTGGCATCTTTAACTCCAGTTAGCTCCACAGAAGCAGGTCTTTCCACTGTCCACTTCATTTGGGGGAAACCGAGGCACAGGGTCATGTAATAACCAGCCCACAAATAGCAGAACCAGGATCACCTCACAGTCTGGCTCTGGAGCGGATGTTATTCATAGTATCCCTCTGCTGTCTCTGTCTCTGCTCTCCAGCATGCCAGAGTCCATTTCCTAAAGTCTTGATAGCTGCTGCCTGCAACAGGCTGAACATTGCCCCAAGAAGCCTCAGCCTTAAGCAGAGGGGTGTGGAGGGGGGTGTTCCAAAGATCTGAACTCCCTCCCCACTGCTGTCTCCTCCTCCCCAAAGTCACTATGAAAACATCCTGCCATGAAATCAGTGTCCCTCCTGGGCCTGATGCCTGCTTGCCCAGGTCAGTCCTTCTGGACTGTGTAAGGTAGTGGACCCAACACTCCCAGGACAGGCCTTTGTACTGGACATCACATCAAAGTGACCAGCAAAGGTGGCACTGAAGCTCAAAGCACTAGGCTCCTCACCCAGGAAGCACTGAGGTCAGGGCTGGGAACTCCTTCCAATCTGCTCAGTTTCTGTTCTGTGAATTCTTCATTCCCACCCTTGGAAGTAAAGCAGTCTCTGTAGGGTGACTGAGGACACTGTCCAGCTGTGTCCAGAAGGGCCTCATCCTCTGGACAACCCCTGCAGTTGTAACCTGGTCACTGACTAGACACCAAGGGCTCACAGGACCACATCCTGCCGGGTCAGTTCACCTTGTTATCTTGTTCGGGGAATGGGGAGAGTGAGAGGTGCGAAAGCAGCAGACTGAGTGCCAGATGACAAAAGGCAAAAGGAATGTGACGGTATATTAAACTGAGGCCATATGAAAAAACCAGCTCAGCATTGGTCTTGCCTTCCTCCTACCTATCTTAATCATCAAACTAATTCAAGTTGGCTTTGTTCTGAACACAGGTCCCCAGGCCTGAAAATGAGAGACAGAGGCCACATAAAGATGCCCTGAGTCAGAACAAGGCCAAGAGCCACAATCCTGATGACAATGGGTCTGCAGGGGATTGGCTTGGCTTTGGCCAATCACTTTATTAATGGTCTGGAAACAGGAGAAAGGGAAAAGGGGCTGATTCATTAACAGGCACTGATGATGTTCACAGCAAATGTTCTGTAAGCACTGGCGAGGACAGACCAATTAGGGGTGGGTGGCAGCCTGGTAAGACTGTGGCATGGTAGGGGGCAAGGAGAACCCCAAAATAGCAAGGCAGGGAGGACCCTTGAGTGGATGAAGGCAAGCGGCAGGTGGGATGCATTGGAAGGAGTGAATGAGAAAGAGCTGGAAGGGTCAGGGCTGTGTGGTTTTGTGCAGCACCACCAGTTCCATGAGCTTGGCCATGCACCTGCTTCATGCTCAAAAACACCTCTAGAGTATTGGCAACAACTTTACTTCCCTGCTTGCTGAAGTGGAACTCGGGCAGAAAAAAAAAAAAAAAAGAGCCAAGATCAGCAAGTAGGTTGACCAGATGAACACTCAGTGGTCACAGAGAACCCAAAGAAGCCACTCATCTAGAAGAACAAAAGTTACTCTCTCTAGGATGTACTTGCAGAGAGCTCACTGGGGACCACCTGGCTCCTAGGCAGGTCTGGGTCTACACAGACCAAAAAACTGGCCTTATCCTGCACAGCTCACTTAACTCACTGTCCCATAACCACTGCCAAGGCCAACATGGGGGCCCAGGAAATCTGACCTAAGACCAGGCCTTCCATTCCCAGGAGACGCTGATTTCCTTCCTACTGGAAGCAAGGCCATGAAAGGGGAAAGAAAACCAAAGAGCAAAAACCTCAAGAGATTGACTGGTCTCTCCCAGAACTGGGGTGTCTCCAAAGGGCCTTTCTTGGGAAGGGGGTGGTTAGCCACCCCTCCCCCTGAATGGATTAGCCTGCATGCAAAAAAGCAGGCTAAAAACCCAAGCTGTGTGTGTGTGTGTGTGTGTGTGTGTGTGTGTGTGTGTGTGTTTTGCATAGATGCTGGGAGAGGTTTTCTGTAAGGTTCAAAGCATCCCTGAGCTGGCTCGAGGCAGTGAGAGACAGAAGGTTTGGCACATGTCAAAACAACGCAGTTACAGAGGAAGGTAGTACAGTAATTTTCAGGCCCGGGAGCCCTAGGGCTGGGCCCTTGCTTAGGCAAGGAGATCTGAGAGGAGGTTGGTATGCGATGCGATGATGAGAGCCCCAGGAAACCCAGTTTTACTTGATCCTCTGCAGACTCCCAGGCCCTCATCTCATGGCCAGAGGGTGCACGAGAAAGGGTATAGAGAGGAATAGAGTTGGTCCAGATGTTCAGTTCAGACTGTGGGTCTTCTTTATTCTGGGCATTCAGACTCATCTGCCACATGCCACAGTACATGGAGGTGTGCAAACATGAGCTTGTGAATACATACTCATGTACATGCATGTACACACACACACACACACACACACACACACACCTTCCAGACTCTCTGAGGTGAGGATGGTTCGCACTTGGGCACTTGGGCTATTTTCACATCACTGTTTCATTTCATATTCACAGGCCTTGCAATTTTGGTCTCATTTCCTGCATCTGAGTTAACTTCCACTTTATTTTTTTAATTATTGCCACCAGAGTTACGGCCTGTACAACATATCTGTTGCTCCCAGCAGCCATTTTTTTCCATTAAACAAATTGTGTGTGTGTTTTTCATTTATTTATTTATTTTTAAATGCTGTCATTTTCATTTAATTTTTTATTATCTTGATTTGCTTAATGGATAGAGACAGCCAGAAACTGAGAGGATGGGGGAGACAGAGAAGGAGAGAGAGAGGCAGGTGGTGGCACACCCGGTTGAGTGTACATGTCACAGTGCACAAGGACCCATGTTTGAATCCCCAGTCCCCACCTGCAGGGGGAAAGCTTCACAAGTGGTGAAGCAGTGCTGTAGGTGTCTCTCTTTCTCACCCTTCCCTCTTGATTTCTGGCTGTCTGTAGCCAATGAATAAATAAAGATAATAACAATTTTAAAAAGAGAGAGAGGGAGAGAGACAGAGAGACACCTGCAGCCCTGCTTCACCACTCGCAAAACTTTTCCCCTGCAGGGAGGGACCAGGGGCTCAAACCTGGTCCTTGCACATTGTAACATGTGCGCTCAACCAGGTGCACCACCAAGCCACCCCTTTTGTGTCTGTTTCATTTGATACAGTAGAGAGAAACTGGAAGGAGAGGAAGAGATAGAGGGCGCGAGCAAGAGAAACTCCTGCAGACCTGTTTCACCACTTGTGAAGCTTCCTCCCTGCAGGTAGGATTGGGGTCCTTGCTCATGGTCATGCATAAGCTCAATCAGGTACACCACTGCCAGGCCTCCAGCCCTAATTTCCAATGGTGAAAACACACAAGGAGAGATTGTATCACTCAGTTACTTAGCGGATCTAGCTGGTGTTAACCTCTCAGCAGCAGGGCAATATTGCTCAAGTCAACATTTGTGTGAGAGATTTAACCTCTTCTTTCTTTGGGCTGATGCACTAATGCAGACAACATGTGCAAGAGTGTTATACAAACAGCCGTACATCTGTATTATTTAGACTTGTGTTGCTAACTTATTGATCTTTAGCGATGTTGCTAACAAGGATGCCAGAGGAGGAGGGAGAGGGTACAAAGATATTGATCTTGTCACCAAGATCCAGTGGTAAAATGTCAGGACATAGAGGGGCCCCTTCATCTTGAGAACTAAGAAGAAACTCAAGGGAATTCCAAAGAGCAGCTTCTGGCAGCCTCTTTTAAACCAAGACCACAGCTGGCTTGGCATTGCCCACACCTCTGACTCTGTAATGACAAACCAAGGTGAGGGGGCAAGGATCAGCCCTGACCATAATGGTTTGGCCCCAGGAGGACATGGCCATGGGAGGCATGTTCAGATGGCAGTCCTTCTTGCCAGGCCTGGAGACTGGGTGTGATGGAGCACAGCTTCTGTTTCTCCCTGATGCCTCCTGCTCTGCTCCCACCATAGTCAACCTTCCTTCCCAGGCTTAGGGACTGGCAGAATGTGTCCTGTTGCCTTTGGTCTGGACCCCTCTCCAGGAAACTCTGAGAACCAAGACTTGCACTCCACTGGATATCTGTCTCTACCTTGGGCTCATCAGCAGGGCGGCAGGGAGCCGAGGTAGGAGAGATGTTTAATGGTGGTTTCCTGATTCTTTGAAATAATCAATCTCTTACCCAAAGTGGAGCTGGGAGGGGGGAGGGGGCAGCTAGGCACTTCATAAACATTATGTCTCCAACCCCAAACAAGAGTCTACTGACTCGTTTTCTGGGCAGCTGGAGGGGACTCACCACCAACCCAAGCCTGTCCCCTGAAAGCAATTTTGGCAGCGGCACTCCAAACTTAAAGCCGTCTTTAATCACAGACACAAGTCATCATCGCCGCTTGGAATAACAGCTCGCATGGGCTGAGCCACACCATATGCTGGGGCCTTGGTGGGACCCTTGCATGGATTATTTCAATTGATCCTTGCAGACACCAGCATTAACCCCACTTTCCAGCTGGGGAGACTGAGGCTCAGGGGGATTAAGTCACTTGGTTCAAGATCATGCATCAATGGAGCAGCAGAGCCAGGATACAAACCCCAGGGACCTTGCTCTGGCACAGGGCAACACCTCCTGGCTCTGTCACCGAGCCAGAGGCACCTGCCACCGAGGCCCTGACTAGCTTGCTGCTGGAGCAGTGCCTCGTTCCTTTTCTAGAGGAAGACTTTAGGCAGGCTTCGGGACTATACAGAGGACATTACAGAAGGCTGGGTGATGGTGCAACTGGTTGAGTTCTTACATTATCATGCATTATCAGGTTTGAATCCCTACTCCCCACCCGCAGGGGGGAATCTTCACAAGTAGTGAAGCAGGGCTGCAGGTGTCTCTCTGTCTCTTCCTTTCTATGTCCCCTCCTCCTCTCAATTTCTTTCTGTCCTATCTAATAAAAAAGAAAGGGGAAAAAAGAAAAAGAAAAAGGAAAAATAGCCATCAGGAGCAGTGGATTCATAGTGCCCCAGCAATAATACTGGTGGCGATAAAAAGAAAAAAAGAGTCATGTGGAGTCTTGCCACATCTCCTGCTCTGATTTATGAATTAAAAACAACTCTGGGGGATGGATGGTGGTGCATCTGTTTGAAAGTCTGGGTTCAAGCCCCGAATCCCAATCTTGTGGGGGAAAGCTTCACACATGGTGAAGCAGTGCTGCAGGTCTCTCTCTCTCTCTCTCTCCCTCTCTCTCTCTCCCCCTGCCCTCTCATTTTCTCTCTGGTCTATCAAATAAAAGAAGAAAAAAAAAAGGCCACCAGAAACTCTGGATTCATCTTATAGGCACAGAATTCCAGCAATAATCCTGGTGGTAATAAAAAAAAAAAAAGGGAAGGAAGAAAGAAACAACTCTGCCATCAGCCAGCCTTGGGGTTCAAGGGGGGACATCACTGCTCATTTTAACACCTCAGTCACTGACATCATTTCTCTGCTGGTGTGCTACCTGAAAGGTGGGCAGAATTAACCCTTTAGTTTTGCCATTCATATATGAAACCCTGCCGCCCCCCACAAAGATCAAACTACCCTTAGCCATAAAGAAAACAGTGTCAGTCACATTTCCCAATCAGCATCTAGGGGTGGGAGTCACTCACTCCTCTTTTTTAATAAGCACCTAACAGAGTGTTGAGAGAAGCAAGCAGTGCTCCTGCAGGCAGTCTCTGATCTCTGGTCCTTTTTAGAATGTGATGTAAGATAGAGAAGATTTCCCTAGGAATCACAGAATCACACTGGTTGTGTGCACATGCAGAAACATTTTACAAAAATAACTGAGAGCAATACCTGGACTTTGGAAAGTCTAACTCAAAAGTCTGTGGTCCCTAGAAGAAGAGCTTGGGAACCAGAGTTTCAAAGACATTTTTCTTCTACTTGGAATATTGAATTCCTCTATGAAATACTAACACTCAGTGTTCACACTAAAACTGGGTCATTTTACTAACAGTTTCACTTTTTGCTCCTCTTTATTTCTCTCTGTTTCCTTTGGCCAGGATGAAGCCAGAGGTCAGTATCCCAGCCTATGAGCACACTGATCCATAAATAGAAAGAGTCTGGCTTCCTAGAGAACCAACCCTAGACTGTTCATCTGGGCCCAACACAGGCCAGTGTATTTAAATAGACAAGGAGCAAAACTCAGTAGGAGACTAGACAACCAATAGGACTTCTTCAAGTAGGTATAGTGATCCCACAAAAATCTGACCAGGTTTAATACTCTGAGAGGGCTGAAGCCCTGGCAGCTCGACCTAACCTATGAGGTAGTCCAGAGAGGTAGGCTCCTTCCCCTTCATTTTCCTTGTCTACCTCCTATCAGATGGTTTTTCTATTCCTTTGGTTTTCTTGCTCCTCCACATCCTCAAGATCAGTGCATCTTACTGTGTTTAGAAACTCCCATTTCCGAAGCATTTCTCTTCACTCCTGTGAGCTGCCAGGAGGGGCCTAAATGTGCAAGGTGAAGTGTTGTGTGTGCTTTCTTGGGAGAAGCCAGAGGTGGAGGAAGGAGGGCAGTAAAGGGACACATGCCTTGGAAGCTCAAGAAAGGAGATCTCAGATCACTGGACAGAGAGACACCTGCAGCCCTGCTTCACCTCTTGTGAAGCTTCCCCCCATGGGTGAGGACTGGGGTCTTGAACCCAGGTCTGTGAGCATGGTAATGCGTACATTCAACAAGGTCCCCAGCATGTTGCTAGTTTAAAGCTCAGCTGTGGCTTTGGACACTTGGTCCTGCCACAAGTTGTGCTCCTGTGCCCTATTTGGGTGTGTGGGTGGCCTGTGGCTGTTCAGACCCATCCAGTCAAGCAATGTAGCACAGAGGAGAGTCCAGTGGGACCTGGAGGTGAGACTGGACTGGCACAGCCTCCTCTGCTCCTGCAGCCTGGCAGGCAGGTGACTCGGCTGGCTGCCCTGAGACCACCAGGCTTGACAGGCTCCTAGGCAACCCCCTGCCATGACATTAGTCTTGTGTGGAAGCTGACATGAGTAGCTCAGCTCAAGATTGACTGTCAGCACCATCAGTGACCTCAGTCAATGATACATTCCAAAGAAGGACCACCCCTCCCAGTTCAACCCAAACTCCTGACCCACAGAACCTACTGGAAATGATTAAGCGGTTGTCATACCTCTGTGTTTGGCAAGGGGTGGGGGTGGGGGACTTGCTACACAGTAGGAAGCAGCAAGCACTGAAGCTGGGAGAACCATGGGGGAGTAGTGTCACATTATTAAGTCAATGATAAGATTTTATTCCACATGCTTAGAAGGGTTCCAGTAAATTCCTGGATTGTGGAGTGAAAAGAGGGCTGATTAATTAACAGAGTTTCAGCTAAGCCAAAGGATGTGGACCTGTGGCTCTTTTGGAAGGATGAGGGGAAAACAGGGAGGACTTGACAAAAGGAATCCTCCCCCCCCCCCCAAGCCAATGGGAGCTTTGCAAAGCTGTCCTGCCCTGGAGCCAGAGGATTCTTTGCCCTGGCTCACAGCCCCCTCCTGTCCCCTTCTTGCACAGGGAATGCTGCAGGTGCCTGGTGTGCACTAAAGGTGTGTGCAAAGGGTATGCCGGGGACACTCAGCTTCTAACAGCCTGGCAGGGGCTGGTGGGAGTACAGCACATATGCCAGCTTATTCAAAGACTCAGCTTCAAGCCCCTGAGTACCATGGGAGCACTACACAAAAGAGAATCTTCATGAGTGGTGCTGTGGCTCTCTCTCTCTGTGTCTCCTTATACCTCAGTCTCTAGACAGAGGGAAGGTAAGAAAATGCGTGTGGGCTGGGTGGTGGCACATCTGATTGAGTGCACACATTACAGGTTTAAGCCCGCCAGTCCCCACTTTCAGGAGGGAAGCTTCATAAGCAGTGAAGTGATGTTACAGGTCTCTCTTTCTCTTTCTCTCTCTCTCTGTCTCTCTTTCTCTCCTCTCCCTCTCTACCTTCCCTGTCCCTCTCAATTCTCTCTGTCTTATACAGAATAAGTAATATGTTAAATTTTTATTATCTTTATTTATTGGATAGACAGAAATCAAGAGGGAAGGGGGGTGATGGGGTGGGCGGTAGTGCAGCAGGTTAAGCACACATGGCACAAAGCTCAAGGATGGGCACAAGGATCCCGGTTCAAGCTCTCAGTTCCCCACCTGTAGGGAAGTTGCTTCATAAACGGTGAAGCAGGTCTGCAGATATCAATATTTCCCTCCCCTCTCTCTGTCTTCCTGTCCTCTCTCAATTTCTCTGTCCTATCCAACAACGGCAGCAATAACAACAACAACAAGGGCAACAAAAGAGAAAAAAATAACCTTTAAGAACAGTGGATTCGTAGTGCAGGCACTGAGCCCCAGCAACAACCCTGGAAGCAGAGAGAGAGAGAGAGAGGGAGAGAGAGAGACATTTGCAGCCCTGCTGTACTACTCACAAAGTTTCCCCCTGCAGGTGGGGGCTGGGGGCTTGAACCTGGGTACTTGTACATTGTAGCAACTGCACTCAACCAGGTATGCCACCACCTGGCCCCTAAGTAAAATATTTAATAAAGAAAGTATTACTTAAAAAAAAAAAGGGTGCCAAGAACAGTGGAGTTGTGCAAAGATAACCCTGATAGCAACAAAAAGCAGTTTTCCTGGCAGTGGCACAAAAGACCATGGGATGGACCATGTGTACCTTGTGCCCAAGGAACTTGAAGGCCACTCTCAGAAGCTCTGGCCTTGGAGAAAGGGAGGAGAAACACTGCAGCCAAGGCAGGTTCTGCTGGGAGACAGGACTGCAGGCTGTGTGTGTGGCTCAGGGTGTCTGTGTGTTCATGCTCATGAATGTTGCACACATATGTGTGCATGCATATGTGTAGTAGAGGGTACTGAAAAGAGCCTAAGGTTAAGAAGTATCAAAACTCGGGTGCTACCTCCAGCTTCCCCTTTGGGCTACTGTGAGAGCTGGAGCAAGTCTTTTCTTTTTCTTACCTCCCAGGCTCTTCTGTAAAACTGAGAAAGTCAGAGTAAACCATCCTAAGATCACTCCAACCTTACCATATGCCCATGAAGCACAGAGAGGAGTGAGGGGTGACTTTGGGGGGAGTCCCTCTGTACATACCCCTTATCCCTTGCCTTCTCATGACTCCAATAGCCTTCTGGAGTCCCTGAGAATTGGAAACAAGCAAGCACAGAGGGGAGAAAGTCTAAGAGATAAATAGATATATTTAAATAGATAGACAGATAGGCAGAAACTCTAGGTCAAGTTTGCATTTCTCATTATTTGCCCCCAAGCTTTCTCAAATTCCCTTTGTTTTGCAGTCTCCTCCAGTTTCCTAGGGCTTCCCATCCCCCACCCCACCCTTGAAAAACTCTAGGCTCTCCTCAGCCTGAAACCCTTCCAGATAACACATTCCATATGGCAGCCGGGCACTCTCTGTGTGAAACCTTTGCATTCACTTTTCGGGTCACCTCCTCTTCCATCTTTCCATGCTGCCTGGTCTCCAGCTGAGTGTACCCCCCACCCCCATATACACACCCCAGGACCCTCTGTTGAAGAAGCTTGGGCAGGATCAGGCTGGGGGGCAGGGGCAGGGGTGCTGGGCTCCCTGTCTCAGCTCCAGCCCCATCACCCTCGACAGCTGCAAGGGGACCCTCCTTGAAGCACTGGGGTTAACTGAGCAGACTGAGCCTGCCACAGTACTTGCTTAGAGCATGCTTTGAAAGCCAGGCAAACAGCATTCTATTGTCTCCTCTCCCCATCCCAGCACCCCCCTCTCCTGTGGCTACCCAATGTGGTAAATAAAAGCTGAAGAGATTTTTCCAGAACACGCTCCCAAGCTCCTTTTGCTGATACAGACAACCTCCAGCCCTGGCCTGACCCTACCCTGTCTCACACCCCCTACTCCAGTCCATGCACCCCTTATGACCATGGATCTTGAATGCAGTGTTCAGAGGGCCCAGTACTGGGGCACCCAGTTAAGCGCATACATTACTATGTGCAAAGACCCGGGTTCGGCCCCTGTTCCCCACCTGTAGAGAGGAAGCTTCATGAGGTGAATCAGGTCTACAGGTGTCTCTCTCCCTATCCTCTCAAGTTTTCTGTCTTATCAAATAAAATAGAAGGACAATTAACCTAAGAAAAAAATGGCAGTCGGGATTGATGGATTCCTAGTGCTGGCACTGAGCCCCAATGATGGCCCTGGCAGCAATTACATAAACGCAACATACAGGTCCACACTGGTTTGGGAGGGCTTCCCCAAAGGTGGGAGAAGGTGTGCTTCTGCAGCTCTGCTAGGGTTGAGGTTGAGGAGTTGAAGATGAACTCTAAATGAGTCAAGGTCAGCCTGGGAGATGGCTGAAAGGTTTTTTTTTTTCCCCTCAAGCTAATAGCTGCCCCCAGAAGCTTCTGGCTCCCAGGAGTTCTGGGATGGCTCATAGGCCATCTTGAAATGGGCAGCCAGGCAAGTCCTTAGCCTGGTAATCCCAGTAGGAGTTAGGGAGGCTCCAGAGTCCAGATTGGGGATGGGGTGGGGGTCTCAAGGCTTTTCCAAACACACTCATAGGTTTAGGCAGAGAAATGAATCTGAGGCACAGTTGAGCCATCAACTCTATTGAAGAAAGGAATAGTGAGCCCTCAAACAACTACATACTAAGGGATACAAATCAAACTTTTACCCCACTTTCTGTAGCTTCCCAGATGTAGGAAGAATTAGGAACATTTCTTTTTCTTTCTTTGGATATTTAACAAAGTTAAGGAAGGATGATATAGAGTGGGAGAGAGAACTAGGGAGAATCACAGCCCTACTTCACTGCTAGTGACGTTTCCCCCTTTGCAGGTGGGGGACAGGGGCTTGAACCCAGGTTCTTGTGCACTGTGACACATGTGCCCCACTGGGGTGCCACTGCCTGCTCCCGGAATTAAGAACATTTCTAAGGAGAAGGGTTTAAAGAGGGAAGTGGAGGGCATTGTGTAGATAAGCAATGAGCTTGTTTTACAGCCTAGAGCTAAGACTAGAGGTTGAATCTCTTGTCTTCCAGTTCCTGAGCCTTATCCTAAGATAGCCCTCCACTACAAAGTCCTGGAGAGTGTTTATAGATCTTCCCTCTTCTCCAGGCTCACTGTATCTTAGACACACCACGGCCTGCAAAAAGAATCACTTCCCACACTGAACTGCATCTGGTTGCAAGAGCATCCCTCTGTCCAGGGGCACCTCTAAACCTTGCACCCCTTCACTCCGTCAGGGCCCCTAGGCAATCAGCAGGTTTATTCTGTTCTGGAGGTCAAACAACAGATGTGTTTGTGCTGAGAACCACCTTTCTCAACAATGATGAGGAGGAAGGAAAACAATGTTTTGGATGAGGCACAGGGCTAATGAAATCACTGAGATAATATAATGGGGGCTCTGACTTTAAAAGTTCCAATTATGCTGCCAGGGGCTTGGCAAGGCACTCTGCAATTTAATGCTAATGAATGTATTAGCATGGAGGGTTGGAGAGGGGGCAGCCCAAGGATGTGTAGGAATGTGTCTGGACTCCCGCTGGCCACACAGGGCAACAGGGAGCCAATCAAAGTAGAAGGTTAGAGACTTCATCGGGGTCAACAAACTAGCTCTCCTGCTCCTGGTCCAGTTTGCAAAAAGCATTAGAGCACTCTTAATTCAGGGAGATATATTTCCGTTTGCTATCAAGAGAAGGCTCTGGTGGGTCTCCAGGTATGCAGTCTAAATGAGCAGATTAAGTGGATTTAATGGAGGAGAGCTGCTGTAAGGGCTCCTTCCAGTCTGGAGGCTGGGGATCCCTTGATCCTCACAGCAAAACACCCCATCACATGGGAGGTTCGGGGGCCAGAGAGTTCTATGGAAGCAGTTGCTGATTTTCACCCCTAATGTGGCCAAGCCCTGTGGTCAGGAGATAGGGGTTGCTGTCCACTGTAAGCAAACGGAAAGATCTAGAAAGATACTGGCACTGATTTCCAATGTGTGACTTTTGATCCTACAACATGATCCATCTTAATTCCCCTTGGTGATGTTAAATAATGCTATGCAAACAGAATTTGTGAAGTACCAACTTTTTCTTGAAGTACCATTCAAAAAAAGAAAGAAGAAATGGCTTCACTCTGGAAAGGGTGAGTGCCAGTCACATGATGGTGAACTGCATTTTATTTTAGCACTACACATGGGTTTCCAATTAAAATAAACTTTATTATAAATGTGGAAATTAGTAAATAATCACCCTCAACATAAAAACATGTTTGGAGCCGTTTTAACTTAAAGCAAAGCACACCTTTTTAATGTAGAACAATTATAAACCCACAAGGAACACATAATGCTTTGAGATTAAAGTCTTTATGGAGACAGTAAGACTCATTCTTTGACAAGCTCTTCAGTTATCTAGGATTCTTGTTACTATGAAATATCTTAGATAGCTTATTCCTTAGGAAGCTAGAAATGTACCAGGAGAGAGAGAAGAGAATTTCCCTATTAAAAGTGTCTATCTTTTCACCTCTATATTCTCAAAACTGTCAGCATCAGTTCCCATAATAGATGATTCCGATCTTCTGCAAAATACCAGTAAAGGAAGAATGGAAGTAATGAAGGACACATTCTCTGTACTTGGTGAAGACTCAAAAATATTTCAGACTGGGTGGCAACTCACTCAGTAGAGCACACGCATTACCATACTGGAGGACATAGGTTCAAGCTCCCATTCCCCACCTGTGAGGGGAAAGTTTTAAAGCTGTGAAAGCTTCTATCCTTTTCTATGTCTTTCTCCTCTCTATCTTAAGCCACTAGAAAGGGTAACATCATGCAGGCACAGAGACCTAGCAGTAATGCTAGTGGCAAAAGAGGAAGAGGAGAGAGGAAGAGGAGGAAGAAGAAGAAGAGGAAGAAGGAGAGGAAGAACAAGAGGAGGAGGAGAAGGAGAAGAGGAGTGGGAAAAGAATTACAGTATCTGTTGTTTTCTCCGGGCTGGCTTCACGGGCGGGTAACAGATGACCAGAAACTCGTAGTAATGACAGTCAGCTTCTCTAGCATACAGCCCCTAGTGCTAGAGAAGCTTCACTCTGAATCCAACCCCAGTAGCCTCTGGAGCAGAGCCCATGGTTTGCCATCTCTTCCTGAGACCCTGCACAGTCACACCTCGCTTCATGATGAGAATACCCTCAGAAAAATCTGTCAACAGGCTACTTATTTGTTACTGTGCAAATGTCAGGGAGAGTATAAAACACCAGCCCAGTGGAGCCTACCAAATGGCTTAGTCAGTGTGTGCGTGTGTGTGTGTGTGTGTGTGTGTGTGTGTGTGTGTGTGTGTGTGTGTATACTTGGTCCATCCTTGACTGAAGCAGTCTCAGGGGATACAGGGCGGTGTGTCATCAAGCTCCCAAGCTCCCTCAGTGGGTCTGGGGCAGCACCCATAATCAGAGGAGGTCACGTTTCTGCCACAGTCTTTATAAACAGTCATTGCAGGGAGCCAGTGATCATGTCCCAGCAGGTCCTGTCTTGCAGTCAAAAGCATCCCCTTTGGCCTAAAGAAACAGCTCTAGTTTTCAGGACTTGGAGCCTCTGGAACTGGAACTAAGAGCCTACAGGGCAGGGACGGTTCTAGTTCTCAGAAACCAAGCCTTTGGGGGGAGCAGCTTGTTCAAAGCCATACTACTGTGAAGAATTGCAAGCAAGAAGGGATCTGACAACCCAAGTCAAGCTGGGCTGGTGACAAACCCCACTGCAGGGCCCCATACAGATTTCCCGGCAGGCCAAGCTATGACAGCACTCACGCTTAACAAACTTTTCCCTAAGAGTGTTTTCCTTGCAATTATTTTTCTACAGTTTGAGTGAAACACGACCATACTAAGGAAAAAACACTCTGAAAAGACAAAACATTGTAAACTAAAATAAACTCATCGGTTCCCACAAGTATCGTTACAAAATAGTTGTGCCTGGGCTTTTTTTTTTTTTTTTTTTAATACATGGTCAGTTTCTCTTCTTTGCATAACCTAGTTGAAGTTGCTTTATATGCATCACCCTGCAGCTTTCTAACTTCATCTTATATCCTAAGCATACTTCCAGCATGCTAAACCCTCACATAAGCAGAATTCTGATGGCAGCTTAATATTCTGTCAGAGGGATATAGTGGAATTGATAGGACCACATGCCCTGGGTAAATATTTGTTCTTTTCTTTTCTTTTAAATTAGTGATTTAATACTGATTTAAAAAATTATAAGGTAATAGGAATATGATTTCATAAGGTTCCCACAGCCAGAGCTGTGTCCTCATTCTCTCCATTGAAAACTGCAATCGTTCTCCCAAGGTTACAGATAGGGGTTAAGGTTACAGATATCTATCTATCTATCTATCTATCTATCTATCTATCTATCTATCTATCTATCTATTTTTATTTATTTAATTATTTTTACCCATTTTTTTCTATGTTCCTACTTTCACATTCTTTCTAGCTCACATTTATACCTAGTACTACTTCCAAGTGCTCTTTTTTCCTTTTCTCTCTGGTAAGGGAAACAGTGCCTGATTTCCTCTGGTGTTTTCCAGATTCATTTCCCTTTCTGTGGTGACACAAACACCAGATTCCTGGTGACAGACACTGCAGGTCCTGGTGAAATTGGGATTCAGAGCCTTTGAAGACATTCATTCTTTTCCATTCTCCACTCTCATTAGTAACACGGTAGTAAATGCTCATGTGCCCAGTGCTGGTGAGGATTTTTTCCTCTGTCTATCCCTTCATTCTCTCTCCCCAGAACATCTCAGCCTTAGGCCAAGCCAATCATCACTTCTGCTTGATGCTGGTGTGCAGAGGGGTGCGGCCCACCGCAATGCCCTGTGTTCATTGATTTCCTTTCTCAACACTTATAGATCAATAATCTGTAGCAGTCTCTCCCAGGTAAAATCTTTACTAGCCAGTGCACAGGTTAGAGTCAGAGGGAAGGTGCTGGGGGCTGGGCCTGAGTGTCACCATACTCTCCCTCCTGCAATGACTGAGCTGTTCTGCTCTCCTCCATCTCTGATCTCACACCCTCTTTCCATGATCCCCATCAGCACCAGGTCCCAAAAGAAGAAGCCTTCCTTGAACATTTCCGAGTTCCAGTTTTAAATTCAGACAAAGGGGCATAGCTCACCTGGATAGTGTGCTATTTTGCCATGTGCACAGCCCAGGTTCAAGCCTGTCCCCCACTGCATTGTAGGAAGCTTCAGTGCTGTGACCTCTCTCTCAATCTGTCTCTGAATCTCTCACTCAGTCTAAAAGAACACAAACTGGAGACAGGGTGGTGATGCACCTGGTTGAGGGCACAAGTTCAACCCCTAGTTCCCACCTGCTGGGGGAATGCCTCATGAGAAATGAAAGCAGGGCTGCAGGTATCTCTCTCTTCCTCTTTCTCTATCTCCCCCTCCCACTTGATTTCTGTTTCTATCCAATAGTAAATAAATATGTTAGAAAGAAAGAAAGAAAGAAAGAAAGAAAGAAAGAAAGAAAGAAAGAAAGAAAGAAAGAAAGAAAGAAAGAAAGATACGGCAGACACAGGGATTGCTATCCCTCCACAGTAACTCCTTGGCCCCCACTCCCCTCTCCTTCAGTTTCTCCAGCAGCTTTTGCTAATGCTTTTCATCAACCACACTCACTCTTTCCCCTTACACATTCCAGGTGCTGTTTCCACAAGTCTAGTCCCCCTCACCAGAGACTATGTACCTCTGTTTCCCATCTTCCTCATCTCCAGCCCTCAGACTTTACCCCACGCCCGCAGATGCAAATGCCAATAAGGCACCTCCACTTCAATGCTCAGGGGGGACATTAGGGTGAAATGTCAGGGACAGTTCATTTAAAACTGAAACCATCATCTTTCTCCTCAGGCCCCCTCCCCATCCAGTCAACCCATCACAGTTTTTAGTTTTGGCTTAGTTCTAAATTAAACCTAGTTGGGTCCCCCTCAGCTGGGAGATATTGCTGTTCTGTTCTCTAGCCTTTCAGATCAACCCCGTGCTCTTTATGTCAGCCCTTGGCAGGTGGCTGGTTCTTGGGTGTTTCCCTCACCTTCTTAACAGCTCTTTTCTCACTGTGCCCAGAGCAGCAGGGAGTGTGCTCTGCAAACACAAAGCATACTCACTCACCTGTGCAAGGATGCCAACTCCTGATCTGCCCCCTCCTCATTCGGCTGACACCTAATTGTCCTCTGAAGCTGTGTACACATCACCTTCCTCCAGAACCCCCCTCCCTCCAAACATTCATAGTCTTTGACCCACCCTTGCACCAGTTTGTCTGTCCCTAGAGAGTGGGAGATCTTCTATGTCAAGATGCCCTGAGCTCCTGCAGTGGTGCTTGGCTCATAGCAGGTGCTCAAGAAAAGGCACATATGGACTTTCAAGAAGTGTGGCCATGTCTGGTTGTGTCCTGGTGTGATTACCATTATGTCTCCCTTTCATGTCACTTTAGATAATGCACTTCATGCTTCTTATTCTCCGAAAGGGACTGTATTCAGACACTCTATTCTTTTAAAAAGATTTCATTTCTTTTGATGAGAGAGAGATGCCAGATCACCACTCAGATATAGCTTATGGTGGTTCTGGGGATTCAACCTGAGGTCTCTGGGACCTCAGACATGCAAGTTCAGTGTTCTAACACTCTATGCTATCTCCTCAGCCCTACGAGGCCCTTTAATTTTTGTTTACTCATTTTTAGATTGAGAGAGAGCTCTAATATATATTGATATATATTTGATATAATACTTCAAAGCTTCTTCCAGTGCAGTGGGGACTGGGCTTAAACCTGGATCTGACATATAGCAAAGCAACACACTATCCATGTGAGCTCCCCTTTAAAGGAAAAATTTAGATAAATCCAGGCTGGCAGAATAGCTTCCTTGGATAGTGCATTGCTTTGCCATGCACACTACCCAGGCTTTGTACCCAGCTGCTATCATGGGGTGGGGGAGGGGAGGTCTCTGTACTATGGTTTCTTTCTCTCTTTCTCTCTGCCTCTATCTGAAAAAGTCAGTCTCAGTGGTGATAGGAGAGAAAGAGGGGTTGGGAATACATATTTAGAGTTGGCAGTGTGAAATGGCTAGGGTGAAGTGGTTAAGGATGCAGTTAGAGAGTTTCTGGGATTCCTGGCTGACAGAGGGGATCTCTTGCACAAAAGTAGATGTCAGCAGCTGGAAAGGAAGGATTCTGATGCCAAAAAAGAAGGTAAAAGGTCCAATGCCAGTAGTCTGGCCCCATGGCCTAGACAAGGCCTAGCGGTTTCTCTCTGGGTCAGGGATCCAAGAAGGAAGGTGGTGTCCTGGTGCACACAGCTTCACTCCCTGCAGGGATTCTGAAGGCCCTCAACATTCGACACTCCTCTCCCTCACACCCCAGCGACTAGTATGTTATGATGCCTCCAGCAAGACTTCCAGTCAAGACAGCTCTGGCATGGAATCAGGACGTGACTGGGAATGATTCCTAGAAGAAGGTGAGAGTACACAAGACTGGAGAGCATGCCAATCAAAGCGAGGGGGAACCAGCGCCCTTCAGGCCACGGGAGAGAGAGTGAGTCTAGGACTGAGTCAAGTGCTTCTAAGCCACTGCTGTGACAACCATGTGGGGCTGACCCAGGTCTGGGTGGTGAATGTTGTCCTTGTTCCTAGAGGCAGGGCCCCCGTCTTCTCCCCTGATATACAATCCCATGTGGTGCCTAGCACTGTACGAGCCCTGGGACTACCGGGACAGGTCAGAGAAAATGCACTTCTAGGAAGAGCTGAGTAGTCCAAAGGTCACAAGAGAGAAAGGGTGGAGAACCATATAGTGGTATGATATGATGCATAAGGACCTGGGTTCAAGCTTCCGCTCCCCACCTGCAGGGGATGGAGTAGGGGGGACTTAACAAGTGGTGGAGCAGTGCTGCAAGTGTCTCTCTCTCTCTCTTCCCCCTTTCCCTCTCAGTTTCTCTGTCTCTATCCAATAAATAAAAATGAATACCCAAGGTTGAATCTGGGACTTCTGAGCCTCTGGTCTAAATTTGCATACCACTGAGTGATCCAGAAAAAGGAACAGAAAGTCAGTAACTATTAAAAAATGGGAGAAACTACTAAAAGGTGGGGGGTTACAGGGGGGTTATCTATGTAGGTAGCAATAAATTCCAAACATCACAATAATTCCTAACATTTGCAATATTGGTACTATGCTTATATTTTCTTCTTTTTGTGTGTGGAAGTGAAGTGGAATAGAGAAGTGGGGGTTCACAGGTGCAATTTCACCACTTCAGGCCACTTTAATTAATTAATTAACTAATTAATTAATTCATTCATCTACCCACTCACAGAGACAGAGGGAGTGATACCACAGCACCAAAGCTGCCTCCATTGCCACAGTGTTCCCATGGAGTGCACAGACTGGAGTCTGGGTTGTGATGGCCATGCAGGCACCCTGCCCAGCTGGTGGGCTTTCTCGTCAGCCTCTGTGCAGCCTCCAGCTGACCATTACAGCAACTCCATGAGATATGGCAAGCATCCCTGCCATTTAAAAAGAATGAAGAAGAGGGTGGGGGGAGACAGCATAATGGTTACTCAGAGACTCTCATGCCTGAGGTTCCAAAGTCCCAGGTTCAATCTCCAGTATCATCATAAGCCAGAGTCAGAGCTGAGCAGTGTTCTTGGGGGGAAAATGAATTGGGGGGGAGGGGAGAGGTGTTTCAGGCAGGTTAAATGACTTTTGCAAGTGACAGAGCAGAACCAGTTCCCTGTTCTCGGACTAAACCTTGTTTTCTTAAATACTCAGGGACACCACCCACCCTGCCATGCCTCCCCCTCAGCCTGACCCCCAACCCTCTCTCTGCCAGTGCCATTCTGGCATTCTGACCCTTCCCATGCAGGTAAAGTCTCTGTGCAGAAGTCCCAAATCATTCCCACTATTGAATCACAACGTCCAGACCTACTTTCGAGCCTGACTATACACACATGACCTCTTGCCAGGTGATGTTTTGATGAGGAACTCCTCTTTGTCTTTACCAAAGTCAGATGAAAATTATGGGCAAAAACACTTAGGTCTCAGGGCTTCCCGGTCAGTTTTCTATTTTTTTCTTATCTTTATTATTTAAAGTTTTATTATTTACTTATGTATTTATTAAATTTCTGGAGCTTCACTGTTCTAAGGGAATTTTGCAGATATATAGATAGGGATACAGATATAGATCTATGTATATATATATATATATATATATATATATATATATATATATATATGGAGAGAGAGGGAAAGACAGAGTAAGAGAGAGACTGATAGAAGAGAGGGAAAGGCACTGAAGTTTCCTCCAATGTGGGGGGGTTGGACTTGAACCTGGGTCACCCATGTGACTGAGCAGGCCACATTATCCAAGTGGGCTATTTAGCCAGTACTGCATTCTAAAAAGCAAAAAAAACAAAATCTAAACCTTGCTTGTCTTTTGAGAGAGCACTACTCTGCATACATGATACCTAGGACCAAACCCAAGACCCCAGGCTCCCATTTGGCTGTGCTGCTGAGCCTCTTCCCAGTCACAAAGTGCTTGACAGACTGGTTTTTTAATGAGAAAAAGGAGACCAAAACGCCATTCTGCCATGCACGTGTGTGTGTGTGTGTGTGTGTGTGTGTGTGTGTGTGTGTGTGTGTGTGTGTGTGTTTGCCTCTCTTGTCTTTAAGTGGTGCCAAGGATCAAAACCAGGACTTCATATACACAGAAACACATTCTATCACTGAACCACTGAGCCTATTTTCTGTTTTATGCACCAGAGCATAGTAATTACACAGTGCCTGAGGGTGACAATTCCCTGTCTCTCCTGGTTAGCTCACTACCAACCTAGGATTTCTCACTCAGAAAGAACTAACTCCCTGAAGGCAAGGGCACAGAAGGGGGCTCTTCTGAGGGAGCAGTGGGAAGCACTGTGGCTTTCTGCTCAGTCCATGGCGGGCACCTCCCCAGGACATCAGCACTTCCCTTTTGCTCTGTCTTGAGTTCAGAGCACCAACAAAATTACACTCCAGCATTCCTTTCTTGCTCTGTCATTTCACACAGGCCTGCCCTGGAGTTTCCCAAAGGAAGGAAGTGACATATCCAAGGTCACCTCCCTGATGAATGAGTCTGGGTGTCCTGAGGGCTCAAGGATGCTGTCACTGGGGCTAACTGCTCCCTGAAACAGCTCATAAGGGGCAGAGAGACAATCAGGGCTCGAAGAGACTTGAGAATTGAGTGAGTCACATTGCAACACACACTACGCCGTCGGTGGGCAAACTACAGTGTCTGTCCTCTACCTGTACAGGATTGAGTGAAGGGGAAGCAGAGCAGAGCAGGCAGGCAGGAAGGGAACCCAACCTGTGTTGCCAGAGGAAGATGGGGTGTGGGGAGTGGAAAGCAAAGCAGGTGCTGACAACAGGCAGTGCCTGACTAGCAACGCCTTTCCTGTTTCAAAACCAAAGGCTTTGTCAGAAGTCTACACACTCCTCAGTATTTTGCAGGAGAGGAGTAATTGGGGCAGGTGGGGGGGGGGGTGGAATGCCATGTACATCAGTATATGTGGACTCTGCAGGTGAGGGAGATACTGCAGTTGCTACCCCTGCCCTTGTAAATCTTCCCTTTCTTGGTTAGTTGGGCACCCAGCAGGTGCAGGAAGAGAGGGCAAAGTGAAGGGCCAGGTCGGTGCACCAGGGACCTGGAAGAAGCAGGGGTGGATTCTGCGAGGATTGGACACCAAGGGGAGGGCAGACCCCATCTGAAGTTCGCAGTAGCTGAGGTGGCAGGAAGGTTCAGCAAGAGAAGTGGTGTCAGGGACCCCTTCAGGTGACAGAAGGGCTCTAAGGGATTGCAAAGGTGCAGAGGTGGGTGTCCACAGCATAAGGTGGGATTTGGGGCTTAACCTCCAGGGTGAAGGGGTAATTTCCTGTCTGAAAACTTAGATTCTAGTTCTCCGTATTCCCTGGGGGAGCTTCTGGCAGTGGGTGCAGCTTCCAGTTTTCAGGGGAGATAAGGAAGAGCTCTGTCCTTTCAGAGAAGAAGAGGAAGCTCGGGGGCATATTAATCCTTCTATCTTCACTGGAGAGTAATTTAGGGGGATTCTGTGAACAGGCAACAACGCCAAAAGGGAAATGAAGCCTCTCTCATTGTTAAACACTGGGAGACAGCATGATGGGTCTGCAAAAGACTTTCATGCCTGGGGCTCTAAGGTCTCAGGTTCAATCCCCAGTGCCACCAGAAGCCAGAGGTGAGCAGCACTGCTCTGGTTAAATAACAACAGTTAGGGATTTTTGCTCAATCAAAAACATGAGCAAAGTAGAGAAAAGAGAGAGTGGCCACAGGTCTAAAATTATATTTAAAAATTTTCACATTTCATTTCAAAAATTAAAAAAAAAATGAAAACATGAAGTATTAAAAGTACAATGTTCAAAACCGTTCTTTAAATACTTGTTTTTGAAAGAGGAAGGCCAGAACACCATTTTGTCATATGGAGTGCTGGGGCTCTAGCCCTGGGCCTCACACACACAAGCATGCACTGACTGGTGAGCCCACTCCCCAGGCCCCCACACCTACCATATTATTTTTATACTAACTTGTAAAGTTAAGAGGATGCCCATTTGACAAGATGTGTTACCTTCGGGGCCAACTGAATCATCACTTGGTAAATAATATATACATCGTCATAGCAAAGACCCAGGTTCAAGTCCCAGTTCCCCCATCTGCAGGGAGGATACTTCATGAATGGCATAGCAGGGCTGCAGGTAGAGATGTCTCACCTCTATTAAATAAAGAGAAAGAAAGGAAGGGGGAGGTGGTAGTTGCCTGGAATGGTGGAACCCTGCGGACAGCAAACTTAGTGATCACCCTGGTGCAACAAACAAATGAAGAAACAAATACTAAAAACAAGCACCAGGGTGGCTGTGGCCTTCACAGATTTGGCCTGCCATTCTGGTCAAGGTTAGGTCTAGAGTAATCAGAAACAGCACCCAAGCCTGTGTTTGTGAACTCTCTCTTCCTTTCAGAAACTGGATGTAAGCTCTGTTGCCTCCCCTCCAACATACCCCCTCCCTGAATGAATGAGCCTGAAAAGTTCATTCTTCAACACACACACACACACACACACACACACACACACACACACACGCACACACACTTCTCTTAAGTGCCTGGCTCAGGCAATGAGAATTCACCTCTTGACTAATGTGCTATCACTCAGCAGACTGGAGCTGGGTGGGGTTCAGTTGAGTGCCTTGTCCCACTTCAAGTTGGTGTCACTTCACCAGGTACATACACAGTCTGACTTCCTAACCATGCCGGTCCCTGTGCTCTCCCTGTGTCAACACCTTCAAGCTTCCCTTCCAGTGAGATGTATTTGTTTTTACTTATTTTATTGACTTAATTTAATTGTTTTTTTTGCCACTAGTGTTATTACTGGGGGGGAGGGGGGCGTTGAGGGCCTAAATGACTCCATAACTCCCAGAAGTCATTTTTTTTCTTTCCTTTAGATAGAGGATAAGAGACACAGAGAGATAGGGAAGGACAAAGACAGACAGCGGTCTAGTGAAATAGGTCACTTGGATAGTGTGCTGCTTTGTCGTGTGTGTGACTTAGGTTCAAATCTGGCCCCAGCTGAAGGAAGTTTTAGTGCTGTGGTCTCTCTCTCTCTCTCTCTTCTTTATCAATAATAATAATAATAATTTATTTTTGCCACCAGGATTATAACTGATGCTTGGTACCTACATGATGAATTCACCAATTTAGGTGGCCATTTCTCTCTCTCTCTCTCTCTCTCTCTCTCTCTCTACTTGATAGGACAGAGAAATTAAGAGGGAAGGAAACAGAGTTAAGACAGAGAGATATCTGCAATATGTGCTTCATTGCTTGTCTTGAAACTCCCCTGCCACCCCCTCTTCCTACAGGTGGGGAGTGGGGTGTTCAAACTTGGGTCCTTGCACATTACCGGTAACATGTATACTTAACCAAATGCACAACCACCTGGCTCCCTGTCTCTTCCTCTCTCTTCCTCTCTCTTTCTCTCTCTCTCTCTACTCTATTTCTATCCAAAAACAGAGAGGGGAACACAGAGGAGAGATACTAAAGCAGCACTCCATCACTGAAGAAGCTTCTCTCTGCTGCAGATATTCCCAAATGTTGACCTGAGGCTTGAACTTGAATCATAATGTATATTCTTTACCAGCCCAAGATTTTCTTAGAAGAAGCTTATGAAGACTGAGGAGGAAACAGAATGTGGTTGGATGAAGTATGCTCGTCACATGGCCAAGCAAACTGCCCCTCCTCCCTCTTCTCTGCTCCTCCCTGCTTCTCTTACAGGGGTGATTACATATGACAGGGGACAGATGATGATTGTCTCTACCCTAGGTGACCCACATTTACAGAGCTCTTTCTTCTCCTCCTCTCCCCTCCCCTCCCCTCTCCTCTCCTCTCCTCCCCTTCCCTTTCCCTTTCTTTCTTTCTTTCTTTCTTTCTTTCTTTCTTTCTTTCTTTCTTTCTTATTTTTTCCTTTCTATTATACTTGACAGGACAGAGAGCAATTGAGAGGGGAGAGGAAGCTAGAGAAGGAAAGAGAGACTTACAGACATGCTTCACTGCTTGTGAAACTTCCTCCTCTTGTAGGTGGGGAGCGAAGTCTTGAACCCAGGCCCTTGTAAATGGTAATATGTGAATTTAACTGGATGTGCTACCACCTCCCCCCCCCCCCAATAATTCTTTCTAAAAATAGACAATAAAACAAAGCAAAACAAGCAAACAAACAAAACACCCGGGCTGTGGAAAGGCATCAAGTGGAGGTTCTCTGCCTGAAGATTCTGACTTGGAAACAGATAAGGAGTCGCAGGCAGGACAGGCCATGTGACTGTCTGTCAGTGCAGGGCCCCATACGTTCCCTGGGCTATATACACACACGTCTCAGCCCTGAAGTGTGTATACACAAGACAGCCAGGGGTGGAGGGCGTAGCATGAATTACACGAGCAAATCAAGGCAGAGCTGATATGGCTGAGCAGCTGGTGATCATGTTGATTGGAACCAGATTGAAAGGAGCAGGGAAATTTGTTTGAAAAGAGTGCACTGGTCCCCAGGAGAGGAAGTCTCATCAGAGGAGAACCCTGGGGGTGGGGGTGGGGGTGGAGGGGCAGGAGACGGGGAGGAGGAGGTTGGTGGGGAACAGGCCTGAGAGAAGAGTTGTGAGGAGGATGGAAATAATTCATGTCTTGGATCCTGAGGGTGTGTGGAGTTGGAGGCACAATAAACCCAGTGGACATGACTGTGGGATGAGGGGAATCTCGGCCTGCTTTACCCTGGGCTACGCCACTCTAGGTGAATAAAACGGTCGTGTGCAGATCTGAGAGAGGCAAGATTAATGGGGCATGTCTAGCAGGGTGATCAGAAGAAAGCTGTCTTAGACACAGCCATACCAGGAAGGGTAGAAGGGGGAGCGGGTGGTGGAAGAACCTGGCATTGGGCCAAGTCCTACAAAGAAAAAGGTGAATCTAGAATTCCATCCCAGTGAGCCAAAGTCAGGCACAGCTGCAGGTGACAGCCAGCCTGCCCAAGTGGCAACACCTCTCAGGTTAAACATACCTTTACACTTCCCTGGGGCATCTCCCTCTAAGTCCCTGCCTTGTGAAGATGGTTAACACTGAAAAACACAGAGATCACAGGAAAACTGCTTTTAGCATTCAGAGGGACTTGAAGAGCCTATAGGCCTTCAGCCTTCCTTTTTTCAGTATTTTAAAGATAAATTTTATTTATTTTGGTCAGAGACAGAGAGAAATTGACAGGGAAGGGGGAGATAGATAGGGAGAGAGACAGTTGCAGAAATGATTCAACTGCTCGTGAAGCTTCTTCCCCCCTGCAGGTGGGGACTAGGGCTGGAATGAGGCCTTTAGTCACTATAGTGTGTACACTCAGTCAGGTGTACCACCATCTTTCTTAAGTGTTTAATGGATTTATTGGATAAAGACAGAGAGAAACTGAGAGGGGAGGGGGAGCTAGATGTAGATAGGTAGATAGATAGATAGATAGATAGATAGAAGATAGGTAGGTAGATGAGAGAGAGAGAGAGAAAAGAGAGACACCTGCAGCACTGCCTCACCTCTTGTCAAGTTCCCCCTTGCAGGTGGGAACCAGGGGCTTGAATCTAGGTCCGTATGTAGGGGAACATGTATACTTTACTGTGTATACCATCACCCACAGCCACTTCCTTTTATAGCTGCGGAAACTGAGGCCCAAGGAATCAAGAGGAGCAAGGCCACACAACCAGCTGCTGAATGCAAAGCTGCTACTCCTATGGAAGCAGTTAAAGGAAGGAAAAAGGAACACAGTCTGATGAAAATCATAGAACCTCACCCCCCAAGGTCTGCTCTCCCAAATTTCCTTCCCATTGCCCGCAAAGAGAAGTAAGCTAAGTGCCTACCACCCCTCCAAGGCACAGAGGGAAACTTATAGCAATGATAGGGGTTCAGTCACTCCCCCACCCCTGTCCTTCCCATGAAGAGAATAATTCAGTATATAGTGGAGGCTCCCACTTCTGACCCTGGACAAACCTCCTGGGAAATCCCAACCAACAGCATTTCTCTCCAATTCATGCTGAAATAGAGGCATTTTCATTTTCAAGTTTCAACAGGAGGTTCAACCTAGGTGGATGAGAATGAAAAGATGAAGGGGGGGGAGAAATTCACAGTGAGTAGGCAGTACCTCCTGGGTATCTCTCTGCCATGCTCAGGCGTATGAGCATCCCGTTTCCTCTCTGCCCCCTTTTCTGGAGCATCCCCCCCAATGTGTGTGTGTGTGTGTGTGTGTGTGTACACAAAACTCTTCTGGAATGAACTGGCATGCAGACCAAAGTCTGGATCAAAAGGAGGATTTGTCTAAGGAATTACAGGGGAAGGAAAGGTTGCCCAGAAAAACATCCCAGAGCTGGGCAGTGCCTTCTTCGGGCATAAATCATCCTGCAGGCTGGGTTTAGAACTCATGGGCTGAGTAGTGATGCACACCTTAGAACATCTTGTTACCATGTGCATGGGCCCAGGTTCAAGCCCCTACTCCCCACCTATAGGGGGGAAGCTTCAGGAGAGGTGAAGAAGGTCTGCAGTTCTCTCTTTCTCTTCCTTCTCTGTCTCTCCTCCCCTCTCAATTTCTGTCCCATCAAATAAAAAATAATAAGTAAAATAGGAAGAAAAGAAAAAAGGAAAAAAGAAAGGAAGGAAGGAAGAAAGCAAGAAAGGTTGATTCAGCCTTGCAGGTACAGGAAGAAAGAAAGAAAGAAAGAAAGAAAGAAAGAAAGAAAGAAAGAAAGGAAGGAAGGAAGGAAGGAAGGTTGATTCAGCCTTGCAGGTACAGGCCAAGATGTGGCTCTGTTTGGACTCCAGAGTCAGCTGTGAGCAGCTTCCCCCAGTGACCACAGCACAGCAGAGCAGGGTGAACCTTTCTGGATAAGCCACCTGGGAATGGTGGCTAAGGTATTTGCTTCAACAATGTCATGGAAAACCCAAGCATTGATGAGCCACATCAAAACTGGATGGGTAACAGCCTGAAGCCTGAGTGGGTATTCTCCCAATCCCACCCCCCAAACTTAGCCTCTATACATGAGAGGAACATGACCGAATCAGAGAGACCCCCCCTTCAGTCCTACTCTGCCACTGATGGGCTGGATGATGTTGGCCACCTGCTGTCACTTCTCTGAGTTGGGGCAGAGCCTAGAAGGGAAGCTGTGTATGGCCTTTATGTCCCAGCAGCCAGCCTAGGCTCAAGGTGTCTATTTAATGAGCCTGGTGAGACATCAGCACTGCATCTTTGCTGTGGTTGCAGCATTTCCCTGGATGGCACAGCTTGGTGGGGTCACTAGCCTGGGGCCCAAGACAGCCAGGGGCACCAAGGCTGGGCTGGACACCAGAGCGGGGAAGTCTGGGAAGTCCTACTGTTTCCCACTCAGAAAGTTGGTCCTGCTAGCTCTTTACAATCTTCACATATCAACAACCTCCTAACCTCCTGTAACCTTCAGTCTTCGCATTGTTCTATGAGGACCCACCTGCTCCAAGAGGCAGGGCCCTGGCCTGAGAAGATGAGACACTGCACAGAGGAAGCACAGAGCAGGCTTCCAGCAGAATCTCCCTTCACTCAGTACTGCTTCCACCTCTACCTGTAGCTCCCCCTCCACCCACCTTCCCTGGCCAGGCAAGGGAGCCTGCCCAGCCTGCTTTCTGCCTCATGCGAATACGGCGTGGATAAGCAAACATCAACATGCGTTGTCATGGTGTCGCTACCTTGGACTGCGCAGCTCAGAAGCTGCCATTCTCTGCTGCAGGGAGCGTACCAGATCCCAAGAGCTGTTGGCTGCCCGGCTCCTGCCAGCTGGCTCCAGTCTTAGATCCCTGCCTGTGTAGTCAGGGCCTTCTTAAGGTGTCTGTGTCCCCAATATCCTGCCCCCCAAGTTCACTCCCACCCCTCCCAGTTCCAGAATCCACTGCCTGTAGCACAGAGGGTGGGGTGGGAGTATGACATCTGGTACTTAGTGCAGAGTCAGAGCAGCACTGAGCTGAGGCTGGGGAAGTGACTAGCTTTGCATCTTGGGTCTCACACCTGTGACTTTTGTGAGTAAGGATCATATGGGTTCATCTCTCTGAACCTCAGTTGCTACAGCTGGAAAGGAGATAGTTAACATCCAGTTTCGGGAGTTGGGCGGTAGTGCAGCGGGTTGAGTGCACTTGGCTGGTGCAAAGCACAAGGACTGGCGGAAAAATCCCTGTTTGAGCCTCCGGCTCCTCACCTGCAGGGGAGTCGCTTCACAGTCAGTGAAGCAGGTCTGCAGGTGTCTATCTTTCTCTTCCCCTCTCTGTCTTCCCCTCCTTTCTCCATTTCCCTCTGTCCTATCCAACAATGACGACGTCAATAACAACAACAATAACTACAAAAACAATGAAAAACAAGGGCAACAAATAAATAAAAGGGAAAATAAATTTAAAAATTCAGTTTTGACAGATAAACCACACCTTCACTGCACTGAGAAGAGATGGTAACAAAGACATTGAGGGCTTGACTTCCTAAAGATGCTTTAAGTTGTCTAAGAGCTCAGAAGTGGAGGAATAGTTTTTTGTTTGTTTCAGTTGAGGCAGGGGGGGAGAGAGAGAGAGAGAGAGAGAGAGAGATGCAGGCAGGCAGGTAGGCAGGCAATATTACTGAAGCTTCTTTCAGTGGGGTATGGGCAAGGCTCAAATCTGGGTTTTGCATGTGGCAAAGAGTCCACTTGATTCCAAGTGTGCTATTTCACTATCCCCTGTGCTTTTTATAAATCACACTAATTCATAGTCTCCATCTCCACACCCACCCCCAAGATCTATTATATGTCTATATAAAACACATGGAGGAAAATCAACAATGATTTGATCTACTGAAATAAATGCAAGTAAGTCAAGACATGGTCTTTCTGCATAACGATGAGTGAAGATTCCTCCATCTTGACTGAGAATCAGTCACCTGAGAGCTGCTCATCCCATCCTCAGGCCCTGCGCCAGGCTCACTGAATCAGCATCATCAGAGGGCAGTGGCCAAGAATCTGCATTTAAAAAATCTTCCACAAGGGGACCTGTTGGTGATACACTAGGCAGAGTGCACGTGGCACCAGTGTGAAAAGACCAAGGTTCAAATCTTTTGCCCCAGTCTATGGGGAGCGGGAAGCTTCAGGAGCCATGTAACAGTGCTGCAGGGGTCTCTCTCTCTATTTTTCCCTCTGTTTCTATCAGAAAAAAGAAAGAAAGAATGAATGAGGGAAAAATTGGCTTACTGGGAACAGTGGAGTCCTCCTGTAAGTACTGAGTCCCGGTAATAACCCTGGTGGCAAAATAAATAAGTAAACAAAACAAAACAGGAGGGGCCAAGTGATGGCACACCTGGTTGAGTTCATGGGTTACAATGTATAAGGAACTGGGTTCAAGTCCCCAGTCCCCACTAGTAGGGTGAAAGCTTTGCAAGCAGTGAAGCAGTATTGTAGGTGTATCTGTCTCTCTCTCTCCTTCTCTATCTTCCATTTCATTCTCGATTTCTTTCTATCTCTATCAAATGAATAAATAACTTAGTTTTTAAGGATGTCTTTTGAGGCTTCTCCCCTGAAGGTGGGGGCCAAGAGCTTGAACCTGGGTCCTTGCACACTGTGATGTTTTTGCTTTACCAGATGCACAGCCATCCACCCCCCCCCCACTACAATGATTTCTGTCAGAGATTTTCTAATTTGCCTTATCCTGTGTAGATTTCTTTATACCTTGTGACAGTTTGGAAGCTGTGTACAGGGCAGGGTCCCTGTTTTTAGACCTTCCAATACCTACTTATTGTCTACCACATACTCAGATGACCAACAGACAAGTTTAACTCAACAGAATCTTGATCTGATACAACTGCCTTGGGTCTTGCCCCATCATTTGGGAAGAAAGGACATAATGTTCTCTACTAACCTTTTTAAATTTATTTTCATAGAGATAGAGACAGAGAAAAATTGAGAGGGATGAGGGAGAGAGAGGAAGAGGAGAGACAGAGAGAAAGAGAGAAACAGAAAGAGACAGACAGACACAGAGAGAGAGAGACCTGTAGCACTGCTTCATCATTTGTGAAGCATTCTCTTGCAAGTGGGGACTGGGAGGGAGGGTTGAACCTGGTTCTCTGGGCTTTGTAACATGAGCTCTCTATCAGGTGCACTGCTCCCTGGCCCCCTTGACTAACCTTTGATATGGGCCTATATCTGAATGAGCTGGAAGGATATGCAAAGTAAAACCAAAGAGCATCTGAACCCACAATCAAGGTCTCTATTCTTGCCCTATTCTGTACCAATCAGTAGGAGAGGCAGCAAAAGGCACTACATAGATTTCACAAAGACACGCAAGATGCTTTCCTTGAGAAAGACATTTTGAAGCCATTATATAAGAACAACTTGAGACAGGCATTCAGAAGTCATCACACACACAAACACATACACTTGAGTGAGGCATTACTGAGTCCTTGATCTCTCCGAACATACAGGATATAAAGGTTCCAATTTACTCAAAGAACGTTCCCTGAAGTTCCTGCTCTGAAGATGCCACTCTGCTTGTGTCTGAGATCTTCTTGAAGAAGGAAACCCGGTGGATGTCACTAATCCCCAGTCTTCCAGCCTACAGTGAGACCTGCTCCCAGAATGCCCAACCTGTTGTTCCTGTGTGACCTGCGTCCTCTGTCACTAAAACAGTGGCAGCGCTAAGAAAACAGCTCCAGAAGTACCTCCCACCAAGGCCTCTTGCATGGTGCTCCTCATTCATGGGGCAGATGGCCTGCAAACACAAGCCTGGTGCTGGCACATAGCTACACACTCAGTGTACCTTCTCCAGGCCCGGGTGCCAGCTCTGTGTTCCTGGAGCTGTGACAGAAAGTGAAAGTCAGTGTGACTTAGAGGCTCCAGTTGCTCTCTACCTGCCTCCACTGAGGACAGTAAAGGAAGTGGCCAGGGTGACAAAGATGCTTCCTGTCTCTCTACACACAGTGGTGATGGGGGGGGGGGTGCAGCTGTGCTGGTTCAGTGTCATAGCAATGTCACCATCATCTGCTGAGTGCTTACAAGGTGACAGGTCCTGCGCTGGGCCCTGTCACATGTTATTATGTGGGTCTTCTTCATCCTTACCTCCCTGATGAGCATCTTGGTGGAGGGGAGTGAATTTAGGTGACAGTCACTGGGAGTTATTTTTGAAAAAATATCCTTACTCTTAAGAGTGGTGCAAGTCGTGCCCTCTGCCCTGTGAGGCACTTCCCTGGCTGTGCTCATTTAGTATTAATAAATAGCTGGTCAAGGACTGGAATTCAGGTGTTCATTCAGACTCTAAGCTAACGTTCCGTGCAGGTAGGGCTGGGAAGACAGGATAATGCAAAAGGTTCTGCAAAAGACTTTCATGCCTGAAGCTCTGAGCTCCTAGGCTCAACCCTCAGCACCACCATAAGCCAGAGCTGAGTAGTGCTCTGGTTAGTCTCTCTTCTCTACCCCTTCATTAGAAAAAAAAAATACAGAAGAACTCCAGGTGGAAAATAGGTTTCATCTTAAGTTACAAATCTGACTCACTACCTGGAGACCCATGTGAAGGGTTAGAAGACTTGTGAAGTTCAGGAGGAGTAAGTGTTGTGATCGATTAGCAATGTCTGCTAAGGAGAAAGAAAGACAGCAGGAAAAATATGTGACTGATTAGTGATGTCTGCAATAGGCAGAAGATAGAATAGTAGCACACATGCTGAATTTGTCATCCCTCTAAGCGTATATCAGGTGAAAAAGCAGCTTGCCCTGTAACTAATTACTTAATCAATAAATCTTCTTTTTGCCAGAACTGCACAGCTCTTGAATATAGTGGAAAAGAGCCCATAGCACCAAAGCTTCCTTTAGTATAGTGAGGGCTCCCCACATGGCAAATACCTTCCCCTATGAGCTATCTTGTAAGTTTGTTTACTTGTCTGTTTTTGAGGAGTCATAGTCTGGCATGATTTCACCACTCCAGAGCTCCTTTTTTCTCTCAGGCAGAGAAAAAGAGTACAGAGAAGGGATATATCACTGGCACTTCCCCCAGGGCCAGGGCACCTTCCACATTGTTCCAGGTGGTCAGGCACATACCCTACCTGGTGAGCTCTCTCTCGAGCCTATGTGACAAAGGTTTAACAAACCCAATGGTCCACCAAGGTTTGTGAACATTGCCCAGCACACAATTTTTCATCATTCTGTGACTTTCTGTCCTCACATCTTCCTAGCTCTCCACATTACCCTTAAAACAGCTACACTCCCTCTCTCCCTCTCAAAACACTTTTGAATCATTTAGTTTAATGGCAGAGATTTCCCTCCTAAGGACTTTTTCCTGTAGGCTACTCTAGTCCAACCTTCCTCACTACTCAGAGTAGCCCTCAGGGGGCTAGAAAACATTCTGAAAACACAGAGGTGTCATGTTGTACATGAGCCCTGACAGCCTTTCCCAGGAACCACCATTACTGAGAGTGGGGACAAGGTGGATAAAGGCAGGGGAGCAGAGAGGAGGGAGTCTGCCATCCACACACACACCCTCTTGAGTCCAGATGGAAAAGGTCTGGCCAGCAACAAGAGGGGTAAAAAAAAAAGTGCTAACACCACCTACCATGAAAATTCTTACACCACAGACACACACACAGTATAGTGTGAGTGTGAAGGTGTGTATGGATTCAAAATGCAGCTGAGGAGTTTCACCATAACAGCATCATCCATTCTGAGCAGAGGGCTGGGCAGGGCAAAGGGCAAGTTTATAAGCAGTCACCATTCTACTCAGAAGTCACTTACTAGACTGGGTGATGGTTCACTCTGGGTGATGGTTCACTCTGTTCACTCTGTTCACTCATGTGCAAGGACCCATGTTCAAGCATCCAATTTCCAACTGCATGAGGGAAACTTCATGCACCATGGAGGAGTGCTGTAGGTCTCTCTCTCTCTCCTCTCTCTCTCTCTCTCTCTCTCTCTCTCTCCCCCTCTAGTTCTATCTCTTACTCTTTACCAAAACAAACAAACAAAAAAGGCTGCCAAGAGTGATGGAGTCCTGCAAGTATTATTCCCTAGTGATAACACTGGTGGCAATGTGTGTGTGTGTATGTGTATGAACATAAATTAGAAAAGTGATTTAGGGGCTAGACAATGGTGCACCCAGTTGAAATAAATGCGTATCTCACCATGCTCAAGGACCTTGTTTCAAGTCCCAGGTCCCCACCTGCAGTGGGGAAGCTTTACAGAATTATGGGGCAGGGCTGCAGGTGTCTCTCTTGCTCTCTCACTCTGCTTTCTCAATTTCTCTCTCTCTCTCTCTCCTATCAAATTAAAGGGGAAAAAAGGACACAATAGTCATGGGTGGCCATGGATTCATCCTTCAGGCACCTTGTCCCAGCTATAACCCTAGAGATAAGTGAAAAAAAATAAAGTGATTAAACCTTGTGCAGACAGTTATTAAAATCAGTGGGGGTGGGTTGGGGGAGGGCAGAGGAGGGCAGTGTTTCACCCTGTTGAGCACGAGGACCCAGATTCAAGACCCCACTCCCTACCTGCATGGGGGAAGCTTTAAGAATGGTGAAGTAGTGCTATAGGCATGCTACCTCTGTCTCTTTCCCTCTCTATCTGTCCTTCCCCTCTCTATTTCTTTGTCTCTATCCAATATATAAAAATAAATAAATAAGCAATTTTACAAAATACAGACAAGAGAAGAAAAGAAGAACATGTGGGAGAAATGGCCCTCCTTCACTTCAGCCCATTGCCTGCATGGGGAAGGAGGGCTGACCGCAACTGAAGACCTGCTGAAATCAGATCCTACCCTGGGCCCCTGCAAAATGATTAAACTGCGATCAGACCCAGCCGGGGCCTCCTGATTGCGAAGACGTCATGCTTGGAGCAGGAACCCTGGGAAAGGCTCCTGAGCCAATCAAGGCCTCACAGACATTACAGCTCACATATCCTGTAGCAACAGGACTTCAAAAGTCCCTTGCAGGTGATTTATATGGCATACCCCCTCCCCTCTTCTCCCCATCCCCATCCTGCTTGGCTCCCCCCAAATCCAAGTGGCTGGAAAGTCAATTTGCTCAGGTCCTGCTCCTGAGTCCAGATGTAAAAGGCCTGGCCTACATCAGGAGGGGTAAAGAAAAAAAAAAAGTGCTAACACATCACCTACCATGAAAATTTTTACATGTACACGCAGTGTGGCGTGAGTGTGAGGGTATGTGTGGATTCCAAGAGGTTCAAAGGGAGACAGGAGAAAAATTAATTAAGTCTGCATCTCTCTGCCAAGGAATCGAATGCTCTCTGGGGCCTGATTGGGAAACAAAGAAAAATATTTCAACAGGGTTGCTGGTTCTGATCCAGTTGATGGCAGAAAGGTTAGAATGAGTTGAGAAGGCAGTGGGGGGCGGAGGATTGGGTGGCTCCCCTGGGAAGGAATGGTCACTAAATGCACTTCCATTTGTTAAAAACATATTTTATTATAATTTATAGGATAGAGGTGGGGGGAGAGGGAGAGAGAGACTTGCATCCCTACTTCACTGCTCATGAAATCTGCACCCTGCAGATGGGGCCTAGAACCTGGATCTTCCTTCTTTTGCTACCAAGGTTATTGCTGAGGATCAGTGCTCAACCTGATGCTGTTGACTGGCTACGGAAGAAGGGCAAACACTAGAAGAAGAAGAAGTGCCTGCATGACTCCAAGCCTCCTGATGATCAAATTTCTCCCTTTTTCTTTCCTTTTGAGAGAATGTAAGAGAGACAACAGGGGTGCTGGTGGGCATAAGGGGACAGATAGGGAAGAGAGAATTCTGCAGCACTGTTCCACTGCTTGGGAAGCTTTCCCTTGCCAGTGGAGGCCATTGGTTTTGAAATACGCTCCACCTCTGAGAGATGATGTTGATGTGCTCACTCTACCGGGTGAGTCATTACCCGATCCCTAAATTTGTCTCTGGTATATGTCAAACAGGGGCACGCACACAGAGAGAAAAGGGGCCGGGCAGTAGGGCACCCGTTGAGCACACATATTACCATGAACAAGGACCAAGGGTTGAGCCTCTGGTCCTCATCTGTGGTGGTGGTGGGGGGCTTTACGAGTGGGGAAGCAGATTTTCAGGTGTTTGTCTGTCTCTCTTCCTCTCTACCTCCCCCATCTCTCTTAATTTCCCTCTACCCTATCTAATAAAAGAAAAAGGAGAGGAAAAAACGGGGGCAGGGGATGGCTATCAGGAGCAGTTCTGGCACTGAGCCCTAGCAATAACCCAGGAAGAGAGAGAGAGAGAGAGAGAGAGAGAGACTGATAGATATCCCTTGGATAACTGGCTTCATAATGGCAAAAGAACAAACCAGAAGCAGAGGGCCCAAGAGGAGGTGGCAGGTGGGATCAGGACAAAGGCCAAATAAGCTGACCAGACCCCCTATGGCAATTTGCAAACAGGAAGCATCATCTGGGATGACTAATTAAACACATTTTCAGCATCTAACTTAAAGGCCCAAACCAAATCCTAAGATAGAACTCACACCCCTGCGCAGGGGGAAGAAGGGTGAGGACAGAGACACAAGAGGAGGCTCTGCAAAGGAGACCCACCCCAGGACCGAAGGCCCTGCTGGAAAGCCACAGCCAAAGCCTTCCTGAGAAGCTGAGGGCCAATGGGGACCTCCTTGGAGGTCTAGCCCTGGCCTTCTCCTGTTGCAAGCACAGGTGTAAAGAAGTCAAAATGAAATTTCACAGCCAGGCAGGATGTCCCATTCTGAAGTTAATTAAAATGCAAACACAGGCCTAAAGAAGATGGAATCGCTTAGGAGACCTTTGGAGAAAACAGGCTCTGGTTGGGGTGTGGCAGGCGGGAGTCTGTGTGTTAGTTCAGCTGGGGAATTGTGGTCACATCTGGGACAGGGAAAGGCTGGTTAGTCCTCTGCTGACGACCCTGGGGGCAGGCCCTGGGCCTGGAGCTTCCTGGGGTGTCTTCTCCTTTGGTTGCCTCTGGGGTGCTTCCAGTAATGTTTAAGGGAGGGGTGGTGGTTTGAGGAGGATGTGGTAGCCCCCATCCACTGAACTCATTCCATCTGAGAACCAGAGGAAGAAGAGAAAATAACTTCTATCTACAAAAGGAGAACAAGCTGTAGGTAGGTAGCCACAGCAGGTGGTAGCTTCAGGGTGATGAGAAGCACAGCAGAGTGCTCCCAAATGAGAAATGGGGGAGGCATTAGAGGGTGTCAGCAAAGTTGGACCAATTGGTGGATAATTTGCAAAGTGTTAGCTTCACTGTGGCTGTCAAGCCCACTTTCCCACATCTCACGTCAACAGGATATTCCAAGGTATGACAAGAGCTCAGACGAAAAGGGGGTTTGGGCATATTCATGTGTGTGGGCATGTATGTGTACCCACTCCTTCCTTCCTTCCTTCCTTCCTTCCTTCCTTCCTTCCTTCCTTCCTTCCTTCCTTCCCTCTCTCTTACTCTCTTTCTTTTTAAATATTTTATTCATTGGTTTTGTGAGAGACACAGAGAGAGCTTGGGGATTGAACCTGAGACCTTGGAGCATCAGGCATGAAGGTCTTTTGCAAAACCAGTATGCTGTCTCCCTAGCCAGACATATTTCTTTTCTACCTCACCAGTCACTGTTATTTTCGCCGGGCTATGTTGTTTTCGCCGGGCTGGCTTCACGGGCGGGTAACAGACGACCAGGGGCTCATGGTTAAGCTGTAGGCAGTATCTCTTTATTCATGCAGGATGCAGCACAATCTAAGCTGAGCTAAGCTAAACTCTCCTAAAACGAACAATGTTGTCTTTATATATACTTCCCAAGTAGGGCGTGAACAGGATGTGACATAGAGAGGGTAGAGAGAAAAGTGACTGGTGAAAATAAGAGTGTGACAAGGAGAGGGGGCAGAGCAAAAACATATCATGAAACAGTGGGGATTGAACCAATGCCCTGGAGGGAGGGTGGTACTTGTTAACAGCGGTTATGTAAATAGAATGAAGTGGTTATGTAAATAGAATAATGTTAAGCAGGGGGGATTTAAACCAAATGAAACAGAAGGGGTTTTTAAAAGCAGAATTAGAAGATACCAACAAGTCACCTAGAGAAAGACCAGTTCATCTACCACCCAAATCACTTTGCAGTCTGTTTCACGTACCTCTCACAGAGGAATAAGCTCCTGTTGGGGAGAGATGAAACCTCATTCAGTGTTTTCCTGGCTGAGTGATGTGGGGTTAGGGCTTGCCAAAAGGAATGAGGGTTAGTCACCTGTTCTGGGAATTCTTAATACCACCCCGAGGAATCGTCTTCCTTAATCCCAGCCCTGATCTTTGATCCTGGTCCAGGGCTTTGCTAGGAAAACACCTTTCCTTCACATATTCATTCAATAAGGATTTACTAGGTTTATTTGAAGCCAGGCACTGCAGTGGGTATGGTAGAAAAGGATGTTGTAGACAGAGGGAGGTAGTTCCTGGCCTCAAGACGACTGTAGTCTAGTGAGTAAGGTGCTGAATAAGCAATGTTGGGTGTCACAGAGAGAGAAGGATGCCAGGGAGGTCTGACATGTGACAGAATTAGGGACAACTGTATACAGTTGTATATTTCAATTTGGGATGCATTGGATCGACCTTGCCGTGGTGCATCCCGTGAGTATCCATTCAATGGGGAAACTGACGATCCTTCCTAGCCGACTGAATCCACATGGATCCCAGTCACTTTCAAAGCCATTAACTGGCTACGGAAGAAGGGCAAACACTAGAAGAAGAAGGGACAACTGTGTGTATCACTCAAAGTAACACCAGAAAGTTAACCAGTGTCAGGCAAGAAAGAAGTTAGAAAGAAAGATCATCACAAATACCCAAGTGTTGAAACTCAGAGGCAGGAAGGAACATGTGTATTCTGAGAGGCAACAGCAAAGTCCAACTGAAGAAGAAGAAGAAGAAGAAGAAGAGGAAGAGGAGGAGGAGGAGGAGAAGGAGGAAGGAGGAGGAGAAGAAGAAGAAAGGGAGAGAGAAGAGAGAGAGAAGGTGGAAGAGGACATCAATAGTCTTGAGCGTCATGTGAATGACTTGGAAGAAAAAGGAACCATTCTAAGACTTCAAAGAGAAAGCAAAGACCAACAAGACAATTTCAAGAGTGGCAAGAGATGAGATAGATGGCTTTGATGAGGACAGTGGGGCTGAAGATGAGGAGATCCAGTCCAACTCAAGAGATGCTTCAGAAACTAGAATCATGATGACTTGCTGGTTGCCTAATGCAAAGAGTAGGGCAGACTGAGGAAGAGAAAGGCTTCTGACTGGACCAAACCAAGTAGTCGGTGTTTCAGTGAGTGAGATGGGAGTGAGTGTGGAGTCAGCTAAGTAAAATAGAAAGGAGATCTCAGGAGCAAGATGAAAAGCCAGACACACATCAAAGCAAGAGAGAATTTTGAGAAGGAAGGCAACAGGGAGAAGGATGCTCAAAGGCCTGACAAAACAGTGCTGGCTCTGGCTCCTGGTTTTGTAGCAGCCATGGCTGGTGGAGAGAAGACCGCAGAGGGCTTGCAGGTTGCATAGAAATTCCACAAAAACAGCTTATTTGTGAAGAGGAGAGGGCTAAGGGAGGTCTTAGGGCAAAAGCATTCAAGGCTGGCAGGAGGGACACCAATGGCCTCATATGCACTGACCCCTGGCTTTTCTTGGCAATGACAATCAGGACTGGATTAAGTTCCAACTTCTGACCATGCCTCCAGAAGACCCGAAGACCCTGTGAGTTTAAACAACTCCTGTTCTTGATGGAGTCCCACACACTTAATAAATATGCCCTCTCCATTCTTATTTTCCACTTGGGGTCTGCAAAAACAGCAAAATGGTCTTTTCTTCCCATTCTGCCAGCAGATGAGCACACCCAGATACACTGTCTGGGCTCTATACCCCCGGGGTGGATGGTGGGAACATGGGAAGGAGGTTAAGCACCCCACCCCTCTTTGACTCCCTCAATCATTCAAAGACTGTGGAGAATCTGGGCTCAAACCACTTGACCTAGGGACGCTTGCTCTATTTTCCTGTATATTCCAGAAAGCTTGGTGGAAATCTGGACAAATATCAGAGCTCAGAAATCTTTCTGGTTCTCATTATGTCAGCTCCGAGAGTCATGACAGAGTCACAGAAGCCCCCACTCCCACCTCCACCTCCCAGGGATGAAAGGTTAACATACCAACAACAAGCTTTGACCTCAGCCACGGCTCCCAGAGGGCAGAGTAAGATGCAGGAGACAGCTAGAGGCTGACAGAGTGTAGGCTACCTTGGCCTGGAGCCTCCTGTCTTAAATCAGGAAGGTACAGCTAGCAGGGGGGTGAGGGAAGTCACCAAGGTGAGGTGGCTTCATTCACCTGAGGAAGAAGAAGTCAGTACACAAAGCAAAATTAGAGTGGGCTCTCACTCATTGGTTTGCCACTGATTTTATCAAAGTCTGTCTTCTTTTTTTTTTTTAATATTTATTTTATTTATTTATTCCCTTTTGTTGCCCTTGTTGTTTTATTGTTGTAGTTATTATTGTTGTTGTCATTGTTGGATAGGACAGAGAGAAATGGAGAGAGGAGGGGAAGACAGAGAGGAGGAGAGAAAGATAGACACCTGCAGACCTGCTTCACCACCTGTGAAGCGACTCCCCTGCAGGTGGGGAGCCGGGGTTTGAACCGGGATCCTTATGCCGGTCCTTGTGCTTTGCGCCACCTGCGCTACAGCCCAACTCCCTAAAGTCTGTCTTCTTGAGTCTCCAAAAAGAGCTAACACAGCCCCTTTCCAAAAGCCATGTGAAAATATGAGATGTTCCTGGTTTTCACAGTGATAGGAAGGGTAGATGCCGTTGTTGGTCCTGCATCATTAAGAACGTGCTAGAGCACACAGGTTACCGTGTGTGAGACCCAGGTTCAAGCCTCCTGGGCCTCACCTACAGAGGGGAAACTTCATGTGTGGTGAAGCAGTGCTGCAGGTATTTCCCCTTCTCTCTCCCACTCACGCTCTACCAAAAAGAAAAGGGGTGGGGTGGGGGAAAGACAGTCAGGAATAGCAGCATCATGCAGGCAAGAAGATAACCCAGAGATATACCCTGATGGCAAAAAAAAAAAAAAATGAAGAACTACCCCATGTAAACTGACCATAGTGACCACTGAAGACTCTCCCTTGCCACTGACAGAACCATTCCCAGGATGCCGGGAGGAAATACTAATAACTGAGCAAACTTCCTGGGTGTCCTACAGTGGAGGCTCACCCTCCTCTCCTCTGGCTCCCAGGACACCCACACAGACCTACGTAGTCTAGGATGAGCTTTTATGGTTCCTGGTGTGCCCTGTGGGAAGGGTCTGTCTCCCTAGACTCCAAACTACCTGATCTTTTTAACATAATTCTATTTTATTTATTGGCTACAGAGAGAAATCAAGAAGGAAGGAATAGATAGGAAGAGAGAGAGAAGGAAAGACACCTGCAGCACTGCTTCACTACTGTGAAGCTTTCCATGGGGAAAAATGATAATAAAAAAAATTCATGTAGGGACCAGGGGCTTGAACTCAGGTCCTTGAACAGTGTAACACATATGTTCAACCAGATGCACCACCTGCCTCCGATTCCTTATTTATTTATTTATTTATTTTTATTGACACCAAGATTGTTGCTGGAGGTAGTTGTCTGCAGGATAATTCACTGTTTCAAGAGGCCTTCTGCCCACCCCACCCCCTTTTATTTGTCAGGACAGAGAGAATTTAAGAGATGAGGGGGAGATATAGAGGGAGAAAGAGAGACACTTGCAGATTGTTTCATCAATCTTAAAGCCCTGTCCCTCTCCCCACAAGTGGGGACCTGGGGCTCGTACCCAGGTCCTTGCATATGGTAATGTGTTCCCTCAACTGGGAATGCCATCAACCAGCCCCCAACTACCTGATTCTAACCAATGATCTTCATTCTCGAACCTTCGCTTTGCATACCGTTCACCTTCTGGTCAGTCATCACAGGGGTCAAGCCAGCTTCTTCCAAGGCAGCATCTGGGAAACCACAGTCTGTTCTCAGATTGGCCTTTCAAAAAGAGTGGCTTCTGAAAACTTTGCCCCTGTGCCCCTTCCCTGGGTTTCATATCCTCAGGGTGTGTGTAAAAGCAGGAGACAAGGTGCTTGGGTGATTTGCCGCCCACCCTTGTCATTCATCTGTAAAGGTAGGTCTTTGACAGGGAGGGCTGGGGGCCACCCCCTTCCCTCCCGGCAATTGCCCTGGCAGTCTGGGATGGGTTCTAGAAGCGTGGCATCACCACCCAGAGTTGAGGGAGCTGGGAGGCAGATGTGGCCAACAGAGGCAGATAATGAGAATCATAAGAAGAAGCAGCCGCCTGCAAAGCGATGGGGGAAGTGGCTGGCCACCAGATGCCACCAGATGCCTGCACGTGGTGACCCTGCGGACAGGCAGCCCTGCTGGAAAAATGTTTCCACAAGAAGGGGGAGTGTTCTCTGCAGGGGGCTGGGGCCCAGCACCCCCATTTGCTCCACACATTAGGTTATATGGGAGAACTCTGTTCTGGCCAGAAAGCTATGCCAGAATTCCCAGAGAACTTCTTAAAGATTCTAGAAGCATCCTAGAGAGCTCATCCACCAAGACACTGCTGTCAGGAGCTGGGCAGTGGTACATTAGGTTGAGCGCATGTTACCATGCACAAGGACTGGGGTTCAAGCCCCCTCTCCCCACCTGCAGGAGAGACGCTTCATAATGAGTGAAGCAAGAACCACAGGTCTCTCTCTCTCTATCTCTACTCTCTCCTTTTTTTTTTCTCTTAGTAGCTTTATAATGGTTTATAATAAATAACTATTGGTACATAGCATTTTTCAGTTTTCCCTTTCTTTCTTCCTTTCTTCCCTTTTATAATTTGGAGTACAGTTTCTCACCGATTCTGTCACCAAAGGTCTGGTTCTCCCAGTCTTAGATATGGATGGAATTTTTTTCATATTTGTATGTTCAGTTCTCTATATTACACATATGAGTGAAACCATTCTATTGTTGTTCTTTGCCTCTTTACTTCACTAAACATACTTTCTCCAGTTCCATCCATTTTATCCTAAAGGACCCAATATCATATATACATATTTATATTATTGCTGAGTAGTACTCCGTGGAGTATATTTTTTATCCCATAATCTGTTGAAGGGCACTTTGGTTGCTTCCAAATTTTGGGCATTGTGAATAATGCTACTATGAACATGGACGTGCATATATCCTTTCAAATCAGTGTTATATCTTTATTATATATTATCTCGCCTTTCCCTCTCAATTTCTCTGTCTTAATCCAAAATAAATAAAAATAAAAAATACATTTTAAAAATGGGGCTGGGTGGTGGCACATCTGGTTGAGCGCACATGTTACAGTGCACAAGGACCCAGGTTCGAGCCCCCAGCCACCACCTGCACAGGGAATGCTTTGCAAGTGGTGACGCAGTGTTGCAGGTGTCTCTGTCTCTCCCTATCACCCCCTTCCCTCTCAATTTCTGGCTGTCTCTATTCAGAAAATAAAATAAAGATAATTAAAAAAATTTTTAAAATTCTTTAAAATATATATATAAGAGGCTATTGTATAGACTTCAAGGCCAAGGTGGAAAGGAGGTGAAGGAGATGCCCAGCTTCCTCTGTCTGTCTACTCCTTCCTCTGTCACCCTCCACTGTGGCCAGAGCCTGGTCTCTCTCTATCTCCTACCAGCTGACTGGCTACTGTGCTACTTCTTCTACCCACTCTCAGGATCTTCCAGATGTCAGAAGAAAGAGGCAAGGCAGCTTCCACTCTTGTCCAAGACCTACGGAGACCCCCTTCCTAGGTCTTCCCCTCAGTCAGTGTAATTCTAACAAGAATGGCTTGTTTCAGAGCCTGTCCCTCTCAGTGGACACATTATCCATCCCCAAGGTCTCCTTTTTGTCCAGTTCATACACTCCCAGGGAGTGACCTTATTTATGCATTGTATTTATTTTTCTTTCTATTATTTTACTTACATTTGATAGGGCAGAGAAACTGAGAGGAGCAGGGAAGATAGAGGGAAGAAGGGAGGGAAGAGAGAGAGAGAGTGAGAGAGAGACTTGCAGCACTACTTGTGAAGCCTCCCTCCCGCAGGTGGGGACCAGGGGCTTGAACCTGGGTCCTTGCTCATGGTAATGTGTATGCTTAACCAAGTACTCCATCCCAGAGCCCAGCTTTATTTTATTTTTCTTCTATTTGATGAGACAAAAATTTAGAGGGGAGAGGGTGATAGGGTGAAAGAAGGCTGGGTGGTAGCATACCCAGTTAAGTGCACATAGTACTTACTACTCACAAGGAACTAGTTAAGTGCACAAGTACTACTTGATTAAGGAACTAGGTTTGAGTCCCTGCTCCCCACCTACAGTGGGGATGCTTCACAAGCAGTAAAGCAGGTCTGCTTTCTCCCTATTTCTCAATTTCTCTCTTTCCTATCAATAAAAAGATTCAAAGAAAGAAAAAAATGGCCACCTGCATGAAGCCCCAGTGATAACCCTGGTGGGGGGAGGGGGAAGAAGAAAAGAAAGAAAAAGGTAAAAAAAAAAAAAAATACCCGCAGCTCTGTCTCACTGCTTGTGAAGCTTCTCCCCTGCCAGTGGGGATCAGGGACTTGAACCTGGGTCTATGGACATGTTCATATTTGCACTCACAAGTTCACCACTGCCTGGACCCCTAATTTAGAGGTAGGATTTTCTTCACAGAGGTGACTAAGTTCAAAGGAGGTCCTAGAGGTGACCCTGATCTCCATGGCTGTCCTTGTACAAAGGTGGGTCTAGGCACAGGCAGAAGTGTGTGGAGGAAAGACTGTGAAGACACACAGGAGGAAGGCAGTGTGGAGGTGGGGACACTGATGACACTGTCTAGAACACACACATGACAGCTTTTCAAGATATGTCTACAAGCCAATAACACCCACAGCTGGGAAGAAGACAGGGAGGGCTCCTGAGTACTTTGAGATGGAACACTGCTGGTCTCTGAAGCCTTGAGATGATGCACTCCCCTTGGGAAGTGTTCTGTCAAGGAGTCCATAAGACACACACAGCTACCCGCTCGAGGGATCTTCCTGGGGTATCCACCATAGTTTGGGGTCTCACACTATAGCCCAAAGGCTGCTTTTCTGTGAACATGCCACAGAAGGCAAGCTGAGTCATGTCCAACCCATCAAAGAACGGCTCCTGGAATGCACATAAGGAAACACAAACCATACTCTGCATGGTCCTCCAGTGCCTTCCTTCCTCCTCCTTCCTCCAAAGGGAAAGGAGATAGGCAGGCTTGGTGGCCATGAACATCCAGTGCTGTTGGACCCAGGGCCTTCAGGACAGATGGCCCTGGCTATAGTCTCTGCTGCGGTCGGGGAGGGGGGGGTCCACTCAAGGGAGGGGTCTCAAAGGAACAGGCAGACAGGCACACGAGAGCAGAGCCAGCCCCCACATCTGCGGGGAGAACAAGCACAGCTCAACCAGGATCAAAGTGCAGTCTGAGTACCAGAGATGAGATTTAACAGCAGAGACACAGCCAAGTGAGAGCTGTGGGGAAGGCCACACTCTCCCAGAAAGGAAAGGGACACATCCACTGGTAAGAATGGAGAGACAGACCCCTCTGGGGAGGTGAGGGTGGGAAGGAGCCCACTCTCTGATGGGGGAGACAGTGGGAAAAGAGAGCAAGACAGAAAAAAAGTGAAAAAGGAAGACAGAGGGGGGCCAAATGGTGGCACACCCAGGTAAGCCTACACATTACTATGTGCAAAGACCTGGGTTCAAACTCCCAGCCCCCACCTGCAGGGGAGAAGCTTTAAGAGCTGTTACAGCAGGTCTGCAGGTGTCTTTCTTTCTCTCTCCTTCTCTACTTCCCCTCCACTCTCAATTTCTCTCTGCCCTATCAAATAATAAAATTAAAAAGGGAAAAAATGACCCAGGAGCAATGGATTTGTAGTGCTGGCACCAAGCCCTAGTGATAACCCTATGGCAATAAATTTATTTAAAAAAAAAAAAAAAGGAAGAGAGAGGGTTAGCTCTGGAGCCAGGAGAAAAAGACTTGTCAGAGTGCTGGCTGTGCTTGCAGCAGACTTTGAAAGCCAACATACTCTCCTGTGCCTAATCATCATCTGCTATTGACTTATCTGGTTTTAAATTTATTTCATCTACTGTTGCTTCTTCTACGCTTTGGGTGTGCAATGCACAAGGCCTCTAACATCCTTGTGCAGTCAGATGAGATGGTAAGTTCCTATTCCCATTCTACAGGGGGAAGAGATAGAGGGTGACAGGTATGGAATCACCTACAAGAAAGGGGTGGCCCATGCAGCCCTAGGAGTTTTTTTTTCCTGTCATGCTATGAGAGGGCACACAGCTGTGAGGGAGATGGGGTGGGGTGGTGGGGGGGCTCAGCTGGAAAATGAGGCCATGAAGCTACATGTGGCTAGAAGATGAAGCTAAAGGAGAAAAAGGAGGTGAGAATCTTTCCCATAATCTAGGGTGGCTGTCCATCACTGGGCTGTTCCGGTGGGGACGGGGGGACCACTGGGTCCTTGCTAATGGCAATGTGTGTACTCAACCCATTGTGCCACTGCCTAACTCCCAGGAATCATGTCTTTTAAGCCTTGGATTCCAGCCTTCTAGAGAGGAGAGAAATGAGCTAGGGGCTAGGAAAAGGGCACCAAGAGATAGAGGTGTGTGTGTGTGTGTGTGTGTGTGTGTGTGTATCTAGGTGTGTGTGCCAGTAAATGTGTGTGCAAGAGAATTTTAAGTAATTTAACACAAGGCTCGAATTAAACTGATTAGCCTGGGGCTTTGTAAGCCAGGAGCTTATTTTGGGCAGACGTCAGAGGGGGTAAGTGATTTGTCTGCACCTGACACCCGCAGGCTAGCTTCCCTGCACCCTTTCTCTGTCCTGTGAAGCTGAGCTTGGCAGACTTCTCCCATATCCTGTCTATGAAGTCTTTGCCTCTCCACCCAAGGTGAGTCCTTCCTTTCTTGAGAGAGTAGTGGCCTGGACACAGCCCAGCACCTCCCTTCTCCTGTACCAGATGTGCTCCAAGAAGGCTGACTCACAGCCCCAAAAACAGAACCCCTAGAGATGGAGCAGGATAGTAAACTCAGAATAGATGACATCAATCAGGTGTCCCTGCAGTGGGTAGGACAGAGAAGGGCCCTGGGCTTGGGGAGGTGGAGTGCAGGCAGTCAGAGCTGAGGACTCTGCTTTGATTGACAGGAAGGATGGGCTGATGGACATGCAGTGGAACCTGAGAGAAGAGAAGCTGTGATGGAAGGAAAAACCAAAGTCCTCAGAGGAAGCCCACCGCCGTCCTTCCAGGGTTTCCCAGCCCTCTCACAGTGAGCTTCCTTTCCATGCCAGAGTCTGGTTTGTGCCCCAACCCAGAGAGCGGGAGAAAAGAAAATAGAATGTTCAGTATGCTTCATTTATCTAATCTGAAAAATGAGCCTTGCTGGGTGACCTAATGGGCATAAATTCTGCCTCTAAAAAGGCAGCTCCTGCAGCCCCTGGCTGCTGATGCCTGATATGGTAAGGTATTATGTTGACCCTGAGGCAGGCAAAAATGCACGCTTCCTCACCACCAGCAGCTGGAGTGCATCTTGGGAAACAAGCCTTCCCCACCCCTACAAAACTCGAATGAAAAGTGCTTAGGGCTGGAAGTCAGGCGTTGGCACACCTATTAGAATATACAGGGTACCATGCACAGAGACCCACATTCAAGCCCCGGTCCCCACCTGCACAGGGAATACTTCACCATCATTAAGGCAGTGCTGCAGGTCTCTCTCTTTTTATTTCCCTTTCTATCTCTCCTTCCCCTCTCGATTTTTCTCTGTTCTATCAAAATAAAGAAAGAAAGAAAAAGATTGCTGTCCAGAGTGTTGCATTCCTTGTGCAGGTACTAAGACCCAACAGTAACCCTGGTAGCAAAAAATAAATTAATTAATGAATTAATAAAAATTAAAAAAAATAAAAAGAATTAGGGCTGGTACACCTAGTAAAATGCATACATTACCTTGTACAAAGGCCTGAGTTTGAGCTTTGGCCCTTATCTTCATTATCAGGTATGAGAACCAGGTTCAAAACCTATAGTTTCACAGGCAGTGGAGCAGTACTGAAGGTCTCTCTCTCTCTCTCTCTCCTCTGTAAAAAAGAAAGAAATGGTGGGGGGAGGGTGGGTAGAAGGAAAGAGTAGATCCATGCAGTCACTGAGTCTCAGTGATACCTTGGTGGAAAAAAAATATTAAAAGAAAAGGAAAAGAAATATTTAGGGTCATGGGAATGTCACAGAAGGCAAGCTCAAGTTCTGAAGACTTCTGGTGGGTAAAAAGCAGAACAAGAATTTAAAAAGGCGAGGAGGGGGGGGGGTAGAAATAGAAGAATAGGAAAGAGAAAAAAGAAGGAGGAGGAAAAGAAAGTAGCCAAACTGTTTCTTGAATTTTGTGAGTTATGGGGGGTGAGGGGCAAAAAGCTTTGATGGAGGCTGTGGTGACTCATACTGGCCATTGAAATATAATTTTTGTGAAGTCTCCATAATGACTAACAAAAAAGAAGAAAAAATAGGCTGTCATAAAGTGTCCTTCCATGGCATTGATTCCTATAGGAATGTTTTATCTGTTTATCTAATTGTTTGCTCTTGTGTTTACGATTATTCATGGTTTTTTGATGGTCCACACTGTTTGGGTTCTTGGCTCTATTTTCTGAAGAATGTTATGGAGAATTTGATAGAGATTAAACTGATTCTATAAATGGTTTTAGAAGCTGGCAAAATAGATCACTTGATCATGCACTGCTCTGTCATTGTCTGACCCAGGGGTGAGTCCAGTCCCCACCACACTGGAGGAAACTTTGGCTCTGTGGCTTCTCTCTTTCTGTCTCCTGGTTTCACTGTTCCATCTAGTGCACCCAAAGCAAGTTTAAGTGTGGGAGTTCACAAAATAGTCTTTTCTAATAGAACCTTTCTACGTACTGATAGAAGTACTGATAGAAACTGGGGGATGGAGAGCTAGCTCAAGCTCTCTCTCTCTCTCTCTCTCTCACACACACACACACACACACACACATTTTTTCTTTTTTTAATTTTATTTTTATTTATTAGAGACAGAGAGAAATTGAAAGTGAAGGGAGAGATAGAGAGGGAAAGAGAAAGACATATGCAGACCTGCTTCATCACTTATGAAGCTTCCCCCCAGCAAGTGGGGACTGTGGGTTTGAACTCAGGTCCTTGTGCATCATAACATGTGCATTCAACCGAGTGTGCCATCACCCAGTCCCAGTCTCACATTCTTTCTATCTGAAATGTCAGCCTGGAGTGGTAAAAACCCAGAGAGGACCCAACAGTAGTAGTAGCAGTACTACTACTACTACTAACAATAATAATAATAATAATAATAATAATAATAACAACCATGTTAATAATAATAAAAAACTTTAGGTAGAATGGCCATCTTCACAATATTTATCCTCTAGTCCATGAACAGGGGAGATCTTTCCACTTCTTTGTATTTCCCCCTATTTCTTTTAACTAGCATTCCATAGTTTTCATTACAGAGGCCTTCTGTCCCTGGTTGGCTAACTCCAAGATATTTCATCATTATCATGGTAGATGGGACTCCCCTTTCCTTTGGTTCACCCAAAACTCTCTGAAAGGAGAGGGCTCATCTTTCTGGCTTCACTGTTCCACCTACTGCACCTAAAACAAGCTTAAGTGTGGGAGTTCACAAAGTAGTCTTTTCTAACAGAATCTTTTTAAGTACTGACAGAAGCACTGATAGAAGCTGGGGGATGGGATAGAGAGCTAGCTCAGGCTCTTTAAGTAGGGTAAGTGCTCATGTTCAAACCCTGGCACCACATGGCAGAGTGCCATGGAAGTGGGGAAATTCCAGTGCTGTGGTGCTTCTTCCTTTGAATAACCCTCCCCCCCCCCTTCCTGAATGAAAATGTGGCCTGGGAGTAGTAAAATTGCACAAGCCTGAAACTTGGCTCCAAAAAAAATCACCTGCCAGCAGAGTCCCGCTAACATTCATTAACGCCAAAAGAAATTCTCAGAGATTTCAAAGCCAGGCCTTAGTCCAGGCCAGCAATCAATCAGCCTGCCTTATAGAGAGCTATCTTGCGGGCTGACATTCCCCATGGGGGAAAAAGTTGGTTTCTGAAAACAACCACAAACCTATTCCGCAAATACACATTCCACCAAGATAGGTCCTTCAGGGCTGGAAAGAATCATGCCAGTTTCTGGAACCCCCTGGCACTGTGGCTCAGCTCAGTCATAACCAGGGAGCTGAGCACACTGGTGGCTACAGGTGGAGTGAGGACATGATCTTGACCCAGACTCTCAGATAGGACGCAAACATAGGAGCTTGTGAAACGGAGCAAATGAACTGGCAGAGGTATGTGTGGGGGTCAGTGGAGGTTGGCAGGCACGACGTGAACCAGACACACAAGGCTGGGAAAAAGAAACGCAGCTCTGGGGGTTTCCAAGAACACCAGAGGAACTCCAAGGAGGAGGCAGCAAATGGCTGGAGACGAAACGTGAGATGGGCAGGCAGAGCATGTCACAGAGGGACAGGCGGGTCACATTCCATGAGTCTGGACTGCAGGGGTGTGTAGCTCACCTACTCAGAGGCCAGCACCAGGCCGCAGGGTGTGCAGGGACTCTTCTGTCTGATAAGCACAGAAACACAGAACCTCCAATCCAAAGCACTGCTGGAAGAGGAAGGGTCAGATTCCCCACATTTCCCAGGGGTGGACTGTTCAGGGAGCTGTGACCCCAACAAGGATCTAGAGAGCCCAGTGGGTTTTGCTTCCTCCTTTTCTGCGGGCTTGGTGTCAGACCCCAGGCAGGGCCACAAGCCAAGAGGTTAGGGTGAGGGGTGGAGGTGAGAGGGGGTGTACCCTAGGCTGGGAGAGGCACCTGCTGGCAGCCAGGCAATGAAGCTGAGGAACCAGCCTGCTCATGGGGGTTCTGGATTCACAGAGAGGAATGAAAGGCAGGACGGGAGCTTGATGCCTTCTGAGTTGATTCAAGAACTGAACTGAAGAGACCATCAGGAGCCACAGGGAGAAGAGAATGCCACTCATGAAATCGTTCATTTCATTTCCTGTTCCAGGCTTGATGTTTACAAATAGAAAGAGAAAGATAGAGATGGAGAGAGAGACGTCACAACACTTAAAGCTTCCCACAAGGAGGTCGGACCAGGTTCTAACTATGCTGATAGGTCTGATAAAGAAGATTCACTCTCCAGATGAGCTAATTTGCAGGCCCCAAACAGTCCATTTCATATATATATATTAAATAGTTGTAGTCCCTCACAAACAGGAGGGCCCTAGAGCCTAAACCCAAGGTAATAGCATCAGGAAGAGGCAGCATGATCGCAGACCCTTTGAACCACAGCTGTAACACTTCTGGTTTTGTTTTTTTTTAACCAATTATTTTATTACGGAAGTAATGGCCTACAAGTCAGTTGTCGTGTGAGTATAATTTCTCCTCTTTCCATAATACGTTCACACACCACTCCCACCACCAACTCAGGTCTCCTCCACCATCATGCATCAGGTCTCCAGTGCCCTATGGACCTCTATCCCATGTCCTTGGCTGAGCTGTAACAGATCATGTTTAGTCCAAGTCTCACTGCCTTCCGACTCGCTGCAGCAGGAATGCCCAGGTGGTGTGCGGTCTTATATAGAAGAACATGCCCCCAGTCTGCCTTGGGGGAGAGACATTTTCCCAACAGACAGTGTGTCACCTCACTGCCCAGGGGTGCAGGTCATGGGCACACCACACCTGTTCCCCTGTTCTTACTTACTAAAAGATGTACCCAGCCCTTGTTTAATGGGAAGGGCCAGAGCACTGCCCTGGCCATAGGTCACACTGGGCCACTGAAGCTAGGGACCCACATTTGCAAAGCATGTGCTCTATCTGCTGAACCACCTCCACAAGGGGTGGTCATCCACATCCAGAAGCACTGTCTGGAGTCCAGTCTGGAGCAGCCCCAAGCCCCAGCACATACCTGGAGGCACACAGTCAGCGATAGATGTAGAGCATCTGACCCCAGCAAGTCAGGATCATGTGACACAGAGAGGAAAATCAAGGGTCTCTGATGCTGCCACCAGGGTTATCACCACAACCATGAAAAATTCAGTCAGAAATGTAATTTTGCAGATTATATGACCTTTTTTCAGGCCACGCTACATGGCTTCCTATTGTGACTCTGCACACCATGTTCCCTATAGAACCAGGCCTCCCAGCAGGCTGACAGTGAGGACCAGCACCTTCTCCACCTGCAGCTATGTTGGCAACATGACCTACGGTTGGGCCTTCTGGAAGCACTGTGTTAGGGCTGGTGCTGGGCTGGGCCCTGTAAGGAAAAGGAACAGAAGTTCCCTCTCTCCCATTGAGCCACCAGTGAAGGCTACCAGCTGCTGCTAGCCAAGCCCAGAAGGACCTCGATGGGCATGCAAAACCCCCAGGAGAAACAATGCAGAGAAAGTTCAGAGTTTGCATTCTGCAGGCACCAAGGGAGGAAGCTGTGTCCTCAGGGCCAGGCATTGGTGCATATAGTTGAGTGCACATATAACCATGACCAAAGACCCAGGTTCAAGCCCCTACTCCCTGCCTGCAGGGGGAAAAACTTCCCTTTCTCTCCCACTTCCCTCTGTCCTACAAAACTAAAATGGAGTATGAAAATAAAATTTAAAAGAAAGACAAAAAGAAGGAGGAGAAGGAGGAGGAGGAGAAGAAGAAAAGGAAGAGGAGGAGGAGGAGGAAGCTGGTGTGCATTCTAGCCTGCCTAATCTCTGCCTCAGTAGGTTGTTGGGCAAGGCAGTGGAGCAGTAGATATAGTGCCAACATCCAGCGGATTCTTCTTTGTCTACCTTTCCCTCCTCTGCCTTGCACTGGTCACCCTCAGCACCCTTACACTGAGGGAGGGGAACAACAGGCCACTTGAGAAGCTGCTGAGTACTAGGGCTCTGCCTCCTGGATCTATAGATTGAAAGGCAAGTACTAGGTGGGCAGGAAGGAGAGAGCTCAGGCCTTGTTAGCTGAGGATCCTTAACTGAATGACAAATTCTTGCAAGTGCAATAAGTGTGACAAAGGGCACACATGCCATACAGAATCCACAAAGGAGTAGGGACAGGGCAGAGTGGGGTCATTTCCTTTGTTAGCTAGTGAGTTTCGCTCCTGGTTACTTGTTGCAATCATCTGATTAGCTCTGTGGCCTGGGAGGTGGTGCAGTGGCTAGAGCTTAAAATCATGAGTTCCAAGTTCAGTCCCCAGCATCACATGTGTCAGTGATGCTCTGGTTCTCTCGCATCCTCTGTCTCTCATGCTAATAAATACATAAGCATATTTTCTTTAAAAATGCAGCTGGCCTGGGAGATAGCGCAGTAGATAAAGCTTTGGACTCTCAAGCATGAAGTCCCAAGTTCCATCCCCAGCCAGCATCATGCATATCAGAGTGATGCACTGGTTCTCTCTAGCTCTCTGCCTCTATTTGGTATATGTTTATAAAGTAAATAGATACAAATATTGATGTCTCTGCCCCAACTACAGACTGATTTAGCCCTAACAGGCTCACATGTACAAGATGAGGTCAGAAGACTGCTAAATGCTAAGACACCAACAAAGCTCCTCTTGGCCTCAGCTGGACCAAGGAGGGTGCTGGTGTTCCTACATAACCCACACTGTTGACCAGCATGCCAGGAGCCCATCTGGGTCACTGTCACAACCCCTCTCCTGATCTGTCTGACCCAGTAGTGACACAAGAGGGTCTGCAGAATCAGGTCACCTTCAGTAGACTTTAGACTTTGAACCACACACACACACATGCACACACACAGAGACACATGGAGAGGGAGAGAGACAGAGAGGAGGGGAAGAGAGAGAGATAGGTAGATAGACAGATAGAAAGAAAGATAGATAGAGAAATTGCCTATAGACAGACCTACTAACCAGGATTTGGAATCCATCTGTCTGGAGCCCCAGAAACTGAAGGTAAGTCCACACTGCACTCTGAGTCTATGAAAGTACACCTGAAGGTAAGTCCACACTGCACTCTGAGTCTATGAAAGTACCCCCCCCCCCACCTCAAAGCAAGTCACTGCCACGGCTTTAGAACGTTCTGGGAGATGACTGCAAAGCAACTCTTCTAGGAATCTTGAATGGCATCTAAGACAGGAATGCAGCAGAGGCAGGAAAAGGCTAGGAGACTCCCCCACTGCCATTAACTGTCAGCACTGTGAGTTACTGGCTCTAATCCCTTGTTTCCACAGCCACAGACCTCCTCATCAATGTAGTGTGTCCAGTCACCTCAAACCAGCACAATCTCCCCCAGAATCAGCAGAAAACAAAGCATTTTGTTCATTTGGCCCTTGGTACTTCCATTCTTTTAAAAATGTATTTATTTATTTTTTAATTTGATTTAATAGGACAGAAAAATTGAGAGGAGAGGGGAGATGGAAAGAGAAAGACAGAGAGACATCTACAATCTACAGCACTGCTTCACTCCTCAGAAGCCTCGCAGGTGGGGACCAGAGGATTGAACCCTGATCCTTGCACATTGTAAGGTGTGTGCTCAACCAGGTGCGCCAACCACCCAGCTCTTCCACTCATTTTTTGTTGCACATGAGAGAGTGTTACAAGAGGCAGAGAAGAGAGAGAGAGGTTGAAGCAGTGCCAGGGTTTGAACTGGAAACGTCAGGCATGAGAGTCCAATGCTCTACCAGTTAAACCACTTCCTCAGCTGCTCATTCCTTCTTCCATTAGCCCAACCAGTAGCCCCATCTTAGCTGACCGATTGCTCAGATTTGTCGTCTTGGTTGCATCCAGAGTAATCCTTTTTACAGTAAAAGCCCAACTGTGCCCATACCCAAGTCCTCTCCCAGTCTTCAATGGTCTGCACAGCTCTCATGGGCTCATGCCCACTGTCCCTCCCTGTTTTCATCTTCCAGTGGGCTCCTCAATTCCCATCTACCAGTTCTGAACTCCTTTCAGTTCCTATAAGCCTACCTTCTCACCTCATAGCCTCTTTCCACTCTGCTTCCTCACCTGGAACATGCCTAGTCCTCACCCTCACCCTCCTAGTTTCCACTCATGATTACAGAAACATCAAAGCTCACAGAAAATCTCCCAGGTATTTCCTGGAGTTGTTTGGCTCCATGGATATTGCCAGGGGTCTACCTTCCTCATCAGTGTATCTGGCATAATTTCCCTATTTATCCATCCCAGCTCCTGCCCCTGCTTGTGTGCCCTGCCCCCATCCTACTCCCACCCCCATTCTAATAGTCACAGATAACACCATGCCAAAGGAAAACACATAATAAACAATGGGAGTCTTACTTTAACCACCTCATTGGGTTTGTTCCCTCCCAGTTAAAAGCCGGACCTTTTCTGATGGCTCTGTCCTTGACTGCGCCTCTAGTTAAGCAGCCCCCCAAGAAGTCAGAAGACTTGCAGCAGACAGAAGGTAACTCTATCCAGCCAACCCCCAAAGCAGATGTAAACACTGAAGGGAAGAGAGAGGAGATAGATTCCCCACTCCTCCAAGAGCCAAGTGGAAAAGGGAAATGTCAGAGAATTATAATGACAAGTTGAGGTCTTGGCTAGTAACCCAATCCAGGTTCTACTTGATTTCCTAGCTGTACTAATAGACCACAGTCTAAGAGATCTTTCTCTCTCCCTCTCTTGGTATGTCTCTCTCCCTCCCTTCCCCCTCAAAGACAAGCACACAGAAGAAGCATTTCCTCAGTGAAAATTTTAGGGGCCAAGAAAGAGAAGGGGGGGGGAGAGAGAGAGAGAGAGAGAGAGAGAGAATGGAAGTGTGAAAATAAGTTTCCCCTCTTTTTTATTATTTATTTTCCCTTTTGTTGCCCTTGCTTTTTTTAAATTGTTGTTGTAGTTATTGTTGTTGATGATGTTGTCTTTGTTGGATAAGACAGAGAGAAATGGAGAGAAGAGGGGAAGACAGAGAGGGGGAGAGAAAGACAAACACCTGTAGACCTACTTCACAGCCTGTGAAGTGACTCCCCTGTAGGGGGGGAGCCAGGGCTCCAACTGGGATCTTTAAGCTGGTCCTTGCACTTTGTGCCACATGCACTTAACCCGCTGCACTACCACCTGACCCGTTTCCCCACTTTTTAACTCACAGCCACTAAAAAGTCTTAGATACTTAAAAGAACAAAACAAGACTCCCTAAGAGCAATGAAAGAGAGAATTTTATTATGTAGGGATCTCAGAACTAGACTCTGAGGTGCTTCCACCTTTGACATAAGATTGCCTCGCATATCTGTTTTTGGAAGGGTAGTCCAGGAGAGACCAAGAGAGAAACAGAAGAGGCCTCTAGAAGCCGGTCACTTCCTTAATCTTACAGATGTGACTCCACTGGGAAAACTTCTCTCCCTATGATAATTGGGGTTGTCAGGACAGAGCAACACTTTGAATCTCTGTCACGTCCAGGTAGGTTATTACACATAGACTCCACTTCGGCCCTACTGTTTTTGGACAAGATGGGGATAAGGATCCATTTCCCAGTGCATGTCCCTAATGCAGGGTCAGGGACTGGTGGAAAAGAGACATTCATAGTGTGAATCACTGACTTCCATGTCACCAACTAGTCCAGGGTACTGTGCATCTTCCATTGGATAATTACCAAACTCTGGGCTTAATAATAGCAGTCCGGGGATCTTATCTCTCCAGAGCCCTACCCTGCAAGGGACAGACAGAAACAGCCTGGGGGTACTGATCCGCTTGCCAGTGCATGTCCAGCAGAGAAGCAATGACAGAAGTTAGAAATTTCACCTTTTACACCCCAAAAAGAATTTTGATTCATACTCCCAGAGGGTGAGAAATGTTATGGGAAGAAAACCAAAGGGTTCTGAACTCCAGTTCCATCAGGACCCAGAGAAAGAGGAAGGAAAAAGGAAAGACATTCAAAAGTAATAAGTAATAAAAAGTAATAAAAGTAAGGCGTAGGTATGAGTTAGAATGGAAGAGAAGGCAGAACCATTGGAAAAAGTGGGCAAAGATAGATAGATAGACAGATAGATAGACAGACAGTTATAGAAATAATAGTTAACCCCTATCTATGACCTTAGGAGGCAACTGTAGTTTCCAATGGAAGAAATGAGGACATCAAACTCTGGTGTCAGGAATGGTGTGGAACTGTACCCCTGTTATTTTGTAATTTTATAAATCAACATTAAATCACTAATAAAAGAAAAGAAAAAGCAGTCCAGGATCACACTATGTATTCATCCCAAACAGCCCAGCTTACAGGGACCTTTCTTTCTTCCAGATGCCCAAAGCCTCCATGGTCTCTATCACTCTCTTGCCAAAATTTACACTTTGTCCCATCCTGTTATCCTTTTTTCCTCCAAAAGTCAGCTCTGCACTAGAAAACAAGCTTCTGGAAGGTACGACAAGTCCCCATGGTACCTGACATGGGACAGGAGCATTGGAGGAAGCAGGAGAACCAGTAAAGGCAGGAAGGTCCCCTTAAAACAACACAGCTTTATTAAGTAAGATAAAAAAAAATCTGGGAGCTAGGTGGTGTTGCAGACAGTTGAATATACACATTATAGTGCACAAGGACTCAGGTTCAAGCTCTTGGTCCCCGCCTTCAAGGGGAAGCTTCTTGGGTGGTAAAATAGTTCTGCAGGTATCTCTCTCCCTGATTATCTTTCATTCCCTCTCAATTTCCCCCTATCTCTATCTGAAATTAAAAAAAAAAAAAATCTAACCGAAGTGTGATGTTTTTGAAAAGCTCCCTTTGAAACCCCAAATAAATGACTTCAAAAGGACCTGATATCTATCCTCTTTCTCCTGGCATTTGGACCAGTGAAAAACAGGGTGTGAAAAAGAGAGGAATAAAAAAAAAAACTGTGGAAGGGTTCACTGTGCAGAGGGACACACAGAGGACAGAAGTGGACAGTAGATGGCAGTCTGTCCCTGTCAGAAGTGGCCACAGAGACAGTGCTTTGCAGGGAGGCGGCAGCACTAAGTGTCTCAAGCAGCTACACCTCACTCTCCCTTCTGTGCTAACCTCCCTCCTCAATCACCAGCAGGGAGACTTCTGACAGCCACCTGCCCCTGCACATCCACCATGCCTGGACCCCCGACCATCATGCCCTTCCCTGGGGTTCTCTCCAGGAAGAGCCAAGGGCACATCCCAACTGGCTCTGAGCATTCATGCACTGGCAACTCAAGGACCAAGAAATCACTGTCCTGTAGAAGACTGTCCAAGGATGTTTCAATCTGTTCCTCACCAGGAGAAAACAAAAGCAAAACAAAAGAAAAAATTGCACACTAAGATTCATGTTGCCTTTCCCCAGGACATAGTGATATGATCCACCCATCTCCTTCTCCAGCTGCTAGACCCTCCAGGTCAGAGTCTTGGTGCTCTTGACTCTATCTTCTTCAGCATGAAGCTCAGGGCCATGTGTCCAGCAGTCACCAAGGATGGTAACTGCATCCCCTCTAATCAAGCCCTTTCCAGTGTCCAGAGGTAGACTGTCCTCACTCATGTGGACTAAGGCCTAGCTTCCCTGAGACCAACAGCTCAGGTTCACAGAAGAACTAGACAGACACATGGAAAACAAGAGTCTCTAAAGTCACCACAAAGAGTCTTTCTCTTAACAACCTGGAGGTCTGGATCCACCTGCCAACAATATCCGTGTCTAGCAGAGAAGCAATTACAGAAGCCAGAACTCCCACCTTCTGCACCGCAGAAAGAACTTTGGTTCATACTCCCAGAGGGGTAAATGATAGAGGAAAAGATCAAAGGGCTCTGAATCCCAATTCCACGAGGACCCCCAAATCATCTGTCACTAGGAATCTTGTTTTTGTTTTTTTTATTATATTTTTTATTTGACAGAGACAGCCAGAAATTCAGAAGGAAGGGGACTATAGAAAGAGAGAGAGACACCTGCGACACTGCTTCACCACTTGTGAAGCTCCCCCCCTGCAGATGGGGAGCAGGGGCTTGAACCCAGGCCCTTGCACAATGTAACGTGCACTTAACCAAGTATGCCACCACCCAGCCCCAGAATCTTGTTTTTATACCATCACAGAAAGGGAAGCAAATCTGGGAAACACCAGGAAGCCATGCACTGTTTCCCTTACCAGAAACGGGGTAGAGTGTGGAGGAAGAAGGACACTCAGAAATAATAGGTGTAGATGTGACTTAGAAAGGAAGTGAAAGCATAAATGGAGGGGAAAAAAAAACAAGCAAACAAAAAAAAAAAAAAACAGGTAGACATAGATCGTTATAGATATTAAGTCAAACCATATCTGTGACCATGGGAGAACTACTGCAGTTTTCAATGGAGGGAATGGGGACACAAAACTCTGGTGGTGGGAAAGGTATGGAATCATACACTTATTATCTTATAATTTTGTAAAGCAATATTAAATCACCTAAAAAAAAGCCTTTCTCTGAGCTTCATGACCTCAGCCATAGAAGGGGCCAAAGGAGATAACATTGGCCTGGCTTCACCACTGCCTGCCATGTGCCCACTCACCCAACACACTTCCATGGCCAAGTCTGCTCCAGATGCTGGGGGACACAGCATGGCAGGACCAGATCCTTTCCTTCTCAAAGTTCACAGTCCAGTGAGAAGACAGGAATGCCAATAAAACTCAGGAGGCTATGTGGTATAAACACAGGGAGTCCAGGAAAGGAGCTCCAGGTTCTCTGGGGGTGGCGGGTGGGGGTGCCAGGAGGGTTTCCAGAAAAGGCAATAGTTAAGCAAAAGCATGAAAGATAAGTGGCAATATACTTGATGAAAATGGAGGGGAGGCCATTCTAAGTACAAAACGTACAAGACACACACACACACACACACACACACACAGGGAGAGAGAGAGAGAGAAAAAATGGATTCTCCCAGGCCATCCTAAATTGAAGAACAGACATGCAATTCCACCACACATGCCATTTTGCAATCAGAAGACCTTTCCTTCTACATGTTAGCCACATGCCTTTATCAATCCAGCCATCCAGGTCTCCCAGGAAGCCCTGATTCCCACAGATCATGGTGAGCTGGAATGACTATAAGAGTTTTCTAACTCTCACTCAACAGAGGATGCAAATGAGACACAGTGTGACTGAGGGCTTCCCCAGAATCACACAGTTTAGTCTCTGGCAGCGTGAGGGATGGAGTTTCTGCTCAGACTTTGAGATCTTTCTGATTCAGCTTACTGAATTCAGCTACCCACAGACCATTTCAACACACATAAACCAATTCCACAGCTTCAGTTTCTAATCCAAGTCCTGTCACCAATCTGGCAGACTTGCTCCCCCTGCATTTTATAGACAAGCACTTATCCATGCGTTCACTACCTTGTGATACCTTCCAGGCATCCTATGAGGCTGCTTCCTCTACAGAGAAGTCCTCCAAGCCAACAGGGATGCCTGGAAACCCCAAGCATGGACCACAAGCTGGGGGTGGCAGAAGTCATGGACTATGAGAAGGTTCCTTTGAACTTCTAATGAATTCAAATCCTCCCTTTTCCAGAAAAGGATGCAGAGGCCCATAGAGGGTATGTGGCATGTTCCTAGTCCCATAGCTCTTTGGAGTCCTTTGCAAGGAGGAATGGGTGAGCTGGCCACCCCAGGGTACAAACTAGGAGCCATGGAAGCCAGGCTCCTTCTCAGCCATGGAACACACTTGTCGAAAGCCAAGTGATTTCCAGAGCCTCACTTTCTTCTTGAACTCAGTGGCAGCAGGAGGCAAGCCCTGTGAACCATAAGGGGCAGGTCTGCTTGACACAGGATGAAAATAATCCCCGACTGAGAACTTGGAACATATTCCCAAAGTGTCAATTTGGAGCTAAAAGGGGAGGGGGGGGAGTTAGACCTAGAAGCAGTAGGGGCAGTGAAGTGCAACTTTTTTTAAGTTAACATGGATGCTATGATCTCTTAGAAAGTAGAAAAACATCACTCTACATGTGAAAAAGTTATTTCAAACCCAGTGAACACAAAGATTTTGAGCTGATACAGTGTCCCAGGTTGAGTTCAGTGCTATATTGAGTTGGTGTGCTATATTCCTTTGCCCAGGGCAGACTCCTAGAAGCAATAGAACAAAGTAAACAAAGTCATTCTCTTGTATGTTAACTCTCTTTTCAGCCACCAGGTTCCAGATGCTAGCATGATGCCGACCAGACTTCCCTGGACAGACAAACCCACCAATGTGTCCTGAAGCTCTACTTCCCCAGAGACCCACCCTACTAGGGAAAGAGAGAGGCAGACTGGGAGTATGGATCGACCAGTCAACTCCCATGTTCAGCGGGGAAGCAGTTACAGAAGCCAGACCTTCCACCTTCTGCAACCCACAATGACCCTGGGTCCATACTCCCAGAGGGATAGAGAATGGGAAAGCTATCAGGGGAGGGGATGGGATATGGAGATTGGGTGGTGTGAATTGTGTGGAGTTGTACCCCTCCTATCCTACGGTTTTGTTTTTGATAATGTCTCCTTTCTTAAACAAAGAAACAAACAAACAAATAAATAAAAAACAAAGTCATTCTCACTAAGCGCCTTGGCTTAGTATGTGTGTGGCAGTGGAGGTGGAGAGAGAGAAGTCAGTGGGAGAAGGAGGAATAAAAGCCTTTAAGTCACACCCTGAGGACTCCTCCAGCTTCCCAATTTCTGGCACTGTCCCAGGAATGGCATGCAGAGGCAAGAGCTGGGTCTGGAAAACTCCACCATCACCCAGCCCTGCGTCAAACTGATCCCTAAGCAACAGTCACTGCATCCAGCCTTCAGTTTGCAGCTGATATGGAAGGAGGTTTTGAGCCTCTCAAAGAGAACCATTTCCCAGGACTCAACAATGCTGGCATCTAAGTACCACCCTTTAAGGATACAGAGATCAAAAACAGATGTCTGGCTCCAATCTCCTCTTGTTTACAGGAAAACAATTATAGCTGAAGTCAAGGTCCTGTTCTGGAAGGACAGATTCCTTCATCCAGAGAAGAAGAAAAGGCAGGACCAATAGGAGCCCAGACAGAGCTGACACATGCTTGCCAGCAGATGGCTCGAAAACCCCAACATTTGTCTTGCACATGAAAGGGAACCTTCTAACAGAAAGAAGCAGGTTACCCAGTGGGGTGACAAATTTTGCAGAGAGGTCTGTCCAACAATCCTCCATCTGGATGACATCAGAGAATGCAGAAAATAGAACCTGCCAAGCAGTGGAAGGACTTGGGAGGGCTCAGGGCTGTGACATGGACAAGCAACACATCAGCATGTAGCTGTGTAAGCGTGAACACAGCCCTTTACCTCGAATAACCCCAGTCTCCCCAAGTGCAGTGAAGGTTATTTTCAGCGTTGGGATAACGAAGCTCTGTGTGTGCAGTGATACCTGGCGCTGGGTAAGAACTCAAGTATCAACTATCATCATCGTCATCAATCAACTTAAAGGTGGGTGCTTATCTTCATCAGAAACACTGACAGTGAAAGGACTCACATGGATGCTCGATGATTAATACCAGAGAACCCAACCCAATGTCTTTTAGCTCTGCACATGCTGGGCAAGGCACGCCGACTTCTAGAGTGTTCTTGGCTCAAAGCAAACACTATGGCAGGTTCTTTGCAAGTCTTGGTGCTTTTGACTCAGTCATTCCCCAGAATAAAAACAGGAGCTCATTGAGGGTGTGCCAAGGAGACTCCAAGCAAAACATGAGACAGTCTGACTAGAAGGAGGGGGTCACTGCAGAGCCCTAGGAAGCTGGAGCAGGATTTTGAGATCTCCCAACTCAAGCCTTCATTTTCTACTAGATGTAAGAGGAAAGAGTGGTCACATAACACCAGCTAATGAGTGACAACATTCAGTCTCAAGTTTGATCACCCACCTCAAAGAGACGAGGCTCTCAACTACACAAGATTGCTAGAGACCAGCTGGTGAGAGCAAAAAGTGGCTATCTAAAATTACCAAAAATGAAGGAGTCAAGCAATGGTGCACCTGGTAGGGTGCACATGTTACAGTGGGCAGGGACCCAGGTTTAAACCCCCAGGCCCCATCTGTGGGGGTGGAGGGCATCATGAGTGGTGAAGCAGACCTACAGGTGTCTCTTGGTTTCTCTCTCTTTCTCTCTCTACCTCCCCCTTCCCTCTCAATTTCTCTCTGTATCTAGTAAATAAATAAAATAATAAAATTATTAAAAAATAAACAAAAGCTTGAGAGCTCATGGGCCATCTTCATAAACTTTCACAGGTTCACAAGTAAGTCCTCAGAAAGTCTCTCCATCTCCATTAAAAAAAAATACAACTTATAAGAATGAAGTTTTCCTGAGCTCTTCCCATGAGCTGGTGCCAGAAGCCAAAAGACCACAGTCCAGTCTAGACAAGGTGCCCCCAACCTGTCTCCCATGACAGAGCATTAGGACTCCTGTGCTCCATGTCCCCCATGCTGTCTAGGTCCTGCACAGTGTCCCTCTCAGCAGCACCCCAAGGGGCTTCCCCTTGTCTCCGAATGGTCCTTCTCCGACAAATGCAACGTTAACAGCTCAATCCTAGACCCCAGCAACAGTCAGGAGCTGAACACACCTCCCCCCACCCCCACATTAGAAAACACCTACCAGGAGGTCCCCTGACAGGGTGGTAGGTTTGAGAAAACCTCCATGTCAGCTTGCCTCAGCCAGCAGGTGGATTCCGATGGGACCCCTGTTGGGTGGGAGCTGGAACTGCTTAGGAAACCGGTCTGGAGCAGCCCAGAGCAGAAGCTGCCTGCTCAGCTAGACTCCCAGGGTGGAAGGGAAGAGGAGAGGGCCAAGGGTCTGTTCCATCTGGGAGCGTAGGCTGCAAAGATGAGAAACACAGTGTAATTAAACTCCGCTGGCCTGTCCCGTCTGGGGAATGCAGGCCCCATCAGCAGTGACCTCTCCCAATCAACTTAATTGGCCCTGATCTCGCCAAGAAAAGCAAGAGAATTGGTTTAGTGCCTCATGGAAACAGCTTAGCTCCTGACTATTTATGGCCACTGAACAACGCAAGGAGGGGAGTTTGACTAGGAGCCAGGAATTGACAGCATGTGTTGACTTCTGGGAGTAGTTCTGTCCCCCCACACACATGCACACACACACTCTGGGTGCCCCCCGTGTTCCTCTCTGGGAGTAGTGGCAGCACCAGCCTGAGGTATTGTATGCAAGGCATATCAAACACCCCAAATCCAGGTCCTGCTGTCCACCAGGCAAGCTCTAGAAAAACACAGACCTCAAGTGTGACCCCGCCCGCCTCGGCACAGCTAGACTCACTACCATGCTCCTCTCTAATTTAAACAGTAATGGTTCCAAGGACCACCACGACCCATTTCTCTGTCCTCTATCCCACAGTCCTTCTGGCACTGTGGTCTGCACAGCTGCAGTCAACAGCAGAAACACATCTGTCCCCTGAGAATTCACAGTGCTGACTTTTGGACCTTTTTTTTTTGGGGGGGGGGTGATAATTCAAAGAACTTTCAGGAATGCAGAAATCAGTGAACTTGAATAGTCAACTGGCTTTCTCCATTTTCTAGAAGAATAAATGCAGGCAATGACAGAAAGTTCTATTTGCACCATAAGTAAGCCACAGCCAAGGCTGTGAGCGTCAACACTGTACAGCTGGGAGCCAGGCCATGGCACCCAAGGTAGGGTGCACATGCTACTGTGTGCAAGGACCCAGGCCCCATCTAGGGGTGGGAGGCTTCACAAGTGGTGAAGCAGTGCTGCAGGTGTCTCTTTCTCCCTCTCCCTCTCCCCTGCCCTTTCCAGTTTCTCTCTCTCAATCCAACAAATACAGAAATAAATCACCAACTTAGTGCCATGAAACAGATGCCCCTCTTTACAAAGGTTCCCCATTGTTAGCACCTGTATTTGATCTTAGTGCTCCTGAATACACCCAGCTCTGACTGGAGTAGCACTCCTCCTCCTGCAGCCATTACAGAAAGAAGCCCAGATCAGAGGGATGAGAGAATCTTCTCCAAAGACACTGCACTGGATGGCACACTCGGGACATGCCCGCCCCTGAGTCTTCCCCAGCCACTTTAAGCATGCTATCTTCAGACGTTTAAGTGAACGTCTTTATTTTTTGTAAAGGTCTTTCCACTCCCCCCCCCACCCCCAACACTCCCCTCAAGTAAGGAAAGAACCTCACGGGGAAACGGCTGTCCTCTCATGAATACAGAAATGCCACAGGTTCCAAGGGATTCCTCCAGCATTCCTGCTTTCTCACAGTGCAAATTTAATCAATGAGGCTCCCTGCCACCAAGTCCAGGCAGGCTGAGCCCTCCCCACTACCCCACAAAGGCCCTTTCCCTCAGGAGAGATCCAGTTAGCACACCCACTGACTCTCAAGGTTAGGAACCCATGGACCTCCAGCTCCTTCCCAACACCCCCCTCCACACCCCGCCCCAGGTCCTTCTCTTCCCTACCCTGTTTCTACTTAAGAAGCTCATCTGAACACCAGACAGAATTCCTGTGCAAACATATGCCCAGCCCTCACAAGAACCAGATTACACCCACCTCTCTTTCTCTCTTACACACACACACACACACACACACACACACACACACACACACTGGGCTCACTTCACACTCAAAGCCCAGAAGACAGCAGCAGCAAGGAGTAACACACACTCCCTGACAGCTTTGCATCAGCAAATCAGCAAGTAAGCAGGCACTGCACACTCAGAGCACCAGCCAGGACCTAGCATCTCCCTGGACTGAGCACCATTCTGCTACCCATACCCTAGTCTTCCCCAATGCCCACCTCACACTCCCTACAAATAGCATCACACCCTTCAGCTCTCTCCCAACCCACCACACCATCACCCCTTTCTTGGCGCCCTCCTTGGACAAAACCACAGATATATTTTAAGTCAGCCTCCCTCTGTTCCCCCAGCCCTGATCCATAAACATCACTGGAAACTGAACTGGAGTTCTTGAAGAAACCTCAGCGAGGAGCAGCGAGCTGTCTTCATTCCTCCTGGTAAAACTGTTGCTGGCAGCTGAGCCAGAAGGCATTTATTTTTTTCTCCCCAGGGCACTGTGCCATGTTGCCCAAGAAGCCAGCAATGGGCTGAGCATCTAGAAGACAACTCCGTGCACGCTAACTAAGGATCAATACTAATCAGTGGCAGTGACTCCCTCTATTCAAAAAGAAACACACACTGCAACATAATAAAGCCTGCATCACCACCACTGTATTCCTCTATGGGGATTCCTGCCCACGCCCTCCCTAGGCCCTACCCAGCGCAAACAGACAGGACTATTCCCCTTAAATGCAGAGCCCTGGTTTGGTTCTAAGTCCTTCCTAGTTCTTTACAATGCCAGCTCAATCACATTTCCATTCCACGAAGGACCAAAGGGCTGCACTCATGAAGTTCACGCTCTCCTTGCTGCAGATAACCATCCCCAGCACACACACAAGCAGCACTCTCAGCCAGGTCCACTTTCCCCTCCCACGCCACACCCACTCCCAGTGTCTTTGCAGACATGCAGAGCCATCTGCCTCACACACACCGCACCTTGCCAACCCAGCTGTGATACTCTTCCCTTCTCTTCTCTCCCAGTCCCTTCCCAGGCCCCAGCATTCTCATTAGTTTATACCTATATTCCCACCTGCTCCCATCAGCAAATCACACTAGAGCCCAGCTCATCAGTCTCCTGGAGACTGTCACCTCCAGCACAGCCTTGGGCTACCCACTCACCTCTATCCCTGAACAGTCTTGCACAAACTTTCCAAAACTCTCCATCCTGCCTGGACCAAACAGATCACCCTCGATGATCAAAATTAATCAGTGGCAGTGACTCCCTCTGTCTGAAACACACTCTCCAACATAATAAAGTTTGCATCACTGCCACTATATTCCTCCACTGGGATCCATGCCCAGGACCTCCCCAAGCCAACAGCTCAAACAAGCGAGGACTACTCTCCTGAAATGCAAAGCTCTGCACACAACTTTCAGCCACACAGACCCCAGTACTCAGCACAGTCTAGATAATCTGAGGCAGTCTCCCCCCTGGAATCCCTGTGGGCCTTCCAATTCCCTGAGCACCAGTCTCAGAGCCTGTTTCTTCCTCACTCCCCCACCCCACGCCCACACTGCCCACCAAATCCAGGCCAGCACAACTGAACCCAAGGTAGAGACATACATACAGGGGGCTTAGCTCCTGCATTCAGTCTCTCAACTTTCTTTGTGAGTCTAGGCTGTAAGAAATTGGAGGGGGGTGGGGTGGGGAGAGGTTGAATTTGCTGAACAACTTATGTGCATGTTGAAAGCAAAACCCACTGGAAGTTCCCTCTGTTACAACTTCCAGGGCGGAGGGGGCTCGGGTGCGTTTCTGCCTGGCTGTTCTGTAGGCTGGGAACAGGCGCCCATCTATGAAAAAAAAATCGGTGGCCCCCAAGTCTGTAAAGTTACTAACTGCAGCCTGCAGGGTGACGCCCACTGCACTGAACCCCACCTCTTTAGCCACAAGCACATTAATAAGCACGCCCCCCCCCCCCCCCCCCGTGTCTAGGGAGCTTGCCGGTACCCAGCCCAGGCAGCTTCCACTCTGGCACAGGACCTGAAGCCACCGGGGACCAAGAGGCCGAGAGGCCGAGGTCCCACGGGGGGGAGGGGGGTTCCTCCACCTGGAAGCTACCCCCAGCTATAAATCCAAAGAGCGGGGTCCTCACTCGCCACAGCTCCCACAACCAGCTCGGTGGGTGAAGAGGTGTCTCAGTCTCAGAATAGCACAAGGCTCCCCCCTCCCCGCTGAGCACCCAAGGGCGCCCCAGGGGTCCCCTCCCCCACCCAAGGTCTCCCTTCCCGAAACCCCGACGCTCCAGTTTTCCAAATTACAGGAGTTGGAGTGAAGCTCTGCAGCCCCATGGCACTTTGGTCCTTTTTTTTTTTTTTTTTTTTTTTGGTGGTGGTGGTGGTGGTGGTGGGGTCGTTTTAGCTCTGATCTAGGCTTTCTCAGTCCATCCGCACCTCCGTCGCGAACAAACTCGCGGGGACCCCATCCGCCCGGTTTACCCATGCCAGGACCCCATATCGCGCGCGACTCCAGCATCTGCGCGGGGTCCCGGGGTCACATGGCCCAGTGGTAGGCGCTAGTTCAGCAGAAACGGGGGTGCTGGGTGGTCTTGAAGAAAAGCTTCCGGTGGAGGTGGGTGGAGGGGGATCCCCGAGCAGGTACCAGAAGTCTCCTAAACTGTGGGGGGTGGGGAAGAGCATGAAACCCCCCCTTTCCCCAAGATCGCCCTGGCCCCGGGTAGCAGGGAGTGAACCCAGCGCCGTCAAATACGGAGCCCAAGAGCCCCCGGGGGTTAGATTGCCACCCCCTTTTGTTACTGGAGTGCGGTGAGCCTTATCGGCAGCAGCAGGCCGGTGCATGAAGTTGGGGGAGGCGGTCCTGCTGGATCCCTTTTCCTGCTCCTCCTTCGTCCCTAGCTCCCCTTCTCCCCCACCCCTTTCCAGCCCTGGTCCCTTAAACCTGATCACTTTCCCAGATCCCAGGCGGCTGGGGAAATGCGAGCGAGCGAGCGAGCGTGCGTGTGTGCAGGGAGGGGGTGGCCGTCCGCGGGCAAACTTCGGGGCCGGCTGCAGCCGGGAAAGTGAGGACCCCGGGTGCAGTCGGCGTGAGTGGCAGGCTGCACGCCCGTGGGCCCCCTCCTCCCCAGCCCGCCCACCCATCGCGCCCACCTCCCCTTACCGTGGCAGAAGTAACCATGGCATCCGTGGAACTGTTTCCAGGGACGTCGACATGAAGAGCGAGGTGGGCGCGAGCGGGGTCATCCAAAGGCCCCTGGGCCGCCGCTGCCCTCCCTGCCCGGGGGCTGAGGCTGGGAAGAGGGGCGGCGGGCGGCGGGCGCTCCTGCGCTGGGCCGGGCCGGGCGGGCGCGGAGCTGCTGGGTCGGGCGCGGAGCCTCCGCTCTGAGCCCCGCGAACATAATCTGCGCGGTTATAACCAGCCAACCCGGCCAGATGGCTCCGCGCTCAGCGCCTTAACCCCTTGTGCGCCGCGCCCAGCCTCAGCGCCCACGCGGGCCTGCGCCCCAAGGCCCTCCCCGCCCCTGAAGTCTGAGGACAGGGGACCGCGGGGGCCGGGGTCGATGGGGGGCGGGGAGAAGGGGACGTGGACCTCTCTCCTCCTCTCCTCTCTCTGTTTTTTTAAGAAGACAACCCCCAAACTTCCAGATTCTTCACTTAGCCCTCCCTCCCTCCCATATGCTTTGCAGATAGGCAGGGATAAGACATGTATAATTTCCCACTGACTGGGGCACGCCGATGACCACGGCCAGCCTTACTGACTCTTTTCCTTCATTATCATTTTTTAACTTATATCATCTTTTTTTAACTAAGATTTTCTTTACCAGGCGGGAAGATTCCCCACCCCACCCCCAGAGCACTGCTCAAGTCTGGTGTGCGGTGGTGCACTGGATTGAACCTGGAATTTTGGAGCCTCAGGCATGAGTCTTTATGCATGACCATTAGGCTATCTATCCCCACCCTGGGAAGGCTTTTCTTGCACCTACCACCCTCCAAACTTTTTTTTTTCTTTCTGGAAGCCGGGGCACTAATATGCTAACTTCTCCAAGCCCCAGACCTGCAGTGCGCTCCCGAGTTCTCCCCACCCCCCCCTACTGCCACTCCAATCCCCCTCCCCACAACATCAACCTAAACACGCCCTAAGGCCTGCGCTGCCCCGCTGGGGAGCGGCCCCTCACAGGACCAGAACCCGGGGCGCCGAGCAGGCTGGAGGCCGAGCAAGAGCCAGTCGAGTGGGAGAGGTATGGGGGTTAGGGGGCTCAGCGAAAGCTAAGGGGGGATGGGTGTAGGCGTGAGCGAAGAAGCCAGAGCGACTAGGGGGTCTGGGGAGGGGGGGGTGTCCTGTCATTTCACCCCGCCTCCAACTTCTCCCAGGCCCTTCTCCTTTGCACACCAGCACCCAGCTCTGCAGAGCAGAGCCAGCAGCGGGGAATCCCGCGGGAAGCTCTCCGTGGTGCTCCCCAAGACGTGCTCTTCCTTCCTTCATTGGGGGTTCGTTAGTGCTGGGGTTGGCGGTCGGGGCACGAGCTCTTATTGGGGGCTCATTTTAGCCGCAGCTTGGACCCCACTTGTTGGGAGCCAGAGCTCTCTAATTTACAGCTAAGTCATCTTGCTTCCATGCATTTGCCAGAGGGTCGGGAAGCCAGGAGGAATGTCCCCAAACCCCCTCCGCCAAACCTCCCTATAGTCACCTCATCCCTGCCCTTTCCGGGACCTTCTGACTCCAAGCAGTGAGGCAGGGGTGGATGGTCCCTGCCCCTCCAGGTGTTTCCACTCGATCCGAGTTCAAAGCATCTAAATGCCTTTTGCATTGTTAGAGACACTGGTGAAAGCCTAGAGTAGGGGTAGCACCTTGCCCAAGGGCTGAACCAGAGAGAGAGAAAGAGAGAGAGGCACCGAAGGGTGGGAGGCGAGGGTGGGGAGTCTGGGGGTGGCATACTAGATAGATTGTACCTGCCTCATCATTATCCTGGCTGGAGGCTGCCACATGGAATATACCAGAAGCGCCCACGGAGGCCCAGGGCCGGCCGGCACCTCCCTCGGTCCCCGGGAAGATGAGCGTCTTCCTTCGGGTGCCTGTCCTTAGCGCCAAGAAGTAGGGGCTTAGCTTCGGGCCAGAAGAGGTGGCGGCGTGGTCCTCTGCACCCCGACACAGGGCACCCCGAAGGTTTTTGGGTTGGGCGTGCACTGACTCGGTGGAATCCGGGTTTTCTCCTTCCCCTGGCCCGCCTCCCTACCCTTGCCCTCCCCCTCTTCCCTTACTCGCCACCCCCGCCCCCTCCCCCGCTCTTGAAGGAGGGACTTCTGGTCTTGGATTTTTATTGCACTGTCGGAGATGAGGTGGTCTCCTTACTGGACCCCCATTTCCCCAGGTTCCAGGTCTTCTGTTCAGAGAGAGGTGGATGGTTCCTGCTGCAGCAGCAAAGAATGGGTTAAAAATATATGCAGGCCTGCTAAGAGTCTGGGGGAAGGAAGCGTGTGTGGCGGGGTGGGGGGGGTGCTTAAATTCGAAAAAGGGGAAAAAGGAGATGAAGGAGAAAGCAGCAAGAAGTTGAAACTGGATTTGTTTTGCAGATGCAGAGCCCAGGCTGCAAACCACCACCACCCCCTCCCCTTTTTCTTCTCTTTCTTTCTTTTTCTTTCTTTCTTTCTTTCTTTTTTTTTTTTTTTTTGTCTGTGGAGAGTTTATATTGTTTCCTGGAAGACTTTGTATTGTTTTCCGGCACTCCTGGGGGTTTGTCCTGAGCTGGGGGCGGAGGCGTGGGGGGGGGGGTGCAGAGGAGCTGGGCCTCTGCGTGCTATTGCCCTGCCTTGTAATCTGAGAGGCAGCACCTTAATCTTGCCAAAGACGCACTGTGCCTTTGGGGAGGGGGTGGCCAGAGGGTGGGACCGGAGGGCAGGACGGAAGAGAGAGGGAGTAGACTGGGGCCTAGGGAGATGCTCCTTTTCTCTTTCCCCAACCAGGAGTCTCTGGCCCTTCCTGAAGCACAGTCTACCTGTCTGTATTTTCCTGCCACTTCAAGATTCAAAGTTATCTTTTCTCTCTTCTAAAGAATAACAGTTTTTGTGGCTTTAAAGAGTGAAGCTAAATGACACAAAAAAAGGTGACAAGAAAAAGATGGAAGAAAGATAGAAAGACAGATATGTGCAATAGAGAAAACTATACTATAGAATCTTCTGGGCACTGCAGAACAACGTGATGTCTCAGCAAATGCTTATTCTTTTCTAAACCACAGAGTGGGCCTGGGGGTAAGTTCTTGGAGAACCAGGTGCTTTTAGAGGAGCTCTTCTCACTGCTCAGGGCCTCAGTTGTCCATCTGTGTTTTTTGTTGTTGTTGTTTGTTTGTTTGTTTTGTTTTTAGGTCGCTGCACTTTCTTTTTCTCCTGACTACATCGGAGTCTAGAGCCCTGACTCAGGGAAGGGGATTTGGGAAAATAGAAGCCAGACCCTCACGTGTGAAAACCCCTTTTCAAATTCTCCCCTAAAGCAAATTTCTGGAGGAAACCCTGGGCCCACCCTTAGCTTTTGCAACAGCACCACTCTGTGGTTGAAACACTGAACAGAAGCTACAAGGGCATGCGGGCATGAATTGTACTTCTCCTCTTGTGCAAAACCAGCATTTCTCTACTCCATTAAATGGACTTGGGGGTAAGGGTGGGGGTGGGGAATGGGCTGGGCTCTGCAAATGGCCTGGGGGGTGGGGGGGAGAAATGTCTTGCTCAGTACCTTCCTGGAGTTGATGTATTGTGGCATGCTGACCCAGGAAATGGAAGAAAGAAAGAAAAGAAAACCAAGTGACTTCCAAAGAGCCTTTCCTCTGTGATAACACACGATTTGAACAAACTCATCTTTCTCTCTGTGTTTTTCTCCCCCACTGTTCTACCTCTGGCCTTGCATGTTCCCACTCCCTCACTGTTTATCATGTTCTTACCTGTTAGATTGCCCAGTTACAATCTCCACACCTTAATTAGTCCAGGCTTAAAAAAAAAAAAAAAAAGAGTGCAAGTTGCTTCTCCAGCTAGGGGGCAGAGTGGAGAAGCTTGGCAGAATGACTTCTGGGAGTTTCTTTTGCCTTGCCCCATCCATCCCACCCCTCACGTAACCCAGACAGCTGCTTGAGCTGATGGAGCCTCCAAGTCTGTTTTTTTGTAAAAAATTAAAGTGAAAGCCAAAAGTGTTTGCATAGCCACTGGAGGCTGAAGGGTCAGGCTATGTGTGACCTTGGCTCCTGGCCTTCAAAAGAAACCTGGGTGCCCACCCATCCCTGGATACCAGCTCAGGAAAGCATTCTCACCCAGCAGTCACATGGGCTCACATGCCAATTAATGGCTCCTCCCAAACCCATGAAAGAGCTGTGCGTGCGAGGCATTTTTTTTCCCCAGTGGGAGCAGTTATCCAGAAAACTGAGTGATTTGTCTGTTTATTCAGGGAGCTCAGGTCTCTGCTGTCATCCTAAGAACAAACAGTTTCGCTTTCTGCAGCAATGATCTCTAAACAAACAAGGATACAAGCAGATTCTACCAAGCCTTTGAACTTACACCCTGCTTTTCTTTCTTTTCTTTTTAAGTTGGTATTTTATTTTATTTTATTTTATTTTATTTTATTTTATTTTATTTATGAAAGAGGCACAGAGGAAAAAAGTATTGAGAATGACCAGAGCACTGCTCAACTGTCTGATGGTGATTCTGGAGATTGAGCCTGGGACCTGAGAGCCTCAGGCAGGAAAGTCTTTTGCAGGTACAGTCTCCCCAGCCCTGCAGCCTGATTTTCACAAACTCCTCCAGAAAGTATATTTTGGATTCATGGGTTTTTTTGCTGCCATCTCTACCTACTAGCTGTATGTCCTTAATTCAGGAGGTTTCTTAATTTGTAATAATGACATGGAAGTATAGAAATTATCTCAAAGGAATGTGATGACTACCAAATGAACTTCTGTATTTAAAATGCTGATCACAGTTTCTGGTACAAAGCTTGAGGACATTCCCAGTCTGCAGCGCTGCTGGTGGGGGAATCTCAGTTTCTAGCAAGAAGCTCAACTAAGACCAGGGAGACAGCACAGCAGTTTTTACAAGACTTTCATGCCTGAGTTTTGGAGATCTTGGTTCAATCCCTAGCATCACTGTAAACCAGAGCTGAGCAGTGCTCTCACCAAAACAAAAATAAAGAAAATTATACAGAAAGAAGCTTGGCTCTGGAATGACCCACTGGTTATTTTGTAAGTCATCTCTAAACATTTTTTTACTGTGACTTCGTGAGTATATATTTTCCCCTTGGGGGGGCAGAAAGAAGTGAGCACAGAAGTAGTGGGCATATTTAGAATTTATATAGCTTCCTAATGCAGACCTCAAAGAGCATGAAAGGCATAGTTGAAAGATTTCAAAATCTCATCTTACTCACTGCCTCTAAGGCAGAACCACCTCATTTAAAAGAAAATTCCACCGTATCCTTCAACTCTTAACAGATTGCCGGGTATATTATTGGTTTGTTGTGATTGCTAATTATGTTCCAGGGCTTACATTGAACAATATAACGAATTATATTGGACAGCAATGAATCAACTCATTTTGTGAAATAGCATGCATATCCTTAATTATGTTTCAAGAAATTACCCATAATGATAGAGGGAAGGTCTGTATTCCCACCACACAGGTGGCTAGAGAAATCATAATAAAGTCTCCTATTTCACCAGTCATGACACGAATTCTTAACCACCCTATAAATTAACTTTATGCTGCACCAAACTCCACTCATAAAAAAAAAAAAATGACATTAAGGTTTCCTAGGTAACTAATGCATTTCCAAAGGGGGTAGGGGTGGGGAGAATACAAAGAGAAGTGGGGGTGGGGAAGTGAAAAAAATTTAAAAAGGAAAACATTAACTCAGACTCCTGTGACATAAACAGAAAGAAAACGATGCCATGGGAAGAACTGAAAAGTTTTGACTGTGTGGATTTGATCTAAGCATGGCATTACCATTCACTTCATCTTCAGATGATAAAAATATTCCATGGATCCCAGAACCTATTATTTCAGATTGAGATGTACAAATGTTAGAAATGATCAGTCCACTCCAAGCATCTGCTGAGCTGTGTCTGCCCATCCTCCAGCTACTTCTCAGCCCTGCAAAGCTGGATGTAGCTAGAACCAAGTGGAGTGACACAAGGGGAAATTCATGTTCAGTTTGAGCCTTTCCAAATAAGTGGGTGCCTTATCTGTGACTCTTGGAACAGCTCTGTTTACCTTAGGGAAAGTTGGGGCCTATCCAGGTTCTGTTCCCAAACACCCCCCCTCTTCCCCCCCCCCCCCCCCAGTGATCTGCTCCTTGTGGCTGCTTTCATCTGAGGAAGGGACTCATTGCTAAGAACACTTGACAGTTTGGGAGTAAATGTAAGGTTCTAGGTGGAGTCCCAGCTGCAATTTCTGCTGTAACAACTTTTGAGCAAAACTGGAAGGCAATGTAACCCAGGGACATACCAGCTAGAGATGGAGAATTGGAGAATGAGATTGTCACTGGTGCTTTGTAAGCTGGGGAACCCTCTAGACCTTTCAATTCTGTGATATTTATAAAAAGGACTTAATAAGAAAACAAGCAGGATATGATAAGAGACAAGGAAAGTGTTAATTTGAATCCAGTTAGGACTTTTCTATTTTAATCTCCTTACTGTGCCATGTGCAGCCTCACAGGGACAGGAATCATGAGTGAAAACTGAGGGGACACTCAGTGCAAGCACACACTTTCCCTGCAAAGTGCAATGAATTTCCCTGTGGACGACCATGCCTAGTTAGGTGATCATCAAGACTATGTTTAACTAACCTGAAGATACACAAGGAGTAAATGGCCAAACAGAGGTCTGAATTCCAATTGCTCATTAACCTACCCTGTCCAACCCTGAGAATGTGTTATTTTCACAGAGGGGTAAGCTTATAAGAGACCTGATATTTGCCTAAAAAGGTCACTGAGGTGAGCTCAGATGTGAGCCATGTCTCTTGTCTTACACTCAGACCTGCAACTATGCTACCCAGAACCAAGTCTCCTGGGCTCAGGGCTATCTTGAGCAGCAAAGGATTGGAGGGGGGCAGTGGGGTGAAGATGAATAGTAAGAGAATATTTACTCATGGTCATAGTGCATAGTGTATGCCTTTATAGGTGAAACAATCCATTTGTTGAGGGAAGCTGGCCCTGGGTCTGAGAGAGGGTCCTAAGAGTTATCCCCTGGGGTTTTCTAGTCTGCTTATAGGTATTGCTTCACAAGAGACTCCATGGATATCTGGGAAAACTTTATTTCAAAGAAGTAAGGTAGATTGTGTGCAGGAACAGATAGATATTGGTAAAGTGCAGACAATGTATGCATCGTCACAGGAGGGCCACAGAGAGTATGGCCCCTCCTTGGGTTCTCCTCTATATTTTATTCCCAGTTTTAATCCCACCTGGAGTCAATTTCTGGTCCATTGCTACTGCTTTTTCTATTGGATTTCTGTTTCCCAGGTGTGGCTACCTTTCTAAAGTCCCTCCTATAATGATTATCACATAGTGGTGCTCTCTTCAAACTCTTCCTACCACTTTCTGCTGTTGTCTTCAAGCTCTGCTCCTCTAACAGAGGAAACAGGTGGCAAAAAACAAAATGGCTATGTCTTAGGTGGTCCTGGTGGAACTGGGGTTCAGGGCCCCCTGGCCTTAATCTCTTCCTCTAGGCTTTATGTGAAAACTGTTCACAGGACAGCAGTGACCTGATTCATGGAAGAAGTGCTAAATCCAGCCCCCATGTGCCCCATAACCTCAGCTGGCTTTTTTGTCTGGACAAAAACCTCTAAACTACATGGCAATCCTGACTAAGAGAGCTCCCACGGGCAGACAGGGCAAAGCAACATGGGGCCAGACGACTGAGAATTTTTTCCAAGACATCCAGCCATTGGCTTTACTCCAAAGATTAAAAGACCTTTAATCAGAACTACTTGAGCTCACAACATCAAGATCATGTGGGAAAAGGTTGATCGTTGAATCTCTGTTAGATAATAGGCCTGCAAACCTTCATCAGAAACCATGAAATGCTGGATTATAATAGAATGAGTGACTGATGTCTTGTACACGTTTCATTTAAACTCCATACAGCCACATATGCAAATGTCCCACCCTCTAGTACAGACCTTACTACATATTAGCTCTCAGACAGTGGGCAAACCAGCCTTCAGAGCCTGCCTGTGAATGAGCTTTCAAGTCTGGAGCTGATGCCAACAGAGCCATCACGAGGCATCTGATTTGCATTTCACTCCCCACCATGTCTGGCTAGCCTCTCCACCTCCAAACAAGGGTAAGAGAATTCCACTGGTTCTTCTCTCCCTGCAGCCTTCTGTAATGAAAAGCTAGAAATGTGTTCCTTTGGAGCCAATGGAATAACTTTGCAAATGATGACAGTGATTATCTTTCCACCTGGATCATCTCCCCCAAGTGACATTACGGGCATGTTAAACATAACTAGAAGAGGTACACGAGAGAGTTGGAAATAGTCAACCTTCTGTCCATAGAAATGAATAAACCAACACTGACGTACTTTTTTTTTTTCCTAGGGTGAATGTTGAGACTATAGTTAAAAGGAAAATGGAATTACAATCAGCAGTGGGTTTCTAGCATGAAACACCAGTCCACACTCCATGTTTGAAGTCTGAAAACAGAATGCAGCTGCAATGTGAATGGATGAATGGATGACTCAGGCTCTTTCTGTGTGGGAAGGTGACTGAGATTCCCTCAGTCAGATGCCTCATTTGGCAGAGGAAGCTCACAGGATAAGGAGAATCAGCAGTGAGAGTGGGAGACCCAATCTCTTGATTCCCAGGATGCTCCTCCTCTTCTCTCTTGTTTATGCCTCAAACCCCTCCCCCAACATATACACTAGGTAGATAGGCACATCCTCTGATTTCCTTATGGAAATGTCACTCCATCTCCTTGCAATTCTATTCCTACCTTTGACTCTTTTATGTTCTTACTGACTTCCTATTTTAATATTTCATTTCCTTCATTTTGCTTGCTTTGTGCACAACTGGCAAAATAAGAGAAAATGGACTTAACATGTAGAAGGCAAACTTTCAGGGAGAACTGGAAAAGAGTTTTATATCATGGAAAAGATTCAAGGAGAGCTTTGAAAGTGAAATGGATGTGTTCTTATTTTTGATGACCTAGGGCTGTACTTTCTGAATAAAGAGGATGAATTGGGTAAAAGTCCTTTTTCAATAATGCTATTATAGATGGCCATTTGAAATTCTGACCTCAATTAACATTTTTCGATGTTATTCCTCTTGCTCTTTGGTCATCTTTCCTTTTTGTTAAAGATGGCAAAAAGCATACAGTCTGCTAAGGAGATATTTCTTCGGTATGATTTTTTTTTCTTGCAATAAAGCTATCTGTTAAACATTCAAATTGACCCCTCTCTTATTTACCTCCTAAGATTTTTCCTTGTAAAAGTGCTAATGCCAGTATCTGTCATTAACATTGTGGGTCTCAGGAATCTAGGAGCATCCAAGAAATAGGAGTTGAAAAGACTCGGAGAGCAACTGTGTAGCTAAGTGACTATTCTGAAAGTCTACAAAAGAAAGAATTAGCATTGATAAGTGGAATTTTTAACGGTGTGGATTGCAAGTTAAGACAAGGGTAATTGTTCTGACACAGAATTTCCAAAAATGTAACCATTTCTTCCAGTGCTTGTAAACTGTTCTCTGTCACTGAATGAACTTGGGCCCAAGACCACCTTTAAACAATGCTGTGAGGAGAATTTCAGATTTGAAGGGGTGACTGAGCAGTTAAGACCCCTCCAAATGTGAGCTATCATATGTCACCAGTCACTTCAGCAAGTATGTACTTTCCCAAGGTGTAATGTTTCTACCAATGCTCTAGTAAGATTAGTATATATATGGTAGGGTGTGGGTAAGTGTCTTAAACCTAAAACTTTTAATGGTTAGATTTGTTTTGATGTATTGGTTCTACTTATGGTGATCCAAAACTTCACCATTTGAAATCACTTTTATTGGAGGCTTTCACTTCTAATTACAGCAGACCAAATTATAACTTACTGATACTTCTACCAAAGGTACTTGGGAATGCTGGAAAAGAAGATGTTTTAAACACTCTGAAGGTTCCAACTGGGAAAGAACTAAGTGAGTTCTGGAATGTGGTATGACTGACTAAGCTTTGCAGGATCAACCTCCTCTACAGATAACAGCTATATGCTTGTAACCAAAGAATGAATGTAAGTGTGAGTGTTGAGGGGGTGACATTTCAAAGACTTGGATGGGGTGAGCTTGTTACTTTTTATAGTCTGAAGTTTGAGGGCAAGCCACAGTTGGGACCACATGAAATTGCAAAAACTAGCTATTACAGAGGGAGAAATAGACAATGTTTATTCATGGCTGGATATTGTAATGTCCCTCTAAATTCAATTAGTAGGGGGGAAAATAACCACAGTGCTAGTCAAGACAAAGACCACCCTATGACTTACTTCAATTCAGTTGCTATTTATGAAACATTGTAAATGATCAAGGTAGAATATACATTCTTACCAATCACATGCAGCATGCCAGCCAAGCTAGAACACATACTGCATCCTAGAACAATTTCTATTAAATGTAAGAAGTGAGATCACAAAAGTGATATTATCTGACTACAATGGAAAAAAAAAAAACCTAGATATTAATTAGACAACAAGTTTAGATATTCAATAGACTGAAGAAGAAATTACATGAGAAATCATAAAATAATCTTTTTACCAACATGAAAATATAAAACACTTGAATCTTTACGATGCAGCTAAAATAGTGCTTAGAAAGAAAACTATACCTTTACATGCATATACTGAAACGAGAAAAAGTCTGAAAGATCAATTACCCAAATTCCTGCCTTAAAATATTAGAAAAAGAAAAGCAAATTAGTCCAATAAGCAAGTAGGAAAATGAAATAGTAAATATAATAGTAAAATAAAGAGTCAAAATTTGTTGTTTTTTAATCTTTTTTTGATATTTATTCCTTTTTGTTGCCCTTGTTGTTTTATTGTTGTAGTTGTTATTGTTGTTGTTATTGATGTTGTCATTGTTGGATAAGATAGGATAGGACAGAGAGAAATGGAGAGAGGAGGGGAAGACAGAGGGGGAGAGAAAGACACCTGCAGACCTGCTTCACCACTTGTGAAGTGACGCCCCTGCAGGTGGGGAGCCAGGGGCTCGAACCGGGATCCTAATGCTGGTCCTTGTGCTTTGCTCGCGCCACATGCACTTAACCTGTTGCACTACCGCCCGACTCCCCAAAATTTGTTCTTTGAAAAAAATATTTCTATGGGATGATCTCACTCTCAGGCAGAAGTTGAAAAACAAGATCAGAAGAGAAAACACAAGTAGAACTGGGATTGGCCTATTGCGCCAAAGTAAAAGACTCTGGGGTGGGTTGGGGAGTGGGAGAATACGGGTCCAAGAAGGATGACAAAGGACCTAAAGGTGGTTGTACTGTTATATGGAAAACTGAGAAATGTTATGCATGTACAAACTATTGTATTTATTGTCAAATTTAAAACATTAATTCCACATTAAAGAAATTAAAAAAAAAAAAGAAAAAATATTGTTAACCCCCCTACTGGTATATCCATTTGAAAGTAAAAGAAATTAACACTTTCAAGAATGAAAGAGTAGTTATGACTTGAGTACCACCTCTGTTAAAATAAAAACAGAGGACAATTTAGTGCAATAAAATAATCTAGACCAAATAGCCGAATTCTTTGCATCACCACATGGCTGAGTAGAAAATCCGAATAACCTAATAAAATTTAATAGAAAATAGAGTCAGCTCTAACTAAACTCCTCACTAGTAAAACAACAGGAACAGATGATTTTACAAGGAGGGGGATGGTGGGGAGCGAGCGCCTGAGGACTCAAGTTCAAGCTCCTGGCTCCCACTTGCATGAGGCAAGTTTCTCAAGTGGTAAAGCAGTGCTTTAAGTCTCTCTTTCTCTTTTCCTTTCTAGCTCTCCCTCCCCTCTCAATTTCTTTCTGTCTCTAAGAAGTAACAAGGCAGTAAATATATATTTTTAAAAGACAATGTTTTACCGGGAGGCTAGAAGGTAACTCACTAGTTGTTTTTCTTTGCCATTTGTGCATCCCAGGTTTGAACGCTGACACCACGAGAAGGTTCCAGAGCAGTGGGGGAAGCTCCAGTGCTGTGGTGTTTATATCCGAAAAAAAAAAAAAAAAGGATGAAGAGGTTGACAGGAGACCCATTGAAATCTTTCGTGTGTGTGTGATTCCATAGAACAAAAACAACCAAAAAAAAGATGATGAAGTCTGTCAAAAATTAAGGGAGAATAATATCCATCTTAAAACACTTCCTAAGCTCTTATATGTGGTTGGTATAATACTAGTACCAAAATCTAGCAAAGATTTTTTTATCTTATAATTGTCGCAAAAAATGTATTTTTAAATAATCAGGGCGAAAATTCCTAATATAGTGGAAACTAATGGGATCCAATGATATATATTATGATTAAACTGGGTTTGTTCCAGTGAGACAAGGTTAATTAACATTTAAAAATCAGTTGGGTTGGACCCAGGTGGTAGGCTACCTGGCTACCTGGTTGAGCGCGTGTTACAGTGCACAAGGACATAGGTTCCATTCCCTTGTCCCTGCCTATAGGGAGGAAACTTTGCAACTGGTGAAGCAGTGCCGCAGGTGTCTCTCTGTCTCTCTTCTTCTCTATTTCCCCTTTCCTTCTCAATTTATGGCTATCTATATCCAATAAATAAATAAAGATAATAAAAAAATTAAATAAAGTAATCAAGGGACTAGGTGGTGGTGCACCTGATTAAGCACTCACATCACAGTGCTCAAGGACCCAGGTGCTTGTCCCCACCTGCAGGGGGAAAGCTTCACGAGTGGTGAAGCAGTGATGCAGGTGTCTCTCTTCCTCTTTATCTCCCTCCCTTCTCAATTGAAAAGAGACAGCCAGAAATTGAGAAGGGAGGGAGATAAAGAGGAAGAGAGACAGTCTCTTTTCAATAATAAAAGATAAAAATAAGGCAGAGCCAAGATGGTGACTTGGAGACAACATATGGTGTGAGCTCCAAAAAGAAGAAGATTATAACCTGAGATTCTCTGGAGATGGTAGAATATCTGTTCTATCCATTAAAGGGTGAATAAGGGGGGGATTAGGATGAAACCAAAAAAGAGTCCTATAACCCCACTCTTGGACTGGCAAACAGAGGCCAAAAGGACAAAGAAAGGAAATTTTCGGCTTGACTATTTCTGAACTCACCCTACTCCCCCACCCTAAAACCAGCAAAAATCAGCTGGACAGCCTCTCCTACTAGGCTTCCTGTGGAGCTATTTTCTTTACCAAAATTCCTGGCTCAGCAGGGGTGTCATTCCAAGACTTTTTCTTTTACTTTTCTTTTTGAAGGGGGCTGGAGCTCTATTTGAGTGACAGAATACCTGACCAAGCAGGGCCTCAGCCCTGTCTGAGAAAGAATAGCTGGAGTTTTTTTTTTTTTATTTCTTATGATTGAATGTCTTGGCTTGGTTTAGGAAGGCAACCAGCTGTGTGCAGCCAATCTGGAGTGGTCCAAGCTTCAGACTGACTATTAGGGTTTTTTACTGTATTTTATTTTATTATTACTATTATTATATACACGTGTCCCTTTTCCCTCCTCCAGGTTGGCCAAAATTAAGTGTTGTTTCTTTTTTCTTTTTCCATTGATAGGTGACTGTATGTCCTATCCATTGTGGGAGGAACTTGTTTCTCTCTCCCTCCACCCGCCTTTTTCTCTCCTAGCTAGTTAAAAAAAACAAAAACAAACAAAAAAAACCTTTCTTTTCACTGCTATTCTTTTTTTTTTTCTTCCTTCTTTTGCTTTCTGAATTTACTGACACCTATTTAACTTATTTATTAATTATTCTGTGGGAGAAATATGACTCGAAGTAGATTCTGTGTCTGAGTTATGTATGTAGCTCTCTTTTCTTCTTTCCTTTCTTCTCTTGCTATCCATAGAATTTATAGTGAACAGTAGATTTGCATAATTGTCTATTCTAGCTTTGCCTTTTTTCTTTTGGTATTTTTTTTCTTGGACTGGAGGTGTTGTTTGGCTAACTGGTGTTGGTTGAACTGCATCAGTCCTTGCTTCAGTTGTATTGTAATTTTGAAGTTTGTGACTGCATTTGTGAAAAGATTTTAGTATAGCATGGCTTGTACTCAAAACACAACAACTGAAGAATGACCGAATAGAAAAATACAGACCACATAAATTTAAAAAAGAAAAAAAAAGTTAAACCAAGAGTAAATAAAACTGCTACCACAATGAATAAGGACAGGAGCTCAAGAAATTCCAAAACACTATAGATAAGAAGTCACTATAGATAAGAAAGCTATTCAAGCAACAATAAACTTATTGATCACAGAAATGAAAACAATTATGGAGGAAAGAGCTATCAGAATTAGGTGAACAACAGGTAAGACCCTCAAGGAAAATACTAGCTACCTTGAGGTAATTAAGAACTGAAAGCTGAAATAGCTGAGCTAAAAGACCAATTAGTAGAACAAGCTAATACTATAACTGAACTGAAGAAAGAATCTGAGGGAAGGGAAAGCAGATTAACAGAAGTAGAAAACAGAATTAGTCAGACAGAGGGTGAGCTAGAGAAAACTAAGAAAGAGGTAAAAGAGCTCAAAAAAATATTGAGACACAGAAAACAACAATAGAGACATATGGGATGATCTCAAAAGAAGTAACATTCATATAATTGGCCTACCAGTGGAAGAAAGAGAGGAAGGGGAAGTAAACATCCTAGATAAAATAATAGAAAAATAACTTCCCAGACCTAAACAACAGAAAGGACATTAAGATTCAAGAGGCCCAGAGAGTCTCAAACAGAAGCAACCCAGACCTGAAGACACCAAGACAAATCATAGTTACAATGAACAGAAGCAAGGATAAAGAAAGTATCCTAAAGGCTTCAAGAGAAAAAACAAAAGTCACATACAAGGGAAAATCCATAAGACTATCAGCATACTTCTCCACTCAAACTCTCAAAGCCAGAAGAGAATGGCAAGATATCTATTGAGCCTTGAATGAAAAGAGGTTTCAACCAAGGATTATATATCCTTCCAGACTTTTATTCAAACTAGATGGAGGAATTAAAACATTCTCAGACACGAAACAGTTAAAGGAAGCAATAATCATCAAGCCTGCCCTGAAAAAGGTTCTAAAAGACCTCCTATGAATAAGAATATCACCATAATACTTGCCATATATCAGAGTAAATAAAGAAATTGTTGAATAATGGCACTGCAGTACCTTAAATCCATAATATCCATAAATGTCAATGGCTTAAACTTACCCACTAAAAGGCACAGAGTGGGAGGATGGATCAGAAAACAAAACCCAACCATATACTACATGCAAGAACCCCACCCGACACATCAAGACAAACACAGACTTAAAGTGAAAGGATGGAAAATTATCATATAGGCTAATGGATGACAAAAAAAGGGTCAGGAACAGTCATTCTCATCTCTGACACAATAGACCTTAAATTTAAAAAAAGTAATAAAAGATAGGCAAGACCATTACATAATGATTAGAGGATCAATCAACCAAGATTTAACAAGTATTAACATTTCTGCACCTAATGAGGGCCCATCTAAATACATCAAACACCTACTGAAAGAACTACAAAAATACATCAATAGTAATACAGTAATAGTGTATTACTCACATTTAGACAGTTCAGTGAAGCAGAGAATAAACAAAGAAACAAGAGAATTAAACTAAGGGATGGACAGACTCGACCTCGTGGACATTTTCAGAGTTCTTCACCCCAAAAAACTGGAATACATATTCTTTTCAAATCCACACAGCACATCCTCAAGGATACACCACATGTGAGGCCACAAAGACAGCATCAACAAATTCAAGAGCATTGAAACCATCACAAGTATCTTCTCAGACCACAGTGGAGTAAAGCTAACATTCAACAACAAACAGAAAATTACTAAAAGTCACAAATTTTGGAAGCTCAACAACATGCTGCTTAATAACCACTGATTCAAAGAGGCATCCAAGCTAGAAATTCAAATTTTCCTGGAAACAAATGAAATGAAGATAAAGCTATCAAAATATTTGGAGCACAGCTAAAGCAGTACTGAGAGGGAAACTCATAGCCATACAAGCACACATTAGAGAAAAAGAAAAAGCTCAAAAACCTTACTGCATGCTTTAAGGACTTAGAGGAAGAGGAACAAAGGAACCCTAAAGCAACCAGAAGGATGGAAATCACTAAAATTAGAGCAGAAATAAACAACACTGAAAATAAGAAAACCATACAAAAGATCAATGAAGCCAAATGTTGGTTCTTTGAAAAATTAAACAAAATTGACAACTCCCTAGCCAGACTCACTTAAAAAAAAAGAAGACTCATATAAATAGAATTGTAAATGATAGAAGAAGTATCACAACTGACACCAAAAATCCAGAAAATCATGTGAAACTTTTATGAATAACTATATGCCACAAAGCTAGAGAATCTAGAAAAAATGGAAGAATTCCTAGAAATATATACCCATCCAAAACTGAACCGAGAAGAACTACAGAGCCTAAATGCACCAATCACAGACAAATAAATTGAGACAGTTATTAAGAATCTTCCCAACAACAAAAGTCCTGGACCAGACGGCTTCGCAAACAAATTCTACAAAATCTTCAGGAAACAGTTAATACCTATACTTCTAAAGCTCTTCCAAAAGATTGAAGAAACAGGAAAATCCCTTCCACCTTCTATGAATCCAACATCACCCTGGTACCAAAAGCAGATAGGGACACAACAAGAAAAGAAAACTGCAGACTAATATCTCTGATGAACATAGATGCCAAAATATTAAACAAGATCCTGGCCAACCAGATAAAGTATTATATCAAAAATATTATTCATCATGACCAAGTGGGATTTATCCCAGGAATGCAAGGCTGGTTCAATATACATAGGTCAATCAATGTTATTCACCACATCAGTAAAAGCAAAATGAAAAACCACATGATTATCTCAATAGATACAGAGAAAGCCTTTGACAAAATCCAGCACCCATTCATGCTCAAAACACTACAAAAAAATTGGAATAGATGAGAAATTCCTCAAGATAGTGGAGTCCATATACAACAAACGTACAGCCAATATCATACTTAATGGACAGAAGCTGAAAGCATTCCCCCTCAGATCAGGGACTAGACAGGTCTTTCCATTAGCCTCATTACTCTTCAACATAGTATTGGAAGTTCTTGCCATAGCAATCAGGCAAGAGAAAGGAATCAAAGGAATGCAGATTGGAAAAGAAGAAGTCAAGCTCTCACTATTTGCAGATGATATGACAGTATACATAGAAAAAAACTAAAGAATCCAGCAGAAAGCTACTGAAAGTTATTAAGCAAAATAGCAAGGTGTCAGGCTGCAAAATCAATGTACAAAAATCAGTGGCATTTATTTATGCAAACACTAAATCCAAAAAGAGGATATCCAGATTTTGCTACCATTCACTGTAGCAGCAAAATCAATAAAATACCTAGGAATAAACTGACCAAAGAAGTGAAAGACTTGTATACTGAAAACTATGAGTCGCTATTCAAGGAAATGCAAAATGATACCAAGAAATGGAAGACATCCCATGTTCATGGATTGGAAGAATTAATATGATCAAAATGAATATTCTCCCCAAAGCCATATTCAAATTTAATGTGATATCTATCAAAGTTCCACCACTCTTCTTTATGGGAATAGAACAAAAATTACAATCATTTATCTGGAATGAGAAAATACCTAGAGTTGCCAAAACAATATTGAGGAAAAGAAACATAAATGGGTGGTCCAGGAGATGGTGCAGTGGATAAAACACTGGATTTTTTTAAATGTGTTTTACTCCCTTTTGTGGCCCTTGTTGTTTTATTGTTGTAATTATTATTGATGTTGTTGTTGTTGGATAGGACAGAGAGAAATGGAAAGAGGAGGAGAAGATAGAGAGGGAGGAGAGAAAGATAGATACCTGCAGACATGCTTCACCGCTTGTGGAGCGACTCCCCTGCAGGTGGGGAGCTGGAGGCTTGAACCAGGATCCTTACGCCGGTCCTTGCGCTTAGCACCAAGTGCGCTTAACCCACCGCACTACCTTCTGACTCTTCCAAGCAGTGTATTTTTAAGCAAGGGGTCTTGAGTTCAATCCCTGGCAGCACATGTACCAGAGTGATATCTGGCTCTTTCTCTCTCTCCACCTATCTTTCTCAAATAAATAATATTAAAAAAAAAAACATAAATGGAGGCATCACACTCCCAGATCTCAAACTGTATAATAAGGCTATCACCATCAAAACAGTCTGGTATTGCAACAAAAATAGGCACAGAGACCAGTGGAACAGAGTTGAAAGCCCAGAATTAAACCACCTATGGATATATAATCTTTGACAAGGGCCCCAAAAATATTAAAGGGAGAAAGGAGGCTCTTTTCAATAAATGGTGCTGGGAAAACTGGGTTGAAACATACAGAAGAATGAAACTGAACCCCTTTATCTCACCAGAAACAAAAATCAACTCCAGATGGATTAAGGACCTGGATGTTAGACTAGAAACTATCAAATACTTAGAGGAAAATATTGGTGGAACACTTTCCCACCTAAACCTCAAAGACATTTTTGATGATTCAAATCCAATTGCAAGGAAGACTAAAACAAAAATAAATCAATGGGATGACATCCAATTGAAAAGCTTATGCACAGCCAAAGAAACTATCACACAAACGAAGAGACTCCTCATAGAATGGGAGATCTTCACACGCCATACATCATACAAGAGACTAATAACTAAGAACTCAGCAAACTTAGCAGCAAAAAAGCAAATGACCACATCCAAAAATGGGCAGAGGATATGAACAGAACATTCACTACAGAAGAGATCCAAAAGGTTAACAAACAATGAAAAATTGCTCCAGGTCACTGATTGTCAGAGAAATACAAATAATGACAACACTGAGATATCACCTCACTCCAGTGAGAATGGCATACCTCAAAAAGAACAGCAGCAACAAATGCTGGAGAGGCTGTGGGGACAGAGTAACATGTCTGCACTGTTGGTGGGAATGTAAATTCGTCCAACATCTGTGGATAGCAGTCTGGAGAACTCTCACAAGACTAGACATGAACCATCCATATGACCTAGTAATTCCTCCCTTAGGGATATACCCCAAGGACTCCATAGCTCTCAACCAAAAAGATATGTGTACACCTATGTTCATAGCAGCACAATTCATAATAGTTAAAACCTTGAAGAAACCCAGGTGCCCAACAACAGATGAGTGGCTGAGAAAGCTGTGGTACAGATACACAATGGAATACTATGCAGCTATTAAAAACAATGAACCCACCTTCTCTGACCCATCTTGATGGAGCTAGAAGGAATTAGGTTAACTGAGCTAAGTCAGAAAGACAAAGTAAGTATGAGATTGATCCCACTCATAAAAAAAAGTTGAAAAAGAACAACAGAAATGTCAACTCAGAGCAGGATTTGAGTGAGTTTGGAGTAGAGCGTCAAAGTAAAAATCTCTGGGTTGAGGCTGAAGATGGATGTTTGGCTTCACTGTGTGGAGGGTGGGATGGTATACAGTCTTTTGGTGGTGGGAATGGTGTTTATGTACACTCCTATTAACTTGTGGTCAAATAAATCACTCTTTAATTAATACGAAAGGGGTAAAGATTGATTGAATGTCTCAAACTTCTAATGCACAGACCACTGGCTGAGTCTTTGAAATGTTGACTCTCTTAAAAGCTTAGACTAGGGAGAACAGAAGCAACCTGTGGCATTACTCTTTAAGACACAGCTATATACAAATTATGTCAAAGGATATAAATTATGGTGATGTGTGTATGATACAGCAAATCCTAACAAAGGGATTTTAAAATTAACCCAATTGCCAAATAATTTATTTATAGCAATAACTATCTATTGCCTTCTTAAACCCTAAGACAGCAGGAAACTCTTGCTTCCTCTATAGAGCCTATAGTTCTCCCAGTCCTGGAACCTCTAGGGGGGAGCTCACTTTCCAACATGCTTCTCTTAAGTCATACCAAATAATATCGCATCTGCTGATCCCAACCTTATCAACACAATGAGTATCACCTCAGCATGCTTCATTTGAGACTGTGTCCAGGGACGTCTGCGTAGAATATCAACCATTTAGCCTCATTACTTGGGTGAGACCTTTCCTTTCATAGGATTCTCTAATTCAATTTCAGGTGGTTCACTTCCTAAGAAAGTCCCAAAACATAGATATAGACCAGGTCCCATGAGATAGGGCATATGTTCACATGTATCCATAAATTAGGGCAAAACATATACCTGAAAGCAAAAGTACACAATAGTCTGCAATGAGTCAGTATATGCAGCAGGCAAGTAGAAAGACCTAAAAAGACACCATAAAGTTCATAATGAAATAATGAAATAATGTGTACTTAGACTTAGATACCCTCCTCACCTACTACCCATTACACTTCCCTCACTCCAAAGCTAACCTTATCAAAGTAAGGACTACAAAAACTAAATAAGGGCAAGAGACTGGCATACTTTAACTATGACTCTTTAGTCACTATCAGGCCACCCCATCAGCTAGTTGGGGAGTCCTGAGATTCCCAAACAGACATAACAGGTCTAGATCTCAAATAGACACCCTCTGTCCATTGTTACCAGTCATCTCTATCAGGTATAACCCAATAGACCCCTTTGTGGGTCCTCATAGGATCCTTTCCCTCAACTTGGATCAACAATGGTAGAGAATGTTCCATCCTCCAAAAGGCAGCTGGACAACATACTATGTGTTCCACCTGAGGAAGGTGGGTCCTGATATTGGGCCAGCTTGGAACGTTCCTACTCATGACCACAGAATATGAGCTCAGATCTACAAGGATGCAGAGGTCACATTAGGCTCCTAAGCTGAATATGGGCCCCAGATCACATCAAATCAAAGGAGTTTACAGTCAACAATATTTATACACCTTTCCCATATTTGGGAGCTTCTCTCTTCCCTGATCAAGCTTTCTGGTCCTTTTTTCAACTATGACATCATCTCCCCAGACAATAACTTGGGTCCTCCTGCATATCAGATGTCAGGCTCAGAAAAAACAACAACAACAACAACAACAACAACTAGTATAGCCATGGGCTCTTTGAAATACAACTAAAATAGGTCTACTAACTATCTACATAATGGAGACCTCTCCCAACTTTTCATATGAACTTTCCCCCCAACTTTTCGTATGAACTTTAGGTTCAAGATTAGTCAACAATTTTTTAAGCTCTATATGTTAACTGTTTTTTCAGCCACCAGGTTCCAAATGCTAACATGATACCAAATGGACTTCCCTGTGCAGATGACCCCACCAATGTCCTGAGCTCCACTTCTCCAGATCCCTTCCCACTAGGGAGCAAGAGAGACAGGCTGGGAGTACTGGGAGTATGGATCGACCTGCCAATGCCCATGTTCAGCGGGGAAGCAATTATAGAAGCCAGACGTTCCACCTTCTGCATCCCATAATGACCATGGGCCCATACTCCCAAAGGGATAAAGAATAGGAAAGCTATCAGGGGAGGGGATGGGATACAGAGTTCCGGTGGTGGGAATTGTATGGAGTTGTACCCCTCTTATCCTATGGTTTTTGTCAGTGTCTCCTTTTTATAAATAAAAATTAAAAATAAAATTATCAGTTAAGTCTAGGAAGATGACTCAGTAGTAGAATGCATACCTTACATGCTGAATCTCAGCATTGCCTAAAATGACTAACTAGTGCAATCTGTCTCTCTCTCTCAATGAAAACAAAGATGATCATAAAAAAAAAAAAGGAAAGGAAAGGAATGAAAATGAAGGGAAAGGAAAGTGTTCAGGAGAAGAGAGGAGAGGGGAGGAAAGGAGAGGAGAGAAGAGGAGAGGGGAGGGGAGGGGAAGGGAGGGGAGGGGAGGGGAGGGGAAGGGAGGGAAAGGGAGGGGAGGAGAATCAAAATAAGTGAACTGTGCTGAGCCAATTAGATATGCACATGGAGATAGATTAATTTTGTCTATACTTTATAGAAAATACATAATCAATTACAGATGAGTGGCAAATATACATACGAAAAATAAAATAAAGCAAATAAAATGTTGTTAAAATGTATTCATGATTGGGAGGAATATATTCCTTTCTTTTTTTCCCTCTATAGTTTTTGCTGGTGCTCAGTGCCTGCATTATGAATCCACTGCTTCTGGTGGCTATATATATATATATTCCATTGTTGTTGTTGCTGTTGTTGATGGATAGGACAGAGAGAAATTGAGAGAGGAGGGGAAAACAGAGTGGAGAGAAAGACAGACACCTGCAGACCTGCTTCACCACCTGTGAGGCAGTCCCCTAGCTGGTGGGGAGCTGGGGGGTTGTGGAGTTCCTTGTGCTTCGCACTATGTGTGCTTAACCGGGTGTGCTACAGACTGACCCCAGAAAATATTTCTTAAGAGAAAGTACAGGGTAAGCAAGACAACTCACTTGGATTGTGCATTTCCCAGGTCTGAGTCCAGCTCCCACTGTACTGAAGGGAGTTTTGGAGATTTCCTGGGGGCTGGGGTGGGGGTGGAGGTTAATGGTTGTCTATCTGAAAAAGCTGTCCTGAAGAGTGAAGCCCTAGAGATGATGACAATAACAATAATATCTAAATACAAATGAATAAAATCTCAAAAAGTAGACTACAAATTCAAACCTGTCACAGAACTCAAATACTTAAATACTTAAAGCCAAGACTGACAATAGTACATGCTGATAACAATACAGAGCAATTGGCACCGTCATGCTCTGTTCATGGGAATATAAATTGGTACAATCTCATCAGAAATCTGTTACCAGTTTTTAGTAAGGCTGAATATATGCTTATCTTTGGCCCAGCAATTTCACTACAAAGTGTACATTCAACAGGAATATATGTTACACTTTTGCACCAAAAAAGGGGCAAGAATGATGGATGCAGCAGCAACATGTTAGAAGGATAAATATCCCTCAAGTACAGAATCAACAGACAAATCATAGTGCATTCACACAATGAATTATACTGCAGCAAGTGGAAACTACTGCATTCAACAAATAGAGAAATTTGAATATCAAAATACTGCTTTACCGAAAAGACAGGCACAAAAGAGTATATTTTATGTGTAATTAGTTTTAAGGGACAAGGATATGTGAAGCAGTAGCACAGGGGCTTCTATCCCTGAGGCTCCAGAGGTTCCGGGTTCAACCCTCAGCACCATCATATTCCAGAGCTAAGCAATACTTCTATCTCTCATTAAAATAAATAGTTTTGAAAAATAATAACTTTTCCAAAGGAGACTAACTAATTTGTGGTTTTTGAAGCTAAGACAATAGCTGAGGAAAAGGAAAGTGTAGTTCTTAGAAGTAAAATGAGAGTTTCAGGAAGACTGGTGATCATTTCTTGATTTGTATGATAGCTTTAAGAGTTTATCAGGCTAAGTATCATTGGGGCACTTCAATTTTTTGTGGCAAAGTAAACCTCCTTTTTAAATAAACCAATTAACCAATTTAAACAAATATATTGTTTGTAATAGTTTTAGCGATATGTATGAAAAGAGATATCATTATGTGACTTGCAAAGACAAAATTTGAGAAATATTGAACTGGTAGCAATAGCATAATGTCCATATTTCTTATCCCACCCTTTTCTTCTGTATCTAATTTTGGTATTTAATTTGGCTAGAACAAAGAGGCAGTCAGCCTGCCTTTATTTACATCCTAGGTCTACTTTTCTGTGCCCTCAGTACCGTATCATATATAAGAAAACATATTGTCTGACCTTTCTAATCTTAAGGATACTAAGCAACAATGGGAATTTCAGATAATGTAACATGTCTCCTGCCTCCAAGCTAGCCTTCGTTCCATTTAAATTCCAACTAAGTTTGGTGAGTGTCATACGAATGCACCTTCTGTGAAATATCTTCCTCAATCCCTCTTGAGTACCTTCCATAAAAAATGGACAAATGGGCAGGGGTAGACAGCATAATGGATATGCAAAGACACTCTCATGCCTGAGGCTCTGAAGTCCCAAGTTCACTCCCCCACCCCACCATAAGCTAGAGCTGAGCAGTGCTTCGGTAAAATAAAATAAATAAATAAATAAATAAATAAATAATAACCACCGTATGTGAGGAAGCATTGACTGATTTGTAAAAGGAAAACAAAACAAGGTCTGTAGAACCAAACTTCTTTAAAATCCCAACATTTGAGCTAAGTTCTAGCTGGAGAACTTGAGCAATGTCGTTAACATACAGTCGCTTTTTGGAGTCACTCTTTTCTTATTTGAAAAGGTAATTGCTGTAACAATTGAGTAAGAGGAATATGTGAGGTCCTTCCTATAGTGCTTTGAATATAGGTACCACTAACTTAAAGATTCTGCATTGTTCAGCTTTGAAGGGGAAATTAAGAGAGAATATTCTTTTCAGGCATATGATTCCTTCCTATCTTCCTTCCTCCCTTCCTTCTTCTTTTTTTTTTTTCTATCTTCTTTCTTTCCTTTCTTGGATTTTTTTTTTTAATAGAGACTGAGAGAAATTGAGAGCAAAGGGAGAGACAGAGAGAGGACTTTGCAGCAATGCTCTCTCCACTGCTTGGGAGGTTTCTTCCCTGTCCCTCAGTGGGAGCTGGGGACTTGGACCTGGGTCCTTGCACACAGCAACTGTGAGCCTCTGCTTAGTCCCATGTTGTTATTATTTTTCACACACCAGGATTTTTTACATGAGGGGGGAAGACAAGATTTAATTTCCTTAGAAAAAGTTTCACTGATCCCACATGGGGTCGATACTTGGGCAAAAAAAAAAAAGTTTAATTTAATGAATGCAAAGTTTTGTCTTTAGAAAGTTTCAGATAAATGTGTCCATTGAAGGAAACAGTGTATTTGTGTCTAGAACTCTTGCAGAGTACCAGGAATGATGATTTGGATGTGGGCTCTGGTACTGTAACACTGTGCTCCTCACTGCCTTTTCAAACTTGAGCAGCTCATATCACCTGGTCTTTGACCTGTACAACAGTAGATAACAACACCACCCTTTGAAGAATGCATGATGTCAACTACCCAACATACTCCCAGATACGTTCATAGATGCTAACTCCCTTATGTCTTTCCAGCCCACCCTTCTCCCAATGACTCCCCAAATCCAAGACTTTTAGTTAACAGATAATTAATCCATTTTGCAGGATTGATGAACTTTCTTCAATTTTAGATTTTTTTTCCCTTCACCTTGGTTACTAGTTATAGTGATAATGGATATTGTGACTGAGCTGAAATAAAAAGCATAAAATGCTCTCAGCTCTATAGGAAACAGTTAATGAAGACATTTTAAGTACCTGTGCAGGTTAATGGTCCCAGCATCTTGGGAAACTGAAGCATTCTGCATATTATAGCTTGCTCTGGCTGATTGCAACAATGCAGGTGTGGTTCTTACTCTCTGGTCCCCTTAGGTCAGAACTTCAAGTGGTATGCATTAGATGACATTTTAATGTATATTAATTTATATCTGCCCGTCTCCAACAACTAGCAAGAGTCATTTTTTGTTCTGTTTTTGTTTCAGTTTGTCTTATACCCCATGCTTGACATATTCTGAGTGAACAGTTAACAAGAAAACCAAATGAGAGCCCACCTGGTAGCACTCACCCAGAAGAGTACAAACTTTGCTGTTTGTGAGACCCAGAATTTGAGTCCTGGTGACACATGGGAACATCATGACTGAACCAGAGGAGTCTCCATGGGGACATGGAGCAGAACTGTGATATCTTTCCTATATGTATGTTTCCCTTTCCTTCTATGCCCTTCTCAAAAATGAAGAGAGAAGAGACTGACCCAGAGTAGCTGCTCAGCAATGGTATCACACAAGCACAAAGGCCCTGGATTCATTCCAGCACTGTATATAGGACACAAGCAAAATCAAAGTTATACAGTACCCTTGCTTATTTGTAGAAAGCAGAGTTTTCCCTCTGAGGTGGAGCATATATGTCTGCTCTATCCACCTTGACTCATCTCTTAGAGAGATGATCTTCAGCATAATGTTCAGCACTTGGTCTTGATATTTAAAATTGGACACACCACTTAGTCAGCAGAAGGTATATACTTCTCTTAGAAGAATACTATGGTGGGAAAGAGAAGAATTTTCTGTGAGGTAGTTTAATTATGTAACAGATAAGTTGACCATGGGGGTTTTCCTACAAAGCTTTGATGGGAGATTCTCTACCTTTGTAGTGAAGACAACTGTAGCTCCCACTTCTATGACTTCTTCACTATTTAAAAACGGCCCACTGGATTGTGATTAGCCTCTCTCCACATTGTTATCAGCCTCTCCTTTCTAGTTCATTCTCCATACTGCTGCTTCAGTAATATGCCTAAAATAAACAAAAGGTGTCAAGTTGAGATAGTTTCCCGTCTCTAAGCCCCAACTGTACTGTCTATAGGATGACATCTGAATTCTTAGTACACAGATCTTGACCCTCACATCCAATCTATTTATTCTCCTTTACTTCCTACCTTTTTCCTTTATGAAATCATGTAACACCTCAACTTTTTCACAGCAATGACTGTGCTTTTGCATTTTCTTTTTCTTCTGCCTGGACAGAACTATGTATATCAAATCTCTACCAGAATAAGAAATAGATCCCAGAATTGTGGGGGCTTCCCTAGATACATCAGAGATTACTTCAGCAAAATTCAATAACTGAAAGAGCCATTCAATCAGTTGCTCCTTTGTAAACATTGAAGCTTTTCTTCTTTTCAGGTGAGTCAACTTAAGATATGTGCCTTATTATGAGCATAAGTAATTGCCTTGCTTTTTAAATTAAAAAAAAATTTTTTTCTTCCAGGGTTATTGCTGGGGCTTGTTGCCTACACTATGAATCCACTGCACCTGGTGGCCATCTTTTTTTCCCATTGTTGTTGTTGTTGGAAAGGACAGAGAGAAACTGAGAAGGAAGGGGAAGACAGAGAGGGAGAGAAAAAGATAGAAGCCTGCGGACCCGCTTCACCACTTGCAAAGTGAGCCCCCCCCCCCCCCCCGCAAGTGGAGTGCTAGGGGTTCTAACTGTGATCTTTGAGCCATCCCTTGCACTTTGCACTATGTGTGCTTAACCCTGTGTATTATAGCCCTGCCTTTCTGCCTTCCTATTTGAGGCTAGATTGTGATCCCCTCAAATTCAGGCATTACTGCTCAACTTCTAGTACATCAGAATATTCACCATATTTGGGGACAGGAGTTTTAAAGAGGTGGCTGTGTTAAAAAGGAGACTGTTGGATGACGTTGGGTGAATTTCTTGATGTTTTTATAAGAAAAAAAAAGTTTGGACATAGAGAGATAGCAGAGATGCATATGAATAAAGCAAAGGCCACATGTGAGGACACTGCAAGTCAGAGAGAGGCCCTGAGAAATAGAGAACCTGTCAACACCTTGATCTGGTACTTCTAGCATCCAGAGGTATGAAAAACAAAATTCCTGAAGCTTTAGACAATGAAAGCACATGTAACAGGTGATTGTTTTTCTTGTCTTCAAATTCTTTAAATCCTTAGGATTTAGAACTTCTTGGAATGTAGAAGATAACCAATAATTGCTCGCTAAGTGACAGAAGGAATCTGAGGTTTGCTTCATCCAGAAGGAGTTGGGTGGAAGCAATACGTGCTAGGGGGAAGGTCATCAGTCATAGAGGAATTGTGGGAAGTTCCCTGGAATCTAGGGAATTAGTCAAAAGGACAGGGTATAGAGGGCACTTCAGGTCAGTCCCCATCAGCAGACACATGCTCAGCTACCCTCTGAAGACATCTCTTTCCTCCTACAGGCCTCCATGTCACTTTGGGACTATAGCAAGTATCAGATTCTTGGCTTGGCTTTCTTTTTTATCATTAGGAAATATGAGCACAGCTTTTTTTTTTCCAAGTTAAATTTTATTAGTATAACCTCCACCCCATATACTGCCTTCTACTTCTTAAAAATAGGACATTCCTCTTTGGTGAAATAACTTGCCAGCAGCAAAGACAAATGGAGAACAGCAAGAAAAAGAAAAACTGGGAGGGCTGTGAATTTCTTTCTTTCTTTCCCATATAAATATAGTAAGAGAATGTCTGAATGTCTAATAGCACTTTGGGGGAGGAGCTCAGCCCATTTATAGCGGGTTGGTGAGGACTCGGCTTTCTACCAAGTCAATTTCTACTTAGGGAAAATTGGTGTTGGATCCAAGTCTTCCCCTGCATCACCATTTTCCTTTCTTCTTCCTCAGACTACTATATTTCTGGACTGCCTTCCAGGACCAATTTTCCCAGTTACCCTACCTTACCTTTTTTTGCCTTCAGCACCAGGGTTTTACCATTCTAGGATGACTTTCTCAGATAAAGAAAGACAGAGACAGAGAGACAGAAGGAGAGAGGAAAAAGATGCCACAGCACGGAAGCTTCCTCTAACACTTCAGTGGCCAGACTTGAAACTGGAGCTTGCACACGACATAGCAGATGTGCCACCAAGGTGAGCCATCATGCTGACCCTCGCCCTATATATTCTAATGCTCCTTTATCTGCATCCACAGACCACACCCATTTGCATAGAGCTCCTCCAATTTACACTCACTCATAGTATATAACTTTAAACAGAGCTTTTGTTGTAAGCTGCCCGGCTTTGTTTTTGATGCTTAGTAGTGCTCTACAAAAGCTTGTTTACTGTAGAAATGACTGGATAAGATTGAACTTGTCCTCTCGGGTCTCACACTATACACAAACAGAAACATGCATGTATGTAGGTACACACACACACACACACACACACACACACTGTTGCTGATGGTTTAACTGACCCCACTGAGAAACTGACTCCAAGACATAGTGAAAAAAAAAAGACTTGAGATTCTATCAGGACATTTAGAGCACCAATTAAATACTGACTGATAGGACCACAGAGTTACTTGGTTCATCAGCCCAGTACTGTGGAGCAGGAATGGAGCCAGAAGTTTTACCCTATTTAGGGAACTGTCTCTCTGGTCTAGGATGTAAGTGTTTAGATGGTTCAGGGTACATTTCCTTGTGCTGTGGCTGTTCACTCATCATTCTTGGTGCCTGTTTGGGGAAACTGACTCATTGGTTTGTCTAGTGATTCAGAAAAGATTTTTTAAAAAATATATATTTATAAAATGGGAATATTGACAAGACCATAGGATATGAGGGGTATAATTCCTATTACCAGAACTCCATATTCCATTCTTTCCCTTGAAAGATTTCCTTTTCTTTAAATTATTTATTTATTTATTTAAAAAAGGAGACATTAACAAAACCATAGGATAAGAGGGGTACAACTCCACACAGTTCCCACCACCAGATCTCCGTATCCCATCCCCTTCCCTGATAGCTTTCTTATTCTTTATCCCTCGGGGAGTATGGACCCAAGGTCATTGTGGGATGTATAAGGTGGAAGGTCTGGCTTCTATGATTGCTTCCCTGCTGAACATGGGCATTGATTGGTCAATCCATACTCCCAGCCTGCCTCTCTCTTACCCTAGTAGGGTAGGGTTCTGGGGAATCAGAGCTCCAGGACACATTGGTGGGGTCGTCTGTCCAGGGAAGTCTGGTCGGCATCATGCTAGCATCTGGAACCTGGTGGCTGAAAAGAGAGTTAACATACAAACCCAAACAAATTGTTGACTAATCATGGACCTAAAGCTTTCCTATTCTTTATCCCTCTGGGAGCATGGATCCAGGATCATTATGGGGTATAGAAGGTAGAAGGTCTGGCTTCTGTAATTGTTTTCCAGTGAACATGGGTGTTGGCAGGTCGATCCATAAGAAGTTCTACATATATTTGGGGACAAAGGAAACACACTGGAGGAGTAGAACTGAGATAAGTTAGGAGATGGGCAGCAGTGGACCCAGTTGAGCACATATGTTACAATGCACGAGGACCCAGGTCCAAGTCCCCAGACCCAACTGCAGGAGTTAACGCTTCACAGGTGGTCTCTTCATCTCTCTTACTCTCTATCTCCACTTTACTTCTTGATTTCTCTGTCATTATCTAATAAATAAATAAAAATGTTAAAAAAAACAGAAGAAAGATAGTAGCAATAACTGGCCCACATAAACTCAAGGTCAACTGAGTTCTCTGGCTGTGGGATTTCTTTTATGCTGTCCCTTTTTTCTGTGTACATGTACCCTTCTGCTAAAAACATACACAGTCTCTCACACAGTAACACACACTAGTGGAGACTGTTGTTATTATTGGTCTCAACTTAGTCTTGTGCAACTGACATACAGTTGATATCAAAGACTATAGCATGGCTACTTGGGGCCCTTCCTCTCTAGGTAGGGTTTATTTTGAATTGATCAAAGCAAGAACAGGGAAGTAGAATCCCTCAAACTAAGTTGACCCAGAAGAACAAAGGTAAGGTGACTTAGAAGGTTAGAGAATGAAGGGAGGTAGAATCCCAAAGAAAGAAAAAGGAGTCTACAGCATCTTGGGCAAGACTTCAGCTGCAGCCAACACTGTAAGCAATTAGCATGACTGATCACCACAAAGGCTTAATGACCCAACTCACATCTGGCTATAAAGAAAGGGGTTATTACAATGGAAAGGACTTGGCTCCAGTACCACATACCAACACATACACAAATGTATATGTGAACATAAATAGTTCTCTAGTCAACACTCTTTCCTTGATAGCCCACGCACCTGACAGGGTGTGCTCACAGGAAGCAGGCTTTCATGCTCTGGAAAGTCAGTTTTCATCGGTCCTTTCAGACACCAAACTTAATTCTTCTTTTGTCTGTTACATCTCTTTCAGACTCAAACAAAAAGGTATCAGGTCAAAGAAGTGAGTACTGTAATTCACCATATTGTCAGGAGGCCAAAGGGAAATAAATAATTTTGAGAAGTGGCTTCCTTAGATTATACTACAGAGGGGATCTGAAGATAGTTCACCTGGTAGAGTAGGACGGCAAGATTTACGAGGCTTGAGTAGAATTTGAGCCCCTGGCACCACATGGGAGCAATGGGAATGGTACCAGGGAAGCGATATGGATGGTGAAGCAGTGCTGGGGTGTCTCCCTTTTCTCTGTCTCTTTCTCTGATTCTCATGTTTCCTCTACCTGTAAAAGAAAGGAATGAGATTAAAACACAGAGGTTTCTTTTTATTTATTTATTTATTTATTTCCCCGTTTGTTGTCATGGTTGTTTTTCATTGTTGTTGTAGTTATTATTGTTGTTGTTATTGATGTAATCATTGTTAGATAGGACAGAGAGAAATGGAGAGAGGAGGGGAAGACAGATGGTGTGGGGGAGAAAGACAGACACCTGCAGGCCTGCTTCACTTCCTGTGAAGTGACTTCCCTGCAGGTGAGCAGCTGGGGGCTCGAACCGGGATCCTTAAGCCAGGCCTTTTGCTTCGCACCAGGTACACACATAGCTTGCTGCGCTACCGCCCGACTCCAGAGGTTTCTTGTACTTTCTTAAAATACATTTTTATTATTGATTTAATATTGGTTTACAAAAATTACAGGATAACAGGGGAGCAATTTCACACTGTTCCCTCCAGCAGGATTCTGTGTCCCCATTCACTTTTTGGAAACTGGAGTGGTTATCTCGAGGCCACAGATATGGGTTAATTATTATTTCTGTAACTAGCTGTCTATCTAACTATCAGTATTTTTGTCCATTCCCTTCCTTTCTAAGTCACACCTATTACACCTCTCACTACTTCGAAGTGTCCTACATTTATTCCTCTTCTCTCTCTAGGTCCTGATGAAACTGAAGTCCTTTGAAATTCAAAATCCTCTGGTCATCTTCCCTGAACACTTCTCCTTCTCTGGGGGTATGGACCAAAATCCTTTTTGGAGTACAGAAAGTGGAAGGTCTGACTTCTGTAAACTTCTGTAATTGCTTTTCCACTGGACATGGGTGTTGGCAGACTGATCCATACCCCCAGCCTGTTTCTATTTTTCTCTAGTGGGGTTTCTTGTACTTTTAACTTATCTCTACTTAACTAGTTGAGGTTACCTAGAACACTAGGCTTTCCAAAGACATTAGCTTTTATCCTTTCTGAATTTCATTCCTGAATTTAAAGTACAGCCACTTCTTTGTATCTTGCCTGCTCTTTTTGCCTCTGAGGATTCTTCCTTCCACGTGGATATGGTAATTTGTTAAAGCAGAATTATGGTTTACTGGTGCCTCAGTTAAATATACCCTTTGAAGACTCTTTGGAAGGGGATTCCTATGTAAGTGTTCTCTTTATTCTTATATAAAGAGAGAAAAGGTAGAGGGAAAAAGAAAGGAAGAGGGCGAGAGAGAGAGAGAGAAGAGACTATAGAACCAAGGCTTCCTCCAATACAGTGCCAGCCAGCTTCAAATGTGGGTTGCACATATGACAAAGCAGTGTACCATCTAAGTGAGCTATCTCACCATTTCTGTTTTCTTCTTACACTTAAGCACCTGTACACACTCACTGTGGCTTGGCTTCTCAAAGGACATCCATATACTTTCAACTCATCAACTCATACATAGCTGTTGGATATCAAGGAATTTTTTCAGATTTGTTTCTAATTTTTTTTTCACATTTCAAATTATATGGGGCTAGGGAAAAATTGTGTAAGAAAGAAAATGAATGAAAGTACTTCCATCAAATACTAAGAGAGTGGAGAAGTATTTTTCATGGAGGACAGGCTCCAAACTGAAGTGCTTTACTTTCATATTTAATCACAGTTACAGAGCAAACTCACAGATCACTGCACATTCCCAGCCAAAAGCAACTATGCACTAACCTCAGAAATCCTCCCCCCAATAGTCAGAAGTTTCCCAGGGGTCCTGCCTGGTTTTCACTAATTCAGTCAACCATTCAGAGGAAGCAGAGGTGTTGCACTTGGCTCTGGGGAGTTTTTATTATGCTGCGGTATTTGCAGGGAATCCTACCTTCTGGGATAATAACAAGGACAGACTCTATAACAACAGACTTGGAAGAGCCCTTGGATGCGATCTGTTCCAAACCCACACTTTAAAGGACAGGAAATGCAGGCTCAGAGAGGGACAGTGCCTTACGCAAAGCTTCACAGAGACCGCCATTGGTGACAGATCTTGGGCAACAACCCAGATTTCCAGTACATGTTTCTGCCTTATCTTTTCTATTTCTGGCTTAACTCTAAAGTGGTCTTTGGAACTCAATATTCTGAGGTTTGTATTCACCATTTATTTTTAAGCACTGGTGGTTTTTCATATTCCTTATTTCAGCTACCATTGTTGAAAAGTGACACTGGAAAACAGGGAAGAGTGAATGGAATTGGTGGGGACTGTCAGCCTGCCTGGCTGCTTACAGTGACCAGAACCAACTACGCAGAGGACAAGCATTGGCTGTGTTTTGTGCCAGACTGATAGTGGCTCTTCTCCCTCAACACCCAGGAAAGCTGTCAGCCTCTTCCTTTTCATTCTCAGTGCCTGCCTCCTCGACATCTTGCTAAAAGAGGAATGAATGGGTAAATGAGCAATGGATGAAGTGATGCCCATCTGTTTGAGTTCCACTCTGTTTCTTTGCTCTTACTCCCTGGTGCATTTGTATTTCTTTTGCCCACAGTACCTATAAATATATATGTATATAAATTTTTAAATTTATTTTAAAAAGGAGACATTAACAAAACCATAGGATAAGAGGGGTACAACTCCACAAAATCCCCACTGAGCTCCAGGACACATTGGTGGGGTCATCTGTCCAGGGAAGTCTGTTCGGCATCATGCTAGTGTTGGGAAATTGTGAGGAGCCTCACAAAGCACCTAGCATTTTTCTGCCTCTAAGAGCCTGGCATTCCTTAAAACATTAACCCAGCTCCCCCTGCTCCACCCTGCATTCCTGATACTATGGCCTACCTACATAATTATTGTTTTGCCTGAAAGATCCCCACCCATTCCATTCCTTTGATCTATCTTCTTTATACCCTCAAGACCCTCCCTGCCTGCAGGGTATTATTAATCCTACCAGTTAAAATCCTTGCAACAGTTGCTAAGGAAGTTCCTACCTTTTCAGTCCCTTTTGCCTTTCTCTGCCCCTTTCCTAGCCACTACCGTTTCAGACTTGCCACTTGCTGGTCTGCCCTTTAAAAGCCTTGGGTCTCTGATAAATAAAGAATTGTATTGCCTCACCACCACAAGCTTGGTTCATGAGTTATCTCCCATGTGTTGCTGAGTGAGTAGCAGCCCAGGCTGGCTCCAGTCATGTTCTCTCTAACCTAGAGAGTACGCGCCTGGGAAGAGGCACCCCCATGCTAGCCTGGCATGCTAGCATCTGGAACCTGATGGCTGAAAAGAGAGTTAACATACAAAGCCAAACAAATTGTTGAGAAATCATGGACCTAAAGCCTGGAATAGTGCGGATGAAGTGTTGGGGGGTACTCATTGCAGACTATTGTGTACTTTTGCTTTCAGGTATATATTTTTCCCTAGTTTATGGATATGTGTGAACATATGCTCTATCTCATGGGACCTGGTATATATCTAGGTTTTGGGACTTTATTAGGAATTTAACCACCTGGAAAGTAATGAAAGAATACTATGAAAGGAAAGGTCTCACCCCGGAGCAATCATATATTTTTTAGAAAGATAGAGGAAACTTCCTTTTGACTAGGTCCAACCCAGTGATTTTCCTGAGTGAGGTATGGAGACAGTGAGTGTCTGACCAAGTGTCACAAGGTGAATTTATGTCTGGATTGAGGCTGTTTCCACTTCTGTGATTCTTGGTGCAGGAACTGAATTTGTCCCACCACTCTCTCCCTTCTGTGCTGGTATTCTTCCCTTCAATATCTCACACCTTCGCTATTGTAGGGAGGTTGTGGGGATGTGGTAGAGCCTGGCAGGGCTTGACCTGAGGAGTGCGTCTATCCTGTCAGTCTCTCTCTCTACTGAGAGGTTGAGCAATGAAGGACAGCAGTAACCCCAAAGGTTTGCCCCATCTTATAAGACTCCCTGCCTCACAAACCACCTTGCATTCCTGATACTATGCCTATTAGATAAAAAGAAAGTGGGAGATGTTGGGAAATTGTATGGATGTGGTTGAGCTTGGCAGGGCTCACAAAACAACCTGCATTCCTGATACTATGGCATATCTACATAATCATTGTTTTGCCTGAAAGATCCCCACCCATTCCATTCCTTTGATCTATCTTCTTTCTACCCTTAAGACACTCACTGCCTCCAGGGCATTATTATTAATTCTACCAGTTGAACCCCTAGCAACAGTTGCTGGGGAGGCCCATACTATTCCCGGCCCCCTTTTGCCTTTCTCCACCCCTTTCCTAACCATGTATGGTATTGTCAAGCCACTTCCATTCATGTCTTGTCTCTTCTGTGTCCCGACCTGGGGGAGGGGGGAGTGCAGACCGAGAGGCTGATGCTGGCCATTGTGGTTAGTACCACTTGGCTTAACCAGGTGTGCTAGTGCCCGACTCTGGGGTGCTCAAATGAATACATATTTGTATTGCTTTGCCATCATGAGCTTAGTCCCTGGGTTATCTCTCTCTCTTGTGACTCTAGCCCAACAGGCTATCACCCTGGGAAGTATGTGCCAAGAGTTGTTTTATCAGCTCATGATCCAGTGTGCTTTGGGGTGGCAGCCTTTTTAAGACAGAGACCTAATAGCTGCATGATGGCATATGTGCAAACCATCAGTGATCTTCAGGACTAAAAGATGAACCTTTGTTCTTCCTTCTCTCTGAAGGATACCCTTACCCTCATGGTCACCTGTGAGAGTGGTGGCTTTTAAATATCTCTGAGGATTGGGGTCAAGGAGTGAGGTGAGGATTAGCATCATCATTTCTCGGGTGGGGTATATTCCAGTTTGCTGATGTGATGCCTGTAAATTGGTGAGGCTGGCAGGACTGAGAAAATGGCCTGTCATAGTGATGTGGACAGAGAGGCTCAGGAATCAGTGATCTGACCAAGGTATCAAGTTTCTGTGGCAGAGTGGAAATTCAGGTGCTTGTTCAAAGGTTTAGGTATGAAAGTGGATGGGTGTTCTTTAGTCTCCAAAGCTCAAGACCCAAGTGAGAACAACTGGTGCTTTCACATCTCATTCCTTGACTTCAGCTTAAGGGGAGAAAGAGTGAGATGATTGAGATAATTGTAAACATCAATGTTCTTAGTGTTCTTCCTAGGACTTCTAATAGAAATCATGGAAGTCAGAAGATTTGCTACAGCATGGCAACCTAGAAACACAGTCTCTTAAGTGAAAGAGAAAATGCCCTTCCTTTATGTCACACCATCTAGAGGTGAGCAGCTCAGGCTTCAGGGAAGCTATTATGATCCTTAAGTTCATACTTGGCATGGGCTTCTCTTCTTATGAAGTGTGAAGTGTTGTTGGGCTCTTATGTTGGGGATGTGCTCCTTCATAGGACCAAAACTGGGTCTTGGCCAGTTTTTTCTTCCTTACTATAGGAAGGGAAGATGTTAGGGCTGGCAAGTGACATGGCACTAACATGTCACTTTTTCATAATTGCTAAGGACCTCAGTCATAAGGCTACTTCTAGAACTAAAATTACGATAAACATAGTTTGTATTGAGAGGAATATCTAAACTAACTTGTGTATATTTGCATATATATGTGTGTGTGTGTGTGTCCTATTATTAAAAGAAATATGGGGAAATAAGAGTCCAAGACACTTTCAGAACAGTGGCTATATATCCAGGTAACAACTGTAGCCATATTAATAATAAGACAAGTGAAAATATTGAAACTTTTTTGACCATGTACTGTATGTTAAAGACAGACTCCACAGTGTGCATGTCTTATCTTATCTAATGCTCAACACAAAGATCATTTGTACATTCTGCACAGGGAAGCTGAGATTGGGGTCAGTTAATAAGTGAGAACCCAAACTCATACTGACGTTAAAGCCTGTGGTCTTAGTTTTCCTATTCCCTTGTTCTTTACAATTTGAATTAAAAACTGAGCATTCCTCTGTGAAAATAATTATTCAGTCAACCAAAAGCAGTCAGTTGAACAATGAAAAGAGAAGTTCACCACTGTAGCTAGTCTTAATTTTTTACCTACTGGGAAGGAGTTACCAGGACTGTTGTTCCATTGGCTAATCCCATGCAACCCAGGGGTCTTCCACAGTTTATTTACTTCTTAATCTACAGAGCAAACTCTATTGAGCATCTTGGGTGTAGTAGGTCCCAGTCAGTCATTGCTTACTCAAGCAGTGCTGAACAAAACAGGTCTGGAGCTAATAATTAGAGAAAGGTGGGGATTAGCTTTGTAAGCACAGAAACTATGAGACAACTATTAATTCCACAAGGAAAACTGGTGATAGGAATTATAAAGAAGATGTCATGAGGGAAAATGCACTAGGAGGAAGCATTTACTATAGACTCAGTGACTGGCAAAGAGCTTTCAGAAATAACATCTCAGTGCTAGCAAAATAGCTCACTTGGACACGTGCTGCTCTGCCATGTGTGTGACTCAGGTTTGAGCCTGGCTTCCACTGCATGGAAGGAAGTTTTGGGGCTCTATCTATGCTTCTCTGCTTTCTCTGTCTCTATTTTAAAAAAGAAATCAAATCTCAGCTCTGCTATGAAATGTGGAAAAAAAGCATGGCAAGAGTGTTGGGATAATCTGCTGGGTAACGGTACACCTGATTAAACACACATGTTACCATGAGCAAGGACCTGGGTTTGAAACCCTGGTCCCCACCTGCAGCGGGAAAGCTTCATGAGATGTGAAATAGGTCTTCAGATGTTTTTTTTTTTCCTCTCTCCCTCTCTATTTTACTGTCCTTTCTCAATTTTTCTCTTTCCTATTTAACAAAAAATAAAAGAAAGAATAAAGAAAAGGGAAAAATAGCTGCTGGGAGTGGTGGGTATGTATTGCTGTCACCAAACCGCAGATATAACGCTGGTAGCAGAAAAGAAAAAAAAAAGTGTTGGAGCAGAAGAAATATCTGAGGAGATGGACCAGGATGTGATTACTTTCAAGTAGGGGAGCAATCAGTATGGTCCTGGCAGGGGAAGAAAACAACTTAGTTGGGACTCAGTGAGTGGAGAAGACCTGATGGGAGATGGAATGTTCTAGAAGCCCCAATTGGCCAGGTCTTGTGGGGTCTTGGAGGACTGTGTAAGGAGTTTGGATATTTATCTTGTACCAGTAGGGCATCTGTAGGAGTAAACAGACAGTACTTTTAAACCACCAGCATGTTACCTATCAGGCTCAGGCAAAGATCACTAAAGTCATGGGTCCCTTGGAACATACCTAAAATAGATTTCCTAGCTTGTTTCCACATGAAGACCTCTAATTTTGTCTGTGCTATTCCTGTTTATTAGAAATTTGTCTTGCTTTGTATCTTACCACCTTTCACCCACCAAGTTGCAGATGCTACTATGATTCCATCTTGACTTCCCTGGGTAGATGATCTCACCAATGCATCCCAAAGTCTTATCTCCCCAGATCCCTATCCCATTAGGGAAAGATAGAAACAGGCTGGGAGTATAGATGTATCGACCTGCCAATGCCCATGTCCAGCAGAGAAGCAACTACAGAAGCCAGACCTTCCATCTTCTGTATTCTATAAAGAATATTAGTCCATACTCCCAGAGTATGGATAAAAAATGTGGAAGTTTCCAATGGAGGGAATGGGACATGGAACTCTGGGGGTGAGAACTGTATGGAATTGTACCCCTATCTTACAATCTTGTTATTCATTATTAAATCACTAATAAAAATTAAAAAAGAAAACACTGATTTATATTGGCATGTGGAAAACAGGGAAGGAAAAAGAATGAAACAAAACAAAACAGAAAGGAAAAGAAGCTGCTGTTATGGCTCAGGTAAGAAATGATGATAGAGGGCAAGGTAGTTAGCATACTGGTGATGCAAAGAGACTCTCATGCCTGATGCTCCAAAGTCCCAGGTTCAACCCTCCACCTCCCAACCTCCCCAACCACCCACACCACCATAAGCCACAGCTAAGCAGTGCTCTGGTAAAAAATAAAAGTCAAAATAAAAGAAAAAATAATAGCAGCCTGGAACAGTGGAGTGGAGACCACAGGGGAGTGAACAGTCTAGATATGGGACTGGTTTGGGTTTGAGCAATAGATTGTATTGAATGTGACAGGAGAGATGTGTTTCTGAGCACAGTTATAAAAGAATGAAAAGTCTGCTTGTTTCGTTTCTAGTTAAAGGACTTGCGAAAGGCAGTGTCTACTATTGAGAAGGCAGAGATGGAGAGAGGGGTGAGTTTAAGGTAATGAACTAATGTGATAAACAAAGTTGACTGAGTGAAGATGTTGGAAATAAGCGCAGAGGCTAAAGGATGGCAGAATTAGGCTAGACCTGCTCTATTCTATGTGCATGATACAGGTACACATTGGCCATTTGTAAACAGGAGTGGGTGCATTGTGGTATTCATGTTATTTTACCATATTGACTCAGAGGATCAACACAGGGATTCCATAGACAGAGCATCTCAAATTGTGTTTATAGAAGGCCAGTCCAAAACCAAGAAGAGTGCTAGTCTACTCCATGGGAATGCAGGGAAGAAAACTTAAGATTCCTTTATCTTATGTTTTATCATAAAAACTAAGGTGAAAGTTGTTTTCTAGAGCTGGACAGTTAAACATTCTGTTGAGCACATACATTACAGAGCATAAGGACCCAGGTTCAAGTCCCCAGCCCCCACCAGCAGGGAGAAGATTCATGAGCAGCGAAACATTATAGTAAGGTATCATTCCCCCCCTCCAATTTCTCACTGTCCTATAAAATAAAACAAATATTTTTAAAAAGGGCAAAATGGCCACTGGCATTTGTGGATTTATCACACAGGCACCAAGTTCCAACAATAATCTTGGTGGCTATAAAAAAAGGAAAGAAAGATTGTTTTCTATTTCTGTTTTACATATGCAAACATATATGTAATGTATGTATTCACAGATAGTCTAAATACAATGTGATAAGATCAATGCTGTTAACATTAAGTGCATCTCAGATTACTTGCCATCAAGTCAAATGAGCTAAGAAGTCATACTCTGGTTTCTCTTTCTTTCGTTTTTCTTTTTATCTCCATGGTAATCACTGGGGGTAGGTGCTGGCACTATGAATTCACTGCTCCTGGAGGCCAACTTTTTACACTTTATTGGCTAGAACAAATAGAAATTGATAGGGAAGGGGAAGACAGAGAGAGGGAAAGAAAGACAGCCACCTGCAGACTTGCTTCACTGCTTGTGAAGCAATCCCCCTGCAGGTAGGAAACCTTGAACTCCAACTGGGATCTTTGTACTATGTGCATTTAACCCAGTGTGCCACTGCCTAACCCCCTATACTCTGGTTTTATATACTCTCTGGCAGGCCTCCCCATAGGCTTCAGCACTCCTTTCGGAGAAGCTTAATTGCTGATGATAAGAATTAAAATTGCAGTGAGTAGATCTGGCCCCAGCATCACCATTTGTCTTGGGCGAGAGGGAGTTCCCATCCCTAAAATGAAAATAAGCAGGCATTGTCCACCCACCCAATCCGAGGTCACCAGCCTCAGAGCATCCTGTTTAAGAGGCTTCTCATCTTTCTGATCATCTGAACAAGTGCTTACTCTTGGGACAGATAACACCATGCTTTTTGGTTCCAAGCTGCCATAGAGTATGAGGACTAAGCTGGGCAGTAACAGCAAAACTATGATCAGACAGTGTGTTCCTACGACAGACTTGGGAGATATACACAAACACACACACACACAACCTACACAGTGATATATATATATTTCTGGGGTCAGGTGGTGGCACACCTGGTTAAGCACATGTTACAGTGTGACAGGACTCAGGTTTGAGCTACTGATGAAGCAGTGTTGCAGGTGTCTTTCTGTCTCTCTCCCCCTTCTCTCTCAATTTCTGGTTTCTCTGTCCACTAATATGAGAGAGAGAGAGAGAGAGAGAGAGAGAGAGGAATTCCTGTCTGAGGAGGAGGCTGCTTCCTCTGCCTGGGCTCATTTCTTAGAAGGAGGAATGGGAGGACTGGCTGGGCTGTGACCTTCATTAGCTCTGAACCAGCACTTCCTATTCCTTCTGTCCTCCCTTAGAGATTTATCTGTTAATTTGCCTGGGTGCAGTTATGTTGTTAATGGGGACTCGGGATGGGAATGGAGGGTGGCCAGTGGATTGCTGAGGATGGGAGGATCAAGGGTGTTAAATATTGCTTCCTAAAGGCTGACATGAGGAGGAAGATGGGCAGGGAGGAAGAGAGGGAGTGAGCAGAGGAGATAGGCAGTAGGAGTAAACTCTAACTGAATAATACCTAGTGACTGAAATGGATGGTCCCTCTTCTCCCAGGGAGCAATTAAAACAGGAAGTAGCAAGAATAAGAGAAAAAAGGGGGAATGAGTTAGAGACAGAGAAAATGAGCCATAGAAACAAGACCCAACAGTGTCCAAATAGGGGAGTCAGACAGCAGAAGGAGGTAGTGAAGGTGGGGTGGGGTGATGGGTTTTGCTGGGAGCAGACACCCATGAGGAGGAGGAGAAGAAAGAGGACAGGGCAGCTGTGTATAATTTAAAAGAGGAAACTTTCTGTCTCCCTTTGGCAGCTCCCATCTCCAGGTGATGGTGTGTGAAGCTTAAGAGTGAGAAGTAGGATCTTGAGCCTTTGAGGGAGGCAATATTTTAAGCTGTTGTCACAGTTTGAGTAAGCTACAGTGTGAGGGAGCTCTGTGCTGGTAGTGCTATGAGGGGGTGGTAATGGTGGTGGTTAGGAATGAATTAATATGGAAAAGAAAAAAGCAAATTTTGCAAGACTTCTGGAGACAGGACTATGGAGCAGTAGCAGCTGTGTTTCTCTTCCCTCCTCTCCCAGGTCAACTAGGAATACCAAAGGAGACCACCGGGGACCACAACAAGGCAGGACTAAAATGACTTCAGGAACCCACCAGACCACCGGTGAGGTGAGTGCAAGCACATGTGGCTTGTGGACAAGGAGGAGCCTGAGAGGGAGAGAGGGGACAGAGAACAGAGCAGGAAACACTGGAGAAGAACTACACCTCAGTGGCCTAGCAGTGAGGCTGTATAGTGGGAGCATTTCCACATTGTTCTCATGATGAGAACATGGTGAATAATTGCCTCTGAACCTACAGACTATAATTGGGACTTGTTTAGAACCTCATAGGACCTAGCACTGCTGCCTGGCTTGGCAGAAAATCTGAATTGAGCCTGGAGCTTTGGATCCTTGGGATGTGAGAGTCTCTTTGCATAACCACTATGCTACCTTTCCCCCACCCTGCTTTATCTCTTGGTCAGGGGTGAGTGACTAAGCTAAGAAGCCCACTTATAGTTTAAAATCTCTGAGACTCCCATAGCCTACAGGGAAGAAAAAGAAAAAAAGAGGCTCTTAACAACCTCTGTGCTCCAACTCAGGAGCACAGAAATAATATTGAAACAACTGTTAATTCCCACAACTGTGGACACTTTAAGTACCTTACTTAGACACAAGTCAATCCGGGCAAGAGTGATCAGTAATTTGAAAAGTACTGATAGGGACCTTATAACATATTATATACAGTGGTTAAACCAACAAGAAGAAATACTGGAGAAATGAATCAGGACAAGAGTACAGCTAAAAGCCCCCCCAAAGGTTGAACCACAGAAAAGTGAGTTCAACATCCAAACGCTTGTTAAGGATATAGTCACAGGAATGAGTAAAGAGTTTGAAAGAATTGACATCACAAATGCAGAAACAACAAATGAGACTCTGTAAGAAAACACTAATTATTTTGAGGTTATTAGAAAGCCGAGAGCTGAAATAGCTGAGCTAAGAACACAACTAGCTGAACAAACTAAAAGAGTATCAGAGCAGGGTAATAAAACAGCAGAACTACAGAGAACAGTAGAGAGGAGAGAGAATAGAATAAATGAGGCTGAAGACAGGATTAGCAAGAACAAGGACAAATTAGAGACAGCTAAAAAAGAAGTAAGAGATCTCAAAAAGATATTAAGAGGTACTGAAAACAACAACAGAGACATATGGGATGACTTCAAAAGAAATAACAGATGCATTCCTAGCTTACCAGAGGCACAAAGAGAGGGAGGGGAAGAAAGCATTCTGCAGGACATAATAGCTGAGAACTTCTCTAGTTTAGACAACATCAAAGACATAAAGGTTCAAGAAGCCCAGAGGGTCCCAAACAGAATTAACCCAGACTTAAATACATTAAAACACATCATATTTATAATGGAAAGTAATAAAGATAAAGAAAGGATCCTGAAGGCTGTAAGACAAAATCAAGTCACCTACAGAGGTAAATCCATATATTAGCAGCAGATTTCTCCACACAAACACTACAGGCCAGAAGAGAATGGCAAGATATCTATCGAGTGCTCAAGGCTTTCAACCAAGACTACTGTATCCTGCTAGACTGTCATTCAGACTAGATGAAGGTATAAAAACTTTTTCAGACAAGCAACAGTTGAAATAATCAACTATCACCAAGCCTGTCCTGAAAGAAGTTCTGAAAGGACTCCTATAAATAGTCAGACCACTATAAATATGCCATATATCAGAACATTCTAAAAATCTACAATAATGCTGTAAAAATACCTTCAATCTATGATATCAATAAGTGTCAACTGCCTGAATACACCTATTAAAAGGCACAGAGTAGGAAGATGGATCAGAAAACACAACCCAACAATATGCTGTCTACAGGAAATCTACCTAACTCAACAAAACAAACACAGACTCAAAGTAAAAGGATGGAAAACTATTGCACAAGCCAATGGCCTCCAAAAAAGGACAGGAAGAGATATTCTCATCTCTGACATGGTATATTAAAAAAATAAATTAAAAAAAGGGTAAGGATGGACATTATTTAATGCTCAGAGGATCAGAAAATCAAGAGGACTTAACAGTTATTAACATCCATGCACCCAATGAGAAACAATCTAAATACATCAAACACCTACTGACAGAGCTAAAACAATACATTAACAGCAACACAGTAATAGGAGGGGACTTCAATACCCCACTCTCTCAACTTGACAGATCATCCAGGCAGAAAAATCAATAAAGAAACGTGGAAGCTAAATGAGGAGATAGATAAACTAGTACTATTTGACATTATCAGAATCATTCACTCCAAGAAACTGTAATACACATTCTATTCCAGTCCACATGGGTCCTTCTGAAGGATAGACCATATGTTAGGCCACAAAGACAGCATCAGCAAATTCAAGAGCATTGAAATCATCCCAAGCATCTTCTCAGACCTCAGTGGAATTAAACTAACCCTTAACAATCAACAAAAGATTAGTAATAGTCCCAAAATGTGGAAGCTCAACAATACACTACTTAAGAACTACTGGGTCAAAGAGGAAATAAAGGAAGAAATCAAAATGTTTCGAGAGTTCCATGAAAATGAAGACACAAGCTATCAAAATATTTGGGACACAGCTAAGGCAGTACTGAGAGAGAAGTTTATAGCCATACAAGCACACATTAGGAAACAAAAAAAAGCACAATTAAACAACCTGACTGAACATCTTAAAGACCTAGAAGAAGAACAAAAGAACCCTAAAGCATCCAGACAGAAATGACTAAAGATAGGGCAGAAATAAGTAACATTGAAAACAAGAAAACCATACAAAAGATCAATGAAAGTAAATGTTGGTTCTTCGAAAGAGTGAACAAAATTGACAAACCTTCAGCCAGACTCACAAAACTAAAAAGGAAGAAAGACTGAAATAAATCGGATAGTAAATTAAAGAGTAGATATCACAACAGACAACACAGAAATTCAACATATCATGAGAGGCTTCTATGAACAACTATATGGCACCAAGCTACAGAACCTGGAAGAAATGAATGATTACCTAGATGATGCCAATTAACTTCCAAAATTAAAGAAAGAGGAACTAGATAATATGAACAGGCCTATCACAGCGAATGACATTGAAATAGTTACCTAAAACCTTCATAAGAATAAAAGTTATGGACCAAATGATTTTACCAATGAATTCTACAAAACCTTCAAGGAAGATTTAATACCTCTAGTTTCAAAAGTCTTCCAGAAGATTGAAGACACAAGAGTACTCTCTTCCAGATTCTATGAAGCCAACGTCACTCTGATACCAAAAGCAGACAGGGACACACCCAAAAAAGAAAAATACAGACAAATATATCCAATGAACTTAGATGCTACAATATTGAACAAAATTATAGCCAACTAGATACAGCATAATATTACAAAGATTGTTCATCATGATCAAGTGGGGTTTATTCCAGGGATGCAAGGTTGGTTTAATATAGATAAATCAAGCAACGTGATCCACCACATCAATAAAAGCAAGACCAAAAACCACATGGTCATATAAATAGATGCAGAGAAAGCCTTTGACAAAATACAACAACCCTTTGTCATCTACAACAACCTTTTGTCACTACAAAAATGGGAATAGATTTTCCCCATCTCATATTAATTAACTAGTGATTTATATGACTACATTTTACTAGGAGTGTACATAAATTGTATGTCTCAAAGTTTTTCAAAACACAATCTGAATCTTTTCAATATATAGGCTGTGTAATTGATATGCAGACTCTCTCAAAAGCTTAGACCAAGTAGATCAGAAACAACCAATAGCACAGCTATATACAAGATACTGGATACTGTACAGAAAACCCTAACAAAAGGACTTTTCAAAGTTAACCCAATTACCAATGTGATGATAACATTAACTATCGATTGTCTTTTTGAACCCTAAGACAGCAGGAACCTCGTATCTCCACTATAGAGCCTCTACTTCCCCCAGTCCTGGAACCCTTGGATAGGGCCCACTTTCCCATATGCCTCTCCCAATCCATATAAAATAATATTGCATCTGCTGATCACAACCTAACCAACACAACGATTGCCACCTCAACATGCTTCACTTCAGACTGTGTCCAGAGACTTCACATGTGGAATGACAACCCTTCAGCTTCATTACTCGGGTGAAACCTTTCCTTTCATAGTATACTCTAATTTCATCTCAGGTGATTCACTTTCTGACAAAGTCCCAAAACCTAGATATACACCAGTTTCTGTGAGAGAGAGCATATGTTCACACGTACCCATAAACTACTGCAAAATATATGCCTGAAAGCAGAAGTGCACTAGAGTTTGCAGTGAGTACCCCCCTAACATTTCCTCTCCACTATTCCAAGCTTTGGGCCCATGATTGCTCAACAATTTGTTTGGCTTCATATGTTAACTCTCTTTTCAGTCACCAGGTTCCAGATGTCACCAGGCTTCCCTAGACTGAAGACCCCACCACTGTGTCCTGGAGCTCTGCTTCCCCAGAGACCCACCCTACTAGGGAAAGAGAGAGGCAGCCTGGGAGTATGGACCGACCAGTCAACACCCATGTTCAGCGGGGAAGCAATTACAGAAGCCAGACCTTCTACCTTCTGCAACCCACAATGACCCTGGGTCCATGCTCCTAGAGGGATAGAGAATGTGAAAGCTATCAGGGGAGGGGGTGGGTTATGGAGATTGGGTGGTGGGAATTGTATGGAATTGTACCCCTCCTACCCTATGGTTTTGTTAATTAATCCTTTATTAAATAAAAAATAAAAAAGGAAAAAAATGGGAATAGATGGGAAATTCCTGAAGATAGTGGAGTATATATTTAGCAAATCTACAGCCAACATCATACTCAGTTTGAAAAATCTGGAAGCATTTCCCCTCAGATCAGGTACTAGACAAGGCTGCCCACTATCACCATTACTATTCAACATATTGTTGGAAGTTCTTGCCATAGCAATCAGGCAGGAGCAAGGAATTAAAGGGATACAGATTGGAAGAGAAGAAGTCAAACTCTCCCTATTTGTAGATGACATGATAGTATACATAGAAAAACCTAGGGAATTCAGCAAGAAGCTTTTGAAAATCACCAGGCAATACAGTAAGGAGTCAGGCTACAAAATTAACATTCAAAAGTCAGTGGCATTCCTCTATGCAAACACTAAGTTAGAAGAAGGTGAACTCAAGAAATCAATTCCTTTTATTATAGCAACAAAACAAATAAAATATCTAGGAATAAACATAACCAAAGAAGTTAAAGATTTATTGGATAGAGACAGATATAAATTGGGAAGGGAGATAGGAAGACAGACACCTGCAGCACTGCTTCATCACTTGTAAAGCTTCCCCCTGGCAAGTGGGGACTAGAGACTTGAATCTGGGTTCTTTCTCATTGTAGCAAGTGTGCTCAACCAGGTGCACCACTGTTTGGCCCCTTCTCTCTCTTTTTTTTCTCTCTGGTACCCCTATGATGCAAGCATTATTCCTTTTTTTTTCTTTTTTAACCAGAGTAGTGCTCTGCTCTGAGTTATGGTGGTGATGCAAGCAATGGAATCTGGGACTTTGGAGCCATAGCCTTGCAGGTTTCTTTGAATAACCATTATGCTATTTACCTCTACTGCATTATCCCTATTGATGCTGTCTTAAAGCTCCCCTGATTTTCTTCATTGTTTAAGTTCTTTAATCTCTTAGCTGGATTTTCTTTTTTTAAATATTTATTTATGTATTTATTCCCTTTTGTTGCCCTTGTTGTTATATTGTTGTAGTTATTGTTGTTATTGTTATTGATGTCATAGTTGTTGGATAGAACAGAGAGAAATGGAGAGATGAGGGGAAGACAGGGGGAGAGAAAGATAGATACCTGCAGACCTGCTTCACTGCTTGTGAAGTGACAGCTGGATTTTTTTCATGGTTTCTTCTGCCCTATCCACCAACTCACTTCTTCATTCCTTAGCTCATATCTCTTTTCTGGTGGGCCTTCCTAATGTATGATTTCAGGTTAACTACTGTATTCATTCTCGTATTTTTATTTTTATATATTTTCTTCTACTTTCTTATAATTTTGTTGAAGTTTACTTCCTTTGAATTCCTCATTTTGGTGAATATATTTTTAAAAATTTCTTAAAGTATTTATTTACTTATTTATTCCCTTTGTTGCCCTTGTTTTATTGTTGTAGTTATTATTGTTGTTATCGATGTCATTGTTGTTGGATAGGACAGAGAGAAATGGAGAGAGGAGGGGAAGACAGAGAGGAGGAGAGCAAGATAGACACCTGCAGACCTGCTTCACTGCTTGTGAAGTGACTACCTTGCAGGTGGGGAGCTGGAGGTTTGAACAGGCATCCTTATGCTAGTCCTTGTGCCAGTCCTTGCACATTGCACTACCTGTGCTTAACCTGCTGTGCCTGATTCCCTGGTGAATATCTTTATGACCATTGTTTTGATGTCCTCTTTAGGATGCTTATGTAGCTCTTTGGAACTGGAAGTTTTCTTCTAATTATTAACCTGGTTCAAGAATTTGGGTGATTTTCTCTGTCTTCTGTTCATGTTTAACATTCTTTGATAACCTAGAATTGGAAGTCTGTGTTTGAACCTAGCTTGGACTAGAAACTCAAGGTCATGTGTGTTCATCATCACTAGGTTGCTATAGGTAAATGTAATGGTCTGAAATGTTGTGACTGGCATCTTAGTGTATGAAGTCACTGGTCTGTGCATATTCATGTCTTCCAGAACAGATTCTGTCAAGCTCTGAATAGGGCATCTGCCCTCTGAAACTGTTAATTTGGAAGTTGAATTCCAGTATGGCTGCATCCACAATGAACAGCAAAGCTCCTCCTCCCCAAACAACAAATATTGGCAACTAACAAATTCACAACCCCCACTAAATTGCAGCTGGGACATTCATAGGCAGAGGCCTCAGGTGGGTGTTAGTGTGTGTGTGTGAGAGAGAGAGAGAGGGCAAAGGACTGAAGCCAAGTACCTGAAGGCTGGGAGTCTTGACAACAAATAGTACCATTTTGCCTCTGGGAAACAGCAGTCAAGGCTGCACAAGGTGCTGACTGTGAGAGGGGGGAACCTCTGAGCTTTATCCCATGGCCTTAGGGGTGAGAGAGTTTGCTGAATGGGTGGTGGGGTCACACCACAGTAGCAAGGGATTTGTCAGAACATTCTGGTCTGCCTCCCAAACTAAGGCAGACTTCTAGAAGCTAATTTTTGGCAGCTCACAGCTAAAAGTTAATAGGTGGCAGCTGATGGCCAAACTGTAAACTTAGCTCTGATTTTTCATACACAACCACCACCTAGTAGCAAGCCCCTGTAGCTTGAATTCAGACTGAAATTCTACAGAGAAGCCATATATACACACTATATAGAGTACAAAACAACTCAAGGGAGTAACAAGAAACATAACCCCAACCCCCAAATCCCCATCATCTAATATATAAACAAAGTGAAATCTAGTAATTATAATAGCAACACCTGTTGACTCAGCAATAACCAGCACAATAAATGTGCAAACAGCAAAGAAATAGTACAAACAAGTTTCAGAACATGTCCACTCAAAAAGACAGAAATGAAACGGAGGCACTTCAGGAAATTTTAGATGTAGACGGACTATCAGAAAAAAGACTATAGAAAACTCATTATGTTGTCTCTCCAAGAGTCTAAGCACAGAATTGAAAATCAGACTCAAGAATTGAAAGACTTTTATTAATGAGTTGGGAAACAGAAAGGAAAATCTCTGGACAGAGTTGTCTAAGCAACTTAAAAAAAAAAAAACATGAATGAACTTCAAACAGAATTCACCAAGCAATTAGGAAGAATGAAGGAAAAAAAATCAGATAGAATTGCAGAGTGTGAAAGACATTTTGAGATCAGTACAAGCTCAAATATTAGGCTTTGGAAATAGACTCACTTAGACAGGATGAAGTTAAATTATCATTATTTGCAGATGATATGCTGCTATACCCAGAGGACTCCAAAAACTCTGCCAAATAAACTATTGGAAATCATCAGTTAATTCAGTAAAGTAGCAGGTTACAAAATCAATGGTCATAAATCTGTGACATTTCTGTATACAAAAGGCAGGCCAAGAGGAAAGGGAACTCAAGGAAGCCATATCATTAAAATGGCAATTCTGCCAAAAGCAATCTATTTATTGAATGCAATCCCTATTAAAATCCCAATGACATATTTCAAGGGAACTGAAGAACTTGTCCAAAAATTTGTATGGAATTCTAAAAAGCCATGACTAGCATAAGTTTTCCTGAGGAGGAAGAAGAAAAATGGAGGCATCACAATTTCTGTTTATATTACAAAATAATAGTAATTAAAACAGTGTGGTACTGGAACAAAAATGGAAAAATGGACGGAGAGCCCAAAGCTATATCCACACATGTATAGGCACATTATATATGATAAAAGGGCTAAAACTGTCTGATGGGTAAAAAAAAATCTCTTTAACAAAAGAGCAAAACCAGTAGCTATGTTTCATCTCTAATTTCACAAAGCATAATCACCTCCAATTCCATACATTTTGTCCAGAACAATACAATTTCATATTTTTAAATTACATAGTATTTATTCTATTGAATGCACATCCCATGATCTGTTTATCCAATCATCTGTCAATGGACATTTAGGCTGCTTCCACTCCTTGGCTACTGAGAACAATGCAGCTATGAACACAGAGGTCCATGTATCCCTTTGAATTTTTCCTGTGTTTTGGATATATTCCTAGTCACATTGCTAGGTGATAAAGTATTTACATTTAGGAAGTCCTAGACTCAGGATCACTATGGCACTCCTAGAATAGGCATCCTGGAGGGCTTTGGTTCTGCTGAAGAAAACTCTCAGTCATTCCCAGTTAGAGAAACTAAAGGAACTCAAGCTTTTGTTCTGGGATGGAAAAATGGTGACAAAGAGGAATTGATTTTAAGCAAGCCATCAAGTTCCAGAAGCTACTATGAATCCATCCTGAATTCCCTGGTCAGATGACCTCACCAATGTGTCCCAGAAACTCACCTCCCCAGAATCTTCCCCAACCAGGGAAAGACAGCAACAGTCTAAGATCTATCTGCCAATGTCCATGTGCAGCAGAGAAGCAATTACAGACCAAAACCTTTCACCTTCTGTACCCCATAAAGAATTTTGGTCCATACTCCCAGACAGGGAGAAATGTTAGGGGATGACCAGAAGGCTCTGAACTCCATTTTCACCAGGATCTAAAAGTTTTCTGACTAGGAACCTGATATATCTTGTACACTATTAAATCACCAATGAACATATATTAAAGAAAAATACAAAACAAAAAGAAGTGGAATCAAGGAGGAATTGAGCTGTTCAGCAGCTGTCCAGAGAAGCTGAAACCATCACACTGTTAAGGGTGTCATTTCCCTGAGAATGTGGATTCAGGCCCTGAAGAATGAGGTATAGAAGGGGTGAAGTGTGTGGGAAGGCTCTGCTGGGAAAAAGCCCCCCAGGAAGGGCCCCTGTTAACATGCTCACTCTGTTGCCCTTAAGGCTGCCAGTTCTGCACTTGAATACCCTCACGGAAGTGGCAACAACCTAGAAAAGCAAAGCTGGGCTGCTGAGGGACGGCCAATGAGAGGCCAGCAGAAGTGACCAGCAGGACAAACATACTGGCTTTGATCCCTGAGGGCTCCGGAAATTCTCAGGAAGAGGACCAAGCAGAGACTGAAGTCCAGCTGACAAACAGACTGGAGATGGGGCTGGGTTGCCATTACACATCAGATGCAGCCTGGCTGTCTTGCTCCTGGTGGTGATTTAATGTACCAGAGGGGAAGGAGGAGCTGCTGACTCCACCCACAAGATGGCATCATCTGGAATGATGGAGCCTCAATGCAAACATGTGAAAATGGGAATCAACTTATCTCTCAGGACTGATGAGATGCAGGAGCTCAGTGGTCCCTGAAGAGTGACTCTGCCCTTAGAACTGGCATTCATGTTGCCTGTAGTGATACTTGGCATTTTCTTTTCCCCTTCCAGTAGTACTTAGATCTCCACTGATTCAGTCTCTTTTCCACCAAGCACTATGTTTTTTAAAATATATTTATTCATGACTTTTTATTGGGTAAGACAGAAATTGAGAGGGAAGGAGAGATAGGGAAGGAGAAAGAAAAAGACACCTATAACACTGCTTTACCACTTGTGAAGCTTCTTCTCTGCACGTGGGGACAGGGGACTTGTGCCCTGATCCTTGAGTGTGGTAATGTGAAACACAATGTCTTTGAAGCCTGTGGGTAGGTCAATGGGGAGAGGGACATGACCACTCCAGCCAGGTGGCTTGTGGGGTGGCCTGTGTGGCCTGGGGCATCCCTATGTCCATGAGTCACCATGGCTAAGTTTAGTGCTGGCTGTTCTGGCAGAACAGATGGATGGCTAGAGCAAAGCCATTCTGCTGGATGCTCGCCTGGCTTATGACATGTCCCTGCCCCATTGGCCATCAGTTTGGAGCCTGAGCAAAGGAGCATGCACACTGTAATGGTACTCCCAGGTTTCTGGGGCCTTTCTAGAGCACTGCTCAGACAAAAGCATGCAGGGCCAGGAGCTAGCTCACCCAGTGGAATGCACAGCCACCCTGTGGGGAGCCCTGGCTTCAAGCTCCAAACAAAGCAGGGAGAGAAGAGCTCTATGGGTGGTAAATATTGCTGTGGTGTCACTCCTCTCTGTATCTCTGTCTGTCTCTGTCTCTCTACCTGTCTAAATAAGAATGGAAAGCTTGGCTTGGGGAGACTGTCCTTTGGAGATATTGCACATGTATGAGATCCTGGATTCATTACCTGGCACCACAAGATAACCAAACCTGGGCCTGGATGATAGTGCACCAGGTTAAGCACACAGGCTACCATTTGCAAGGACCCAGGTTCAAGCCCCCAGGTCCCCACCTGCAGGGAGGAAGCTTCATAAGAAATGAAGCAATGATGTAGGTCTCTCTCTCTCTCTCTCTCTCTCTCTCCCTTGTCCTTCCTTCTCAATTTCTCTTTATCTTATCAAATAAAAGATAGGGAGAAAGGAAGGAAGTGAGACAGAAGGAAGGGAAGAAAGGAAAGAAGGAAAGAAAGAAAGAAAGAAAGAAAGAAACGATTGCCTGGAACTGTGGATTTGTAGTGCCTGCACCAAGCCCTAGTGATAACCAGTCAATATATGAAAACAAAATACCATTCCCTGTGGCCATATTTTCCCTTTTATTTTTGACAGGGGGTGATAGACAGCAAGAGATGAGAGATGCGAGAGAAAGGAGAGAGAGAGAGAGAGAGAGAGAGAGAGAGAGCTGAAGTACTGCTTGACTACTTGGCAAGCTCCTCTCACCCTCTGAAGTTGTGAATCAGGGACTTGAACCTGGGTCCTTGTGCATGGTAACATGTGTACTCTACTGGGTACACCACCACCCCACCTCTCCTGGCTGCATCATTTATTCACTCTGCTATTTGCTTATCTTGAAACTTCTCTGTCAGGGTGTTGTTGCATGTTTTTCCCTCCTCATCATGCGTACACTTTCTCCTCCTTATTCTTTTATTTTATTTAATTTATTTACTTTTTAATTTTAATATTATTTTTTTAAATCAGAGCACTACTCAGCTCAGGTTTGTGGTGGTAGGGTGCATTGAACCTGGGACTGTAGAGCCTCCGGCATGAGAGTCTCTTTGTATAACCATTATGGTATCTACCCCTGCCCCCTTTCTCCTCTTTGTATCTCATCCCTGATTTTTCAGGAATCATATTTCATTCTGTCACTGGAAGTGACCTTGATATCCAATAACAGAGACAGTGTCCTGGAAAGTGGGTTGGTGGTAAGAAGGTGTGGTCCTAGGGCCAGGAAAATCCCTGATGCCTTCCTCTGCCTTCTACTGTCAGAGTTCAGCTTACAGCCTCTACTACACTCTGCATCCTGGGGACTGAGATCCAAGTTCAGCTCCCCTCTCCCCCCAAGGGAGAGCAAAGCCAGGGTGAGACACCCATTATGGAATCCAGGGTGGCATGGGACTCTTGCCAGTCCACTCTCAGCATCACCAGGGCAAGAGCTGGGACTTGTTTTTAGCCCTGTTCCTTGTCTCTGATGGCTACTTTGTGGGTTCCCACCTTGACCTTAAACATGCATCCCTGGCTGCCTGTTGTGGCACAGCCCGTGAGTAGGACCTGATTAGTATACAACTGAGGCAGAACTGTGAGAATGGTAATTAGCACTCAGCTGATGTCAGGCTGAGGGTCTTATATAAAACAAGTGATTTAACTTCTACGTGGCCCCTTTTTTAGGCTCCTTCTCCTGGTCACAGTCAGGCTGACTTGGCTTCCCAGGACCTGCCATTCTGCCTATCATGGAAGACAACACTTGGACCTGAACTTTGGTAACTTATGGATTCATGGGCCTGGCCTACTCTTGCTTCTGCCAATAATTGTCTATCTTGCTGTACCTAAAATATACTGTTCCATATTGATGTGCCACTATGTAATAAACTTTGGTTGTTTTAAAGCCATGCCAAGCAGTGCTCCAACAAAGCCTCCCCCCCATATATATATATATATGTTATTGCTGGGGCTCGGTGCTTGCACTATAAATCCACTGCTCCTGGAGGCCATTTTTTCCCATTTTGTTGCCCTTATTGTTGTCTTTATTGTTATTGCTGTTGTTGTTGTTGGATAGGACAGAGAGAAATCGAGAGAGGAGGGGAGACAAAGAGGGGGAGAGAAAGATAGACACCTACAGATCTGTTTCACCACTTGTGAAGTGACCCCCATGCAGGTTGGGAGCCAGGGGTTTGAAGTGGTATCCTTACCCAGTCTTTATACTTTGTGCCATGTGTGCTTAACCTTCTTAGCTCTTGCCCGACCCCCATATTTTTACATTTTAAAATTACAATAGCTGCCCTACTAGACTCCACTCCTGTTCATTCCCAAACACAAAAACAGAGAAGTGTCTCTGAGATCAGCTTTGTGCATGCTTTGCATTGGGAACCATGAATCCTATTGGATGTCACTTCCTAACAAGATGATCTGGGTTTCCCTGGGACCTGGAAAGGGGGGGGTGGGTTGGGGGGGGTGGGAATGTGATGTGGTTTATAGACAGTCCACAGCACGATGAGCTTGTCTCATCATATGATGAGTGTCTCCAAGGCTCTGAGCCAAGTCCAGCCATAAACCTGTCGGGAATCAATTCTATGAAATATCTCCCAGCTTTCAGAGCAGAGAGCCTCAGAGGCAGCTCAACTCACCTGACATCCACTTGAGGTGACTATTGGTCATGTGACCTTCAGGAGGTTTCTGGGCTTCTTGCAGATGCTTGAGGACAGAGTGAATATTGAAATTCAGGCTTCCTGGGCTCTACTTTTCTTTTGTTTCCCCCATTACCCAGAGTATTGACCCTGGGGCTACAATTGCTATATTTAGTTCAGACTGTGCCACTGGTGTGTTCTGTCATCTTGGTTATGTTATCCATCCTCTCTGTGCCTTGGATTTGTCCTCTGTACAACATGTATAACTGGAAAAATTAACCTGCATGGGTTCAAGCCCCCATCCACACTTGCAGTGGGGAGGCCTCAGGGGTGGTGTGATAGGGCTATAGGTTTCTCTCTCATCCCTCTCCCTTCCTCTCCTCTCCCCTCCTCTCCTCTCCTCTCCTCTCCTCTCCTCTCCTCTCCTCTCCTCTCCTCTCCTCTCCTCTCCTCTCCTCTCCTCTCCTCTCCTTTTCCCTTTCTTCTCTCTGTCACTATATGAAAAACAAAGAAAGGGGAGTCTGGTGGTAGTGCAGCAAATTAAGTGCAGGTGGCGCAAAGTGCAAGGACTGGCTCAAGGATCCCGGTTAGAGCTGCCTAACTCCCTGCAGGGGAGTCACTTCACAAGCGGTGAAGCAGGTCTACAGGTGTCTGTCTTTCTCTCCTCTCTGTCTCCCCTCCACTCTCCATTTCTCTCCATCCTATCCAACAACAATGACACTAATAGCAACAACAATAATAACGACAACAATAAAATAAGGGCAACAAAAGGAAATAAATAAATAAATATTGGAAAAAAAAGAGAGAAACAAAGAACTCCAGGGAATAGAGTCATTGTGTAAACACGGAGCCTCAGCAATAACCCTGATGGTAAAAATCAACTAGCCTTTTCATTCTTCTGCATGTTTCAACCCAATTTCCCAACACTTTGTTGAACTGGAACAAGCTAGATGCCCAACATCAGATGAGTGGCTAAAGTTGGAGTATATATACACAAGGGAATACTATTCAGCTATTTAAAATATTTTTGTTTTATTTATTTTAGGTGGAGATAGAGAAATCAAGGGAGAAGGGTGAGAGAAAGGGAGGTGGAGGAGAGAGAGAGAGAGAGAGAGAGAGAGAGATATGCAATACTGTTTCATCACTTACGTAGCTTCGCTCTGCGTGTAGGAACCAGGGACTTGAACCCAGGTCATTTAACACTGTAATGTATGTGCTCAACCTGGTGCAACACTATCCAGCCCCACTATTTAACTATTAAGAATGATAAAGTGGTAGTGCACCAAGTTGAATGCACACATTACCATGCACAAGAACCCAGGTTCAAGTGCACGCTCCCCATCTGTAGGGGAGTCACTTCATGAATAGTGGAGCACTGCTAAATATGTCTCTATTGCTCTCTCCCTTTATATCTTCCCCTCCCCTCTCAATTTATCTCTGTCATATCAAAATAAAACAGAAAGGGGAAAAATTACCACTGGAAGCAGTAGGCTCATAGTGCTGGCCCTGAGCCCCAGCAATAACCCTTGGTGGCAATTAAAAAAAATTAATAAATCACCTTCACCTCATTTTGGATGAAGTTGAGGGAATCATTAAGTGAGATAAGCCAGAAAGAGAAGAATGAATATGGGATGATCTCACTCATGGACAGAACTTCTAAACAAGAACAGAAAGGGTAAGCAAATAGAATTTGGACTGGGCTTGATGAGTTGGGCTCCAGGTGCATGATGGTGGAAAAGGATCAAGAATGGGGGGTGTGTGTATGAGATTTTTATGCAGATACCAGTCATGGGGAGATGAGAAATAGTAACATGTCTACAACTGTTCTGTAAAGCATTAATCTTGCAATGAGAGAAGAAAGATAAAGAATAAAACCAAACAAATAAACAAATCAAAACCAACCAACCAAAGCACACTAATCTTCAGCTTCATAGACAGGAACTCTGTATCCCTCAGGGCACAGAGTGCAATCTGGCAGTAGGAAGGAATCAATATTCCCCAAGTGCGTGAATCTCATTTCTTTGTTTTCCCCATGCTGTTAAAACTGCTTCCTACTTTATAATACTCCATCTCCTAGTCTCTGCCTCTTTTATAGAGTGAGCATGTAAAATGACCTGGATCTAGTTCATGCCTGATGTCCTTTGAAGCATATCTGTGACAAAAGAGGGTTGACTTGTTCTGTACCACAGGTGACTGGTGATGCTGAGAATAAGGAGACTGTGGGTGTCAGAATCCTTTCCACTACTGTCCTCTTCTACCCTGTCTCTCAATCCCTCAAGCCATGGGTTTGTCTGGTATTAATGTGCACTTCTTCATTGGTTACTTTAAGCATGTCTATGAGGAGGTTTCTCTCCCTCTCTCTCTCTCTCTCTCTCTCTCTCTGTCTATTTCTCTCTATTTCTCTATCTCTTTGTGTGTGTGTGTGAGTGTCCTTTTCTTTGATGTAGTGGACTTCTGTTATTTTTGCTTTGTCAACATGTGTCCCTTTTGCTAACAGTTCAGTCTTCCTTAGGAAGCACATTTCTATCACTTCCTTTTCCATTTTCTTATATGTGCATATATAATATATATGGTAGATACAGAGTGAAAGTGAGAAGGACGGGGAAGATAGAGAGAGGGACACCTGCAAGACTGCTTCACCACTTATGAAGCCCCCTGCCCCCCCGCCCCCCCCCCCCTGCCGAAAGTGAGGACCAGGAGCTTGAACCTGGGTCCTTGAGCATGGCAATGTGTACGCTCAGCCAGGAGTGTTAATCCCTGGCCCCTGCAACACCTTTCATGCGTAGATTCTCCCCCACAGATAGAACTGTGACTCACCCCTGGATAATAAAAGCAGTGAGCCCTCCTAAACACAGGGTTTTGTTGGATGGTGTGCTCATGAGCTACTCAGATCTCAACAGACAAATGGACTAAACACTCTATGACTTTCTTCTTATTTGTGCCATGCTGGTAACTCACATATGTATGACTTGATGGTACCCTATCTGACTTTTTTATTTGGATATAGAGAGAAATAGCACAGAGAGCAAGAAACATAGACAAACAGAAAGAGGGAAAGACAACACAGAACTGGAGCTTCTCTTGGTGCCATGGTATTCCCTCATGGTGCTGGGGTTTGAACCTGGTCTGTACACATGCAAGACACATACCCTAACTGATGAGCTATCTCTCTTCTCCTTAGTTTTAGGACTTTAAATAAAACCACTGGGAATAAAGTCATTATCTCTCTCTTTTTTAAGAGAGAGACAGAGAAGCAGAGTGAAAGAGTCCCTGAGTTGCACATATGGCAAGGCAGCACACTATCCAAGTGAATATTTTGCTGGTCCAAATCTTTACCTTTCTGCTGGGTTAAGAGCTGTGTAGTTGTAAACCAGTAGACAGCCTCGTTCCCGACATCAGAAGGGGCCCATGCTGCTGGGAATGACTCCCTTTGGGACACAGGTAAGTTGGGTTGAGAGACAAAGACATTGCTGGAGCACATGAAACCAAGTGTGTAGGAAGCCACACTCCTCAAAGGCCTTAGCGGTGTGAGCCAGTAAATTCATGTTTTTAGTGGAGCCTGTTTGGGTCACTTGCACCCGGAGAAGTGATATATTTCCATTAAACCATGAGGCTCAACGCAACGATTGCCACCTCAACATGCTTCACCTCAGACTGTATCCAGAGACTTCACATGTGGAATGACAACCCTTCAGCTTCATTACTCGGGTGAGACCTTTCCTTTTATAGTACACTCTAATTTCATCTCAGGTAGTTCACTTTCTAACAAAGTCCCATAACCTAGATATACACCAGTTTCTGTGAGAGAGAGCTTATGTGCACATGTATCCATAAACTACTGCAAAATATATACCTGAAAGCAGAAGTACACTAGAGTTTGCAGTTCCAGATGCCACCAGGATGCTGGCCAGGCTTCCCTGGATTGAAGACCCCACCCATGTGTCCTGGAGCTCAGCTTCCCCAGAGACACACCTTACTAGGGAAAGAGAGAGGCAGACTGGGAGTATGGACCGACCAGTCAACGCCAATGTTCAGCGGGGAAGCAATTACAGAAGCCAGACCTTCTACCTTCTGCAACCCTCAATGACCCTGGGTCCATGCTCCCAGAGGGCTAGAGAATGGGAAAGCTATCATGGGAGGGGGTGGGTTATGGGGATTGGGTGGTGGGAATTGTGTGGAGTTGTACCCCTCCTACCTTATGTTTTTGTTCATTAATCCTTTCTTAAATAAAAAATTAAAAAAAAAAAAAAACATGAGGCTCTGGTGTTTCTCCTCTCTCTCCTGTATTGCTGTCAAGGCGAAGGCATGTGAATGTGAAACCTTTATCTCTGACTCTGAGCTGGTGCTCATTACGCTCAGAGTTTGAGCAATGTCTCAGGCAGAGATGGCTTGCAGGGTTCAGGGTGCTGGGTGCTCCCACAATTTCCTATAGTCATCTTCATTCTAGGATAGTTTTTCACACCGAAAGCCTGTGTAATTTTCTACTGATTGTACAAATATTATCAGTCAATTATTTCCTTTTAGGGAAAAATTCCCCTTTCTGATGTATAACGTTTTTTCTGGCCTCCTTGCTAAACTCTCTCTCTGCTTAAAGGAAATCAATTACAGAAATTATCTGTATGTTGAACTGCATTTCCTGTCTTTCATTTCCACTAATGCCAATCGATTTTCTTACAGTCTTCTTTTCTGTCACCACCCAGGGATTCACCACTCAGGCTGATTTTTCCCAGATGTAAAGAGACATAAGGAGAGTTAGAGGGCGAAACACCACTGTACAGAGACCTGTGAGGGTTAGGTGACTGAGTTGTATGCATGGCAAAGCAGGTGCACTATCCAGGTGTTCACATTATTTACTGTATATACTACATAGCCAAGTCTTACTGTATCTGCCTCCCAGCTCTCAGCAAGGGAAGAATCATGTCATCCTTGGAATGGTGTCTCTGTTCCCACTCAGATGAGCCACAGGACCCTGAAGTTCTCTGAGATTTGGTCTTTCCTCTGTCCCTGAGAACAGTTCCACTTACCTCAAGGAATCTTGATATGGCTGAGGGATCCTTTATGAGCAATGCACTGACATGTGGTAATGCAGCTAATATAGCAACTGCAGCAGGTAGGAGAGATGTCAGCCTTTAGTGGCATGGGAGAGAGTCTGGTGGCAATCATATTTAGGGCGTATATTAACGCATAATCAAGATGATTCATGAAACCGGGGAAGAAAGTAAATTACCTTTATTTAATGAATTTATTTATTTTTTTACCAGAGCACTTCTCAGCTCTGCCAGAGACTGAACCTTAAACTGCAGAACCTCAGGCATGAAAGTTGGTTGATTAAACACTAGGCTATTTTCCCCTGGCCCTGATAAATTGCTTGATTTTATTTTTACTTATTTATTTAATCATTTATTTTGTTGGTGGGGATCAGTGCTGACACTATGAAACCACCACTCTTGGCAGCCATATATTTTCCTTTCTGTTTTATTTTTGACAGGACCAAGAGAATTTGAGAAGGGAGAGGGGGTAGAGAGGGAGAAAGAAAGAAAGACACCTGAGTCCCTGCCTGCCAGTGGGGATCTGGGGCTTAAACTAGGGTCTTTGCACACAGCAACATGTGCACGTAATTGGGTGCACCACAGTCTGGCTCTGATAAATTGATTTTCTTTCTTTCTTTTTTTTTAAGTTTCTTTTTTAATTTATTTGTTTTCCCTTTTGTTGTCCTCATTGTTTTTTATTGTTGTTATAGTTATTATTGTTGTTGGTGTTGTTGTTGTTGGTTGGATAGAACAGAGAGAAATGGAGAGAGGAGGGGAAAAGACAGAGAGGGGGATAGAAAGATAGACACCTGCAGACCTGCTTCACTGCCTGTGAAGTGACTCCCCTACAGGTAGGAGCCGGGGTCTCCAACCAGGATCCTTACGCTGGTCCTTGTGCTTTGCACCATGTGTGTTTAACCCACTGCGCTACCTCCTGACTCCCATAAATTAATTTTCTGCCTCATGCAGCCCTTGCAGCCTACAAGTTCATTGAGGAGAATCTCTGATGTGAAAGAACTACAGAGAGATGAGCATTCAAAAAAATATGAATGCCATTCAAAGAGGCATTGGGAAATGTTGGATGTAAATTCAAACAATCAAGCCAACAACTCATCCCAAAATGAGACAAGCTGATCAAATCTACACCTCATTGGTAAGGTGTTGTAGGTGGCCAGGGTCCTCTGTATTGAGCTAGTTCACCCAGTCAGAGTAGAGATAGAACTTGAGTAGATTGAGTTGTGATTATGAAAACCCTGGATAATTTTTACCCTGTTACTTGTGAAATACAATGGTGTTTTTATTCTGTAGTAGCTCTGTTTCTATCTTTTTTGTGATGCCACAAATTTATTTTAGTTTATTTCCTTTCTCCTTATTTTTTTATTTATAAAATGGAAATAACGACAAGACCATAGGATAAGAGGGGTACAATTACACACAATTCCCACCACCAGAACACTGTATCCAAGCCCCTCCATTGATAGTTTTCCTATTCTTTACCCTTCTGGGAGTATGGACCAGATCATTATGGGTCTGGATTGTGTAATTGCTTCCCTGCTGAACATGGGTGTTGGCAGGTCTATTCACACACAACAGAAAGGACATTTAAGATTCAAGAGACCCAGAAAGTCCCAAACAGAATCAACCGAGACCTGAAGACACCAATACACATCGTAGTTACAATGAACAGAAGTCAGGATAAAGAAAGGATCCTAAAGATTGCAAGAAAAAAACAAAAAGTCACATACAGGGGAAAACCCATAAGACTATCAGCATACTTCTCCACTCAAACTCTAAAAGCCAGAAGAATAGTTCTGTTTCTACTGGTTACCCAGTTCAAGATGTCAGATAAGACAGACCAAGGAAAAGCTGTCAATTTTACACAAAAGCTTCTGGGGGCCTATGTGTTACTAGAGAGGGGTTAGAAAAACCCCACACTTGGGTCCAAATCTAGTGCTTGTTAACATCTTGTTCTCTAGCCTGTGCCACCCACTTCAGAGCAGAATTTATTGTCCAGTGTGTTAATCTGTTGCCCTCCGAAAGCAAGAGACACATCTTACATCCCTCACATCTTTTTAGTGCCTAGCTCAGTGCAGAAAAGATGTGCTTAGCGACTTCTTTCCATAGACTGATTCCATTTATGAGGTGTGGATGCCAGCATGCTTTAGACTTATCATGCAACTGAGCTTCAAATGCCAGACAGAGCCTAGCATAAATATTACTCCTTCAAAAGAGCCGACTTAGTGCCTAGAAATTTCTGGTATTTATGACTTTTTATTTTTGTCCTTGGTAAGGAGAAAAATCAGGGAACCAAGCTCATCAGATTGTCAACAGGATTCAGGAGGAATGGGCAGGAAAGCAACAGTTGAAAGTGTCTGAGGAATTTGAATAGACATCTTTGTAGTGTTGGCATTTAGAAGGCAGGGTAGAAATATTGTGTGCTTGTGTGCATGTGCGTGTGTGTGTGTAGCCATACTTGTAAGCATGTGCTTAATAATTTATGTTGGTAGTTTCTAGTCTAGAATAACAAAAACAAAAACAAAATCAAGGAAAGAAAAAAAGGGGGGGACAGGCAGTGGTGCGTCTGGTTGAGAGCACACACGTTACCACATGGAAAGACCTAGGTTTAATCCCCTGTTGCCACCTGCAGAGGAAAAGCTTCATGAATGGTGAATGAGTGTTACAGGTGTCTTTCTTTTTCCCTATCTCCTCTTTCCTTCTGTTGATTTCTTTCTTAGTATCTATCCAATATTACACATTATGTATTACTTAAACAGAACGTATATGAAAAACTTCAACTAGGGAGAATGTAATTCCTTGCAGTAAATCATAGTTTTAAGGGAGAATATTATTTACTTTGGATATGTGTTTTTCACTAGTTATAGTACCATTTCTGTACCTACCCAACCACACCCCTGGGGAACAGGTGCATGAAGGTATCCTGACCTCATTAATTACCAAAGGCCATTAAGTCAATATGCGACCCAATATGGTGACATTGGAGTCATTAATTAGACTGTTTTCTTAATTTTTCTTTATTGGGGGTTAATGGTTTATAGTCAACAGTAAAGTACAGTAGTTGGTACATTTATCAGTTTTCCACATGACACTAATGCCCCCGCCTAGGTCCTCTTCCACCATCATGTTTCAGGACCTGAAAACTCCCCCCTCTCCCCCAAAAGTCCTTTACTTTGGTGTGATACACCCAACCCAGTCCAAGTTCTCTTTGTATGCTTGTTTTTTTTTTCCTTGACTTACAGGCTTTCTAAAAAATTATTTTTATTTATTGCATAGAGACAGCCAGAAATAGAGAGGGAAGGGGGTGAGAGAGACAGACAGACAGAGAGAGAGAGAGAGAGAGAGAGAAATGCAGCACTGCTTCACCACTTGTGCAGCTTTATCCCTGCAGGTCCTTATGTGTTGTAGTGTGTGTCCTCAACTGGGTGTGTCACCACTTGACCCCTGTTTTCTTAATTCTGATGGCTTGGTGGATGGAATCGGAACATTTAATCAAGCAGGGTACAGACTGGGAGATTGTTCCCCTAGGAGAGCACACACATTTCCATGTACTAGGACTTGGGTTCGAGCCCCACCCCATCCCACCCCTTCCCCCTGCCACCACACCAGAGCAGCTGTAGGGAGAAGTTTCAGGATCAGCACAGCATGCTGGAGTGTCTCTCCTTCCCTTTATGCCTTTCACTCACTATCTAGAATCAAAGACACAAACCTTCCATGATTGGTAGAGTCATGTAGGTACAAAGCTGCAGTAAAACCCTGAAGGTGGAAAAAAAAAAGCACAGTAAATTTGGTATTTGATTACTGAATAAGACCATGATTTATTTCTCACACAGTGGTTCTAAAAGGAATAGAAACTTTGGAAAGATTGCAAAAATAAGTTGATTTTTTAATTTAATCTTCCTTTTAAAAAGTTTTTCCCTTTATTTCCTTCCTCCCCTTATTCCTACCCCTTCCATTCATCCATCTTTCCTTGCCATCAGGTATCATTGGGACTTGGTGCTTGCACTATGAATTCACTGTACCTGGTGCTGTTTTTTTTTTTTTAACAGAAAGAAATTGAAAGAAGGAAGAGATAGAGGGAGGGAGAGAGATACCTGCAGATTTGCTTTACTGCTCAGGAGGCTTCTTTCACTGAAGGTGGCCTGGGGGCTTGAACCCAGGTCCTTGCACACAGTAATGTATACACTATAGTGGGTGCACCACCACTTGGCCCCTTAATCATCCTTTATAAAAAAGACATTTCTCCTCCTCAGTAGTCCAGCTAATCTAACTGGTATGTTACCAAATACAGGGTGTCTGTGTGTAGGTGAGAGTGTAGGTATGTATGAGAGGGCTGGACACACCAATATGGAGAAAATATAAGGAAGAAATGTATGCAATTGACCTAGAAGACTATTTAACAATGCTGACTGAGCTACTTCTTCAACTTCCATCCTGAGATCCCTCATTCTGAGATTTTTTTTTTTTTTCTTTTCATGATTGAGGCTGAATCCCTTTCTCAGGGAAAGGAAAGATGCAGGCTTAGTAGGCTTAGGTCAGGTTTTATTATTTCATAATTAATTTAGACAAAGGGAAGTTCTTAAACTAGACTTCCCATAATGAGGCAGAATTTATGAAGTGCCCCTTGGATCTATCGCCAGATACTTTTAAGAGAGAATCAATCATGAGCTCCAGAGAAAAGAGCTTGGAGGAGGGGGAGCTTGGGGTAGAGGGAGGTGGCAGAGCTTGGTGATGAGAGAGGAGAGGAAGCAGATGGGGAACAGAGAGGGAGGCTGCATAACCTCATCCCTCCGGTGCTGTGTTCATTCTTGCCTCCTTCCTGCTTTCTGGAGGAAGGGTCCTAGCCTGTCTCTCACTCACCCAATCTATCCTGAGCATTGTGGTCTAGTTCTCCTCCTAAATCACCGCTCACTTGCCCTTGCTGCAAATCCAGAGGTGGCTCCCTACTGCCTGCTAAATCATACCCTGGCTTCTCAGCCTCACTTGCACTGGCTTCCAGAACCTAGTCCCTGATGGCCTGTCCAGCTTGGTCCCACACAGCTCCTCCTTGCCACTTCTGCAGAGCAGCCCAGACTCCTCACTGCTGCTCACACAGTTTTTCTGTCCCTTTTCATGCCTTTGCTTGTGCCTTTGTTCTTCCTTCTGGGAGTATTGTGACACTTCCCTTCACCTAGCCTTTGAGTGCTGCAGCTTCCATCAGATCCTGTCTCCCTTGTAAACAGGGACTTTCTGTCTACCATCCTCTGTGGATCCAGGGACATGCTGGTATCTGTTTAACAACAGGAATGGGGCAGTGGGGGATGGGCATGAATTCACAGATATGCATCCTTTTTTTTTTTTTTTTTTTACAAATCACATGGATTTAGAGGCTGTGTAGCACACCGTAGTAGTCAAATGTGCAGTCCTCTTTGATGAAGTTCTAGGTGGAATATATATTTTCCTACTGCCACCAGTGTTGTCACTGGAGCTTGGTTGTAGAACTACAAATCCAAAGCTCCCATTTTTACTTTTCTATTTTTTTTAATTTGACAAGATAAAGAAGAGTTGAGAGGGGAGATGGAGGGGAAATAGGGATAGAGAGAGAGAGAGAGATAGACACCTACAGATCTGCTTCACTGCTCATGAAGCTTCCCCCCTGCAGGTGGGGAGTGAGGGCTTGAACCTGGGATCCTTGTGCTTGGTCATGTGTGCACTCAACTGGGTGTGGCACTACATAGCCTCCTGGGCAATCCATTTTTGCAAGATGATGTGATTGATGCTGACCAGATGCTTACATATGTAGCCAGTGTAATATGACAAAAGACAAAAGGATGTCCTTCTGCTGTGAAGACTGACAAATTCATGAATCAAATGACGGTGCTGTGGAGGCTTGTCACAATTCACAATTCTCACTAGCATGAAAAGCTTTTTGCTGAACTGCGTAACAACTGTGAATACTCATTGTGTGAGTGTGTGTGTTTCCCAGTGTACCTACTTTAGATTACCCTTTAACCTTGTCTCCATGTTGACAGATCTGGACAGTCAACAGAACAAAACTTCAAGTCCTGATTTATAAAACCTGCCAATTTCTGAGGCGTGTGGAGTCTTGCAGTGCCAAAACCCCACTGTGACATTATTGAAGCTCATGTTGGGAGCTAGTGTAAACTATTCCCACTGTCCAGCTACAGTGTAGAGAACCTTAAGTGTACAGATGATAGGAAATTAGGAAGTGATAGGGTTTGAATACCTATAATTATTGCTTTGAGTTGAATTTAATTACATGTTCATAAATTATAATATAAATATGGCTGGTCTAATTCCTGGGAATGTACAAGTTATTGGTACAAGTTGACTCTAACATAGCTCTTATGACCCAAGAGTCAGAGGTCACATGACACATAGGGGATAAAGACCCATTCCTGTCCTCCGAGAGCTCCAAACCTCTGGTGACAACAGATATGTTGACAGATGATGGTAAATCACTTGTGCCAAAGAGCACTGAAGGTTCTGAAGCTCATGGAGAGAAGGCCTCCACTTCATGGCAGTGACCTGGAGAACTGCATAGAAAATGCCCTTCAGGAAATGGATGATGAATGGGTCAAGTGGCATAGAAGGTGCTACACATTCCAGATGGGGAAGGGGACATATATGTGCAAGGATATGTATTCTTGAAACACTGGTAATTTGGAGTGACTGGAGATTGGAGCTATGGTGGGGGAGTGGCCAGATAAAAGACTTTTGAGGAGAGCTGGATTATGACCAGGGAGCAATTTTAAACAATACTGCATACTCCAATGTTCATGTAACTCTATTTTCCTGCAGGTAAACTTCAAAAGTTACTTGCTCCTTAAGAAGATGAATGCAAGGGCTGGCTGGCAGCACATTTGGTTGAGCCTACATGTTGCCTCGTGGAAGGACCTGGGTTCAAAACCCCCACTTTTGCAGAGGGAATGCTTCATGAGTGGTTAAGCAGGTCAGCAGATGTCTCCCTTTCTATTTCCCTCTCCCATTTCAATTTCTCTCTGTCTTATCAAATAATAAAATAGAAAGAAAAAAAGGAAGAAGAAGAAGTGGCTTCTGGGAACAATGGATTCGCAGTGCTGGCACCAAGCCCTAGTGATAGCCCTGGTGGCAATTAAAAGATAAAAAATAGAAAAGAAGGAGATGTGTGTGACCTTTGTTCAAACTCAGACTCCATTGGACTGGAGGAAGCATCAGTGCTGTGATAACTTGCCTTCTTTATTTTTTTTCCTTTCTCTCCCTTCCTTTTTTTTTAATTGAAAAGATCAGTCCAGAGCCTTAGAGAAGACAACAACAAGGGAGAAAAAAAATTTTTTTTCCCATTTGTCTGACTCACTTATTTGCTTCACCAAACTTAGTGGCAAGTTGGAAGAAGAAAGAATATTTTGGATTATTGACACTTGGAAACTATGGAATTAAAAAAATTTTTTTCTTGATGTTTCAACATTTTTCATTTCCTTCTCTTCAGGCAATGGGACATAGGCACAAACACTTCCTGATATTTAGGAAAGTTTGCAGACAAGCCCCAGAGTGGTGAAAGGTAGATATAGTTCTGAAAATCAACTCTGTTAAAGCTTCCTGAGTCACAAAAACAAAGACCAGTAGCCAAGCTGGGAAGAAAAGTCTTTTCTTCTGACTCTTTAGGACTCAGATCACAAGCCTATGATTCCTGCCTAATTTTTGTTGTTGTCACAACTTCGCTACTCTAGACCAATATATATATATATATATATGAGAGAGAGAGAGAGAGACTATAGAACTAAAACTTTCTCCAGTGGGTTGTGCACTATTCAAGTGAGCTACCTTGCTCTCGGATGTTGATAGCACACCATTCACCTTCTCAAGTAAATTTTGTAGCTTTCTGTAAAGTGGTGATGTGGGAAAATTTTTAACTTGCAAAATGTGAAAGAACATGAACCAGAAGACTACATTAATGAGCCTAAAACAGCTGATGGCCTCTGGCCAATAAAGGAGCTCACTTAGACAGTGCACTATTTTGCCATGTGTGTGACCAAGGTTTGAGCCTGACCCCCACTGCATTTGGAGGGAGCTTTGGGTGCTGGTCTTTCCCTCCCTTCCCCTTTTCTTTTTGCCTCCAGGGTTATTGCTGGGGTTATTGTAGTGCTTGCACTATAAATCCACTGCTCCTGGAGCAGTCTTTTCTCACTTTTTTTTTTTGCCCTTGTTGTTATTGTTATTGGATAGGACAGAGAGAAATTGAGAGAGGATGGGAAGACAGAGAGAAAGACACCTGCAGACCTGCTTTACCACTTTTGAAGCCACTCCCCTGCAGGTGGGGAGCTAAGGTCTCGAACTGGAATCCTTATCCTTGCTCTTTGCACGATGTGTACTTAAGCTGCTATGCTACCGCCCAGCCCCGCTTCCTTTCTTCTCTCTCTCTCCGTCTCTATCTTAAACACTTTTGAGCCCCCTTGAACAGGGAGCCCATAAATTGTCTGAAAAGTGGTCAAAAGCTTACCAGAAATATTTGGAAAACAAAACTTTTTAAGCTAGACCTGTAAAAGGGAAACCTTAAAAGACAGCTTTGCTTTGTGTATTTTGAGGCATTCAATTAATACAAGAACTTGTTTTTGAACATGTGGAAGAGATTTTTCATCAGAGGACTTTTAGCTGGATTTCACATTCTTGGTTATTGCTTGTCACTTGATATAAAATATCTGATTGTCAAATGTCTGATTGTCAAAGTCTTGACAAAGTTTTTAAAGCCCAGTATGGTAGTTAGACAAAATTGCTTTCTTTTCTGATATGGGATGGGGGAGGGGTGAAGGAGCTTATAAAATACAGATTTCTCAGTGGCACTATGATAAGTCAGTAAAATTCTGCCGGGGCTATATGGGGACGAGGCTGAGCCTAAGTCAAGTGCGTGGCAAAGCAGGTGCGCTATCCAGCTGAGCCGTCTTGCTGGGTGAGCTCATTCCTTGTTATCACTGGCTGGGGAGCCAGAGACGACCCAAACTGCCCCTGCAGCTACAGACAGACTATGACCCACATAGTCAATGACTGCCACCTCTCCAGATTCAAAGGAGGTCTCAAAACTTTACATCAGGCTCAACCTGACGCTGTTGACTGGCTACGGAAGAAGGGCAAATGCTAGAAGAAGAACTGTCTGGATGTACTTCAGCTTACTGTTTAGCCATCTACCTACTGAAGAACATCATGACTGTCTCCAACTTGGGGCCAATATGAAAATTCTGTAAACATTAATGCATAACTTTCAGTGTGGATATAATGGTCAACTCACTTAGGTAAATAAAGACCATGACTAATGAATCATATGTTTGTAGTATGTTCACTTTGTTAAGAAAGAAAGAAAGGAAAATAGAATGAAAGAAAGAAAGAAAGAAAGAAAGAAAGAAAGAAAGAAAGAAAGAAAGAGAGAAAGAACTGCCAGGTAAGCAGGGAAGCCAACATAATGGTTCTGCAAAAAGACTTTCATGAATGATGTTTTGAGTTCCCAGGTTCAATTCCCAGTACCACCAAAAGCAAGAACTGAACATTGTTTTGCTAAAAAAATAAATAAAATAAAATTGCCAGGCTGTTTTCCAACACCCTTCCCCCTCAGCAATAAATAAGATTTTATTTTTGTTATGTCACATTCTTGCAAAGATTTTTTCTGTTTCTTCAAATCATCTTTATTTCTTATCTTGATGAATAGCACTGAGAGAGCTTGGCTACTCCTTCACCACCCAGGGAAATGAGTCGTTAAATTCCGTTAATTCTCATGGGACTGATTGGTGGCACATCTAGTAGAGTGTACATTACAATGTGTAAGGACCTGGGTCCAAGCCTCAGGTCCCCAATTGCAGGAGGGAAACTTCATGAATGGTAAAGCAGTTCTGCAGATGTTTTTCTTTCTCCCTCCCTCTGTAGCTCCATCTTCCCTCTTGATTTCTCTCTGTCTCTACAAAATAAAATTTAAAAAAAAAAAAGGCTGCTGGTAGTGGTGGGGTCATCATGCAGGAACTGAGCCCCAGTGATAACCCTGGTGGCAATAGAAAATTAATTAAAATTCCATTGATTCTCACACTTGCCTTCTTGGAATCTCTCTTTTTTTTCCCCTTGGGTTTTTCAGTCCTTATTCATGGAACAGTATCCATCACTGGTCTCTTGTATCTGAATGTCCTCAGCTCCACACTGCAGGCAATTCTCCAAGTTATCAAGTAATGTCATTCTTAGAGAAAAATGAAGACATTGGAAGCCCTCCCATTTACTTCGAATTCACACATAGACCCTGTGGTCTGGAACAGCTTCAGAGCCTTTCTCTGCCCACCACCCCTCATCTCACCTGCCCTCTGAGTATGCTCCCCACCCGTGCTAACTGGTGATGAGATCTGTGTTACTGGCAGGTCCTTGTACAGGAAGGCTGTCCCGTACCATTGCAATGCACTTCCACCTACTCAGAATTGTCTCCTGAATTTTCTCCCTGCAGATTCCCTGCTCTTGTTTCAGATCTCTACTCAGATGATGGCTTCCTTGACACCCAGAAAGCAAGGACTTCCTTGCTTCTCTGGGTCCCTGTGAGTCCCACAGTCTAGCTGAGTCATGCCTTTATCTCATGCACTAGCATTTATGTTTATGTATCTGTTCTTCCCATCGTCTTGGTACCCTAGTGGAAGTTTCTAGATCCTTCAGATGTATATAAAAGTAGGCTGAATTAATTTCTTTTTTTCCACCAATACTTCTGCTGGGGGTTGGTGGCTGCTCTACCCCACTCCTGGTGGCGTAATTTATTATTTTTTTCTTCACTTCATTTTCTTTCTTGACTAGAGGGTGAGAAACAGAGATAGAAAAAGAAATTTTTAAAAAGATAGTGAGAAGAGGTACAGATAGCACTGTTCCACCAGTTGTGAAGCTCTCTCCCCGCCATTGCAGATAGAAACTGGAGGGCTTGAACTGGGCTGCTCATGGATAGTAATATGTGTGAGTTACATTTCCTTCTTTTTAAAATTATATATTTAGTTATTTATTTATTACGGAACATAGAGAGAAATTGAGAGGGGAGGAGGAGATAGAGAGGGAAAGAGATAGAAAACTACAGCACTGCTTCCCTGCTTGTCAAACTCTTGCCCCTGAAGGTAGGGACCAGGGGCTTGAACCTGGGCCCTTGCACACTGTAGTGTGTGCGCTTAACCAGGTGTTCCATCACCTGCCACCTGCCCCCTGCCCCCAGAATCATATTTCTCAAAAGACAATGGGGGGTTAACTACATCTCTAGAAGAATCGAGACAATGGAGGACTATCCCACAAGGAGTAGGGAAGGGACAAGGGAAGATGGAAAGTGATGGCTGGGTGGCAGGACCCTTAGCATGCGCTTATTTTTCCCTTCTCATAATTCAGAATGGGCTCTGAGGGGGAAGAGGCCAAGGTCATTGCTGGCTGCTACACTATACTGCAGGGGGAGGGGCAGCTGTAAAATGTGAGTTGTGCAATTAGTTAGATGGCTGCAGAGAGGCCATAAAAATTACTCATTGTCATGAGGATTTACTCTGGCCCATGGAAATGGCCCTGCTCTGGAGAAACGGGTTTGCAAGTAATTGCAACAATTCTGCCTAAGCTGAGCCTCCCTGGGCTGTGAGCCTGGACATAAAGGTAATCTCTCACAGGTGGCTTTGTGTGCACAAGGGCAGGGAGTGGCAGATACAAGAGCAGTCACCTGCCCAGTGGGAAGAGAATTCTGTGTTCTGCATCTTAGTGTTTTTCCTGCTCTGAGTGGAATCTCATGTTTGTTCAGTGGTTTTAAGAGTTCCTCCTTTCTTCTTTCTTTTGTTCTCTCTCTCTTCCATATATTTTATTTATTTATTTACTTATTTATTGGTTAGAGTTCGAGAGAAATCAAGAGGGAAAGGGTAGATAGAGATGGAGAGAGACACAGAAACGCAATACCACTTCACTGCTTGTGAAGCTTTCTTTCCCCTTGCAGGTGGATGAGGGACTTGAATTCAGGTCCCTGTACATTATATGCATTCTCAACCAAGTGCACCACTGCCTAGATCCAGGTTTATTTATTTATTTATTATGAAAGAGACAGAGAGAATGAAAGAGAGATAGAGATAGAGATGGAGAGGGAGAGGGAGAGGGGGAGGGGGAGGGGGGAGGGGGAGAGAGAGAGAGAGAGTCAGAGAGGGAGAGAGAGAGAGTCAGAGAGGGAGGGTCAGAGAGGGAGGGTCAGAGCACTGCTTAGCTCTGGCTTATGGTGCTGCTGGGGATTGAACCAGGAACCTCTGAGGCCTCAGGCATACACACACTGGTGCTCAAATAGGCTGAGTTATTTCCTCAGCCTGTTCAGGTCCCCTCCCTTCATTTCAATCACAAAACATTTCACCATTGCAAAATGGAAATTGTGCCCCACCACCCACTGGGATCATCTGAGGAGTGTGCCTCAATGGTGCAGGGGATGTTTGGTGCTATTGGGGCTGCAGGAACAAGTTTCAAATGCAGCTTCTCCCACTGGCAGAGCTGGTCCTTTCTTGCAAAGTTTCCACCTCTTTCCATGGTCCCAGGAAGATGCTCTCTATGCTACCTAGGATGCATGTTTTCTTATTACTTGGTTTTTTAGTTGCTAGACAGGTATCTTATTAAGTCAAAGGGATCTGTGCTGAACGCACACACGGGGCTCCAGGACAGGACTTGAGTACAGGTGACAGTCCTGAGTGAGAGTAGGAACCTGGGTTATAGTCTGCTTCATCTCTCTCACAGTGAGCCACAGAGGTTTATTCTGGCTTCCTTTCCCTCTTCCCCCACCCCCACACACCTATGGGCCCCAGGGCCCCAGGGCCTCTGACCTGGGGCTGCAGCCATGCTGCTTTGCTGACACCAGACTACCTTGGTGCTCCAGTGCTTTTACAGAAGCCTGTTTCTAAATGGTTTCTTGCTGCCAGAGTGTGTGACTCTGTACCTGGAATGGGGAGGAAAAGGAAGTCTGTTCCAATGCCCAACTGGGAGCTAAGCTGCATTCTTTTTGCTTCAAAGTAGATATTTCTTTCTCCTCCTCTAAATCCACTTTCTCCTTTGGTTTGCACACCTTAGAATATTTTTAAATTGAGATATAGGCATGTGGCGCAATGGATAGTGCATTGGACTTCTAGAATAAATGTGAGAGATATAGTTGACATTAGATTCACTTGTAAAACTTAATTAATTGATACCTAAATCTAAATAATGCAAAGATATCACTGTATACATCCCTATAAAATTCATGTTTATACATAGTTAAGCAGATTTTTTTAATATACATATTTATTTATTTTGCCTCCAGGGTGATTGCTGGGGCTCTGTGCCTGCACTATGAATCCAATGCTCTTGGAGGCCATTTCCCCCCATTTTTTGTTGCCCTTGTTGTTATTATTGTTATAGTTGTTATTACTGTTGCTATTGTTAGAGAGGACAGAGAGAAACTGAGAGAGGAGGGGAAGACAGAGAGAAGGAGAAAAAGATAGACACCTGAAAACCTGCTTCACCACTTGTGACTCCCCTGCAGGTGGGGAACCAAGATCTGGAACTGGGATCCTTATGCTGGTCCTTGTGCTTCGCTCTATGTCCACTTAACCTACCACCGCCTGGCACCCAGAATTTTTAATTTATAAAATAAAAATATTGGGAGTCTGGCGGTAGCACAGCAGGTTAAGTGCAGGTGGCACAAAGTGCAAGGACTAGAGTAAGGATCTGGGTTCAAGCCCCCGGCTCCCCACCTGCAGGTGAGTCGCTTCACAGGCAGTGAAGCAGATCTGCAGGTGGCTTTCTCTCCCTCTCTCTGTCTTCCCTTCCTCTCTCCATTTACTTCTGTCCTATCTAATGACGATGACATCAATAACAACAACAATAACTACAACAACAATGAAAAACAAGGGTAGCAAAAGGGAAAATAAATAAATATAAAAATAAAATAAAATAAAAATATTGACAAGACTATAGGATAAGAAGGTTACAACTCTACACAATTTCTACCACCAGAGTTCCTCATCCCATCCCCTCCATTGGAAGCTTTCTTATTCTTTACCCCGCTGGGAGCATGGACCCAGCATCATTATGTGGTGCAGAAGGTGGGACGTCTAGCTTCTGTAATTGCTTCTCTGCTGGACATGGGCATTGGCAGGTTGATCCATACTTCTAGTCTGTTTCTATCTTTTCCTAGTGGGGCAGAGGTCTGGAGAGGTGGGCTTCCAGGACATATTGGTGAGGTTATCTGCCCAGGGAAGTCAGGTTGGCGTCATGGTAGCATCTGCAACTTGGTGGCTGAAAAAGAGTTACGTTATAAAGAAGAACAAATTGTTTAATAATCAGGAACCTAAAAGTAAGAGTATAGCAGATGGGATTTGGGGTCTCAATGCTGGAAAAATCTAGTAGGTATATTTTAGGTATATTCTAAGGGGCCCATGACTTTACTAGTTTTTGCCTGAGCCTGACAGCTAACATGCAGGTGGGCTAAGGGTATTGTCTGGGGAGATGGTGTCAGAGTTGGAAATAGGACTAGAAAGCTGGATCAGGGAAGAGAGTAGCTGCCAAATATGGGGAAAGTATATAAATATCATTAACTGGAAACCCATTCGATTTGATCTGGGGCCCATATTCAGAGCAGGAGTCTGTGTAACCTCTGCATCCCTGTAGTAACATTATAATCTGCACTCGTTTCAGGACCCATCTTCCTCGAGTGGTAGAGTATGCTGACTCAATTTCCCTTTGGAGAATGGGGCAGTCCCGACCGTTGTTGATCCACATTGAGGGCCAGGTCCTGTAGAGACCTACAAGCAGGTCCACTATGTTGTTCCTGATGGAGATGACCAGTGACAGTGAAGAGAGGGATTTGTTAGAGGTCTAGACCTATCATGTCTATGTGGGTATCCCAGAATTCCACGACACGGGCCCCTGATGATGAGATGACCTAGTAGTAACCAAAAGAGGAATCATTAAAGTACGTCAGTCTTTTGCCCTTATCCAGCTTTTGTACTCCTTCCTTTATCTGAAATGGTTGGACTTAGAGTTATTGGGAAATGAAATAGGAAATAGGTGAGGAGGCTATCTAATGGTCTAAGAAGACACTATTTGATTAAGTACTTTATGGTGTCTTTTTTTAGGTCTTCCTACATGCTTGCTGCACTTAATGAGTCACTGCAAACTATTGTGCACTTTTACTTTAAGGTATATATTTTCTTCTAACTTATGGATACATGTCCATCTCATGGGCCTTGGTCTATAACTAGGTTCTGCAACTTTGTTAGGAAGTACACCACCCAAAATGGATTTAAGAAGTCCTATGAGCTAGGAAAGGTTTCACCAAAGTAATGGAACTGCAGGGTTGACGTCCCATGCCTGGCATCTCTGGACACAACCCGAAGTGAAACATGTTGAGGTGGTACTGGCTGCATTGATTTGGTTGAGATCAGCACATGCAGTATCAAATGGTTTGTATCGAAAGAAACATGCAGAAAAATGAGCCATGCTCCAGAGGTTCCAGGACTGGGAGAAATACAAGTTTTATAGAGAATGAGGAAAGTTCCTGCTGTATTAGAGTTTCAGAAGGGAATAGATAGTTATTGTTATAACCTAGTTATATGGAAATTTGGTTGACTTTGAAAATTCCTTTGTGATGATTAAGCAAAGATTTTTTTGTATGCAAAGCAAACTTATTTCTCTGAGAGTCTGATATTAAAACCAAAGCATGTTAACTAAAATCATGTGTAGAAAATACAGAATTGACAACTCTACTATAGAAAGGTTATAGTTCTTATTAAATGTCAAATACTGTAGACCTTGAACTTACTCAAAGAAGTTGTGGGTGTTTACTTAAGAAAAAGAAGTATAGATACATAAGTAGTTTATCCAACAACACAGAGTTTCTAAATGACATAACTAGGACCTAAGCCCTGTAATTCTGTCTTTTAGGTCACAGAGTTAAATTCAGTCTATAAAAAGCAAGGGAACAAGCAAGCAAACAAACAAACAAAAACACTATTTAATTCTACCTTCCCATCTGAAAAATGCAGGAATCTTCTTTTTTAAAAAAGTTTAATTAGTGATTTAATAATGATTAACAAGATTGTGAGACAACAGGATTCCATATAGTTCTCACCACCAGAGTTCATGTCCCATCCTCTCTATTGGAAGCTTTATCCTCCTAGGAGTATAGGCCAGTAATCTTTATAGGGTGTAGAGGGTGGAAGATCTGGCTTCTATAATTTCTTTTCCACTGGATATGGGCATTGGCAGGACAATCCATACCCACAGCCTGTTTCTATCTTTCCCTAGTTGGGCAGGACTCTGGAGAGGTGAGGTTCCAGGACACACTGGTGAGGTCTTCTCCCTAAGGTGTTCAGGATGACATCATAGTAGCATCTGCAACTTGATGGCTAAAAGGCAGTAAGATATAAAGCAGAACAAATTGTTTAATAAACAGGAGTCCAAAGATAGAAGTAGAAAAGATGGAGTTAGAGGTCTTCATGTGGGAAGAAGCTAGGAATCTTCTTAAGCTCTACACTTGGTCTCTATTGTCCTGGAGACATGGTTATCCGAGACCTCATCTGAATCTTGTCATCACTTGGAGCTACTCTATTTCAGCTTTGAATAAGTTTTTTATTTAATGGAAAAAGTTATTTTGAAAACTGAACATATAAGATTCTCACAAAGCTAAAATACTATACTTTGGTGATCTGTGCTGTACAAGGTTAAGAATATGGGTGTCTGAAAGAAACTGCTCCATGAGAAATTAATTAAATTTACCTGGTCTGTCTCAAAACACTCAAAAAATTATAATTTATAAAACTATTATTTTTAATATTAGCCCCTTACTTAAAATCTCAACTGCATACATGGCCTTCCTAACTACCATTTCCCTAGTTCAAAAACAAGGTATTTTTTTTTTCTTTCCTTTTTCTTTATTCTTATTTTTTCTTTCTTTTCTCACCACAAGGATTACTGTGAAGACTCAGTGCCTACATGACTCAATTGTCCATAGAGTTTTTTTTTTCTCTTCCTCCTTCCACCTCTTTTTATAGATAGTGAGACAAGGAGAAAGACAAAGAGAAGGAGAGTTGCCAGCACCACTACTTCACAGCTTTGATTCTTCCCCCCAACAGGTGTGGATAAGGGGCTTGAACCTAAGTCCTCAGACATGGTAATGTGTGTGCTACTGGATGACCCACCACTCAGCCCTCAAGGGTGGCCCCATATCTGGCCTCCCAACACAGCATCCTCAAGAATCTGTTTAAGTTTTAACCCTTTCTCTGATCTATAACACAATACTTTTCTCATTTCTAATGAAATTCTATTTGTCTTCAAAATATTTCTTATTTATTTGACACACACACACGAGAGAGAGAGAGAGAGAGAGAGAGAGAGAGAGAGAGAGAGAGAGAGAAAGGGAGACACTTGCAGGTGGAGACCAGGGGCTCGAACCCATGTTCCTGTAACACACATTGTAACATGTGTGCTCTACCACCCTAGCCCCCATTATTCTTAAATACGATTGATTTCCTTCTCTTAAATAGAAAAAGAACAACAACAACAGCAAAAAAGAAAACTTTGACTTTTTTTATGTTTATTTGTGAGGTTGAAACAACACCACTTTGGCTTATGTGGTATTAGCGATTGAACTCAGGACTTTATGCTTGTCTTTATAAGTCAGGCATTCTACTCACTGTTCCCCCTCTCAGGGATCAGAGATTTTTTTTTTATTATTTTTATTTCTTTATTGGGGAATTAATGTTTTACATTCAACAGTAAATACAATAGTTTGTACATGCATAACATCCCCCAGTTTCCCATTTAACAACACAACCCCCACTATGTCATTTATCATCCTTCATGGACCTGTATTCTCCCCACCCACCCCAGAGTCTTTTACTTTGGTGCAATACGCCAATTCCATTTCAGGTTCTACTTGTGTTTCCGTTTCTGATCTTGTTTCTCAACTTCTGCCTGAGAGTGAGATCATCCCATATTCATCCTTCTGTTTCTGACTTATTTAACTCAACATGATTTTTTCAAGGTCCATCCAAAATCAGTTGAAAACGGTGAAGTCACCATTTTTTACAGCTGAGTAGTATTCCATTGTGTATATATACCACAACTTGCTCAGCCACTCATCTGTTGTTGGACACCTGGGTTGATTCCAGGTTTTGGCTATTACAAATTGTGCTGCCAAGAACATATGTGTACACAGATCTTTTTGGATGGATGTGTTGGGTTCCTTAGGATATATCCCCAGGAGAGGAATTGCAGGGTCATAGGGTAGGTCCATTTCTAGCCTTCTGAAAGTTCTCCAGACTGTTCTCCACAGAGGATGGACCAATTGACATTCCCACCAGCAGTGTAGGAGGGTTCCTTTGACTCCACACCCTCTCCAGCATTTGCTGCTGTTACCTTTTCTGATGTATGATAGTCTCACAGGAGTGAAGTGATATCTCATTGTTGTCTTTATTTGCATTTCTCTGACAATCAGAGACTTGGAGCATTTTTTCATGTGTTTCTCATCTTTTTGGATCTCTTCTGTGGTGAATATTCTGTCCAAGTCCTCCCCCCATTTTTGGATGGGGTTATTTGTTGTCTTGTTGTTGAGTCTGGCAAACTCTTTATGTATGTTGGTTATTAAACTCTTATCTGATGTATGGCATGTAAAGATCTTCTCCCATTCTGTGAGGGGTCTCTTGTTTTGGGTAGTGGTTTAAACTTTGACTTTTTGAGCCTCCTGTTTTACATTTCTTTCTCATACAAACTTTTTACTAAAGATCAGTATGAATTTTCCTTCTATAATCACTGCTCTAGCCAAGTGTGTACAACTGTGTAGGTTTCTCCCTATAGCCTCACATTTTTTCTTTTGGGAGTTTGCTTTGCTTTTTCTTAGAAATACAAAAGAAGTGTTTACTCCTATGTTCATAGCAGCACAATTCATAATAGCTAAAACCTGGAAGTAACCCAGGTGCCCAACAACAGATGAGTGGCTGAGAAAGCTGTGGTATATATACACAATGGAATATTATGCAGCTATCAAGAACAATGAACCCACCTTCTCTGACCCATCTTGGACAGAGCTAGAAGGAATTATGTTAAGTGAGCTAAGTCAGAAAGATAAAGATGAGAATGGGATGATCCCATTCATCAACAGAAGTTGAGTAAGAAGATCTGAAAGGGAAACTAAAAGCAGGACCTGACCAAATTGTAAGTAGGGCACCAAAGTAAAAACCCTGTGGTGAGGGGTAGACATGCAGCTTCCTGGGCCAGTGGGGGGTGGGAGTGGGTGGGACGGATGGGTCACAGTCTTTTGGTGGTGGGAATGGTGTTTATGTACACTCCTAGCAAAATGTAGACATATAAATCAGTAGTTAATTAATATGAGAGGGGAAAATCAATTGTATGTCTCAAAGTTTTTCAAAACACAAACTGAATCTTTTTAATATATAGGCTGTGTATTTGATATGCGGACTCTCTCAAAAGCCTAGACCAAGTAGATTAGAAGCATCCAATAGCACAGCTATATACAAGATACTGGATACTGTACAGCAAACCCTAACAAAAGGACTTTTCAAAGTTAACCCAGTTACCAAATAATGTGATGATAACATTAACTATCAAATGTCTTTTTGAACCCTAAGACAGCAGGAACCTCACATCTCCACTATAGAGCCCCTACTTCCCCCAGTCCTGGAACCCTTGGATAGGGCCCACTTTCCTGTATGCCTCTCCCAATCCATACCAAATAATATTGCATCTGCTGATCACAACCTAACCAGCGCAACGATTGCCACCTCAACATGCTTCACCTCAGACTGTGTCCAGAGACTTCACGTGTGGAATGACAACCCTTCATTACTCAGTTAAGACCTTTCCTTTTATAGTACACTCTAATTTCATCTCAGGTGGTTCACTTTCTAACAAAGTGCCATAACCTAGATATACACCAGTTTCTGTGAGAGAGAGCTTACGTTCACACGTATCCATAAACTACTGCAAAATATATACCTGAAAGCAGAAGTACACTAGAGTTTGCAGTGAGTACCTCCCTAACACTTCCTCTCCACTATTCCAAGCTTTGGGCCCATGATTGCTCAACAATTTGTTTGGCTTCGTATGTTAACTCTCTTTTCAATCACCAGGTTCCAGATGCCACCAGGATGCTGGCCAGGGTTCCCTGGATTGAAGACCCCACCAATGTGTCCTGGAGCTCTGCTTCCCCAGAGACACACCTTACTAGGGAAAGAGAGAGGCAGACTGGGAGTATGGACCGACCAGTCAACGCCCATATTCAGCGGGGAAGCAATTACAGAAGCCAGACCTTCTACCTTCTGCAACCCTCAATGACCCTGGGTCCATGCTCCCAGAGGGATAGAGAATGGGAAAGCTATCGGGGGAGGGGGTGGGATATGGAGATTGGGCGGTGGGAATTGTGTGGAGTTGTACCCCTCCTACCTTATGGTTTTGTTAATTAATCCTTTCTTAAATAAAAAAAGAAAGAAAGAAAAAAAAAGAAATACAAAGAAATGTGAAAGAGGTAAGATTCTTTTTTAAAAATTTTTTTCATTTCTTTTTTTTATTTTTTACTTTATTTTACCTCTACAGTTATTGCTAGGGCTTGGTGCCTGCACTACGAATCCACTGCTCCTAGAGGCTATTTTTCCCCTTTTTGTTGCCCTTGTTGTTTATTGTTGTAGTTATTGTTGTTATTGTTGTAGTTGTTGGATAGGAGAGAGATAAATGGAGTGAGGCAGGGAAGACAGAGAGGGAGAAAGAAAGACATCTGAAGACCTGCTCCACTGCCTGTGAAGCGACTCCCCTGAAGGTGGGGAACCAGGAGCTCGAATCGGGGTCCTTATGTAGGTCTTTGTGCCATGTGCGCTTAACCCACTGTACTGCTGCCCGGTCCCCAAAGAGGTAAGATTTTTAATCTGCTTACTCTTATAGAAAAAAAAAAATCTAGCAGATCAAAAACATTCTTGTGGTCTATGTAAATGTTCTAAAAATCAATGCTGGGTAAACCAGCAAGATAGGTCACTTGGTTGTTGCCCCTGCTTTGGCATGCACAGGACCCAAATTCCAGTCTGACTCCCACTGCACCAGAGGAAGCTTTGGGACTGTGGTCTCTCTGAAAAAAACAAACAAATGAAAGCATAAACCTATGAAGCCCCAGCAATGAATAAGTAAATAAATAAATAAAACCATAACAACAAAAAAAAACCCACAGTTCACTTGGTTGGTTGAACAAGCCAAATTTTATCCCAGGCCCCATTGCATTGGAGGAAATCCTGGTACTGTGAGTTTTTTTTCTCTCCTCCTCCTCTCTCTCTGTCTCTGTATCTATCTAGAGATATCTATACAAAGAAATAATACCAGCACAGTGAAGCCCTGACAGTAACCTAATAGTAAATAAGCAAATAAAAAATGTAAAAAAAAATCAAAATTTGTGAAATGGACCCAATATTTTCAAAATCTGCTCTATCAATGAGAATGTGTAGCTCTTTAGAATTTTCACCATGAACTATCCATTATCCCTGTGGAAGAGGTCATCTCTGCCTCTCTCTATATCTAATTTGCTTTATGGAAAAAAAAAGACATTTATCACTGGATTTGGGACTTTCCAGGCAACCCTGTACTATCTGATGGCAACTCTCTTTTATTTTTTAAAAATAAATAATTTAAAATTTATTATCTTTATTTATTTTTTTTTGATAGAGACAACCAGAAATCAAGAGGGAAGAGAATGATAGAAAGGGAGAGAGACACAGAGAAACCTGCAACACTGCTTCATCACTCGAAAATGTTCCCCCCTGCAGGTGGGGGCTGAGGGCTCAAACCTGGGTCCTTGTGCATTATAATGTATGCCCTCAATCAGGTGCCCCACCACCCACATTAATTAATTGATTTTCATTAGATGGTTAGTTGATTATAGTATAGTTATTGACACATGGAGTCAAACTCATCTCCTTGTGACAGGTATCTGCAGAAATACACTCTTTCCCAATTCCACATTATGCACCAGCACCTGATTGCATATGAGCACTCTTGACTGAATTATATCTACCATAGATGTTAGACTTGCACATTTTCTTCTGGTCACACTATTCACATCACACACTACTAAAATGTTGTAGATTAGCTTTTCTACTTTCAAATATGAATGAATATAAGCTTTGAATGTGAATTGTACCACAAAACAAGTTTTAGATTAAAAGGATAAGGAGTTGAAGTGGAGAAAATCTATTCTTTGCTTCCATCTACTTCTAGGTGGCAGACATCCACTTTGGCTGTATTGCGCCAGTTTCTACCTCTACCTCTATGTCTCATTTACCTTCGTATCTGTGGGAGTATGATAGGGGGGAGGGAAATGAAAACACTCTGAGGCAAGGAAGCTTAGAAGTGTTCAGGGAAGGGGCTATGTGGTGGTACACCTGGCTGAGAGCACATTACAATGTACAAGGACCAGGGTTCGAGCCCCCAGTTCCCACCTGCGGGAAGGGGGAAGTTTTGTGAGTGGTGAAGTAGAGCTACAGATGTATCTCTGTCTCTCTCTTCCTCTATACCTTCCCCTTCCCTCTTGATTTCTGGCTGTCTCTATCCCATAAATAAAGAAAATGAAAAAAAAAATTTAAAAAAGAACTGTTCAGGGCATGGCCTTGAATGGAACATTGAACACATTTATTAGATCATACACACACACATCCATACACACACACATCCATACACACACACACACACACACACACACACACACACACACACACACACACACAATAATTGGCAAAACTTCCCTATGAATTTGAATTCTTCACCTAATTTTTGTCTTATGGATTTGAGACATTCTCTCACTAATCTAGTCTGGGAGAAGGTCAAAAGCAGTGCTGATGGTCTCTTCTGCACATACCATCAGAGATCTTGTGATTTTCACTTGTAGCACATTGAGAATTCCCTCAGAAAGCCATTTTAGCAGCAAATGTAGCACACAGAGGGTTTTTCCACCCTTTATTGGGGGATTGATGCTTTACATTTGACGGTGACTACAATAGTTTGCACATGCATAACATTTCTCAGTTTTTCACATAACAATACAACTGACCTACCCTATGATCCTGTAATTCCTCTCCTGGGGATATATGCCAACACACCCATCCAAAAAGATCTGTGTATACCTATGTTCATAACAGCACAATTTGTAATATCCAAAACCTGGAAGTAACCCAGGTATCCAAAAACAGATGAGTGGCTGAGCAACTTGTAGTCTATATACACAACTGAGTTTAGCTGTTAAGAATGACAAATTCACCTCTTAACCTAATCTTGGACATAACTTAAAGAAATCATGTTAAGTGAAATAAGTCAGAAACAAAAGGATAAATATGGGATGACCTCATTCACAGGCAGAATTTGAAAGACAAGATCAGAAGAGAAAACACAAATAGAACCTGAACTGGAGTTGATGTATTGCACCAAAGTAAAAAAAGACCCAACACTGGCCGCCAGCTATAGACCAATTTCTCTCCTCTCCATGTGTTACAAACTCCTTGAGAGGTTGCTTCTGTCACGTATTTCTCATCTTACAGAGAAATTCCTAACACCCGCCCAAGCTGGTTTCCGCCCAGGAAGATCTACCTGCCAACAAGCCCTGGCCCTCTCAACTTACATTGAAAATGGATTCCAGAAGAATTTAAAGATGGGTGCTGTCTTTGTTGATCTCACAGCAGCCTATGACACGGTCTGGCACCATGGTCTCCTAGTCAAGATGTCAAGATGCCTGCCTCCATGGGTGGCCAACACTATATTGTTTCTTCTCCAAAACAGAAGATTCCGGGTGCATCTGGGTGACAAGTCTAGCAGATGGAGACCTGTCTCAAGTGGCCTCCCCCAGGGCTCTGTTCTGGCTCCTACGCTATTTAATATTTACATCAATGACCTCCCAGAAACTTCTTCAAGGAAGTTCATCTACGCCGATGACATCTGCTGTGCAACTCAGGCATCCAAGTTCGACATCCTCAAGGAAACACTCACGAAAGACATGTCTCTGATATCTGATTACTGTAAAAAAATGGCGACTAATCCCTAGCACTGCAAAAACGGTATCATCTGTTTTCCATCTACACCATGCCTCGGCCTCGCGTGAGCTTAATGTGCAGCTTGGCGGTACGAGAATCCAGCATGAAGCCCAGCCAGTCTATCTTGGCGTTACTCTCAATCGCACTCTGTCATTTCACAAACATCTCATAAAAACTGCAGCAAAGGTGGGCGCGAGGAATCACATCATTGCAAGACTGGCCAGCTCCTCATGGGGCGCGAGCGCTTCCACACTACGATCATCATCTCTGGCATTATGCTATTCCACTGCAGAATACTGTGCCCCAGTATGGTTCCATAGCCCCCATGTCCACTTGGTCGATTCCAAATTATATTCCTCCATGAGGATAATTTCTGGAACCATGCGTTCCACCCCGGTTCCATGGCTGCCAGTTCTTAGCAACATCGCCCCGCCAGATATTCGTCGGGATGCGGCATCATCTAAGTTCATTTCCCACGTCTACGCTCGACCGGACCTGCCAATATACGCGGATATCTTCGCCCACCCTGTTCAACGCTTGACATCTCGTCACCCAATCTGGTCCCCTATGCCTACACTGAACTTCTCTGTTCCAGTCTCTTGGAAACAGAGCTGGCAGTCAGCTGAGGTAAAGAACAAACACCTCATCACAGACCCCTGCAAGCGTCAACCCGGCTTTGACCTAGCACGTTACAATTGGGCCCTCCTCAATAGCTATCGAACAGGCCATGGCCGGTGCGCCACTATGTTCCATCGCTGGGGAGCCAGAGACAACCCGAACTGCCCCTGCGGCTACAGACAGACTATGACACACATAATCAATGACTGCCACCTCTCCAGATTCAAAGGAGGTCTTGAAACTTTACATTAGGCTCAACCTGATGCTGTTGATTGGCTACGGAAGAAGGACAAATGCTAGAAGAAGAAGAACCAAAGTAAAAGACTCTGGTGTGGGTGGAGGGGAGAGTACAGGTCCTGGCAAAGAACGACAAATGACCCCATCCAAAAATGGGGAGAGGACATGGACAGAATATTCACCACAGGGGAGATCCAAAACGCCAAGAAACACATGAAAAAATGCTCCAAGTCTTTGACTGTCAGAGAAATGCAAATAAAGACAACAAGGAGATACCACTTCACTTCTGTGAGAATGTCTTACATCAGAAAAGGTAACAGCAGCAAATGCTGGAGAGGGTGTGGGGTCAAAGGAACCCTCCTGCACTGCTGGTGGGAATGTATATTGGTCCAACCTCTGTGGAGAACACTTGGAGAACTCTCATGTGGGGCAAGCTCTGAAAGGCCTGCCTTGTCCATCCCATACCCACCAATCCGTTGGCCACCAGAGAGGTGTCATAGAGGAGGAGAAGAACAGGCTGCGGTGGGGGTCAGTGCATGGAGTGACGACTCTGGACACTATGGCAAAGGATAGTGTGTTTAATAAAGAAAAAGGCAGGGTTTATATGGGGTAAAAAGAAGCCAGGTGCTAGTGCAGGATGCTGGGGCAACAAGCTGAATAAGGGCAAACATTTGACAGCAAGTTATTTTTAGACTCTAGCTGCCTTCTAATGACTCTGGCTCTTGACTTTCCTTTACCTGGCACATGGGACTTAAGAATGAGGAAGGGGGTTATCCACATTTCATTGAGCAAATCAGGTTTATCCAGACCAGGTGGAGGGGGAACGGTTATAACCTCTGAGTCTAACAAGATGAAGGTCAGGGAGGGGTGGGGAAGCTTATAGGTGAATGCCTTCCAACATCACAGAGAGATATCCAGTGTTCCAACCAGGCTCAACCCACCATGTCCCCACACTCTCAGAAGGCTAGAAACAGAGGTTTTGTCTCTGATAGCTGCACAGATGTGCTATTGAGGATTTGTCTCTGATAGCTGATTCACAGATTCTACTATGAGGTTTGTGTCAGGAAAGCTTTTCCATTTATTTCCTTAAGTTAGTATAACCTGTCTCCTACACATACTGTTTCCTTCTTTCTCTTTCCTAAGCATTAGATATAGGAGTCATCAGACAGTCCTGGAAAATCCCATGGCAAGACTTCATTGTTTCTGCAAAGAGACCTTTTCAGCTGAAGGTAAAATTTACAGGGTTTAGGTAGGAAGATTTTCTTCTGGTCATCACTTCCCAGAGGACAGTGAACTAAAGCTTTGAATATGAATTACATCTCAAGCAAGATTTAGATTAAAAGATCATGAGCTGAAGTGAAGAGATATTGTGTATTTTGAGGTACAGAGACAATAGGCAAAATGGTATAGACTTAACCAATTTGCTATAGACTAATTGTTATGAAAAAGAGTTTAGGGGTGGGTTAAACAAAAGAAATATGTCCTCTAGCCAGACCTTCAACCTTCTGCATCCCACAATGATCTTGGGTCCATACTCCCAGAGGGTTAAAGAATAGGAAAGCTATCAGTGGAGGAGATGGTATATGGAGGTCTGGTGGGAATTGTGTAAAGCTGTACCTCTCTTATCCTATGGTTTTGTCAATGTTTCCTTTTTATAAATAGAAAATAAAAAAGAAATATGTCCTCTCAGTTTTTTTTTACTTTTTTTTTAACATTTATTTCCTTTTTGTTGCCATTGTTGTTTTATGTTGTAGTTACTGTTATTGATGTTACTGTTGTTATTGATGTCATCGTTGTCGGATAGGGATGAAAGAAATGGAGAGAGGAGGAGAAGACAGAGAGGGGGAGAGAAGATAGACACCTGCAGACCTGCTTCACTGCCTGTGAAGCGACTCCCCTGCAGGTGGGGAGCCTGGGGCTTGAACCCGAATCCTTACGCTGGTCCTTGCACTTCACATCATGTGCCCTTAACCTGCTGTGCTACTGCCCGACTCTCCCTCTCACAATTTCTAGCAAGTGCCTAAGACCTAGTTGTCATTAGAGCTGACTTGTGGTAAGGTTTCTCCCCTAGTTTTCAGCTAAGATCTTTATTATGTGCTCATATGGAAAGAAATGTGCTGCTGCTTTTGTTTCTACTTCTAAGGATATCACTCATATTGGATAAGGTTCCTACTTTTATAAACTCATTTAAAATTAGATATTTCTAAATGCAGCTATGTAGTTTGAAGTATTCTGACATTAGTCAATATGAATACCAAATAAATAAATAAATGGAACTTGAAGTTTGTGAAAACCCAACGCTTTCAAAATTTCCTATCTTTACCAGACTGTTTTAGTTCCCTTGGAGTTCTATAATAAACTACCCATTTCCTTAGTGGCTTAACAATGGAAAGATATTTCACAGTTGTGGAATAGGGAAGTTTAAAATCCAAGTGCCTATAAGAATGCACTCTAAGAATCTGTTACTTAGGAATGAGTTTTTAAATTTTTAATGTATTTGTCATTTTTTGAAACATCTTTCTTTTTTCATCTTTTATATCACTTTTATATATTTGTATTTTTTATATTTTTATATTTTATATTTTTGATCACATGTGATCAAAGAATAGATTATATATTTTCTATGCTTTAATGTGTAGTGAGGTGTTTTTTATAACTTGACCCATGTTTTAGCTTGAAGTATGTTACTTTTGCACTTGAAAAAAAACCTGTAAGTTGTGGTGTTGTTAGATGGGTTGTTTTTCAGATGTGTCAGGTAGAATTCATTCTTATTGTGAAAATGTCTATTTCCTTCTTCATCTTCTACCCAGCTAGTCTATCCTCTATTGAAAATGCATTACTGACCTGTCCAAATACTATTGCTGAACTGCCTATTCCTTTCTTACAGATTTCACTTCAAATAGTTTGAGACTCTGGTTTTAGGAGTTTATGTATTTTAATTGTTCCAGGCTAATTGATGCTTTTATCATTATAAAACATCTTTCTTTATCTCTAGTGTCAATTCTTACCATAGAGTTCTCTTTTTGTGATCTATCAGTTATTGGTTATATAGTATATCTATTCCATCACCTTTAACTTTCTACTTAATTTCATCTTTATTTCCCTTTCTCTTTCTTTCATTCTGGATTTGCTGAGTCTTCTTACATGCATGATTTCACTGCTGTGGGCGAATTTTTAAAGTTACTTACACACCCTGAAGTGAAAATATATTCCTTGTTTTCAATTTTTTACATCCTTCACTAGGACCTGAAACCTCCCCACCATTCCCCTCCCTGCTCTCTTTCCCCAAACTCTTTTGCTTGGGTCAGATACACTACACCCACTGCAGCTTCATTTTGTGTTTTCCCTTTCTGTCTTCTCTTAAACCCCACCTGTAAGTGAGATGGTATTAAGTGAGATAAGCCAAAGAATGTGCTCCTTCTGAAGCTATATTCTCAAGCACCACCCCTCATTCACTACCAGTTTCACTTCCCCCACCTCCCATTTCAAATGCTGACATTTGAATTTTCTCTGTTTTCCACGAAGGAGGGCTAGATGCAGATGGTATAAGCAGTCAGCCATGTGGTTTAAGCTGTAGTGTGTGTACAGCAGATTTGGACACACTGGGAGCCTGATGAGTCCCTGAAGCAATGTCCACCTACCTGCCCAAAGGCTACACACCAAGGTGGGCTTGGGTCAGCATAGGGGAGGGGGTCCATTGGGGAGAGGGTTTCTACTGGAACAGGCTTCCTGTCAGAGGAGCTCCTTCTGGGAATTCAGCCCTCTGGAACCACAGGTATGCATAAGCAAGGGGAAAATAAGAGAAGAAAGACATTACTGCAAGCCTGGTCTGTGTTTGGGCCTGTGTGAAAGGATTACATTTCCTTCTTTTTGTCTATTCATAGATTCCCAGACCACTAATGCTTTAATCAATAGTAGAGATTTGTACCAGGTGTCTCAGGGATGCCAGTGTGGCTTGTGGGGTTAACTCCACCTAATCCCCTCTCTGAAAAGTCTGTGCAGGGCCTGTAGGAAGAACCCACAGGCTGGTTTCTGCAGAGCAGTTAGGAAGTCAAGGACCAGGCATGAAGGCCAGTGGTAACCTCTATCTCCATAGTGCTCCTTTGTACACTACTTCCTGGTTTCCAAAGTATTTCTGCTACCATGTTCCAGCAGGCAAGACAGGACAGAGGCTACTGACTTTAAGAAATATTTATAAACTTTAAGAAGAAAAAGTGTTGGGGTCCGGTGCTGGCACATCTGGTTAAGTGTATATGGGCTACCATGTGCAAGGACCTGGGTTCAACCCCCCACACACACCATCTGCGAGGGGAAGCTTGATGACTGATGAAGCAAAACTGTAGGTGTCTCTCTGTCTCTCCTTTTCAATTTCTGTGTCCTATAAAATCAAATAAATAAAATTTAAAAAGAAGGCATTGCAAGTTAAAATGTTATATCTTATTGATAAGATACAACCTCGAAAACACTAATATATTATCAAATATATATGTATGTACATACACATGTGCATGTGTGCTTAGTGTGCGTTAGAATCAGTAACATTGGTTGTTGGGCAGTGGCACAGTGGGTTAAGCGCAGGTGGCACAAAGCACAAGGACCGGCGTAAGGATCCCGGTTTGAGCCCCCAGGTCCCCACCTGCAGGGGAGTCTCTTCACAAGTGGTGAAGCAGGTCTGCAGGTGTCTATCTTTCTCTCCTCCTCTCTGTCTTCCCCTCCTCTCTCCATTTCTCTTTGTCCTATCCAACAACAATAAGAATAACTACAACAATAAAACAAGAACAACAAAAGGGAATAAATAAATATAACAAAAAAAAGAATCAGCAACATTTAGTTCAATGTTCACTTAACAGGCAAGAAAATTGAAGACCCAGAGAAGTTAAACAACAAAGATTAACTCCTAGTTCACTAATTCCCAGGCTTTGGGCTCCTAATTCAGATACAGTTTTCTTTCTTTAAAAAAAATTTTTATTATATTTATTTATTTATTGGATAGAGACAGTGAGAAATTGAGAGGAAAGGGGAGACAGAGGGGGAAAAAGACAGAAAGATACCTGCAACCCTGCTTCACCACTCACAAAGCTTTCCCCTGGCAGGTGGGGACTGAGGTCTCGAACCTGGGACCTTGCGCATTGCAACACATGTGCTCAACCAGGTGCACCACCACCCAGCACCACCCCCTTTCTCTCTATTAAAAATTTATTATTGATTTTATATTGATTTACAAAATTATGAGATAATAGGAGTTATGAGGTAACTGTTATGAGATAACTATTCCCACCATCAGAGTTCTGTGCCCCCGTCCCATCTGTTAGAAATTGCAGTGGTTCTTGAAAGGCTACAGACACAGGCTGACTATTATTATTTCTATAACTATTAATATTTACTTTCCTTTTTTTTCCCTAAGGTCCTGCCTTCTCTTCCTTTTTTTTTTTTTTTTTTTGCCTCCAGGGTTATTGCTGGGGCTCAGTGCCTGCACCATGAATCCACTGCTCCTGGAGGCCATTTTCCCCCCTTTTGTTGTCCTTGTTGTTGTCTTCTCTTTCTTTCTAAGTGACACACATACCTATTACTACTTCCCAGTGTCCTTCCTCTTTTCCTCTTCTTTCTTTGGGTCCTGAAAGAATTGGAGTTTAGAGCACTCCGGTCATCTTTACTTAACATTTAAAAAAAAAATTTATTTATAAAAAGGAAACATTGACTAAACCATAGGATAAGAGGGGTACAACTCCACATAGTTCCCACCACCAGAACACTGTATCCCACCCCCTCCCCTGTTAGCTTTCCTATTCTTTAACCCTCAGGGAGTATGGACCCAAGGTCATTGTGGAATGCAGAAGGCTGAAGGTCTGGCTTCTGTAATTGCTTCCCCGCTGAACATGGGAGTTGACAGGTTGATCCATATTTCTAGCCTCTCTCTCTTTCCCTAGTCAGGAAGGGCTCTGGGGAAGCAGAGCTCCAGGACACATTGGTGAGGTTGTCTGTCCAGGGAAGTCGGGTTGGCATCATGCTAGCATCTGGAGTCTGGTGGCTGAAAAGAGAGTTAACATATAAGCTAAACAAATTGTTGACCAATCATGGACCTAAAGGCTGGAATAGTGCAGATGAAGAATTGGGGGGGGGGGGGTCTGCCATTTTATAGATTACTTAACATTTTAACAGAGTTGTAGTCCAGTGCTAAAGAGAGCTTGGGAGAACACTGTACCTATTGTGGATCCCATGTCTCTTGTCTGTTGGGTCAGGATAAGAATATTTCCCTCCCTGCTTCAGAGGGTCATTACAAAGCACACATTAAATGATGTTGCTGATTCTCCTATTTTCATTCTCATTGATTTATCTTCTGAGTCTCTTTTCAGAACTGTGTCAAGTTTAAGAAATCAAGTGAAAAAAAGAACAAAAATTAAAAAAAGAAATTAATTGGACAGAGATATAAGACCATCCTTTGTGAAATTTGAAACACAGCTTTCTGTAATTTGTAGAGGAGTGTATAATTATTATGAGTTAATACTATTGCTTTTGCTTTCATAGGAGTCACAGACAAAATAACCCAGAAATAGGGTTGTGTGGGGTTGGCACTAAGTGAGTAGAAGCTAGTAGCCCACTATTGACCAAGAGAAACCTCTAGATATGGTGCCTAGAATTTTTTTTTTCAGATCTCACTGAAAGCCTGCAATGTCTTAATTTTCAGTTATGGCACCAATGTGCTTCCTCAACTCTCTCACATGCTCTCTGATAAACTCTTTCTCTTCTCAGTTCTGCCAATATTTTCCTCTAAGTATCTGATAGTTTCTGGTCTAACATCCAAGTCCTTGATGTTAAAGTCCACTTGGAATTTACTTTTGTATTTGGTGAAATATAGTGGTTCAGTTTCATTCTTCTGCATGCTTCAACCCATTTTTTCCATCACCATTCGCTGAATAGACTCTGCTTTCCCCATTTAATAGTCTGGATGCCTTTCTCAAAGATTAGATGTACATAGGTGTGGGGGATATTTCTGGGCTCTCAATTCTATTCCACTGGTCAGTGTGTTTGTTTATGTTCCAGTATCAGACAGTTTTAATGACAATGGACCTATAATACAATTAGAGATCTGAGAGTGTGATGGCTCCAGTTCTGTTCTTTCTTCTCAAGATTGTTTTGGTAATTCTAGGTCTTTTCTGGCTCCAGATAAACATTTGCAGCATTTTTTCTATTCTCCTATAAAATATGGTTCGGGTATTGATGGGGATAGCATTAAATTTGTATATGGCTCTGGGAGTATATTCATTTTAATGATGTTAATTCTTCCAACCCATGAACATGGAATAATTTTTCACTTCTTTGTGTCATTTTCCATTTCCTTGAGTACTCATAATTTTCAGTATACAAGTCTTTCACTTCTTTGGTTAGGTTTATTCCTAGATAATTTATTGTATTTGTTGCTATAGTAAAAGGAATTGATTTCTGGATTTCAATTTCTTCTAACTTAGTGTTTGCATAGAGGAATGCCACTGACTTTTGAATGTTAATTTTGTAGCTTGACGCCTTACTGTATTGCCTTACTGTAAAGCTTTTTGCTGGATTCCTTAGGTTTTTCTGTGTATACTATCATGTCATCTACAAATAGGGAGAGTTTGACTTCTTCTCTTCCAATCTGTATCCCTTTAATTCCTTGCTCCTGCCTGATTGCTATGGCAAGAACTTCCAACACTATGTTGAATAATAATGGTGATAGTGGGCATCCCTGTCTAGTACCTGATCTGAGGGGAAATGCTTCCAGTTTTTCACCACTGAGTATGATGTTGGCTGTATGTTTGCTATATATAGACTGCACTATCTTCAAGAATTTTCTTTCGATTCCCATTTTTTGTAGTGTTTTGATCATAAAGGTATGTTGTATTTTGTCAAAGCTTTCTCTGCATCTATTGATATGACCATGTGGTTTTTTGGTCTTTCTTTTATTGATGTGGTGGTTCAGGTTGATTGATTTACGAATATTAAACCAACCTTGCATGCCTGGGATAAACCCCACTTGGTCATGATGAACAATCTTTTTAATATACTGCTGTATCTGGTTGGATAGATTTTTGTTCAATATTTTATCATCTATTTTCATCAGAGATATTTGTCTACAGTTTTCTTTTTTGGTTATGTCCCTGTCTGTGCTTTTGTTATCAGAGTGATGGCTTCATAGAAGCTAGAAGGGAGTATTCTAGTGTCTTCAATTTTCTGGAAGATTTTTAAAAGTAGAGATATAGTTCTTCTTTGATGGTTTTGTAGAATTCATTTGTAAAAAACATCTGAACCAGGACTTTTATTTTTGGGAAGATTTTTGATAACTGTTTCCATTTAATTAGCTATGATGGGCCTGTTCATGTTATCTAGATCCTCTTTACTTAATTTTAGAAGTTCTTAGGTATCTAAGAAATTGTCCACTTCTTCCAGGTTCATTAGCTTGATGGCATATAGTTGTTCATAGAAGCCTCATGTGATATGTTGAATTTCTGTGGTGTCTGTTGTGATAGCTCTTCTTTCATTTATGATCTGATTTATTTGGGTCTTCTCCCTTTTTTGTTTTGTGAGTCTCACTGGTTTGTTGATTTTATTCACTCTTCTGAAGAACCAACATTTACTTTCATTGATCTTTTGTATGGTTTTCTTATTTTCAATATTATTTATTTCTGCTCTACCTTTAGTCATTTCTGTCCTTCTGGTTGCTTTAAGATTCCTTAGTTCTTCTTCTTCTAGGTCTTTAAGGTGTGCAATCCCGCTGTTTATTTGTACTTTTTCTTGTTTCCTAATATGTGCTTGTATGGCTATGAAATTCCCTCTCAGTACTGCCTTAGCTGTGTCCCAAATATTTCGATAGCTTGTGTCTTCATTTTCATTTAACTCTCAAAATATTTTGATTTCTACCACTATTTCCTCTTTGACGCAGTAGTTGTTAAGAAGTGTACTGTTGAGCTTCCACATGTTGGAACTATTACCAATCTTTTGTTGATTGTTAAGTGTTAGTTTAATTCCACTGAGGTCTGAGAAGATGCTTGGGATGATTTCAATGCTCTTGAATTTGCTGATGCTGTCTTTGTGGCCTAACATATAGTCTATCCTTGAGAATGACCCAGGTGGACTTGAGTAAAATGTGTATTCCAGTTTCTTGGATGAATGACTCTGAAAATGTCCAATAGTTCTAGTTTATCTATATCCTCATTTAGCTCCCTCATGTCTTTATTGATGTTCTGCCTGGATGATCTGTCAAGTTGAGAGAGTGGGGTGTTGAAGTCCCCTACTATGACTGTGTTGCTGTTAATATATTGTTGTAGTTCTTTCAGTAGATGGTTGATATATTTAGATTGCTTCTCATTGGGTGCATAGATGTTAATAATTGTTAAGTCCCCTTGATTGTTTGATCCTCTGGGCATTAAGTAGTGTCCATCCCTATCTTTTAAAATTTTATTTATTTTAAAGTCTAATGTGTCATGTATGAGAATAGCTGTTCTTGCCTTTTTTTTGTGGGCCATTGGCTTGTATGATAGCTTTTCATCCTTTCAGTTTGAGTCTGTGTTTGTCTTGTTGAGTTAAGTCAGTTTCCTCTAGAAAGCATATTGTTGGGTGTGTTTTCTGATCCATCTTCCTGCTCTGTGCCTTTTAATAGGTGAATTCAGGCCACTGACATTTATTGATATCAAAGATTGAAGATATTTTAATGCCACTCTTGTAAATTTTTAGTGTGTTCTGCTATATGGCATATTTTTGGTGGTCTGACTCTTTATAGGAGACTTACTGGACTTCTTTCAGGGTAGACTTGGTGATAGTTGTTTCTTTCAACTGTCGCTTGTCTTAGAAGGTTTTTATGCCTCCCTCTAGTCTGAATGACAGTCTAGCAGGATACAGTAGTCTTGGTTGAAAGTCTTTCTCATTAAGCACTTGATAGATTCTTGCCATTCTCTTCTGGCCTGTAGTATTTGTGTAGAGAAGTCTGCTGCTAATCACTGGTGATTTGGTGGGTTCCTGAAGTTGTTCTAATCCTGTCTTTTTGTGGTCCCAGGTGGTCTCCTTTGGTATTACTCCATGTATGGCATAGTTAATTGATGCCTGAATCTTGGCCTTTCTCCTCCTCCTGCTTCTCCTTCTCCTTCTCCTTCTCCTTCTCCTCCTCCTCCTCCTCCTCCTCCTCCTCCTCCTCCTTCTCCTCCTCCTTCTCCTCCTCCTCCTCTTCCTCCTCCACCTTCTCCTCCTCCTTCTCCTCCTTCTCTTCCTCCTTCTTTTGTCTTTTGGGGCTTCACCACTGTAGGCAGCCTTTTTCAGATAGAGAGACAGAGGAACACACAGAGAGACAACAGAACATCAATGTTTCCTCCAGTCTGGGAACTAAGTGCCCCAATAGCTTGTGTAATAAAGCAGTTACCTTTGTAATTGAGCTATCTCATCAAAGATTGATTAACTGATTGGAGAAAGAAAGATAAAAAGAGAGGAGAGGAGAAGATAGGAGAGGAGGAGAGAGAACCAGAGCACCATTCTCCATTATGTCTTGTACAGTTCTAGAGTGATAGAACTGGAACCTCATTCATGCTAGTCCAGTTCTCTAACCACTGTCCTATCTCTGAGGCTGCTTTCCCCTCACTGGATACTGCTTCACCACCTTCACATTTAGGCTTTTTTTTATATATATATTTGAACACAGAATTTTGTGAAAGAGAAATGTGGGTTAAAGATATAAAGAGATTCAGTACCTCATGCAAAATGTTCTCCAAGTTAGATGTAGGATCAAAGGGTATGTGAACTTCCCAAGTTACACTACATTCTAACTTTTTGCTGTCTTTTTCTAATACTCTCTTCATTATCTCATCTTAGGGAAAGGATGGAATTGGTATTTAAACTTAAGGTGATGTTATAAGCAAAAGATAGATCCACAGTGCCTGACACTTGTGTTTTTGTTGTTGTTATTATTATTATTTGCCTCCAGGGTTATCACTGGGGTTTGAGTGCCTACACTACGTATCCACTGCTTCTGTGGCCTTTTTTTTCTTTCATTTTATTGGATAGAACAGAGAGAAATTGAGAAAGGATGGGATGATAGAGAGGGAGCACGAAATATAGACACCTGCAGACCTGCTTCACTTGTGAAGCGACCTCACTGTAGGTGGGGAGCTGGAGACTTAAACAGAAATCCTTGTGTGGGTCCTTGTTCTTATTATTTGTTCTTAATTTGTGTGCCACTGCCCATCCCCTTAGTTTGTTCTTTTAAATATTTGTCAGATCCTTAGAAGAGAAGGCAGGACCATAGGAAAAAATGGGCAATATAAAAAAATACAGACAGATAGTTATAGAAGTAATAGTCAAACTCATATCTGTAACCTTGGAAGAACTACTGTAGTTTCCAATGGAGGGACTGGGGACAAGGAACTCTGGTGGTGGGAATGGTGCAAAATTATACCTCTATTATTTTATAAATCAATATTAAGTCACTAGTAAAATTTAAAAAATAAATATTTGTCAAATCAATGAGCAAATAAATAAGAAAAAAAGCTAGGCGTGAGATAAGTGGTCATTTATGAGGGTGAACAAGGGAACTGGAAAAAGTCAGTGGCCCAGGGCAATTTCAACTGGTCTTGTTCATTGGTTTTCTTCTCCCTTTCCTTTCCTTTCCTTTCCTTTCCTTTCCTTTCCTTTCCTTTCCTTTCCTTTCCTTTCCTTTCCTTTCCTTTCCTTTCCTTTCCTTTCCTTTCCTTTCCTTTCCTTTCCTTTCCTTTCCTTTCCTTTCCTTTCCTTTCCTTTCCTTTCCTTTTCCTTTCCCTTTCCCTTCCCTTCCCTTCCCTTCCCTTCCCTTCCCTTCCCTTCCCTTCCCTTCCCTTCCCTTCCCTTCCCTTCCCTTCCCTTCCCTTCCCTTCCCTTCCCTCTCCTCCTCTCCTCTCCTCTCCTCTCCTCTCCTCTCCTCTCCTCTCCTCTCCTCTCCTCTCCTCTCCTCTCCTCTCCTCTCCTTTCCTTTCCTTTCCCCTTCCTTTCTTCTTTTTCTTTTCTTTCTTTTTTCTCTTTCTTTATTTCTCTCTCTTTATTTATTCCTTTTTCTCCTCTCTCTCTCTCTCTCTCTCTCTCTCTCTCTCTCTCTCTCTCTCTCCAGCAGAGTTTTATAGCTGGAGCTCAGTGCCAGCAAAAAAAATTCATTGTTTGTGGAGGACATTTCTGTATTTTTAAAAGTTTAATTGTTTTTATTTTGATAGGACAGAGGAAATTGAGAGAAGAGGGAGAAATAAAAAAGGAAATAGAGATACATCTGCAGAAATGCTTCACTGCTTATGAAGCTTTCCCTGGCAGGTGGGGACCTGGAGCTTGAACCTGAATCCTTGTGCATGGTAACATGTGGGCTCAACTGGTGAGCCAGAGCTGGGCCCTTGTTTATTGGTTTTTCTAACTGTCTAGATGACAGCTGGAGTGCAGCACACTGGATATCTTTCTCAACCAACCAAGATTACTCTTAGACACAGGTGATTAGTACAATATGCCCACTGCCCAAGGTACTCATTCTCCAAACTATATATGCGGCTTGCTGTCCACTGAATGACTGGTTGCCCCAGTGACACCTCAGCTAAGAATTCTCTCTAAACCACTGTTAAAATAGCACCTTCCAACACTCTTACCTCCCAACCTGCTGACTGTTTTCATAGTACTAATCCCCACCCAAGGCTGACAGCATCCAGATAAGACTCTTGTGTGGTCATTGATAGTAGTCTTGCATTTAGATTACAGATTATGTACATAGTTGTATTTCATTATACATAATGAGGCTGCTCCCCACCTTATCCCCCATGCTCCTTCTCCTCCTCTTCTCTTTTTTTATCAGTGGGGTTATTTCTGGGTCTTATTGCCTGCACAACAGATGCACTGAATTTAGTGGCCATTTCCCTTTCTTTAATTTTTGTCAGGACATAGAGAAGTTGAGGGAGGAGGGGGAGACAAAGAGGGAGATAAGGGGAGAGAGAGACTTTCAGCCCTGCTTCACTTCTCCTGAGGCTTCCCCCCCTACAGGTGAAGGCACTGGGGGCTTGAACGGGGATCCTTGGAATCATTAATAACTTTTAAGGGGAATGTTGATTTGACTGACAGTCAATGACTTGTCATTGACTATTGATAAATGTCTGTTTTATTTCCAAATCCACTATTCTTTGTGAATGAGTATGGACACACACATACCCACATGGGTTTTTTTTTACATAATCCAGGAGCTGAGCAGACTCTCTGCTACTCCTTGCTGCCCTCTTGCAGGTTCAGTCTTTAGTGAATTCAAATGCCCATCTTGACTGGTGTCTCCAGGTAACCTTTCTTCCTCCTCTTCAGTTCCAAAGCTGCTCAGCAGTCTCCCTGCCTGGGGTACACATGCCTGACTTGGACACTTTCTTTCTCTAATTATACAGGAGGAACCACAAAGAAAGATTTCCCACAGTCAGTCCACTTTCAAACACAAAACCCCAGCAAATGCCCAGTGGGCTAGGGTTTGATGATGGGAGGCAAGTGGGACCTGACCTGAGTATGGTTCCCCCTCTCCCCCAACCTGAACTCAAGACACTGGGTAGCTGGATGACTGGTTTAATCAGTTTCACCATTGCCAATTTGTTTTTCTGGATCACCCAATGTTCTTTCCTTTTCCCCATTTGGCATCTACTGTTCCACACTGGTCAGTATATAATAGAAAGCAGAAGGTGCTTGTACATTGGAAACTTCAAAACATGCAACCCATTTAGTGTGGAAATACGCCTGGGGACAAAGATTAGGTTTTCCTGGTGATTTGGTGTAGGACAAGCATATTGGAAGCATCCTGGGCCTAGAACTTGACCTGCACTGTCTTCTGGGCTAGCTGATGATTAGCCATGGCAGGGAGATAGAGGCCTCCACTTTGTTCAGTTGTTGTAGGGGCATAGGGCTTATCCTTTTCTAGTGTCTTACCTTAACATCTAGGAGACATTAAACTTTTTCATGTCTTTGTTTATGGAACTTCAGTACTGGGGATGATCTTACTGGAAGAAGCTGAGGACTAGCCATAAGTGATGTGTGTCACTCAATGTGGTATTGCAAAAACAAAGCTGGGGTAGGATATTGATTTCTTCTCAAATCTAATTCCATAAGCAGGACTTTAGAGAATAAGCTACAAGCATGAATACTCTCAGTGGCTCCAGATGGGAATCTAAACTACAAATGGTCCTGTATTCCTGTATTCACTGTTCTCCTTAGTATTCCTTTCATCTTGAACTTATCCTCCCCTTTATAAAGTACAAATATGTTTTGCATTTTATGAATCTCCTTGGACTGAAAGGATATTAAGAAGGTACTTATAGTCTGCTCTCCCATCTCCAGCAAGACTATAGTTTACCCAAGGATTATTCTTTTTTTAGATGTGTTTGGAAGTGAGATTGGTGTTGTCATAATAGACACATTATGCTATGTGAACCCAATATCTCAAGGATCTGATTAGACATCTTTCAAAAGAAGAAACACAGATGGTCTAGAGAACATGTTCATCATCATTATCTAGTAAGAAAAATGTAAATTAAAATCACAAATAATTACTATTTCTTTTATTATTTTATTAATTAATTAATTTATTTTGTTGCCCTTGTTTTTTATTGTTGTTATTGATGTCATTGTTATTAGATAGGACAGAGAGAAATGGAGAGAGGAGGGGAAGACAGGGAGGGGGAGAGAAAGACACCTACAGACCTGCTTCACCTCCTGTAAAGTGACTCCCCTGCAGGTGGGGACCCGGGGGCTTGAACCAGGATCCTTATGCTGGTACTTGTGCTCTGCTCCATGTGCGCTTAACCTGCTGCATTACCACCCGACTCCCAGAATACTATTTCTTTTTTTTTCTTTTATTTTTTTATTTAAGAAAGGATTAATTAACAAAACCATAAGGTAGGAGGGGTACAACTCCACACAATTCCCACCACCCAATGTCCATAACCCACCCCCTCCCCTGATAGCTTTCCCATTCTCTATCCCTCTGGGAGCATGGACCCAGGGTCATTGAGGGTTGCAGAAGGTAGAAGGTCTGGCTTCTGTAATTGCTTCCCGATGAACATGGGCATTGACTGGTTGGTCCATACTCCCAGTCTGCCTCTCTCTTTCCCTAGTAGGGTAGGTCTCTGGGGAAGCTGAGCTCCAGGACATATTGGTGGGGTCTTCAATCCAGGGAACCCTGGCCAGCATCCTGGTGGCATCTGGAACCTGGTGATTGAAAAGAGAGTTAACATACGAAGCCAAACAAATTGTTGAGCAATCATGGGCCCAAAGCTTGGAATAGTGGAGAGGAAGTGTTAGGGAGGTACTCACTGCAAACTCTAGTGTACTTCTGCTTTCAGGTATATATTTTGCAGTAGTTTATGGATACGTGTGAACATAAGCTCTCTCTCACAGAAACTGGTGTATATCTAGGTTATGGGACTTTGTTAGAAAGTGAACCACCTGAGATGAAATTAGAGTGTACTATAAAAGGAAAGGTCTCACCGAGTAATGAAGCTGAAGGGTTGTCATTCCACACGTGAAGTCTCTGGACACAGTCTGAGGTGAAGCATGTTGAGGTGGCAATCGTTGCGCTGGTTAGGTTGTGATCAGCAGATGCAATATTATTTGGTATGGATTGGGAGAGGCATACGGGAAAGTGGGCCCTATCCAAGGGTTCCAGGACTGAGGGAAGTAGGCGCTCTATAGTGGAGATGTGAGGTTCCTGCTGTCTTAGGGTTCAAAAAGACATTTGATAGTTAATGTTATCAACACATTGTTTGGTAACTGGGTTAACTTTGAAAAGTCCTTTTGTTAGGGTTTGCTGTACAGTATCCAGTATCTTGTATATAGCTGTGCTATTGGATGCTTCTAATCTACTTGGTCTAGGCTTTTGAGAGAGTCCGCATATCAAATACACAGCCTATATATTAAAAAGATTCAGTTTGTGTTTTGAAAAACTTTGAGACATACAATTGATTTTCCCCCTCTCATATTAATTAACTACTGATTTATATGTCTACATTTTGCTAGGAGTGTACATAAACACCATTCCCACCACCAAAAGACTGTGACCCATCCCTCCCACCCACTCCCACCCCCCACTGGCCCAGGAAGCTGCATGTCTACCCCTCACCACAGGGTTTTTACCACAGAAATACTATTTCTAACCCTCTGAAATGGCTATAATAAAACTTAGAAAATAAGAAGCCTTGATTGGGATGTGGGCAACAGGAATGCCACATGTTGTTGAAAGTATAAAGTGATGTGTGCCATTTGATATTCATAACACCCCCCCAAATAAAATAATTCAAACACTCAAGAACTGACCATGTACCATACAAAAAGATGTAGTATACATTATTTTACATTCATACAATAGAATAGTCTTGATGATAAAAAGTAACAAAGTACAACACATAATATAACAGTGATAAATCTCAAAAACACGGTCTAGAGAGCCAGAAGGTGACCCTCCTGGTAGAGCACATACATTACCATATGCAAAGACTTGGGTTCAATCCCTGAGTCATTCCATGGACCCATATTCAGGAGGGAAGCCTCCCATGTGGTAAAGCATTCCTACAGTGTCTCTCCTTATCTCTGCCTCTTACCCTCTATCTAGAAAAAGGAAAGAAAAAATAATAGCAGGGAGAAGTGGTGACGTTGGGCCTGAGGATAACCTTGGCTAAATAAATAAATAAATAAGTAATCTAAGTGAGGAAGACTGACACAAATGACCATATCATTTACGATGCTGTTTATATGGAATAGCTATAGCAGAAAAATCTATAGAGTCAGAAAGTAGATTAGTGTTAGCTTAGGCATGGGTGGAAATATATTTAAGGTAAAAGGAAACCATATAAATTGAAGGGATCAGGCAGAAAGTTACCATACCATAAATATATATTTAGTGTGAATTCATGTACTCCAGATCAAATTCATGAATTTTGTAATGTTGTGTTTAGAAAAAAAAAGATGTTTTTCTGCAGGCCAGGCAGTGGCACACCTGGTTAAACGCACATAGTATTAAAGTGCAAGGGCCTGCATAAGGATCCAGGTTTGAGTCCCTGCCTCACCACCTAAAGGGGTATGATTCACAAGTGGTGAAACAGGTCTGCAGGTGTCTATCTCCCCCCATATATATATGTATATGTATATTTCCCATATCTCAATTTCTGTCTTATCCATTGAAAAAAAAAAAGGCCACTAATATGAGATTCTCCAAATTCTTTTGACTGGGACAGCTTTCTTTAAAAATGTTTTTACTTCTGTGAGACAGGAAGCTTATGCTGAGTCCTTCCTGTACAACTTGGTAGAGTCTGTGGCATGAGTTCTCCCAGATAAGCGTGAGTGGTCTTCAGAGGTGGGTTAGGATGAGGGACAGGGAGGCTAAGGAGTGGGCATCTAGATGCCTAAATTCCTGGTGGAAACCACGCACAGTCTGCTGAGCTCTTTAGGAATCATTTGTGTATTCCGCTGGGAAAGGAGAGATCATGGGAGAGATTAGCAGAGGCAGCTGGGAAGTGTTGCTTACAGGACACTCCACTTGACATCCAGAAGTCACTCTTCAGGTTAGCATATTGACCATTTGCACACTCTCAGACAAATCACTTCACCATCTGGGCCTTGGGATCCTCAGCTATCAAGTGGGGAAAATGATTCCCTTCTCAATCTTCTCTACTCAACAATCATTTGAATTGTCTGAAATTTCCTTGCAAGCCTATGTCAAACCTTACCCCTCTTGCACTCTGCCCCCTCACACACACCTCTAGCCATTTTGAACCATGACTGACTAATCTGTAGATAAGTTGGTCAGTCCTAAAATGCCTTTAATAGATTGAGCTGGAGTTTTGCAGTTTGCAATTCTTTTTTAATTTTTTTAAATTGTATTTATTGATTGAATAGAAACAGCCATAAATCAAGAGGGTAGGGAGAAATAAAGAGGGAGAGAGAGGCAAGAGACACTTGAAGCCCTGCTTCACCACTCATGAAGCTTCTCTCCCATTGGTAGGAACTGGGGGATTAAACCTGGGTCTTTGCACACTGTAATATGTGTGCTCAACCAGGTGCACCACCACCTAGCACTCTTAGTTTGAAACTCTTAACTGAGGCTCTTAGGTGCTCCTACAGTACCTTCCAGATGACAGAAGTCTGAAGACCATGATCTAGGGGCACTAGCAGCTTTTCTTCTCCATGTCAGATTCTTTTACTTCATTTAACAACTCCTGTGTGCTGTCAAGTGCTCTACCATTCTACTTACTCCTTGAACACATCCAAGAAGACTAGCTTCTGGAAGTACTAAGCACAGTATTGAGCACAGAATAAAATGGGGCTTCTCCTACCTCCTGGGTATTATATTCTTATTCTTATCATAAATGTACTAATTACAGTATAAATGTGCTGCCATTTTGTGGCAAACATATCATAGGTCACAGACTCCTTTTTTTTTTTTTTTTTCCTTTTTTTGCTCTTCCCCTGAGATCCTTCAACAGAATCTCCCTCAGTTCTTTTATCTGTGCCCTTTACTTCTGAACTGAAACATCAGGCCTTACATTTTCCTTCCCAGGTCACACGATTTTAGCCCTCCTGTTGAATATTTGGTTAAAAGGGGTTGATGATGCAGAGATGACATGAGTGGAACAAGGAGGAATAGAGAAACTAGTTCTGCCTTGAAGGCTCTTTGTTGAAGAATTGATGTCCACAGGTGTAACTTCTTCTCTTTTAGGACAAGTGTTACTTGGTCATGTCATCCTCAGCTTCAGAGCCAAGGGTTATCCCATGATTATTTGAATCAAGATAAAAGGCTTCAGTGAGGGAAATAAAAGGGGGGAAAACAGAAGGGAAGACAGGAGATATAAAAGGAAGAGAAGTTAGAGCCAAAGTGAGAGCTATGGTAAAGGAGCTTTGGACTGTCTTCTTAACTTTGGCTTCCGTCTTCTTCTTCAGTTCCATGGTACTCCCATATTCTTCATTTCATTTTATTGATTTATTCAGCTTATGCTTTATCAATGTGGTGCTTTTGTCTTAAAGAGTCCTACCAATCTGAAATAATCTAAGAGCAGAGCCAGGATTGTGCTATTGATCTTAACAAATGTGGAAATCAAGGTCAAGGAAAGTTCAGTACAGTGTTTGAAAGTATACATTAGTCATGGAAGAAATACTGAAGTTTAAAGGTGTCTCAGGGCCATAACAAATGGGAAAGGGAACCCAAGGTTGTCAAGCAGAGGGATGATGGGACTGGAAATATTTACAAGGATATGGTGCAGTTTATGCAAAGTATAAGATCCGTTGCTTCAACTAAAAAAGAGAGGATTCCAGAAGTGCCCTCAAACTACTCCAGAAGTCATAAAATACCTGAATAGTTTGTGATTTACCATGTAGCCTCTGTTTTTGCCAAAGTTTAAGTGAGACTTGACAAGTAGTTACCCTGGATAGCTAGACCTTCAGCCAACATTGCTGAGCACCTGCTATGCATCTAGCAATGTGCTGGATACACACAAAATGCCATATACAACCCTGCCCATAAGAAGCTTACAGCACCATTAGTAGCATAGAACCAAATCATTAGTGAACAATATAAGGCAGCACATAATTAACTCTCACAAGGTGTGGTGCAGATCTACCCCATTATAAACTATAAGTACGTGGAGAATTCAGCTCAGTCTAGAGTTGTTGGGATGACTTAAAGAACAAGTTTAGACTCGAGCTGAAATATGGGAGTACAGAAAAAAAAAGTTAACCACTCACAGGATAGATGGATAGAAAGACATAAAAGTCTGGTGGAGGTAAGGAGGGGGCCAGGTTAGGCAAGGCAGCAGAGTCAACTAAAAAATAATAGAATTAGCATGGTCCCCAAGGAAATGTAGCTGGACTGAAGACCCCCTTTGCCTAGAATCTCATCTTTGCTTTTCTCTTTTGCCCCACTCATGCCCTTTCATCTTTGGTGCTGTTTTTGCTCTGCTCTCCCATAAAATTCCTCCTCATACTACAACTCTCTGAATTCCTTACATATTTTCATCAGGCTTATAAATTACTTCCTGTGGTAACAGCAACACAGTATTAGCATCTTTTTTTTACAATTTTAAAAAATTATATTTATTATTGGATAGTGACAGAGAAATTGAAAAGGGAGGGGAGATAGAGAGGGTGAGAGACAGAGAGGTGTCTGCATCCTTGTTTCACCACTTCTGAAGCTTTCCCCCCGCAGGTAGGGATCAGGGGCTTGAAGCTAGGTCCTTGTGCACTGTAATGTAAGTGCTTAACCAGGTACACCACCGCCTGAGTGAGAATGGTAAGTTCCTCGAGGATAAGGAATGTGTACAGTATGTTTAGCCATTTCAGGTACTTAAAAGTAATGATTTTAAATTATTAAATGGCCTCAGTAGGATCTGGATTTCCTTTCTAGTTCTTCCAGGAATGTTGTTACATCTAATGTTAGTTTCCTCGTAGCAAGGCTTTGCTGAGTGCTGAAGTAGGGGCTGCATGTGAAAGAGTAGGCAGAGGCAAGATGACACCAAAACTTTGCTTCTCTTATTAAACACTTGATTGTAGCAAAGATCTCAGCTCTGTTATTGCTAGGCTAATAATCATCCTCCTGGAAGTTAACACTTGAGTAGAAATTAAGTGCACTCAACAAGAAGTCAGGAAACAAAGATTGACATTAAAATGGGAAGGAAGGGTCCTGGCTTCTCTCACTGTCTGCTGAGACACCTTGGAGAACATGCCAAGCCTGGATGGATAGCAGCCGGTGTTCAGAGTACTAGCAGTCAAAAAGACATCAGACTAACCCTTTGGAGCCCTATGGGCTTTATTCAGATTGTGTTGATAGTCTTCTTGTATCTTTGGTAAGAAAGGGAGCTGGATGTTTGAAATTCTTTTATCTATATATATGAAGACACTTGCAATCTTCTATCTGCTGGTCTTTACTGATCTTCTAGGTCTGGGCCCTATTTGATTTCTCTGTGAATCTGATTGCAGTTAATTATGGCCATGAAGAATGCACTGGGAAGCAATGGAGGTGGTCCGACCTATCTGGAATGAGCTGGAACAAGCTCCCAGGACATAGCACTGGAGCAAAACTATGTTTATTTTATTACATATTACTTTTAAGTTCTACCTTACCAATGCCATTTAATAGTTGTTTATCCCTGACCAATTTATTTAGTCTGAATCTTGGTTTTCTCACCTATAAAGCAAAAGTAATAAGAATGCAAAACCGAATGGTTTGTAAAGATTAAGTGAGACCTCATATCCATGAAGCTCTGTGCATAACAGCAGGACTGAAGAAGTACTTAGTAAGTGATAGTGCATTTGTGTTCACTCCATGCATTCCGGAATACTACCCACTGCCAAGCCCTGCTTAGGTGGTTCCATTGTGAATAGGACTTGGTTAGAGCAAGGGGGAGGTAAAAGGTCTGAGTGTGGCTGGCTTTGTGTGCTGGCCAAAAGGGACAGGCGTGTCTTGTCTTGAGAACATTGTAGTATTGTGGGTGTGTCCCCACCCCAAACTAGGTTGGAGAACTTCTGACAAAGAAGTCACAAGTCTGAACCACATGTAATGCTCATGTGTTGGACAAACCTTATTTCTTATTCTCCCCAGTGGTCAATTGCCAGGGGAAAGGATTTATGAGACACCTGCTTCAGTTTCCCCCTTCCTTCTGTCTCTTTCTTAGTCTATCTGTGGTCTCTTCCTGGTCTTTAAACTTAATGGAAGACCTGGGGTCATTTCAGGAACCTCTCTTCAACTCCATTAAGGAAGCCAAACAGGATCATTTAGATAGCTCATTTGGGAAGCTGCCTGCTTCCCTATGCATGCAACCAAGGTTCAAGCCAGGTCCCCATGGCACTGGAAGAATCTTTGGTTTTTTGGTGCCTTCTCTGTGTGTGTGTCTGAAAATATCATCCAGGAGTGGTGAAATCCCATAAACAACAAAGTGATGATAATGATGATGACAATGATCATGGTATGTGCTTATTCAGAGCTATTATTATACAGCGTGGCTACTATTTGTTAGTTTGAGTCACAGCTGAGCTGATGTGGGGGGGTACATTGTCACTCAGATAGTATGATCTATGGGAGCACCAGCAATATTGTCTCTGGTCATCTTCTCACTCAAGATTATTCTTGAGCCTAGATACACCAGACTAGAATACTTCTTTATTTGATGTTGTGGATAAAAATATCCTGTACCCTAAGTATTAGTACATTACAAATCACATTCAAGCAGTGTGTAAAGTGAAAGGAAACAAACATCCTGGCCAAGTCTAGCTAATTCTGAAAAATCTGATAGAATATAACCATAGTATCTTTCACAGTATATCTTCTATCCTCAGCACAGTTCAAATCTGAGTTTGCCCTACAGACATATTTATTTTTTCTCACTTTATTGTTTTATTTTTTTATATTTTATAGTACATTAGTAAGTAAAACTTGGACTGGGTACACCAAAGCAAAGAACTCTGGGGAAGTGGGGAAGTCAGCTATGGAGAGGTTGTTGGATCTTAGTGCATGATGATGGGAAAAGGACCTAACTAGGAGGTGAGAATGTTTTGCAGACACCTATAATGGTGAGATGAGAGATTGTACCCATATGTCAATAACTGTAGAATCATTTCCTTAGTGTTAACGTTTTGTACAAAGACTATGAGGGGTTGGGAGGGGAGTGATGCTTGAAGTCAAAACCAGTCTCTAACCCTTTAATGTGAACTCCACTGTTCACAGGGATTGGCCTCATCCTAGAAGCCAAGAATGCCAATATTATGAAGCCACAAGAAATGAAACAGAAACACTGGGTGCAACAGAAGCACTGGTTGGAAGGCCGGGGGCCTGGGGGCATAGCTAAAGGACTGTGATGCAGAGTAGGAGGCCCTGGGTGGCTGGGAGACAGGAGAAAGCTGACTTTAGGTTGCTGGGAGACATTTCTGCAAGGGAGATAGGGGAGCCAAGATGAAGCTTTCAACCATGTCATCTCTGTGTCTCAGTTCAGAGGTGTCATTCTCTTGACCCCCATCTGAAACTGAAGAGTCAAACATGGAGACAACAAATCAAGCCCTTATCAAAGAGAGAACACATGGAGTAGGGATTAGGTCCCCACAGACATGAATAACTCCACCGATTCCCTCCGAGGGGAGTGAGACATAACCTCACCGTCCAAGCCAAAGTATGCCATGGAGCTTTTAATAACCCAGCCTGCCCTGCCTCCCCCACAAAGGGCAACAGCTGGCCTCACCCTCCCTTCTTCTCATTGTCACTTTGCTTATGGGATTCTGGGGCATTGTCTTCAGATGCTATGACAACTGCTAAGAAGCCTGCTTTCAGAATATGAGCAACAATCATACTATAATTTCCTGTGTGTATGTGTGTGTGTGTGTGTGTGTGTGTGTGTGTGTGTGTGTGGTTGGGATTGTCCCTCTACATGATGGTTACAAAAGGCAGATGGGGAGACTCAGGCTCATTAGGGGCCCAGGAAACTTTCCTCCTGCCTGTGGTTTCAGTCCCACCCAGGCTGACCTGGTCCACCCAGGTCCCAAAGCACCAAGGGCCATCAACACAGAGGAATCTCAACACAGTTTTTGAGACATCAGACCAGCACTGTGGGTCTACATTTGGGGGTCTGTCCTCTCTCCCTTTCAGTGCCTCTCTGTCTGTGAGATGGGGGGCAGGGTCCCCGGCAAAGTACTGAAGAAAGTCCACACTTAACCCAGCAGTACGAATGAGACAGTACCTGGTTTCAAGGAATTTGCAGGAGCCCTTTGACATCAGACTGGCATCTTGAAATGAGTTCTGGTGGGAGCATTTGCAATATGGAGATTAGTGAGTAGTTCTAAACAGCATACCACTGTCTTTACTTTTATTTAAGGTTTCTGAGTCTTTTCTGTAAAGTGTGTTTAAAACTCTTCCTCCCCTCTCCCTCATCTTGTTTTCCCAAGGTGTGTGGTCTGTCTCCTTCACTCTCCATTAGTTCTGGTTGGAAAAGCATCTATAATAAAGTACTTCCTGCTATTGCACTAATAGACAGTAATAATGGCTACCCCTATGGTGTTACTTGCATTTAATTTTAGGCACAACCCCAAGTGAAGAGCAGAACCTTCTGGTTCCCTTTATACAATCTCAAATAGCTGGTTTGGGGTGGGGACCTCTTAGAGCCACTGCTGCCTTGAGAATTGTTCCTGGGTGTGAGGTAGCAGGGTGGTGTCCCCTCCCGAACTAGAATGATGCAAGGGTGGCCTGGTATGGACTCAGGAGGTGGGAAGGTGAGCCTCCCTGTGCCTTTCCTACCAAGAGTTCAATCTCTTTTCTTTTTTTAAAATCATTTTAGTGGTGGTGGCAGTGGTGTTAATGTTTTACAGTGCAGTTGTAGATACATGGGTACAATCTCTCATCTCCCCTTGATAGGTCTCTGCAAAACACTCTTACCCCAACTTAAGTCCTTTTTCATCAAGGTACAACAGTTGAACCCAAGGTTCTCTTCACACTCTCCTTCACCTCCTTCCCCAGATTCCTTTGCTTTACTGTGATACATCCCACCTAGTCCAAGTTTTGCTTTGTATTTTCCCTCTCTATTATTATTTCATAAGTCCCAGTTATAAGTGAAATAATTTGGTATCTGTTCTTCTCTTTTTGGCTTATCTCACTATGATGTTTACAAGTCCCATCCAAGATGAAGCAAAGGAGATGACTTCATCATTTTTCACAGTTGAGTAGCATTCCACTGTGTTTATAGACCACAACTTTCTCAGCCACTCATCTGTCATTGGATACCTAGGTTGCTTCCAAGTTTGATTATTACAAATTGTGCTGCTATACACCTAAGTGTAAAGAGTTCAATCTTACGCCATGTATTAGAATATATGCATTCCTCTATATTCAAGCATAGATATTGATCTAGGATATTAGCCTAATTTTTTAAGATTTGGTATTTTATCCAAATTGAATTATAATCCCTAAGAAATGGAACTGAATTTTAGAAGTGTGTGTGTGTGTGTGTGTATTTGCATGTGATTGCTGTTGTTTGTGTCCCTGAAACCTCTCTGTTATCACAGACCAAGATATCTACATGCTCAACTGGAAAGGAGATGTCACTACCCTTGGGGAAGAGGTATTTATTTAATGGGATAAAGAGTAGTACACCAGGTTGAGCAAGGACCTGGGTTCAAGTCCCCACTCCCCTCCTGTAGGGGGAAGCTTCCTGAGGGTGAGAGCTTTATGAGAGATGAAACAGGTCTGCAATTCTCTCTCTCTCTCTCTCTCTCTCTCTCTCTCTTCTCCTTCTACTTCTCTTACTCCTCCTCCCTCTCAGTTTCATTTTTTAAAAGATTTTATTTATTTATTAATGAGAAAGATAGGAGGAGAGCTAGAAAGAACCTGATATTACTCTGGTACATGTGCTGTCAGTGATTGAAATCAGGACCTCATGGTTGAGAATCCAGTGTCTAACCATTGCACCACCTCCCGGACCACTCCCTCTCAGTTTCTATCTATCCTATCAATTAAAAAAGAAAGAAAAGAAAAAAAAAGAAGGAAAAAATGGCAGCCAGGAGTGGTTGATTAGTCATAGAGGTACTAAACCTCAGTGATACCCTTGTTGGTGGAAAAAAAAAAAAAGAAGAGGAAGGAAGGAAGGAAAGAAGGAAGGAAGGAAGGACGAAAGAAAGAAAGGAAGGAAGGAAGGAAGGAAGGAAGGAAGGAAGGAAGGAAGGAAGGAAGAAAGGGAAAATAAGGACACTTAAAGAGCTAGTGTGCTGAGCTATCTTCAGTTTCCTTGCCTTTTTCTTTTTCCATTACCCTTGCCAACGTCCTACCTGACCACACTTTAAACTCCCCTTGAATAGTCATGGGGCTCAGGCTTTGGCAAAAATTTGTCTGAGATGGGAGGTGAGGGAAGAGTTGCCCCAAAACTTCTATAAGCCACATTCAGTCACAGCATCCTACCTGTCACACAGGCTTCTGAGTGGGGCAAGACTTCATGTAGTGAATGTGGACAAAAGTGTCCAAAACCTTGGTTTCTATTTCCATATTTCTGTGTCAAGTTAGCACATCAAAGACTGTAGTATTAGACTTTATAAAGCCATGTTATTCTCTACTACAACACTTGTCACAGTTTAGTTAGCAGTTTTTTGGCTTTATTATTTGAGTCTCCTACCCTAAGCAGCAAGCCCCTGGAGTCATACCTGTCTCCAGAAAATCTGTTATTTATTATATCCCCAGAATATGGCAAATGGTGAGTGGTCAGCAAAAATTTGTTAAATGACATAGAAATGCTTCTCAGGACAGAGCCTCTTCTCTTATTTTGAATTAAGACTTATATTTTTCTTTTGCCATACAGTTACAGGGACTTAACAATATATAACTCTCTATCTAGCCCAAAAAAGCAAGTGTTCTCAAAACATGTTTCTAAAGCTTTCTGAATCTTGACCACACACTAATCTTGTTGGAAGATCCCATTTGTTAATGTTTATTTGTGCGTGTGTGCGTGTGTGTATGCATGTGTTTGTGTGTGTGTGTATCTATGACCATAGTCATTGCTGGAGTTTACTGACTGCAGGACTTCACTGTCTCTGGTAGTCATCTCTTTTCGTTTCTTTTTGATAATGGGCGAGAGAGAGACAGACAGAGAGAGAGAGAGAGAGAGAGAGAGGATAAATAGAGGGAAAGGAAGGAAAAGAGACACCTGCAGCTCTGTTCCACAGCTTGTGAAACTTTACTTGTGCATGGTGGGAAATGGGGGCTTGCACCTGGGCCCTCAAACAAGGTAATGTGTGCACTATACTGGGTACAACCCCATATTCTATCTCCTCTCAGCAATCTTGACTGATGAATGTAAAGCTTCCACAACCTTTACCAAGTTGCTAAAATGCATGTGCCCCAGTTAGCTCAGTGGCTTAGGCTGGAACCCTAGTGAGTAATAGAATAGAAATGTATCTGAATGGTATCCATTTCCTGGTTACACAAGTATTCTGGGAAAAGACTGAACATGGATCCACACATACTCCGAGCCTTTCTAATTTTCAAGTCTAGTCTTTGATGGATCAATAAATGTAAATAACCTCCTACCCCACTACCAAGTATGCAAATTTTGCTGTCTCTCCTACAGCTGTTTCAGGGAGTTGAGATAATGGCTACTGAAGTTTTCTGATAGGCCAGAACACCAGGAGCTGTCTTTCATGTAGGAAGAAGGGTCTGTTTTCACCAGGGTCCATGCTAGGAGATAGATAGGCTGTGTGACTGGTTCTTCTATTGGTTCATGTACTCTCCTCTCTCACTTGGCTTTTTTGAGAACAGTGGACTGATAAGGCCAGGATTAGTGTGCAGAAACCCTCAAATATTTGTAGCATTTTCTTGACTTACAGTGGAATCTGTCAACATACAGGTTCAGACCTTTACTGTTCCTATTCTCAACCCCTGACCTCTCCACCACTGAGCACACTTGGGTCTGCTCCGGAAATCATCTGTCGGTAAGAAAGTCCTTGACTCAGGCCTGAAGACAACTACTCTCCATGAATCTGCTGAGTGTTCACACGGGGATGTTTTATGATATGGACCAAAGGTTTCCAAAGTGTTGTTACTAAGCATTTGCACTACCATGAACTTGCTAAAGTGTAAATTCCAGACCCATCATAGCCCAGTGGATCAGAAATTATGATGGTGGGTCCAGAAATATCTAGATGGTTCACATTTCAGTTTGAGAAACACTGTCCCAAATTTATATATAATTTACTTATTAGGATCAGCATTCTTTAAGTTAGAACATGAAAAGAATTGGTTAGTATGAAGTCTTTTTGAAAATTGCATGGTACACTTTCCTGACTTTTCAGGTGAATGAATTGAAGTTGGAATGAGTTGTATAAAGATATAGTACCTTCTCCTAAAAGCCTAAGTCTTATGTATTTATATTCAGGGTTCTTTTGTTTTAATATTTTATTTATTGATTTAATGATAGAGAGAGAGAGAGAGAGAGAGAGAGAGAGACTGAATATAGTGCTACTCAGCTCTGCTTATGGTGGTGCTAGAGATTGAACCTGGGACATCAGAGCCTCAGGTATGAAAATCTTTTACAGAGCCACTGTGCTGTGTCTCCAGCCCTACATTTAGAGTTCTAAGACTGTATATCATTATGTTTCCATGAGTTTTGTCTTTGAAAATAGGTGAAAGCCATCCTTTCTTGAGTTTTGACACTTTTCAACTGCAATATAAATCCCTATCTCCCTCTTCTAATCTTTTCTCCTAATCTCTAGCCACAGCCCACAAGAGGACTGTCTTGGAGAAAAAGAAACCTCAAAAGACTGGGTACAGAAGTGTGGTCTCTCTTCTGGAGCTCCAACAGGTGATCCCCAAATGCAATTGTTACCCAGATTCCCTGAATGCCTAGGAACAGATGGACAGTCTGCAGAGAAGTCCCTCATGGAATTTTGGGAAAACCTATTCACAGAGATGGGGGAGGGTATGCAGAAAGTCTGTGAACAGGTCGGCTGCAAATACAATGGGCCTGGCAACCTTCACTGCCCTTAAAAAGGAAAGAACTCGCTGTGTTTAGGGAGAGTCCGTTATCACTTGAGGGAAAAAAAGAAGCATACACAACACAAAACCCTAGACCTCCTGCTAGCCTCCACAGCCTACATCATCCCAGCTCAGGACGATTGCCAGCTTTAAATTTCATCTATCATTTGAGACCATATGTGGAAATTCTGATTACTGACATTTTTATTTTTATCTCTCAGACTAAAAGGGCTTGTCTCTCTTCCAAAGCGTCTTATTAAAAAGGCTAGAGTTGACTCCAAGTGCTGCAGGCAGATTGGTGACAAGTGAGAGGGAGGGAAGCAGTGCTTTTGGGAAGGACAAAGTTGGGGCAAGTCCCAGCATATCTCAGGCACTCCTGGAGGGGGCCTGCCTCATTCACAAAGGCTCCACTAACTCTCCTCCTGAGACCCTCACAAACCTCTGATTTATACAATCTGCCTGTCCTCTCACCCCTAAACACTCTTCTGTGTCTCTCTCTCCATCAACAGTGATCTAAACAGTGATTTACTGGAAGAGTGTTGGTTCTCTCTTCTTCCAAAAGAAAACAATTCTTTTTGATTTCTGCAATTTTGGCAATATGCTTTTGGCATTGGAGACTCGAGCTGTTTGCCTTCAAGGGATCTGCAAGTTGATATTTACAAAGAGATGATCACTAAAAGCCAATATGGGTTCACTGAGAACTGGCCATGTGGAACTAAACCCATTTCCTCTTTTAAAAATGGTTGCCAGGCAGTAGATCAGAAGATTGCCATTTCAGTACAGAGTGTGTTTGTTTCATAGGGTGTTTAACAGTCTTTTCATGATAAACATATTTAACACACACACACACACAAACACACACACCGTGGAGAACTAAAATTTACATTCAAACCTTACCTCTCCAGAATTCTACCCTGCTAGGGAAAGATAGAAATAGGCTGCGGGTATGGATAGACCAGTAGAGATGCAATTACAGAAGCCAGACCTTCTACCTTCTGCACCCCCAAAATAATTTTGATCTATATTCCCAGTGGGGGAGAAATGATAGAGGAAGTTGACCAGATGGCTCTGAACTCCAGCTCCATCAAGACCAGAAAGAGAGAGGAAGAATAAGGGAGGAACATTTGGATTTAGTAATAAGTGTATGTATGTGTGACTTAGAAAGGAAGAGAAGATGGAATCTTTAAAGAAAAGGGACAAATATATGCAAATATAGACAGGTAGTTGTAGAAATAATAGTTAACCCATATTTGCAACTTCAGGAGAACTGCTGTAGTTTACAATGGAGGGATTAGGGATTCAGAACTCTGGTGGTGGGAGCAGTGCAGAGTTGTACCTCTGTTATCTTGTAATTTTATAAATCAATATTAAATCACTAATAAAACAATAAAATTCACATCCAAGATTCATCATGATAGCACAGGGTGACTATTTTACCATACACGATACAGGTTCAAGTCCATTCCCTTGCACACTAGGGGATGTTTCTAGCCATGGTGCCTCTTCCCCTCTCTCTGTCTCTGAAAAAATTGGCCCAGAAAAATGAACCCCCCCAAAACAATGACAGAATGTCCTGAGAATGACAGAAGAAAAATTCATATCCAAAAGTGCAGGAAGATTTATAGTCACAGTCAATCTACTAGGATAAAAGTAATTTGTGCTGTGACCTGTGTCCTCTCCCATAATGACCAGGTTGTCTCTTCTTTTGTGGTTTCTAGAAAAGCGTAGAAGAATTGTTTATCAAATGTATGTGAGTCATATTAGAAAAAGAAGAAACACTTTCAGGAGCTAAGCACTCTAAGGAAAAAAATGGGACTGCTTGCTTAAATTGAAGCTAAAAGACTGAGGTTTTAGCACAAATTCCTATAGTCAGGGACAAACATAGAAGATAAAAAGCCCTGCCTTGATAGTGATCCTATAAAAGTTAAAACAAAAATCATAAAATAAAATGTGGTACTTCCATTGACCAGTAAGCTCAGGAATGCAGCCACAAAAGTCAAACTCATTGGCGCTCTATAAATAATGACTCAGAGAACAGACCAGCACACACTACATGTGCTACCCAATCGAAGTACAACAGGACAAGTGCCTTGTCCTCTTCACAAGCCATAGTCCACAGTCTAAGGGAAATAGACAATAGGAAAGGCCAGCCAATAGTGAATGAACTGGAATCTGATTCATCTGTACTCTAAGATATGAGCAGATTCAAGAAATTAAAAAGTCAGGTTGCCATGTTATGAAAGGAGGGGTTTCCAATAATCATAGCTGCTCTGTAAGGGAATGTTTTATTACAGACTGATGAACTGCCTCTCAAAGAAAATGCTAATGCTTTAGCAGTAGGAAACATAAGGTCGTCTGTTAAGAAGATTTCTCTATAGATGGGAGATTAAATTAAGATCAGTGTGATTACTAGCTGTTTCTAACCCTTTCCCAATTCTAAGAGTGACTTTAGATGTCATATGATTCACCCTTAAGGTTTCCAAGTGAAAGCACTGAAGTCTGGAAAGTACTCAATAAGTGTAACAAGCAAGTAGAAAGACCCAAAAAAGACACCTTAAAGTACTTAATCAAATATTTACTACTTAGGCCTAGATACCTTCTTCTCCTACCCTCTACATCTCTTCCCTCAATCACTTTAAGTCTAACCTTATCAAATAAAGTAAGGACTACAAAAGCTGGATAAGAGCAAGAAACTGGATCACTTTAATTGGTTTGGTCACTACCAGGCCAACCCGCAATCTGGGACTCTAGTCAGGGAATCCTTGGATTCCCACATAGATATGATGGACCTAGCCCTCTAATAGATCCTTCTCTCCACCATCACTCATCACTTCCATCAGGAACATCATCATAAACCTTCTTGTGAGCCTCTTAGGGATCTTGCCTTCAGTGTAGAACAGCAATGGTAGGGACTTTCCCACTCTCCAAACGGAGTCTGGTTCAGCATACACTGTCACTGGACAAAGACTGGTCCTGAAAATGAGTGCAGCCTAGAATGTTTCTAGCTGTGACCATGAAATGCAAGCTCAGACTGACAGGGATGCAGAGGTAACACAGGCTCCTGTGCTAAAATATGAATAGACATGGGCTCTAGGTCAGACTGACAGGGTAAACAGTCAATGGTATGTCCTCATATATGGGAGCTACTCTTTGTCCTAATCCAGCTTTCTAGTTCTGTTCTCAACTCTGACATCATCTTCCCAGATAATACCTTTATCCCATCTGAATGTTAGTTTTTGGGATCAGGCAAAAATTACTAAAGTCATGGGCCTATTGAAATATAGCTGAAATGGATTTCTAGCTTTTCCCGCACAAAGACCCTTGGTCCCATCCACTTTATTGTTACATCTAGTTTCCTGATTATTAAACATTTGTTCTGCTTTATATCTTACCACTTTTCAGCCATCATATTGCAAATGCTACCATGACGCCAAACTGACTTCCTTGGGCAGACAACTACACCAATGTATCCTGGAACCTCACCGCCCCAGAGCTTTATCCAACTAGGAAAAGACAGAGACAATTTGGGGTGTGGATCGACCTGCCAATGCCCATGTTCATTGGAGAAGCAATTACAGAAACCAGACCTTCCACCTTCTGTTCCCCATAATGACCCTGGGTAAATACTCCCAGAGGGATAAAGAACAGGTAAGCTTCCAATAGAGGGGACAGAATACAAATCTCTGGTGGTGGGAATTGTATGGAAGGAACTGTACCCCTCTTATCCCATAATCTTGTTAATCATTATTAAATAACTAAAAAAACAAAAAAAAAGTAGTAATTTACCCAGGTAATTTTTTACCAAGTCACATTTGAGATCCAAGTCTTCTGATTCCTTGTCTAGGGCATTCAGTCAGAGAAAAATAGAAGCCCAGATACAGAATCTTAGGTTGTGGAAGTGGGCCAGCAAGATAGCTCTTGCTGATATTTTCCCTGTTTTGCCTTATTCAATGGCACAGGCTTGAGCCCACCTGCCTAACCCTTCACCAGGGTAACCTTTGATGCTGTGCTGTATTTCCCTCTATCTATTCATTTGTTTTACTCTTTCCATCTAAAGAAGTTGATCCAGATTAGGAAATATATAAAAGGAGTATTCTAACTCTTATTTTATAAAAATAACAGAGGGTTCAGCACCATGGTTCATTTAGATAGTGCATAACCCAGGTTCCAGCCTAGTCCCCAATCCCCAATGCACTGAAAGACACTTCAGTGCTATTTTTTAAATTTCCTTATTGGAGGATTAATGATTTACAGTCAACACTAAAATACGTTAGTTTGTACATGCCTAACATTTCTACATAACAATACAACTCCCACTAGGTCATCCTCTGCTATCACCCTCCCCTCCACCCCAGTCATTTACTTTGGTGCAATACACCAACTCCAGTCCAAGTTCTGCTTAGACTTTGCTCTTCTGATCTTGTTTTTCAACTTCTATGAGTGAGATCATCCCACAGTCTTCCTTCTCTCTCTGACTTATCTCACTTAACATGATATTTTCAATGTCTATCCAAGATGGGGTAAACAAGGTGAATTCACTATGAACCTGAGACTTTGGAATTTCAGGAATAAGAGTCTCTTTGCATAACCATTATGCCATCTACCCCCATTCACATTTCTCAGTTTTCTACATAACAATCCAATCCCTCTCTAGGTCCTCCTTTGCCATCATGTTCCAGGACCTAAGCCCTCCCCCCACACCCCAGAGTCCTTTATTTTGGTGCAATACATCAGACCCCGTCCAAGTTCTGCTTTGTGTTTAGTGTTCAACTTTTTTTTTTTTTGTAATTGAATTGATTTAATTGAAGAAGCCTTTAAAATTTGGATGGAAAAGAGTTCTGCCAATATTTTCCTCTAAGTATTTGATAGTTTCTGGTCTAACATCCAAGGGGGTGTTGAAATCTCCTACTATTATATTACTGTGTTGCTGTTAATATATTGCTGTAGCCCTTTCAGTAGATGTTTGATGTATTTAGATGGCTTCTCCTTGGGTGCATGTATATTAGTAATTATTAAGATCTCTTGAAGGACTGACCCCCTAAGTATTATGTAATGTCTATCCCTATCTTTAAAATTTTTATTTATTTAAAGGTATATTGTGTCAGATATGAGAATAGATGTTCCCTGTCCTTTTTGTGGTCCATTGGCTTGTATGGTAGTTTTCTATCCTTTCACTTTGAGTCTGTGTTTGTTTTGTTGAGTTAGGTGGGATTTCTGCAGACAACATATGGTTGGGTTGTGTTTTCTAACCCATCTTCCCACTCTGTGCTTTTTAATAGGTGAATTCAGGCCACAGACATTTATTGATATCACAGATTGAAGATATTGTAATGCCATTATGTATATTTTTAGAGTGTTCTGGTATGTGGCATATTTATGGTGGTCTTACTGTTTATAGGAGAACTTATAGAACTTCTTTCAAGGCAGGCTTGGTTATAGTTGATTCCTTCACCTGTGGTTTAAACCTTCAGAGAAGGTTTTTATGCCTCTATCTAGTCTAAATGATAGTCTAAAAGGATACAGTATTTTTGGTTGAAAACTTTTCTCATTGGAGCTTGATATATATCTTGCCATTCTCTACTGGCCTGTAGTGTTTGTGTGGAGAAGTCTGCTGCTAATCTTATGGGTTTTCCTCTGTAGGTGACTGTTTTTCTCTTGCAGCTTTCAAGATTCTTTCCTTATCCTTATTCTTTTTCATTCTAAGTATTATGTGTCTTGGTGTCTTTAAGTCTGGGTTGATTCTGTTGATTCAAGAAACCTTCTGAGCTTCATGAACCTTTATGCCTTTTATGTTGTCTAGGCTAGAGAAGTTCTCAGCTATTATGTCCCATAGAATACTTTTTTCCCTTCCTTCTCTTTCTTCCTCTGGCAAGCCAATAATATGTATATTACTTCTTTTGAAGTCATCCCATATGTCTCTGTTGTTGTTTTCAGTATGTCTTAATCACTTTTTGAGATCTCTTACTTCTTAATTTTCTCTAATTCATACTCAGTCTTGCTAATTCTGTTTTCTGCCTCATTTATTCTATTCTCTCTCCCCTCTGTTGTTTCCTGTAGCACAGCTATTTTGTTATCCTGTTGTGATACTGTATTAGCTTGTTCAGCTAGTTGTGCTCTTAGCTCAGCTATTTCAGCTTTCAACTCTCTAATTACCTGGGGATAATTAGTATTTTCTTTTGGAGTCTCATTTGTTGTTTCCCCATTTCTGATGATATTAGTCTCAAACTCTTTCCTCACTCCTATAACTAATGCCTAAACTAGTGTTTGGATCTTGTCCTAATTCATATGTGTGTCTATCTTTTTTAAAATTTTTATTTATTTATTTATTTTTATTTAAGAAAGGATAAATTAACAAAACCATAGGGTAGGAGGGGTACAAGTCCACACAATTCCCACCACCCAATCTCTATATCCCACCCCCTCCCCTGATAGCTTTCCCACTCTCTATCCCTCTGGGACTATGGACCCAGGGTCATTGTGAGTTGTAGAAGGTGGAAGGTCTGGCTTCTGTAATTGCTTCCCAGCTGAACATGGGCGTTGACTAGTCAGTCCATACTCCCAGTCTGCCTCTCTCTTTCCCTAGTAGAGTGGGTCTCTGGGGAGTGCTTCTATCTTTGAATAGATAGGTTTATCTGGGCTTTTGTCCTGGTTAATTTCTCCAATGTTTCTTCTTGGCTTAACCATTATGTATGGTGTGTTATGAGGTCCCTCTCTTATGATTATTCAGTCCACTAATAACACTTGCCTGGATTGAATTATATTTAAGTATGGTACCTAACTAGCTGACAGTTATGGAAATTAATAGTTGTTTCAATGTCTCAATCCTTGGGGTGAAGCACAGTGGCTGTGTAATAAACATGTAACTACAGTAACCATAGTGTTTGCAGAACACACAGAAACATATGTATGAGTAGGATAAGAAAGACTAGGATGTCAGCCCAAACCTGACTGGCCAATGGTGGTATAACCTTGAACACCAGAGGTAAGTAGTATAAGTAGAGGCTCATAAATCAGCTGAATGAAGCACTGTCACCACTACTAACCGGGATGCTGTCGGTAGTGCTAAAGACTTAAACACATGTAAGTAGCTGCTTTCCCATATTCCAGAGGCCCTTGCTCATCTGATGGTGCCAGTGGACAAAGGACCTCCAGTCTGGCAACACAGCAGCTGATGACCACATCATGAGCCTTACCTGTGAATGGCTATTGAGTAAGGAGAGGTATTGGTTGACTGTGTCTTGTATGAATTGCATGACCCTTCTCTGGCATCTAAAATAAGTAAAGAATTGTTGCTTAAACCCAATAAGCTCTCCTTGCTTGAGACAGGCTGTTAAACCTTCTTTTGTTCTTTAGCTTCCCTATAGGCTATGAAAGCCTTAGAGGCATTTTAACTATAAGTAGATTCTTTAGCTTAATTACTCACTCCTAACCTAGAGATAAATCAGGGTGTGGGGGAATAGCATAGTGGTTATGTAAAGAGTTTCCCATGCCCGGAGGGTCCAAAGCCCCAGGCCCAATTGGCTTCTCTGACAGCATTCAAAGACAAACTTGGCAGTAGCATTTGGCCCTGTAAGTTTCTAATCAAATCCTCTTTGTATTCCGTGGGTTCTGAGGCTATTATTCAACATGTCTCCAAATTCATTAGGAGAATAATGTGGAAAGGCTGCCACTAGTTGTATCTGGTGAGCCTTAGGGGATCCTCTCCTCCCTTCAGCAGTTAATTTGTTGATAAAACTCAAACCAGAGGTGCTGCTTCAACTGGCAAACTGCAGAATTGTTACCACTTGCTCCCAAGTAGATACTGAAGCATCAAGCAGAGGTAGGGCTACAAAGTAGCAGCAGCTGCATCTCTCTTCTCTCTCTTCTCTCAGGTCAACTAAGAATAACAAAGATCACCTGAGAATACAAGACATGACTCACAATATTTTGGGAACTCACCAAGTCACAGGTGAATGCAAACACAAGTGGCTGTGGACAGAAAGGGGTCTAAGGAGAGATTTCTGGAGCTGAAAGCCCGTATCTACTTGGGAGCAAGTGGTAACAATCCTGCAGTTTCAATGTAGGGGACCAGGAGTCCCTGGCATTATCTAGGTCTCCTGGAGTTCAGCCTCCCCTCAAGATGAAGAAAGTGTTAAAACTTGACACCTCAAGGCCTGACAGATGCCAAATGCCACTGGTCCTGGAATGTGGCCTCAGAGACTGCCCCATTGACAGATTGAAAATTCCTGGGGTTCAATTAATTTTCTGGAGTGGCTCACAGAGGCCAAGATAAGAAAAAAAAAAAAAGGCCATTTTCTGGAGCCTCAGTTTACTGCAAGAACATACAGGTTAGGAATGTTTGGGCAGGAGACATGCTTTCTTGTTCAGGTTTTGAACCTTTTAATTTATATGTTAAAATTGTGCATTTTTGTATATTTTATAAGGTAAACTTTGTTTATAAGACTGTACATATTTTACAAGTACTGCTTCACATAAGTATATTGGTAAATTCTAGTATATGTAGCATAGTTAGAAGTAAAATAAAAGACAATAGCACAAAAAGGTGAGAGGAAAATGGAAATATTATTTTAGAATATTCTTAGACTCTACATTAAATAATGTGATATTGTTTGAAAGCAGGTTCAAGTAATTTAAGGTAATTGCTGTAAGTTATAGTTAAACATATTAAATTTTTTTTGAAAAAGGAACAGCTAAGAAGTCAACATTGTAGTAAAGTTTTAAATCACAAAAGAATTCAGTGGACCCTGATGAACATCAAAAAGAGAGGGAATATGTGGCAAAAAACATCTGACACAAAATTACATGCATTAAATATAAAAGATGAAAATACTTATTTAAAAATCACTGGTTGCCAGATTTGGAACAAAGAAATCAAGATATGCCTAAGTGTCATTTTCGCAGGGCTGGCTTCACGGGCAGGTAACAGATGACCAGAAACACATGGCTGAGCTGAGAATGCAGTTTAATCTTTATTCACCAGTGGGCAAACAGTCCAACACCTAATCACCACATCATGTGCTCCTCCATCTTTCTCCTCTGGCAGCAGCGGCAGGAACTCAGGAAGTACTTAGGGTAGGGGGCGGGGAGAAGGAAGAAGCCCGAAACTAGCAAGGGCTAAACCAAATCTCCCGGAGGTGGGGGGAGTGAGACCAAACCAATGTAACAGAAAAGACCATGTAAATAGACCACAATGTCAAGCAATGTAACAGAAGCAGAACTAGATCCCAGAAGCAGAACTAGATGCATACCAACACCTAAGTATATTTTAAGGATTCTAATTTAAATATAAAGACACAAATACATTAAAAGAAAAGGACTGAAAATTGTACAGTGGACTGGCAAGATAAATCACCTAGGAGAATGTCTGTGTTGCAATGTGCATGCTATATACAACATAACTCAGATTTGAGACCAATCCCAACTTCACTATCAGAAGCACTGAGACTGGAATCTGTCCCTCTCTGTATCAGTCTCTGATTTTTCTTCCTATTTGAAAAATCAGCCCAGAGTAGTAAAGTCCCAGTAACAACAGAAAGGAAGAAAGGTAGGAAGGAAAGAAGGAAGGAAGGAAGGAAGGAAGGAAGGAAGGACAGGAGGGAGGGAGAAAGGAAGGAAGGGAGGGAGGGAGGGAGGAAGGGAGGGAGGAAGGGAGAAAGAGAAAAGTGGAGGGAAAGAAAGAAAGGGGAAGAAGGAGTTTATGGAAAGACAAAAGAAAGGGTGGAAGGAAGGAAGGACTATGAAAAAACAAAATGTATTCATTTGTTTACTTATTTATCTCTCTTTTTATTGGATAGAGACAGGGGGAAACTGAGAAGTAAGGAGGAGATAGGAAAATAGATCGAGAAACATCTGTACCAGTGCTTCCATGAACTCTCTTTCCTGTAGGTGGAGACTAGAGGACTGTGGTCTTGAACCTGGGTCCTTAAGCTTTATAATATATAGTTTTACCAGGTGAACCACCACATAGCTTCCCCCACCAAATAGATATTTTTGAAGAGTCATAAGGGCAGAAAGGGCAAAAAAATAATAGTAAACAAGACAATTTCTCTAGAAATCACACCAATTATGAATGTGCCTGCACCTAATAATGGTTTTGAAAGAAAAAAACTGATACAGATTAAAAGAGACATAAAAACCCCCACAATTTTACTTAATTATTTCAACTATTTTTTCTCCTAGTCATTGACCAAACATGCAGACAAAAAGTAAAGATATTGAAAACATAAACACAGTCAACAAATTTGATCTTATTAACATTTATGAAATATTCTGACAATTGCAATATACTTTCAATGCATATTCAATATTTACCAGGAACAATCATATTCTTAGCCAGAAAACGAACCTCAATACTTTTTTAAAAGGCTTGGAACCATGATTTCAAACACCATAGGATTGAGTTTAAGTGAGGATTAAAGGGATTATTAAGGAGTAATCATAAATGTGTTAGAAGAATGTGTGAAGAATCCAAAAATAAATTTACCTGAAGTCTTGAAAAGTGTGGAACTGAGCTACTGCTTCTTGAGTTTTTGCTTTGTTTTAGTTTTTTGTTTATTTATTTTTAAGGTGGCACAAAACATAATTAATTCTTTCATTCCTTTTAATTCTGACAATGCCAAAGTCCCTTCCTTCCTTCCTTCCTCCCTTCCTTCCTTCCTTCCTTCTTTCCTTCCTTTCTTCCTTCCTTCTTCATTTCCTTTCCCTCGGTCTTATTTCTCTCTCTCTCTCTCTCTTATACTCATATAAGTCAAGGTCTCATGCATACTCAATTTCACTACTCCTGACTGCTTTTTAAATTCAGAGAGAGAAAGGCAGAAACCCCAGAGGTTCCCCAGTTCCATAGCACTGCCATTTACTACCAGAACAAAACTCTGAGTTACAAGCATGACATAGTAGCTACCCTACCCAAAGAGCTAGTCCTCTGAATCTTGCCACAGATCATCTTAAGACTTCTCCAGTTACCATCCCCAGTACCCAGAAATCTCTTCTCTTCCCTTCCCTTCCCTTCCTTCCCTTCCCTTCCCTTCCCTTCCCTTCCCTTCCCTTCCCTTCCCTCCCTTCCCTTCCCTTCCCTTCCTCCTTCCCTTCCCTTCTCTTCCCTTCTTCCCTTCCCTTCCCCTCCCCTCCCCTCCCCTCCCCTCCCCTCCCCTCCCCTCCCCTCCCCTCCCCCTCCCCTCCCCTCCCCCTCCCCTCCCCTCCCCTCCCTCCCCTCCTCTCCTCTCCTCTCCTCTCCTCTCCTCTCCTCTTCTCTTCTCTTCTCTTCTCTTCTCTTCTCTTCTCTTCTCTTCTCTTTTTTCTCTTCTCTTCTCTTCACTTCTCCTCCCTCCCCTCTCTTCCTTTTCTTCCCCTCCTGTTCCTTTTCCTTCCCCTCTTCTCCCTTCCCCTCCCCTCCTCTTCCTTCCCCTCCCCTCTTCTCTCATTCCCTTCCCCTTCCCTTTGGTCTCCTTCCCTCCTTTTCCTTCCCCTTCTCTCTCCTCCCCTCCCCTCTTCTCTCTTTCCCTTCCCTTCCCTTCTCTCCCCTCCCCTTCCCTTTTCTTCTTTCTCTTTCTTTTCTCTTCATTTTGATGCTAGGGTTATCACTGGGGCTTGGTCCCTGCATGATAAAGCTACACTTGCAGCAACCACTTGTTGCTTTTCTCTAAGGGGGTAGAAAGGAGAAATAGCTGAAACACTATTCCAACACTTAGGAAGTTTTCCACCTAGACTGAAAGCCTGGGGCTTGAACCTGTTTTATTGTATGTGGTAATGTGTGTGCTCTACCAGGTGAGCCACCACCCAGCTTATCAAAGAGCAAAACAGACAGTTGCTTGGGTGGTTATTTCCTCAAGCATATCATGCCATAAATGTCCCTGTCCTAGATCAAGTATCTTGCTTTACTATATGTTTTAAGCATAGTCATTAATGCTGGGTGGGACACTCATTCAACCATCATTCACAAGCCCCCCAAAATTGTGAGCATCAATCATAAACATCTTTGAGTAGACCACTTTACTGTAAGTAAGCAATTCAGACTATTCAGGCATCAATGTGAGAAAGCAGTGTGAGAAAGCAATGCCCAGAATAGGATCACATCTGAGGTGAATAATCCCACACAAAATCCTTCTCTGTACACTATGAGAAGCTCATGCTGGTGCCAATTATTAGGAGGGAATATAAGAGGGAGAAAGCAGAGACTAGAGTGCGGTGTAGATCTCTGGACCTAGATCTATTATTTTCACAGGACAATCTATTATTTTTCTGTGTGTGGGGAGGGGGGAGAGAGGCAAGAGAGTGATGCCAGGAAATTGGTTCCTCTTATGTCACCTCTCCAGAGCCCTATCCCACTAGAGAAAGATAGAAACAGGCTGGCAGTATGGATTGACCTGCCAACATCCATGTCCAGCAGAGAAGAATTTTAGAAGCCAGACCTTCTACCTTCTGCTCCCCAAAGAGAACTTTGATCCATACTCTCAGAGGGGTAAAGGATAGGGGAAGATAACCAGAGGGCTCTGAATCCCAACTCCACCAGGAACAGAATCATTTGCCACCAGAAATCATTACTGATTTAATAATGCTTGGCAAAACCACAAGATAAGAGGGGTACAATTTCCACACAATTCCCACCCCCATAATTCTGCATCCCTTCCCCTCCTTTGGAAGCTTGCCTGTTCTTCATCCCTCTAGAAGCATGGACTCAGGATCATTATGGGGTATAGAAAATGGAAGATCTGGTTTCTGTAATTGCTTCTCTGATTAATATGGGCATTGATAGGTGGACCCATACTCCTAGCCTGTTTCTATCTTTCCCTAGTGGGCCAGGGCTATGGAGAGGTGGGGCTCTGAGACACATTAGTGAGGTCATCTGTCCAATGAAGTCAGGTTGGTGTCATGGTAGTATCTACAACTTGGTACTGAAAAAGCATTAAAATATAAAGCAGAACAAATTATTTAATAATCAGAAATCTAAAGGTAAAGACTATAGCAGATGAGATTTGAGGTCTCAACTTTGGAAAAAGCTATTAGGTCTATTTTAGGTATATTCCAAGGGGCCATGACTTTACTAATTTTTGCCTGAGCCTGGCAGCTAACATTCAGGTAGACCAAAGCTATGTCTGGGGAGGTGGTGTCAGAGTTGGAAATAGGACTAGAATTCTGGATCAGTGAAGAGAGTAGCTCCCAAATATAGGAAAAAGTATATCAATATTGTTAACTATAAACCTCATTGATTTGATCTGGGGCTCATATTCAGCACAGGAAGCTGTGTAACCTCTGCATCCCTATAGATCTGAGCTTGCTTTCTGTAGTCATAGTTAGGAACATTCTAGACTGCACTCATTGCAGACAGAAGTCTTGTTTTTAGACCATCACTGAAATGGAAGCAAACATGGAAAATGCCAGAGGAATCTAGGGATGGTTTCTCTTATCTGAGAGAGAAGAGGAAAATAGAAAGGACACTCAAATATGGTAATAGGTGTGTGACTTAGAAAGGAACTTAAGGCAGGACTACAGAAAAAAAAGGATACATATTTATAGATTAGATGGTATAGATATAGATGATATAAAGTTAGCCCATACCTGTGACCTTGGAAGAACTACTGCAGTCTCTCTCTTTTTTTTTTGAAGGTTTTTTTTTTAAATTTATTTATTAATGAGAAAGATAGGAGAGAGAGAGAAAGAACCAGACATCACTCTGGTATATGTGCTGCCAGGGTTTGAAATCAGGACCCTCATGCTTGAGAGCCCAGTGCTTTATCCACTGTGTCACCTCCTGGACCACTACTACTACATACAGCTTCTAATGAAGAGAATGAGTACACAGAACTCTGGTGATGGGAACGTTATGGAATTTTACCTTATCTTATAATTTATCTTATAATTTTGCAAATCAATAAAATCACTAATAAAAAAGAAGTGTAGGGTGTACATTCAATTAAATACTTTTCATCAACTTAAAAAGATGGTAATGTGCCCTTTGGAACAGGAGGTGAACATGCTTAATGAAGTAAGTAAGGATGTCAAAAACAACAGCCAGATCACTAGAGAATTGAAACACATGAACTTGAAAAATAAATAAATAAAGTAACCAAAATGCAAACTTGAGAGAAAGGAAGGAAGGAAGGAAAGAAAGGAGGAAGAAAGAAAGAGAGAAAGGAAGGAAGGAAGGAAGGAAGAAAGAAAGAAAGAAAGAAAGAAAGAAAGAAAGAAAGAAGGAAGGAAAGAAAGAAAGAAAAAGAAAAGGGAGAAACTGGTTTCTCTCTCCACTGGAAGTGTCTATGGAAGTAGCTCCCCTCAGAACACATACTTTCCCCTCACTTTCTCCTGCCTGCCTTGGGGATGTAACAGAGACATATCCTGGCAGGAGCCCCTTGGGGGACAAGGGCTTTATTATGGAATGTTCCATGACGTGAGCTCATTTACCCCAAAGGGAATATTTTCCTGTGGGGTACAGGCTGGAGAATTTATTATGTTGGATGACATTCCTTTGTTCCCCAGGGTCTTACTAACTGCCCTTGTTTTAACTTGACCCACCCATGCTCAAGGATTGTCTTTTGGATTGCTTGTGATCATGTGAGCAACAAGGAAAACCTAGGGGATCTGACAGGTAAGACAGCCAGGTTTCAGTCACCCCAGTTGTGGGTTGTGATTTGAGGAGCCTTTCCTTCAAGGCTGCAAACCTTCCTTCTTCTAGCTATAAGCTCCTGTGAGGTACATGCTTCTGTTTAATTTTTTTCAATTTTTATTTAATTTGATAAACAGAGAGAAATTGAGGGGGGAGGGGGAGAGAGAAGGAGAGAGAGACAGGGAGGGAGGGAGGGAGGGAGGGAGGGAGAGAGAGAGAGAGAGAGAGAGAGAGAGAGAGAGAGAGAGAGACCTGTAGGGCTGAGTCACCACTTGTGAAGCTTCCTCCCTGCAAGTGGAACTGGGGGCTTGAACCTGGGTCCTTGTGCATATTAACACATTCACTTAACCAGGTGTGCCATCACCTGGATACCCAGGTAGACACTTCTTTAAGGAAGAACTGAGCTTTATCCAGTTTTGAGCACCTAATGAAGAACTGGAAACATTCTTTGTTCAGGACTCCTCATATGTTGGTGAACTCTTAAGTCATTAGATTACTTTGAACTATGTTCTTCTAAATTACAAAGCCTCATAAAAGGAGTACAAAATTTCAACTGGAAAAATGTTTCACTTGGAAAGTGTGCATGATATGACCCAGGTTGGAGCCCCACTCCCCTAACACACTGGAGGAAGCATTGGTGTTATAATCCCTTTCCTTATCCATCTGTCTGTCTGTCTATCTATCTATCTATCTATCTATCTATCTATCTATCTATCCATCTATCTATTTATCTAATCTATCTTTCTCTTCCACTCTGCCTTCCCTGACTTTATCTAGAAAAAACAAATTAAAAAAACAATATAGTATTAAACTGTATCAGTCAGAAATATGTGCCACAGTAAGTAGGTAGGCTTCTCTGTCATGGGAAGCTTAGTGAGAGAGAAGGGATATGAAGACTGTAGAAAACTTTTATAGATAGACAGAGAGATGGGAGTCAGGAGAAGAGTATGACATTCAAGCTTCCTTCAGTGCAGTGGGGGTTGGGTTCAAACCTGAGTCATACATGGGAAAACAATATCCAACCCAGGTGAGCTATTTCACTGCCCCAAAGCTGGTATATTTTTGAAGAAGTAGATAGAGACTAAGAAGGTATTTACTTGGAGAGGGATATAAAAGATGCAGGAGAAACTAATTCATTCACACTGTTAGAAGGGTTTGTCCATATTCCCATGGCCATGATGACATCTGAGATGATGGCCACTCTGTCCATAGCAGTGGCATAGCAATAGCTGTGTTTCTGCTATGTGACCCTGGCCTCTCTGACATAACTAGTTGGAGCAGAGGTGAATGTTGGGGTGAAACAGAATCAGAGTTATTATCTGTTTCAAGAATAGACCTGAGATTTGGAGGGAAAAAAGGACTCTGCTACACTGATGGTGGGAATGCAAACTGGTGAAGCCCCTTTGGAGGTCTGTATGGGCAATCCTTAAACAAAAATGGAAGTACCTTATAACCCAGTAATACCTCTCTTAGGCATTTATCCAAAGCACATGCAAACACTAATTCAAAGGGACATATGCATTCCTATGTTCATAACTGCATTATTCACAATAGCCAAAGAGTGGAAACAGCCTAAATGCCCTTTAACAGATGGCTGGCTAAAGAAGTTATAGAATATGTATTCAATGAATATTACCTTGCAATAAAAAAATGATACTGTGTCTTTTGTGACAAAACGGATGGAATTGGAGGTAATTATGATCAGCAAAATAAGTAAAAAAAAAAAAAAAGATAACTACTAGTTGGTTTCACTCATATGTGAAATCAAGAGAACTGATACATATGAACTTGTAAACAAACAAACAAACAAACAAAAAACCAGACGCAAACAAACTGTTTCTAAGACTTTGTAAGTACTCTGGTGGTTATCTTTGGGAGGTGGGGGGGTGTATACAGAACTCTGGTAGTAAGTGTGGAGTGGAACTATAGACTGTAATCTCACAGTCTTGTAAGAGAGAGAGAGAGAGAGAGAGAGAGAGAGAGAGAGAGAGAGAGAGAGAGAGAAGAATAGACCTGAGGAACAGAATGGAGCTGTGAATGAGCTGGTCTCTCAGTGACATGGCACTGCTCAGCATCTCCACACACATCAGTTGTCAGATGCTCCTGCATAGTTGGAGTTCTTCAACTTCTCATTGGGTTCCACAAGCTCCAATATCCATCCAACAATGCTTAGTTTTGGTTATGTCGACTTAAGTTGCTTTCCATTATGTTTGACAGTAGAAGTGTAACTAATGAGAAACATGCTTTGTTTCCATTTTCTGAGAGCAGAAGCCAGGAAGGGGTTGCTGATTGGCATTTAGTTTAATTTGCAAAAGAATATTCAGACTTTGAAGTCAGACAGAGACTGAACTGAATCCCATTCCCATTACTTTTCCTGTGATCTTGAGATTCTTTGCTAACTTATCAAAGTCTCTACTTTTTCATCTGCTAGCAGAGCAGTCAGAGAAGGAAGAACTAACTAAATAAGTCATTGAGAAGCTAGCTGGTGGTGCACCCAGTAATGTGTGTATGCTGCCATGCTTTAGGATCAAGGTTCAAGCCCCTGATCCCCACTTACAGTGGAGGAGAAACTTCATGATCAGTGAAGCACTGTAGTAATATTTAACATAATCTGTTTTATTGTGGGTATACTCATGCCTAGTTGAGAATGGGAGAAAGGAGACTGTGTTTGGGTAAGCAATGGGAAGTTAATGGGACTGACTATTTGGGAGTGGGAGAGTGTGAGAAATATTAAGGTCTGCGTTAGTTAGTTAAATGCCAATGATATTCTAAAAACTTAAGTAGAAATTTCATTTAAAAAAAATCTCATTTCTAACTTTCATCCTGTGCTTTCCCTCCCTCCCTCATTCACTCCTTTCTTTCTTTCCTTCCTTTGTTCCCTCTTTCCTTCCTTCTTTCCTCTGTTTCTTTCTCTCTCTCTTTCTTTCTTTCTCCATTTCTTTCTTTCTTCCTTCCCCTTTTTCCTTCTCTCTCTCTCTCTCTCTCTTTCTCTCCTTCTTTCTTTTTTCTACTGCCACCAGGATTATCACAGGTTTGGTGCTAGCCTACAACTCCACCACTCCTGATGGTTTGTTTTTTTTTTCTCTCTGTTTTACTGGATAGGACAATCTGTAGAATTTTCTGCAGTAAATGGTTTGAAATGTTTTTCAGCATCCTGACAGCATCATTTCTTGACTGTTGATTCTAAACATAAAAAGTTTGGCTCATGCTGTGTGACTGCTTTTTTTTTTCTCTCTTTTCTCTGGAAACTTATTTTTATGGTAGTTTTAAATAAAAGCATCAGCCCATAAAATATTGGACATTAGAAAAATTACTTTCACCATAGATAGATAAGTTCTATTCTATGCAGTTTCCCAAACTATATTCTGAGGAATACCAGCATTTCCAGGCATTAAATAAAAAGTGTTGAATAAATAGTGTTCTTGGTCAGATAGCTATATAATGGTGTTCTTGGTCAGACTGGCTTTTTTTTTCTTTCAAAATTAATTTTATTAACTGTACTATTTCCTTTGCTTTGAACATAGTAAAAGTTTTAATTGTTGAGCTCAATTAATTCCCAGGAGCAAACTATGCTAAATATTCTTGATTTTTTTCTCACCCTTCCGGATCCTTTTGGTATCGGAGGATAGTATTCTTTGAAATATAAATAAATACTTCTAGACTGGGGAGATGGCATAATGTTTATAATGTTTATGTAAAAAAGACTTTCATGCTTAAGACTCCGAGGTCCCTGGTTCACTCCCAAGCACCAGCATAAGTGAGAGTTGAGCGGTGCTCTGGTCTCTCTCTCTCTCTCTCTCTCTCTCTCTCTCCTGCGTGTGTTTATCTCTTCATCTATATACCTCTATCAATAAGATAAATAAAATATTATAAAAATTCACTGATACACTCAGTTAAAACAGAATTTTTCAAACATCCCTTCTTTGGTTTGGGAGATGGTGAAGAGGTAATGAATAGGACTGAAATGCCTGAGGTTTTTAGAGATCCCAGGCTCCACCACCCACACCATTAAGTGCCAAAGATGAACAGTGCTCTGACCTTTCTCTCAAAAAAGGAAATATTTTACAAAGAAACACTTTTTTGTGGGTGTTATACTCATGTTTGGAGGTAAAAACAAGCAAAAAAACCCCCCACAATATATCTTCCTTTATAAACGACTTTATTTGTTAAAATCTGGGAGTACTCACATGACACAAAGCTCAAGGACTGGAGTAAGGATCCCTGTTCCAACCTCCAGCTCCCCACCAGGAAGGTGGTCGCTTCACAAGAGGTTCTATCTTTCTCTCCCTCTCTCAGTCTCCCCCTCCTTTCTTGATTTCTCTCTGTCCTATACCACAACAACAGCAATAACAATAACAAAAAGGGCAACAAAAATGGGAAAAATGGCCTCCAGAAGCACTGAGCCCCAGTGATAACCCTGGAGGTGAAAAAAAAAAATCCTAGAGTACTTGAACTGGTTGAAATGGCCACTTTGAATTTATATTATCACACTTTCTCCTATAATGAAGAGAAAAAGTGAAAGCTTGTTCATCAAACATTTGTAAAACTGAGTTAAAAATGAAAACATATTCAGGCCCAAATTTCTTGGATATCTCTAGAGCAAGTAGGAAAAAAACTTTTGCTCTCGATAGGCCCTAGATTGTCAAGGACTAGAATGTTTATCTAATCAAAGTATTTTCCTGTATTTTTTCTTTTTCTAATACCACAGTTATCACTGGAACTCGATGTCTGTGTGGTTCCACTATTTCTGGCAACCACTAGTCTCTCCCTCTTCCTTTCTTCTTTTCCATTTTTTTCTCTCCCTCTTCTCCCCCCCCCCCTCCAGGGAGAAGATGAACATTTACTGGGAGAAAGTAAGGACAGAAAAAGAGAAGAAAGTACAAGCTATGCAGGCATTTCAGACCTGAGACAGAGGAGGTGTATGAAGCTCCTTTCTTTCTTTCTTTCTCTCTTTCTTTCTTTCTTTCTTTTTCTTTCTTTCTTCCTTTCTTTCTTACTTTCTCTCTCTCTTTCTCTTTCTTCCTTCCTTCCTCCCTAGATGAGAGACAGAGATATAGGGAGAGAAAGAGAGATAAGGAGAGATGCCTGAAGCACTTCTCCCTCACTCTTGAAGCTTCCCCTCTGCAGGTGGGAAAATGAGGCTAGAACCTGGGTCCTTACCCATGGTAATATGCACTCTATTGAGTGTGCACCCCTCTGGGACTTAATCTAAGTGTTTTGTTCGCTCTCTCAACTCCCTTTCTGAAACACCACCGACTATGGGGCCGATGAGACTGCACAGAGGTAATCCACCAGCCTTCCATTCTGAGATTTAGAGATCCCAGTTTCAATACCCAGCAACCCCATAATCCAGAGCTGAGCTGTTCTCTGGTCTCTGTGCATTACATTAAAATGTCACTAGGAGCAGTAGATTTGTCACATAGGAACCAAACCCTGGTTATAACATTGGTGTCAATAAAATAAATTAAATAAAAGAACTTTAAAATAAAATACCATGATGTTGATGAAGGTGAATTCAGTGACAAACTGAAATAAGACCTTCTCCATCCTGCTCCTTCCCACTAACTTCTTGCTTCCTTTTCACCTTCTCTGCCAGCCAACCTGTGTTGGATGGACAGTGGATAGCCTCCAAACAAAGCATTTAAAACCTGAGAATTATTCTAAAGATCACATGCTCTTTATATTTAATTCCAGGAAATGCAGAAGAAATGCAGCTACTGAGGACACATCTTGATAGCTATTTCAAACAATCCCCAACAAACTGCAGCTTTTACACAAATAGTAAGCAGTAAGCTGCCATTAAGAGGTCCTGAGTGTCCCCAGACATTCTTGCTCTGGTGCTCAGAATGAAGAAAGCAAATGCATCCATTTCTTCGACATTTCCTGAGATCAGTAGGCAACAGTTTGAGTTCTGAAGATACATCTTAGTGGTGCTTAAAGAAAAACATTTTATTTAGGGCTGTTTTTCAAAAGCAACTAGATTGCTCTTGAACCAGGAGGGAAAAGAAGATTAAAGGAATATATTTTTTCCTCACAGGACAACTTTGAAAATTAATGAATGAATACTTATTAAGCACTCGACTGAAAGGTGAGGTGAAAAATATCAGGCACCATCTCTGTTATTCTGTTCCCAATGTTTATTGGGAACACATAAAAAGCCTGAGCCCTAGGCAGTCTTTTGTCCTCTTGTCTTTGGAGAGAAGCACCCACATATTTCCTTTATCCTGGTGATAAATCAGCATTAATAATTTACTCATTGTGCTGTGGCAGACAACACAAGGCGAAGGATGCAGCACCCCGGGCCTTGGCAGGCTCAGCCCTGCTCTCACTCTGCTTACTGCCTGAGGTTGTTTTCAGTACCACATCAGCACATGGCAAAGGCCCAGCCATCCTGAAAGGCATCCCATGCTTGACTCACGCTCATGGCTTTTGTTTTATTTTTATTTATTTATTGAATAGAGACAGAGAGAAATTGAGAGGGGAAGAGAAGAGAGGGATAGAGAAAGAGAGACACCTGCAGCCCCATTTCACTACTTGTGAAGCTCCCCCCCCAGGTGGGGAGCAGGGGTCTTCAAGCCAGGTTCTTGTGCATGATAACATGTCTCCTCTACCAGGTGCACTACTGCCTGGCCCCACACCCACGGCTTTTGAAGGTGTAATTAACACTTGAGGAGGAGAAGAAAAGGAGGAGGAGGAGGAGAAGAAGAGGAAGAAATAAGAAGAATGAAGAGGAGGAGAGGAGAAATAATAATAATAGAGGAAAGGGGGAGTCTGGCGGTAGTGCTGTGGGTTATGCGCATGTGGCGCAAAGCTCAAGGACTGGCATAAGGATTCTGGTTCCAGCCCCCGACTCCCCATCTGCAGGGGAGTTGCTTCACAGGTGGTGAAGCAGGTCTGCAGGTGTCTCTCTTTCTTTCCCCCTCTCTGTCTTCCCTTCCTCTCTCCATTTCTCACTGTCCTATCCAACAACAATAAAACAACAAGGGCAACAAAAGGGAAAATAAATAATAAAAAATTTAAAAATTTTTTAAAATTTAATAATAGAGGAAAGGAAGGAGAAGGTGAAAAATGGAAAAAGGAAGAAAAAAGGAGGAAGGAGGTGGACTCAGAAGAATGAAAGGGGGCAGAGAGGAGTAAATAGTTTTGGGTTGGGTCAAACTTTAACCTGGTCAGGAAGGAAACATGTTTCCTTCCTTCCTTCCTTCCTTCCTTCCTTCCTTCCTTCCTTCCTTCCTTCCTTCCTTCTTGCCTCCCTTCCTTTCTTCTTCTTTCCTTCCTTCCTTCCTTCCTTCCTTCCTTCCTTCCTTCCTTCTTCTTTACTCCTTTCTTCCTTCCTCTCTTCTTTCCTCCCTCCCTTCCTTCCTTCTTTCCTTCCTTATTTTATTTTTATTTCTTCTCTTCCTCTTTCTTTCTTCCTCTTTTCCACTTTTTCACCTTCTCCTTCCTTTCCTCTGTTATTATTTCTCCTTTTCTCTCTTTCATTCTTCTCCTTATTTCTTTCTTTTCTCCTTCTCCTCATCCTTTTATTCCTTTTCTTTCTTTCTTTCTTTCTTTCTTTCTTTCTTTCTTTCTTTCTTTTCTTTCCTTACTTCTTTTTTTGTACACATGGGACTTCCCTGAACTAGGCCAAATTTTTTAGATAGACAGTATTCTCTAATTCCATTCCAGGTGTTCCACTCCCCAATAAAGTCCCCAAACCTAGATATAGTCCAGGTCCCCTGAGATAGAGCACAGGTTCACCTGTGCCCATAAACTAGGGGAAAAATATATACCTGAAAGCAGAAGTACACAAGAGCATGCAGGGAATACCCCCCAACACTTCATCTGCACTATTCCAGTCTTTAGGTCCATGATTGTTCAACAATTTGTTTGGCTTTGTATGTTAACTCTCTTTTCAGCCACCAGGTTCTGGATGCCAGCAAGATGCTGACCAGACTTCCCTGGACAGACGACCCCATCGATGTGTCCTGGGGCTCCACTTCCTCAGAGCCCCACCCTACTAGGGAAAGAGAGAGGCAGACTGGGAGTATGGACTGACCAGTCAGCACCCATGTTCAGCGGGGAAGCAATTATAGAAGCCAGACCTTCCACCCTCTTCAACCCACAACGACCCTGGATCCATACTCCCAGAGAGATAGAGAATGGGAAGGCTATCAGGGGACAGGATGGGATATGGAGATCGGGTTATGGGAATTGTGCGGAATTGTACCCCTCTTATTCTATGGTTTTGTTAATGTCTCCTTTCTTAAATAAAAAATAATAATAATAATTAAAAAAAAGAAAAGGAAAGCTGTCATAGCACCAGCATTTCCCTTGGTGCCCTGGTTCTCCCAGGTGGTGCACAGGGGCTCAAACCTGGGTCATGCACATGGCAAATCAGGCACCTTCCTGTGTGAGCCATCTCATTCATATCCAGGCAGGGTGTCTCTCTTTCTCTTTTCCTCTCTATCTCCCACCTTTCATCTTGATTTCTCTCTGTCTCTATCCAGTAAATAAGTAATTATTTTTAAAATAATGATGAAATCATCTCCTTTGCTCTATTTTGAGTGGAATCTGAAGGAATCATGTTAAGTGAGGTAAGTAAAAGGGATGACTATTGGATAATTTCACTCATAATTGGAACTTAAGAAACAAGGACAGAAAAGGAAAACACAAAGTAAAACCTGGTCTGGGTGTGGTGTATTTCACCAAAGCAAAAAACTCTGGGAAAGGAAGGTGGGAGAAGGAGGTTGGGATACTGGTTCATGATGGTGGAAAAGGACCTTACTTGGGGGTGAGACAGCTTTAAGGACACCTATCATGGTAAGATAAGAAATTGTACTCATGTACCAACAAGTGTACTGTAAGCCATTAACCCCTCAATAAAATGATGTGAAAAAAAGATTCCAACTGTTTCAAACCAGAAATCATAACCACTGCAGTATACTGATATTAATTCTTTTTTAAATTTTTTATTTATAAGATGGAAACACTGACAAGACCATAGGATAAGAGGAGTATAATTCCCACCACCAGAACTTGATATTAATTCTAAGAATGATCCTTGCCTGATTGTGTGTGGATGGTGGTGGTGGTGGTGAGTGGGTAGATTAGCAAGAATGCAAAGTGATAGAATACAGCTCAGTCAAGAAGATCACACAACTAAAGCCTTCTTTACCCAAGTAAAGGCAGAGACTGGACCAGCAAGATACTGCATTTGGACAGTATACCTGCTTTGCCATGAACATGACAAAAGACCCCAACCACACTGGGAGGAAGCCTCTGGTTTGTGGTATCTTTCTCTTTCTATCTGAAAAAAAAAAAGACTAATTTAGAGCACTGAAGGCCTGGTGATGATCATAAAATAAAAGCAAACACCACTACAACATGTTTTTGGATCTCGTATTTACTGCCTGTGTATCAGAGGCAGACTAAGATGTAAATGTGTCTTCAGGATGAGTCCATGAGATGTGAAAATGGGCTTTTTGCAGAGTTATATCATTTATATAGGGTTGCTGATCTAGACTAGACAAAAGTGAGACTCATTCTTGGCTCTTACCACACTCTTGCTCTTAGCCACTATACTGTGCAGTGTCCCCTGGCCACAGAGCCCACACAATCTTGGGGGGCCTTATCCTCCCTCACATTCCTCATGGCTGAATGTTGTATAAAGAGAGGTGCTGGGCTCTAAGTTGTTTTTTTTTTTTTTTTTTTTTTTAGCATTTGTGTAACTGTGAATAAGAAATAGGATGACTTCATGTTCCAGCTGATTTGAAGCTGAGATTTTTTTTCCCCTCAGATTAACCCAACATACAGCAACTGTGGGCTGAGTTCAAAACAAATCATGACATAAAGTGACTGTGGAACTGACAATTGCAATCTGCAAACTCTTGCTCTAGGGTTATACTAAAACTACCAAAAATGTTGCTTCTTGTGCTCATCTTTTGAGACTCAGCAAGTTGATTAGATTTTTCTTCACTATTCTTCTCTCTCTAATGCAGTACTTTTGGATTCTAGAAATTTTCCAGCACGTAACTTTTTTTTTTCACTTCTCATCTATTGTGACCTTTGCTATTTTAGGTGAGTGAAATTCCATTGAAAGTCTACACTGTGTGCGAATCCTGGGATCACAGCCTAACAAAAGTGGACAGAGAAGCAACTAGTCCACAGAATAAGAATAGCTGGCCTCGTGCGTGGGATGGGTGCACTTGGTAGAGTACAATGTTATCGTGTGCAAGACCCAGGTTCAAGCCCCTGTCCCCACTTGTAGGGGGGAAGCTTCACTAGCAGTGAAACAGTGCTGCAGGTGTATCTCTTTCTCTCTCCCTCCTTATCTCTCCTTCCCCTCTCAGTTTCTCTGTCTCTATAAAGAAAATAAATTTAAAAAATAGAAAGAAGAAAAGTTATCCAAAAGGTAATGGGAGAGTTCCAATAGAAATCTACAACGGTAATAGCTCTTTCTGCAGTAAGAGGTAGTTAAACCCAGAAAGAAAAAGAAAAGAAATATACCCAGTGGTTCCCAGAAGATGGTGGACTGAGAAGCTGCTAGTGGCTTGAGCTCTGACCATATCCTCTGGAAACGGTAGGATTTTCTGCCTTTAGTAGGCCGATCAATAAGGGGTCCTAGTGGTGACACCAAGGAGGTAACTATAACTTAATTTGGGTTAAAAAATAGAGTAGAAAAAAAGAGAAAAAAATTTTTTTCTTTTAAATTATTAGCTCCAAAGTGTACCTCCTCCCCCTCCCCCCCCCCCCATAAACAGTCCCTGGGGACCAGCTCCTAGCAGGCTCCCCTGCTGAGCTTCTTTCTTTACCAGGATTCCCGTCCCACCAGGGAGTATCATTCATTCTAAGTCTAGTCCCTTCTGAAACCTCTGGCCTTTTTTCTTTCTAAGTAGCCAACCGCCCCCCCCCCCGCATAGCTAATTAAATAACTTTTTAAATTTTTTAAATAAAAAACTCTTTCCTTCCACCGCTCTTTTATTACTGTTCTTTTTCTTATCTTTTTCTTTTTCTCTCTTTCTTTTTTTTTTCTTTTTCTCATTCTTGTCATCCTTTCTTCCATAATCCTACAGCTTCCAAAGCCACAAGCCCCATGCCGCACACCACCAAACAGTGTGCTTTCACTGATACACGTTTGGGAATTATTTTGGGGAAGAATTCTGACTCAGAGTGGACTCTCACTGTGAGTATCTCTGCTCAACTTCCCTTCCTCCTTTACCTACCCCTAGAATATACAGTGGATAGTAGGTTTGCATAACTGTCTATTTCAGCTATCCTTGTCTAGTCCTGAGGTTTGTTTGTTTGTTTGTTTTTCTTTCTTAACAATCAGCTGCCACTGCTCACAAGGTTTGAGGTAATCTGGGACAGGGTTTTTTGTACCCTGCTCTATTTTATTATTAATATTATATAAAGGCATACATCTCCCCCCCCCCCTTTAGGTTGATCAGAATTAACTCTTAGGGTATCTTTCATTGCTAGGGTAGTGGGCATCTTATCTATTGTGGGAGGAACTTGTCTCGTTACTCCTACTTCCTCTACAGACTCTCCCCTTCCTCCTCCTCCTAGCTAATAAAAAAATAAAATACAATACAATTAAATTAAATTAAAAATAAAGTAATTAAAAAAACTTTGCTTTCACTGCTCTTTAATTACAGCTCTTGTTATTATCTTTTCTCTTTTCTCTCTCTTGTTTCTTTCTTTCTTTTTTTTATGTTGTCATACACTTCTTCCTTCCTTCTTCTTTGTCTTTCTGAATTTAGGAATTATTTTGGGGAAGAAATCTGACTCAGAGTGGACTCTCTATGTGTGTATCTCTGCTCTACTTCCCTTTCCCCTCTTGTTACCCTAGAATATATAGTGGATAGTAGATTTGCATAACTGTCTATTCTTGCTATCCATTCTTTCTTTTCTCTCTCTTCTTCACTGGGATTTGGTTACTATTTTTTCACGGCCTGGAGACATTGTTTGGCTAACTGGTAGTGATTAAACTGCTTCAATACTTGCTTTAGTTGCTACTGTAATTCCTGAGGTTGGTGAGTGCAATTGTCATGAAGATATTTAGTACAGTGTTGCTTGTACTCAAGACACAACAACTGAGGAACAACAGAGCATAAAAATAAAAAACACATAAATCAAAAAAAGGGTAGGTCAAAAACAAATAAAACTGCTACTCCGATGAATGAAGACAAGAGCCCAGAAGAAACTACAAATCAGCCAGAAGTAACCATAGATAAGAAAAGAATGCAAGCAATAATAAACTTATTAATCACAGAAATGAAAACAACATTGGAGGAAAGGAATGGCAGTATTAGGGAAACAACAGTTGAGACCCCCAAGGGAAATACTGATTATCTTGAGGCAATTAGAGAACTGAAAGCTGAAATAGCTGTAGTGAAGAAAAGATAGACCACATGTTAGGCCACAAAGACAGCATCAATAAATTCAAGAGCATTGAAATCATCCCAAGTATCTTCTCAGACCACAGTGGAGTAAAACTAACATTTAACAACAAACAGAAAATTATTAAAAGACACAGAATTTGGAAACTAAACAACATACTCCTTAAGAACCACTGGGTCAGAGATTCACTCAAGCAGGAAATTCAAATGTTCCTGGAAACAAATGAAAATGAAGACACAACCTATCAAAATATTTGGGACACAGCTAAAGCAGTACTGAGAGGGAAACTTATAGCCATACAATCACATATTAAACACCAAGAAGAAGCTCAAATGAATGACCTTACTGCACACCTCAAGGACATAAAGGAAGAGGAACAAAGGAACCCTAAAGCAACCATAAGGACAGAAATCACTAAAATTAGAGCAGAAATAAACAACATCGAAAATAAAAGAACCATACAAAAGATCAATGAAGCCAAATGTTGGTTCTTTGAAAGATTAAACAAAATTGACAAACCCCTAGCCAGACTCACCAAACAAAAAAGAGAGAAGACTCAAATTAATAGAATTGTAAATGATTGAGGAGATATCACAACTGATACCACAGAAATCCAGAGAATCCTGTGAAACTTCTATGAAGAACTATAGCCACGAAGCTAGAGAATCTGGAAGAAATGGAACAATTCCTAGAAGCATATGCCCTTCCAAAACTGAACGAAGAACTACAAAATCTAAATGTACCAATCATAGACAAAGAAATTGAACAGTTATTAAGAATCTCCCCAACAACAAAAGTCCTGGACCAGATGGCTTCACAAATGAATTCTACAAAACTTTCAGGAAACAGTTAGTACTCAAACTTCTTAAGCTTTTCCATAAGATTGAAGAAACAGGAATACTCTCTTCCACCTTCTATGAAGCCAACATCAACCTGATACCAAAAGCTGATAGGGACAGAACAAAAAAGGAAAACTATAGACCAATATCTCTGATGAACATAGATGCCAAAATATTAAACAAGATCTTGGCCAACCGGATACAGCACCATATCAAAAAGATTGTTCATCACGACCAAGTGGGATTCATCCCAGGAATGCAAGGCTGGTTCAATATCCGTAAGTCAATCAATGTCATTCACCACATCAATAAAAGCAAAGCTAAAAACCACATGATTATCTCAATAGATGCAGAGAAAGCCTTTGACAAAATCCAACACCCATTCATGCTCAAAACTCTACAAAAAATGGGAATAGATGGGAAATTCCTCAAGATAGTGGAGTCTATATATAGCAAACCTACAGCCAGCATCATACTCAATGGACAGAAGCTGAAAGCATTGCCCCTCAGATCGGGGACTAGACAGGGCTGTCCACTGTCACCGTTACTCTTCAACATAGTATTGGAAGTTCTTGCCATAGCAATCAGGCAAGAGAAAGAAATCAAAGGAATACAGATTGGAAGGGAAGAAGCCAAGCTCTCACTATTTGCAGATGATATGATAGTATACATAGAAAAACCTAAAGAATCCAGCAGAAAACTACTGCAAGTTATTAGGCAATATAGCAAGGTATCAGGCTACAAAATCAATGTACAAAAATCAGTGGCATTTCTTTATGCAAACACTAAATCTGAAGAAGACATCCAGAAATCACTCCCATTTACTATTTCAGCAAAATCAATCAAATACCTAGGAATAAAGTTGACCAAAGAAGTGAAAGACTTGTATGCTGAAAACTATGAGTCGCTACTCAAGGAAATAGAAACTGATACCAAGAAATGGAAAGATATCCCATGCTCATGGATTGGAAGAATAAATATCATCAAAATGAATATTCTCCCCAGAGCCATATACAAATTTAATGCAATACGCATCAAAGTTACACCAAGCTTCTTCAAGAGAATAGAACAAACACTACAATCATTTATCTGGAACCTGAAAACACCTAGAATTGCCAAAACCATCTTGAGGAAAAGAAACAGAAATGGAGGCATCACACTCCCAGACCTTAAACTATATTATAAAGCCATCATCATCAAGAGAGCATGGTACTGGAACTAAAATAGGCACACAGACCAATAGAACAGAATTGAAAGCCCAGAAATAAATCCCCACACCAATGGACATCTAATCTTTGATAAGGGGGCCCAAAGGATTAAATGGAAGAAGGAGGCTCTCTTCAATAAATGGTGCTGGGAAAACTGGGTTGTAACATGCAAAAGAATGAAATTGAACCACTTTATCTCACCAGAAACAAAAATCAACTCCAAATGGATCAAAGGCCTGGATGTCAGACCAGAAACAATCAAATACTTAGAGGAAAACATTGGTAAAACACTTTCCCACCTACACCTCAAGGACATCTTTGATGAATCAAACCCAATTGCAAGGAAGACTAAAGCAGAAACAAACCAGTGGGAATACATCAAATTGAAAATCTTCTGCACAGCCAAAGAAACTTTTAAACAAAGAGACCCCTCACAGAATGGGAGAAGATCTTCACATGCTATACATCAGACAAGAAACTAATCACCAAAATATATAAAGAGCTCTGCAAACTTAGCACCAATAAAGCAAATGACCCCATCAAAAAATGGGCAGAGGATATGAACAAAACATTCACCTCAGAGGAGATCCAAAAGGCTAACAAACATATGAAAAACTGCTCTAGGTCACTGATTGTCAGAGAAATGCAAATTAAGACAACACTAAGATACCACCTCACTCCTGTAAGAATGGCATACATCAAAAAGGACAGCAGCAGCAAATGCTGGAGAGGTTGTGGGGACAGAGGAACCCTTTCTGGAAAACTCTCAGAAGGCTAGACATGGACCTTCCATATGATCCAGTAATTCCTCTCCTGGGTTTATACCCCAAGGACTCCATAACACCCAACCAAAACGAGGTGTGTACTCCTATGTTCATAGCAGCACAATTCATAATAGCTAAAACCTGGAAGCAACCCAGGTGCCCAACAACAGATGAGTGGCTGAGAAAGCTGTGGTATATATACACAATGGAATACTATGCAGTTATCAAGAACAATGAACCCACCTTCTCTGACCCATCTTGGACAGAGCTAGAAGGAATTATGTTAAGTGAGCTAAGTCAGAAAGATAAAGATGAGTATAGGATGATCCCACTCATCAACAGAAGTTGAGGAAGAAAATCTGAAAGGGAAACTAAAGCAGGACCTGACCAAATTGTAAGTAGGGCACCAAAGTAAAAGCCCTGTGGCGAGGGGTAGACATGAAGCTTCCTGGGCCAGTAGGGGGTGGGAGTGGGTGGGAGCGTGTGGAAGGGATGGGTTACAGTCTTTTGGTGGTGGGAATGGTGTTTACATACACTCCTAGTAAAATGTAGTCATACAAATCACTAGTTAATTAATATGAGAGGGGGAAAATTAATTGTATGTCTCAAAGTTTTTTAAAACACAGACTGAATATTTTTAATATATAGGCTGTGTATTTGATAGGTGGACTCTCTCAAAAGCCTAGACCAAGTAGATCAGAAGCAACCAATAGCACAGCTATATACAAGATACTGGATACTGTACAGCAAACTATATCAAAAGGACTTTTCAAAGTTAACCCAATTACCAAATAATGTGATGATAACATTAACTATCGATTGTCTTTTTGAACCCTAAGACAGCAGGAACCTCACATCTCCACTATAGAGCGCCTACTTCCCCAAGTCCTGGAACCCTTGGATAGGGCCCACTTTCCCGTATGCCTCTCCCAATCCATATCAAATATTGCATCTGCCGATCAAGACCTAATCAATGCAATGATGCTTCACTTCAGACTGTGTCCAGAGACTTCACGTGTGGAATGACAACCCTTCAGCTTCATTACTCGGGTGAGACCTCTCCTTTCATACTATACTCTAATTCCATCTCAGGTGGTTCACTTTCTAACAAAGTCCCAAAACCTAGATATACACCAGTTTCTGTGAGAGAGAGCATATGTTCACACATATCCATAAACTACTGAAAAATATATACCCGAAAGCAGAAGTACACTAGAGTTTGCAGTGAGTACCTCCCTAACACTTCCTCTCCACTATTCCAAGCTTTGGGTCCATGATTGCTCAACAATTTGTTTGGCTTTGTATGTTAACTCTCTTTTCAGTCACCAGGTTCCAGATGTCATCAGGATGCCAGCCAGGCTTCCCTGGACTGAAGACCCCACCAATGTGTCCTGTATCTCCACTTCCCCAGAGACCCACCCTACTAGGGAAAGAGAGAGGCAGACTGGGAGTATGGACTGACCAGTCAATGTCCATGTTCAGCGGGGAAGCAATTACAGAAGCCAGACCTTCCACCTTCTATAACCCACAATGACCCTGGGTCCATGCTCCCAGAGGGATAGAGAGTCGGAAAGCTATCATGGGAGGGGGTGGGATATGGAGATTGGGTGGTGGGAATCGTGTGGAGTTGTATCCCTCCTACCCTATGGTTTTGTTAATTTATCCTTTCTTAAATTAAAAAAAAAAAAGAAATATACCCAGAAAGAGTATATCGTTCTCTTTTCTTTTTTAACTAATGGAGGAGAGCAAATTAGGAGGCCATAACTGAAAATGATTAATGATGGGACTTCATGATAGAAATTTGACTCTGGCATGAACAGACACACCGTTTTTTTCTGAAGTGTTTGTTTTCTCATCAAAGTAGGAGGTTGCACTGAATAGTCTCCCAGATCCCATCCAACATCAAATTCTGTCACTATGACCTGGAATGATACTTTTCTAAGTCAGTTCTGTGACACATCCAGTATCTATTCTGTCTTTCAGTGTGTCATCAGGGATATATTGCAGTCGTTACCAGCTCGTGATAGACGACACCAAAAATAAAGCACACTGAGATTGAAGTTTGTCCTGTTGTCTGTCTAGAGGAGTATGACCACTGACCAACATCTGACAGCTATCAGCAGGAAGATTTAACAGGTTGTTCTGACACCTATTTAGTTCCCGGATTAATGGGTGATTTCTGTAGCTCATAGCATCTTTTCTTTTTAGGATGTCTTAACACATTCAGTTGATCCTAACCATGTACAAGTTGTTTGCTCATGACTGGAGGAAAGCCAGGCAAAGAAAAGTTGAGAAAAGAAAGGTGAGAACATGGAGGATATAGCCCCAGTCACACAGGTGACCTCACAGATGTCAGGGATCAAGGCAGAGCCAGGAATCAAGTCCAGGTCAGCACCCAGGAAATGGTGAAGACAAGGGTGATATTCAAGAAACAGATGGGATAGGCAGAGTACCCACCAGTCTTGAAAGGGAGGCAAGGCCACTCAAAGAGCAACTCCTTTCAGACAGGTCAATTTCAGAGAATTTATTATTTTTTAAATATTATTTTAATGAAACAGAAAGGGCAGGGAGAGAGAGAGAGGGGCACTGATCAGCTCTGGCTAGTGGGGATTGAACCTGAGACCTTACGGCCTCAGGCATGGAAGTCTATTGCAGAACCATTATGCTGAGTTTTAAAGGATTTCTTTTTTAAAAATAATTTTATTGGGACTAGGCGGTGGTGCACCTGGTTAAGCACTCACATTAAAGTGCAAAGGTCCTGGGGATTCAAACCCCTGGTCCCACCTACAGGGAGAAAGGTTCACGAGTGGTGAAGCAGGCCTGCAGGTGTCTCTCTGTCTCTCTCCCTCTCTATCTCCCCTGCCCTCTCAGTTTCTCTCTGTCTTTATCTAATAAGTAAATAAATAAGATTAATAATAATTATTATCTTTATTCATTGGATAGAGACAGCCAGAAATCAAGAGGGAAAGGGGCGATAAAGAGGGAGAGAGACAGAGAAAGGCCTTGTAGCATTGCTTCATCACTCACAAAGCTTTTTCCATGCAGGTGGAGGCTGGGGGTGGGAATTGGGGGGTGGCTTAAACCTGGGTCCTTGTGCTTTGTGACACGTGCACTGAACCAGTGTGTGATCACCCAGCCCCTCAGAGCATTTCTAGGGCTAGTTCAGAAAACAAAGAAAAGCCAGCCCTAGCATCCATGCAGAAGAATTGCCAAGAGGAGCCCCTCAGTCATTGCTTTACAGTAAATGTACGCTGACGGCTATGCCAGGTGCTACTCTTGGTCTTAAGGATTCAGCAGCGAGTCAACTAGACAAAACGCTCTGTTCTCTCAGAATTTAAATCCTACTCGTATGTTTAAATTCACATAGCACTGGTCTCTATGGAAGATACACTCCCGTGTAAGATAGATTCCCTGGAGAAAGTTCTGGTTCAGATTTCAGTGTCAGGGAAGAAAGACTGCAGCTATGCATGATTTACCTTCTCACATCTAAGCCCTTCCTACCCCACTCAGGATGAAAAGATACAGAATTCTCTCCTGAACCTTCTTTGAAGTGTGCCTGAAATACCTAGTGGTCACAAATGTGGGTTCCTATATCATTAGCAATGGAATCTAAACTTTATGATTCACACCTGTTCTCTCATCTCCCAGCAGCTCTTTGTCCTTTGTGGAGTGGGTAGCTTCTTGCTACTCTTGACAGATTCTCAAAGACTAAAACTTAGACAAAATAAATCAGGTTGGCCAAAGGATGCATTTGATCTTCAGGACCAATAAGGATCCTCCAGAGTTGGGGAAGCTCCTGACATTTTTTCTAAATCCTGTTAGTTATTACAATTTCATTCCAAAGTTGCCACCCTATCCAGTGGCTATACTGAGAGAGCCTAAGCTGGTGAGTTCCTTCAACTCCCAGTGCTGACCAAGCACTGCCCTGTCCAGGCTTAGGGCAGCCTCCTCAGTCATCCATGCCTCCACTGCCCTTCTGACCACTGGCTTTTCAGAACAAAGCCCTTCTGGTCTTTGGTAGAGTGGTCAGGGATTCTTGTTGCTTCCCAGTTACTATGGAAACCCCCCTCAGCAAATAAATATTTAGATAAGGATGAAGAAACAACCCCCACCACCCTCCAAAGGCTGTGTGTGATTTATTTAATGCTGAAAGTATTTAGGCATAGTGCAGAGTAAAGTTTCAGGACCACTTGTCAACTCTTTTCAGAAGGAATGTTGCTGTCTGAGCAACTTCCCTTCTCTCCTTGGCTCTCTCTTCTCCTTCCTGTTTATCTTCTCTTCCCCTCCTGAATTTCTCTCTCTCCTTCCTTTCCTTTCTAAGTATTCTCTTCTCTCTCCAATTTGTCCTACGAACAACTTTCCTACCTTCTGTTATGTGGGACTTACCTTCTTCCTTTCCTCTTACTTTTTCCCCATTGCAAAGCAGCTTATTCTAGACAACTAAGTCTCTAGGAAGCTCTTTATTTTATTTTATTTTATTTTATTTTGGGGGTGATGAGGTGCATCACCTTTGTTTATACACATGTATAGTTTGTCCATTTTACATAGCAGGTGTCTGCCACATACTCTTGTCCCTGCCCCTCAGCTTCAAGGACTCTGAACCCCCTCTCTTCCTACGCTCCCATTCCCTTCCCTTCCCAGAATCCCCTGCTTTGATTCAGTATATAACCCCTGCTAGTGCAGGTTTTGTTTTGTGTTCTCCCTTTCTCATTCTGTCTCTCAAGTTCAGACTCTGGTCCTAGAGACTTTGAATGACAGGAGCCCTGGTCCCTTGGCAACCTGTCCCAGTGCAGGCCTGTGGCCAAGACCCACTTCCGGGGCCTGCTGAGCAGTCCTCCTGGCAAGGGCACAGATGGTGGGTGATGGAGTCCGGATGCCGAGACTTAGGGCAGGTCAAAACAATGATCACTCAAGTGTGAACTGTGCTAATTGCTGAGGACAAAGGGAAAGCTGGGTCCCAGAAGAATCCACCTCAGGGGGAGGGCCACAAGCAAGGAGTGTCTTTTGGTGCTCACTGATTCACTGTAAAAATCTTAGCTGATGCTTATCTTTTATATTATTTTTTTATGCCACCAGGGTTACTGTTGGGGTTTATTGACCAATTCACTGCTCTTGGTGTCCATTTTTTTCACTGCTCCTGGTAGCCTTCCCTCCTCCCCTTTTTCCTTTCTATTTTGATAGGACAGAGAGAACTTGAGAGGGGAAAGACAGATAGAGAGGGAGAAAGACAGAGACACCTGCAGAACAGTTTCACATCTCATGAAGCTTCTCCCCTTTAGCTGGGAAGTGGGGACTCGAACCTGGGTCTTTGCTCATGGTAATGTGTGCACTTAATCAGATGTGCCACCATATGCACCACTCCCCCAAGCTTTTAGACTGCCTGTGCTTTACTTCTTATTTTGTAGATGCAGAGACTGTGTACTGCCTTTTCACCCCAGCACATACAACTTGATTTTGGTATGCTTTCCTAATGGTGGAGATCTTTTTCTTAAGAGGCCTTTCCTTTTAAACATCTCAGGTAGAGAAACAGGCATACAGGGACTCACATATATAAATATGGACAGTGTGTGTGTATGCCCACCTTTTGTTGTAAAATAAAACACAGAAGCTGAAGAATTTACAATTACAAGGAAAACACCCTTGAATTCCTGAAGTTCAAAACAATCCCTTGAATGTCCTCTACCTGGACCTCTTTCCAGGTCAAGCACCATAGTCCCTTTAGATATAACAGCTACCTGATCTTTATTTTAATTCTGTCCTTGCCTTTATGGTTATGGCTTATATCTTAACCATATCCTGTCCTCTTTCTTTCCTTCCCTTCCTTCCTCTCTTCCTCCCTACACCCTCTTTTCTTCCTTTCCTCCCTCTATTGGTTTCTTTAGCTTCTATGGTTTTGCTGGTACTTTCACCACTCCTAGAGGATTCCACTTTTTTTCTCTAGATAAAAGGAGAAAGGCAGAGAGGGAGAAAAAGACTCACAGGGAATCCATCATTCATGAACCTTCCCCTTTGCTTGGCGCTCCCATGTGGTGGTGTAGAAACTGGAACCCAATCTTCCTTCATGGTGCACTCTACTGGATGAGCTAGCATCTGGCCCCAACAACTGATTTTTATTGCAGGTAAACTCAGTACACCTATGCCTATCTGTATGTACTGCGCGTGAGCTACTTTTTAAGATGTAAAGTGTGACTTATATAATTTAACATGCAGAGGCCTTAAATGTTTGGATTTAAGCATAGGCCTAGAGTTTGATGCATTCTGAAAATTGTGCATTCTCCTATCACCACCTCCAAAAGTGAACTTTTACAGTATTTATTTATTTATTATGATTTTTTAATGACAGAGTATGCTCAGAGCATATACAATGGTACAATGCCAGGTAGCCAGCTCATGGTCTTACTCATGCAAGCCCTACTCAAATCTACTTAATAGACACACTGGCTACAGATTTTGTAAGCTATGCTTTATTTATTTATTTATTTTTGGTCTGGCAGTGGCATACCTGGTCGAGTGCACATTATCATGAGCAAGGACCTGGGATCAAGACTCCTGTCCCCACTTGCAGGAGAAAGCTTCATAAGCAGTGAAGCAGAGCTCTGGATTTCTATCTATCATCTATCTATCTATCATCTATCTATCTATCTATCTATCTATCTTTCTCTCATGTCCCTCTCAACTTCTCTCTATCTCTATAAAAATAAATAAAAATATTTTGTGCATCTCATTTAGTATGTTGAATTTACTGTTGCAAAATCACTTGCTCTGTTCTAGCTCCTACGCTATTTAATATTTACATCAATGACTTCCCAAAAACTTCTTCAAGGAAGTTCATCTACGCTGATGACATCTGCTGTGCAACTCAGGCATCCAAGTTCGACATCCTTGAGGAAACACTCACAGAAGACATGTCTCTGATATCTGATTACTGTAAAAAATGGCAACTAATCCCTAGCACTGCAAAAACGGTATCATCTGTTTTCCATCTACACCATGCCTCGGCCTCGCATGAGCTTAATGTGCAGCTTGGCGATACGAGAATCCGGCATGAAGCCCAGCCAGTCTATCTTGGCGTTACTCTCGATCGCACGCTGTCATTTCACAAACATCTCATAAAAACTGCAGCAAAGGTGGGCGCGAGGAATCACATCATTGCAAGACTGGCCAGCTCCTCATGGTGCGCGAGCGCTTCCACACTACGATCATCATCTCTGGCATTATGCTATTCCACTGCAGAATACTGTGCCCCAGTATAGTTCCGTAGCCCCCATGTCCACTTGGTCGATTCCAAATTATATTCCTCCATGAGGATAATTTCTGGAACCATCCGTTCCACCCCGTTCCATGGCTGCCAGTTCTTAGCAACATCGCCCCGCCAGATATTCGTCGGGATGCGGCATCATCTAAGTTCATTTCCCACGTCTACGCTCGACCGGACCTGCCAATATACGCGGATATCTTCGCCCACCCTGTTCAACGCTTGACATCTCGTCACCCAATCTGGTCCCCTATGCCTACACTGAACTTCTCTGTTCCAGTTTCTTGGAAACAGAGCTGGCAGTCAGCTGAGGTAAAGAACAAACACCTCATCACAGACCCCTGCAAGCGTCAACCCGGCTTTGACCTAGCATGTTATGATTGGGCTCTCCTCAATTGGTATCGAACAGGCCATGGCCGGTGCGCCGCTATGTTCCATCGCTGGGGAGCCAGAGACGACCCGAACTGCCCCTGCGGCTCCAGACAGACTATGACCCACATAGTCAACGACTGCCACCTCTCCAGATTCAAAGGAGGTCTCGAAACTTTACATCAGGCTCAACCTGATGCTGTTGACTGGCTACGGAAGAAGGGCAAACGCTAGAAGAAGAAGAACTTGCAAATGTACTCCTACTTGCTTTGTTGAATTTTTCAGTATTTATCATATTTCCCTCATGGTGTTGGCAATTTGGTATTATTTTTTTCCCTAAAATATTTGGTATACTCTAGTAGCAAATATATTTGGACATGGAGCTTTCTTTATGGACAATGTTTAACTACTAATCCTATTTCTCCAATTGACACAAAACTATATTGTTTATATATTTCTTTTGATAATTTCTTTCAAAAGTTTGTCCAATTCATCTAAATTGTTAAGTTTATGGGTGTAATGTTTTAATCCCCTTATATATTTTATATCCATAGAATGTTTGATGTTGGAATTTGATGTCTGGTATTGGTAATTTGTGTTTTCTCTTTCTTTCATTTTTTTATGATTTGTCTAACTAAAGCACTCTCTCTCTCTTTTTCCTCTCTTTAGCCATAGCTCAGTTCTACTTTATAGTGGGGCTAGAAGGTTGAACTTGGGACCTCTGGTGCCTGAGGCATGAAGTCTGTTGCAGAAACTATAATACAATCTCCCCTACCCCCCCCCACCTATCTTAATTTCAATAACATTTTCAAACAGCTAAGTTGGTTTTATTCCTCTGTTGCTTTTCTTCCTTCTTTTTAATATTTTCTCTTTGTTACGTTTTATCCTTACTTCAGTTTTAATTTGATTCTTACATGAAGCTTAATTTTATATACTTCTTTATTCTGTATATAGACTCTTAGTAATTAATTTGAAAACTCTTTAAAAAATAAGAAATTGTGCAGTTGATCAGGGAACATTTTTCTAAAACTGCTTTCTTGATATCGTGCATATTCTGATATGCAATACTTTTGTCTTCATTTAGTTCAAGATATCTTAGCCTATTAACTGTTTAGTAGCGTGTTCATTTAGAATGTTGGAGATTCTTTATGTTTCTATATTAATATCGATTTATGGCTTAATACTTTTATAGTCAGAGGATGTACTTTGGATGAATTAAATAAACTTTAATATATTGTGACACATATTGTTCTATCTTGGTGAATGATCCTTATTATTTGAAAAGAATATATAATCTGATATATTACTGGGTGATATATTTAATAAATGTCAGTTAATTTAAGTTAGTTGATATTGATTTCCTTTTTCTTTCTTTCTCCATCTCTTGCCTTTTTGCTTGAACTACAACACTGCTGTGCTCTGGTTATGGTGACCCTGGGGGCTGAACCTGGAAACTCAGGCAGAAGTCTTTTGCAAAACCCTTATGCTGTCTCCCTGGCCAGCTTTTGTTTTTTAATGTTCCATGTACTTACTCATTTTCTATCCACTCTTTCTATTGATGCCGAGGGTGGAGTGTAAAACCTCCAAGTATAATTATTACTCGGTCTCTATTTCTGCTTTGAGTTCTTTAAGCTATTGCTTCCTATGATCAGAAAGTCTTATTTTTGTTGTTGTTGCTGCTGTACATTTAGAATTAATGCATCCACTTGATCACTTGATCCCTTCTCATCATGAAACATCCTTTTTCAGCTCTGATTGTACTTATTGTGCTCACATCTGCTTTGTTGTTGGTACTGTCATTTTACATCTTCTTTTAACTTAAAAAAATATTAGTGATTTAAAAATATTAGTGATTTACAAATTATTAGTGCTTTAAAAATTATTACTGATTTAATAATGATTAACAAGATTGTAAGATAGGGATACAGTTCCATACAGTTCCAACCAATAGGGTCCCATGTCCCACTCCCTCCATTGGAAGCTTCCCATTCTTTATCCCTCTAGGAGTATGGACAAAAATTCTTTATAGGGAGCAGAAGGTGGGAGGTCTGGCTTCTGTAATTACTTCTCCATTGAGCATGGATATTGGCAGATTGATCCATACTTCTAGCCTGTTTCTATCTTTCCTTAGTGGGGCAGGGCTCTGGAGAGGTGAGATCTCAAGACATATAGGTGAGGTCATCTGCCCAGGGAAGTCAGGATGCCATCAAAGTATGGGCTGCAACTTGGTGGCTGAAAGACAGTAAAATAGAAAGCAGGGCAATTTTTTTAATAAACAGGAACCCAAAGGTAAGAATAGAGTGGATGAAATTATGAGCCTTCATGTGGAAAGAGCCACGAAGTCCATTTAGGTATATCCTAAGGAGCCCATGACTTTAGTAATTTTTGCCTGATCCTGATAGCTAACATATAGGTAAACTAGAAATTTTTTCTGGGAAGATGGTGTCAGAGTTGAGGAGAAAGCTGTATTAGGGCAGATAGTAGCTCCAAAGCATGAGGAAAACATATAAATACCATTGACTATTTACTGTTTACTCTGTTAATCTAACCTAGGGCCCATATATATTCTTATTTATCACAGGTGTCTGTGTGACCTCTGAGTCCCTGTCAGTCTGAGCTCACATTCAATGGTCACAGCTGGGAACATTCTAGGCTGAACTAATTTCAGGATCAGTCTTCCTTGAGTGGCAGAGCAGACTGACCCAGCCTTACTTCAGAACATGGGACAGTCCCTACCATTGCTGCTCTACATTGTGGGCAAGGTCCTGTAGAGGCCCACAAGAGAACTTATGACTATGTTCCTGATAGAAGTGATCAGTGATAGTGGAGGGAAGTATCTATCAGAGGACTAGGCCTCTCATTTCTATGTGGGAATCTAATGATTCCCTGACTAGAGCCCCAGATGATGGTTTGGCTGACAGTAACCAAAAAGGCCATCAAATGAGCCAGTCTCTTGCCCTTATCCAATTTCTGTAGTCCTTTCTTTATCTGACAAGGTTAGACTTTCTCCCAGTTATTAAATTCTCAGTGTCATTTGTTGCATCCAAACTGCTTTCAGGCTTATGGGATCTTGCTTCAAGTTGGGGAGGGAATAGACCCAGGGTTTAAGTAGGATCTAGGTTAACCTTAAGCTTTACTGCATTTTACTTGTTTGATTATTGCAGTAGAAGTTGCCATAGGGGATTATAATTGCCCTTTACTTGATATCTACCTCTTTATAGGTGTTCGTTTCCATGGCATATTTTCCTTTATCTTTCATTTTATTTTACTTATTTATTTAGACTGAGACAGTAAGAGAGGCAGGGAGAGAGAGACCACAGCACCAAAACTTCCCTCATTGTGGTGGGAGCTGTGCTATAATCACACACAGGGCAAAAGAGTGCACTATCCAAGACACAGCTCTATTCTATTATGTCTTTTTGTTTGAAACTAGATTTCCTATAAATAGAATTTGGTTATTTTTTTTAATCCAGTGTTAAAATTCTACTTGTAAACTGAAGTGTTTAGTCTATACATTTTCCTATGGATAGTCTGCAATTTGCTGTTTGCTCTGTGTTTATCCCATCTAAAAGCTATCTTTCTTAGTCTTTTCATTAGGGTGAACTGACTATTGCCAAATAGCCATGCTTTTGTTTGTTTGCTTGTTTTGTTTTTTTATAATTGGGACATAGCATACCATTATTTCATTGCTCTTGATCCAACTTTATCATTCACATAGAGTCAGAGAGACACACTACCAGACAAAGTGCTTATATCTCTATGCAATTTTGATCAGTTGCACTAGAAGTTATGCCTATATATTATTCTATCTTTAACATGTATATGTTACTGAATAATTTAGCTTATATTAACTATACATGCTATATATTTACCTAGTTAAAGTTTGCTCTCAAATAGTATGATACTTTACAGACAATGGAAAAAGTATCACAAGACTAGAGATAGAGCTCACTGGGTAGGGTAGTTGCCTTGCTGTGAACAGTCCAGTGACACTCAGATGTCCAGGTCACTCAACTGCTGGTGGAAGCATTAGAGGGAAGCTAATGACAACAGAGTAAGACCTCAACCCCCAATTAGTGGATCACACATGACTTAGTTCCCTGAGAAATGCAAGACATGGCTGTTCAAGATGTAAATAAATGGAATTACACAAAACCAAAAAGCCTCCACACATTGAAAGCAAACTAAGCAAAGATAATCAGTAAGTGGGAAAAGACATTTGCACATCACAAAGGAGACAAATGACTGATGTCAAACATCTATACAGAATCAGTGCAGATGTACAAAAGAAGCAAAAATAACCCAATGAAAAAGTAGACCAAAGAACTAAACAGTTTTCTAAAGAAGAGATACACATGGTCCACAGACACATGAAGAAATGCCCCACTTATTAGAGAAACGCACATTAAAACTACACTGAGATACCATCTCACACCTGAGAGAATGGCTTACATCTCTCTGAAAATGATAGGTGTTAGGGAAATGGTTGAGAAAAAGGGAACTCTGCCACACTGATTGTGGGAATGTAAACTGGTGCCTTCTCCCTTTGGAAGACTATATGAGGAGTGCTTAAACAAATAAAAATGGAAATAACTTATGATCCAGCAATACAACTCTTAGGCATTTATCCAATCGACACTGCAACACTAATTAGAAGGGACACATGCACCAGTATGTTCATAGCTGCATTATTCACAGTAGCTAAAGAATGGAAGCAGTCTAAATGCCCTTTAACAGATGACTAACTAAATAAGTTATGGGATATAAGTATTCCATGGAATACTACTTTGCAATCAAAAAAGATGAGATTGTATCCTTTGGGACAAAATGAATGGAACTGGCTTAATGAAATATCCAAGAGATGAAAGACAACTACCAAATGGTCTCACTCATATGTGGAATATAGAGTTCTAATTCACATGAACTTGCAAAAAAAACCAAAACAGACAAAAAATGAAACAAAAAACCAAGCAGGCAAACTGTAAGACTTGTGAGAACTCTGGTGGTTATCTTTGGGAGATAGGAGGAACTTTGGTGGTAGGAGGGGTGTGGAACTCTACAGTGTAATCTTACAATCTTGTAACATACAGTTATTAACCAATACAAATTAAAATTAAAATTAAAGAAGGTGTGGTTGTCCAATGCATGACATGTCTCCTGCCACTAGGGCAACTAAGGTCCAAGGCAGATGAACAAGATGACAAGGAGTATACAAGTACAAAGACTGTTTACAATGGGTGGGGTAGAGTCCTTGCTAACTCTGATGTCTTCAGCAATTTTTCTAACTTTCCTTACTCAGCTTCCTCCTCTGTAGAGAGAGAATGATGGTAGATACTTTACTACACATAGGAGACATTTATGAAAATGATAAATGTGAAAGTTCTTTGTCCATGAAAGACAATTGTCTCCTTTCTCTGTCTGAAATGATGCAACTTGGTTTGGGACTTTGATCAGCCCAAGAAGACTGTGGGTTTCTTCAGCTGATACTGCTATTATCATTGTCATCACCACTTGCCAGTGATGTTGCTCTGGTTGTTCTAGACTTTGTAAAACTGAAGTGGATAAAACTGCTAAGTAGCTAAATGAATTCCTGGTGATGTTGACAAACAGCTTTCTCCACGATTTAATTTGTGGGTCTAGTGACACGGACCAGATCAAAGGAGTGGCTCTGAGTTAATGCATAACAAATTAATGCTGGATTAATTTGCCACAAAACAAATTGGTGTTTATAAGTTTGTGGCTGTAGGAGCAATTGTTCCACCCTGTGCATTCACTAGCACTCTCTCCCTATCTCTCTCTCCCATGCATGTTATATTATTTTCTGACCACCATAGCCATGCTAATGAGCTAAAAGTCTTCCCAAGGGGGGTTTGCAGATCAGGATGATGCCCCTTGGAACAACTTTTAAAGCACCTAAATGGAAAATCACATTACGTGCCTGCACACTGTCAAACAAGTTAGCATTCACATCAGCCTGCATATGCATCTCTTGTTATGGTTGATGAATTAGACTAAAAAACATGGAAGGAGAACAAAGAGTATTTACTCCATCTAAAGGCCATTCTTGAAGCTTGCTCATTTGTCAGATTCTGGTTTTTGAAGATATGCAGCAGCCTCTAAACACATGTTCCCAACTGCACTTGCAAAGAGGAGGAAAAAGCTGAGGTGCCAGCTTGACCATCACCAACTCTAAACCAGTTTCCGCTTCTTTGCTGGCTCTTTATCTCAAAGGGGGTTTCTGCTACATTTTCCAGCTTTAATCCCAGCAAGAAAAAATGGGAAGAAGAAACATCTGATTTCTGCTATGTGTTGTAGGGTCCTTTAAAAGGCAGCCTCCGCATGATCTTGGTAACATGACAAGTTACGGTACACAAGGTTGAATTAGCCTCTTTGGTAAAAGACATCTCAACATCATGAGTTCTTTTTGAGTGAGTGCTCAATTCTGTGCCACCTTTTCATTTGCTCCTGTGTCTTTATTACCAGTGTTGGTCAATGTGGTTGTTACCTTGTCCGAAGTTACTTCCTGGGTCTTAGTGGTTGTGGACCTGTTTGAATGTACATGTTAGTACATACAAGGATTCAGGTTCAATTCCCTGGTCCCCACCTGCAGGGGGAAGCTTCACAAGTGGTGAAGCAGGTCTGCAGGTGTCTACCTTTCTCTCCTTTTCTCTATCTTCCTCTCCTCTCTCAATTTCTCTCTGTCCTATAAAAAAAAATAATAAAATAAAATGGCCTCCAGGAGCAGTGGATTTGTAGTGCAGGATTTGCACCCCAACAATATCCCTGGAAGCCAAAAAAGTAAAAACCAACTATGGCATCTTTTGTCTGTACTATTCTAATGTGAGGGCTTTAAGGATATACCCTTCAACAACACATCCACTGCTGTCTAATTTTGTTCTTACTTGATAACACATAAGCCCAATAAAAGCCTGAAAAGCCTCTTCAACTAGAGAAATATATATATATATATATATATTAATATGGAGATGCTTTCCTGATCCTTGACCTGATAAGAAAGAATTATTTAGCCTTCCTTGACTGTGAAGGGAAATTTGAGTCATCCATAGAAGTCTCTCTCTACTCAAAATCATTTATTTCCTCCAACTTCACTGGTAGGTCTCTATTTTATGTCATTTTCCAGCCCTGATCCATACTTGTAGCAATCAATGTTTTAAAACCACACATTTTGTACCTTTACTATGCTTTCTTGATTATTTCTTTACTTTTCATTATTTTATTAATGTGTTTTGTTTTCACATGATAATGAATGTATTCTCATTATGGCCCCACATGGTAATTTTCAGTAGCCTTGTGTAATAAGGTAAGAAAAACTGATGCTCAAAAATGACTGAGAAGTTTGTCCAAATTTATACAACTAGAATATGGTAGAATAAGACAGGAGTTCAATGCTTACATGACAAGTCCACTGCTCCTGGTAGTTATTTTCCTTATTCCCCTACTCTCCCATTTTTTTATTTGATAGGACCAAATTTATTTGATAGGACCAAGTGGGAGGGTTGGAGAAAATAGAGAGGGAGAAAGAAAGGGAGACATTGTACTGCTTCATCATTTGTGCAGGTGGGAATCAGGGACTTGAACTCAGGACTTTTCACATGGTTACATGTGTGCTAACTGGATATGCTACTGCCTGTTTCCTTCTTAAATGTATTCTGATAGTCTTTGAATTTTGGCTTTAGATAAAACCTGAAAACCAAACTGAGCCAAATTCCTTCTTGGATAAACTGGAAAACCCAAGCCAGAGAGAACCAGCCCATAGCACCATCCCATTGCTTTTCAGTCAAGTTGGGGAATCAGACTCACTCTTCACAAGGGCAACTCTGACTTTGAAGCCAGAGGGGGGGAAAAATAAAAGATAAGTTTTGGGGGTTGCATAAATCCCTCTCTTCAGGAACAACACAATAGACCCCTTTGTGGGCCCCCCATAGGACCTTGCCCTCAACTTGGATCAATAATGGTAGAGAATGTTCCATCCTCCAAAGGGAGGCTGGACAACATACTCTATGCTACACCTGAGGAAGGTGGGTCTTGACATTGGGGCAGCTTGGAACATTCCTACTTCTACTTATGACCACAGAATGTGAGCTCAGATCTACAGGGATACAGAGGTCACATAGGCTCCCAAGCTGATATGGGCCCCAGATCACATCAAATCGATGGGGTTTACAGTCAACAATATTTATACACCTTTCCCATATTTGGGAGCTATTCTCTTCCCTGATACAGCTTTCTGGTCCTTCTGCCAACCACAACACCACCTCCTCAGACAGTAATTAGGATCCACCTGCATATCAGATTTCAAGCTCAGGCAAAACAAAACAAAAAAACACTAGTATAGCTACAGGCCCTTTGGAATATAACTAAAATATGTCTATTAGCTATCTACAGAACGGAGGGCCCCCCAATTCTTCATCTGCATTATTCCTATTACAGCCTTTAGGTCCATGATTGGTCAACAATTTGTTTGGCTTTGTATGTTAACTCTCTTTTCAACCATGAGGTTCCAGATGCTAGCATGATGCCAACTAGACTTCCATGAACAGACAACCCCACCAATGTGTCTTGGAGCTCTGCTTCCCCAGAGCCCTTCCTGACTAGGGAAAGAGAGAGACAGGCTGGGAGTATGGATTGACCTGTCAATGCCTATGTTCAGCGGGGAAGCAATTACAGAAGTGACCTTCAACTTTCTGCATCCCACAATGACCTTGGGTCCATACTCCCAGAGTGCTAAATAGGAAAGCTATCAGTGGAGGGGATGGGATACAGAGTTCTGGTGGTAGGAACTGTGTGGAATTGTACCCGTCTTATCCTATGGTTTAATCACTGTTTCCTTTTTATAAATAAAAAATTGAATAAAAAAATTTATTCAGGTACAAGACTCCCTGAGTTTAGGGAGTCCTCTTTTCATTTGCTATCTTCATCATACACTCAAGCAATCCTGCCATTAGACCTGGGCAAGAAGGGTCCAATTAAAACAGCTCATCTGGATAGTGTGGTGGATTGCCATACATGCAGCCCAGTTTCTAGCTCAGTTCCTATGTCAGTGGAGGAAGCTTTAGTTCTCTCTCTCTCTCTCTCTCTCTCTCTCTCTCTCTCTCTCTCTCCCTCTCCCTCTCCCTCTCCCTCTCCCTCTCCCTCTCCCTCTCCCTCTCCCTTCTCCCCCTCCCCCTCCCCTGTGTGTGTGTGTCTGTGTGTGTGTGATCAGATTAGAGCAGTGAAGCCCCAGAGATGACAAAAAATAAGTAAATTAAAATAATCCCACACTGGGCAGTGGTACACCCAGTTGAGCACATATGTTATAGGGTGCAAGGATCTGGCTCCAATACTCCAGTCCCCACCTGCAGAGGGAAACTCTGCAAGCTGTAAAGCAGAACTGTAGATATCTCTCTTCCTCTGTTATTGTCTCTAAACAATAAATAAATAAATAAATCCCCTTTGCTTTAGTGGGTGGGCTCCACATACCATGAATGTAAATAAAAATAAAAGACACACTTGAATACTGCTGTTCCTAATGCTGGCTCAACTTGAGTGACAATCTCAACTTCTTCTGTGGAACTGGTTCTGCTGAGGCATTAGGAAATTGCTTGTAGTCATCTCTGCTCAAAGACTAATGTGTCTGTTTATGTTTAAATCATATGGGTTGTGGAAATCTTACAAATCAACTTTGATTTAGACGTGGAGAGGTCTGACTAAGAATGAGAAAAGATAAATTGAGTAGTTTATCAAATTCTTCCTCTTAGTACCAATGGAGGAAATTTTTGGAAAATAAGGTGTTACTGTCCATGAATGTCAATCACCTTTATTTTTGTATATCTTCACGTTCTAATTCTTGGTTCCAGAAACAGTGACAAACAAGCATGGCATTAGTAACTGTTGTTTAAGACTAATATAACACTTTGTGTTAGTCTTAAATTTGTATAGCTATTATTCTAGACATAGCACATGATACTGACTTTTGACATTATTTGATCTATACATATGAAAAAACTACAAAATAAATGCTAAAATAAAATTGTTTTGTGATGTTTTGTGATAATGATGTCTCCATTACTGTATTTAAAAATGGCTTGTGCAGGTCCCTTTTGAAGAGTCAGTTCATCCTATTAGAACACATGACTTGCATGTCTTAGACCCAGGCACCACCACATGGCAGAGTTGAGCAGTGATCTTCTCTCTCTCTCTCTCTCTCTCTCTCTCAACATTAAATAAATCTTCAAATTGAATAGAAGTAATTATGTTTAAATAAAGCTCATGATTGATTTCCAGATATTGGCACTGATGGGCAAAATGTTGCTTTTTCAATCTCCCTCTGGAAGCATTAACAACTGTGTTTTCTGTTTGTATGACTGAAAATCCCTCCCTCCAGATCAGACTGCTTTTTTAAAATTTCCCTTTTGTTGCCTTTTTAAATTGTTGTTGTAGTTATTATTGTTGTTGTTATTGATGTCGTCTTTGTTAGATAGGACAGAGAGAAATGGAGAGAGGAGGAGAAGACAGAGAGGGGGAGAGAAAGATAGACACCTGCAGACCTGCTTCACCACTTGTGAAGCTCCCCTGCAGGTGGAGAGCCCGAAGCTCGAACCTGGATCCTTAAGGTCCTTGCACTTCGTGCCAGGTGTGCTTAACCCGATGCGCTACCACCCGACTCTCCAGACTGCTTTTTATCAGCGCTTCCTGATGTGCATAATGACTTATGACCCAAGCCTGCCTTCTTGGACTAGGCTGTCGCCTTTGAGTCCTGTCATGCACCTTGTAAAGAAAGTCAAACCCAGAGAGCTTGGATGCAGACAAGGATGGAAGATAATGCTATTACTTCTCATCTTGCCATTAATTCACCCTGCCAAATCTTTTATGGCATCTTCTCTTCTCACAACTGGTCCATAGCCTCTTCCAGCAATAGGGAAAAATATAGAATCAGGGTAGAGTCATGATGGTTGGACATATTCCTGATAGCCACATAGCTTAATTATTGTCAATTCAATATTTTTTCTCAGAATTTCAGTAAGTGGCTGCTTCCAGGAAGCCTTCCTGCATTAACTCTGCCCATTGGCATAATTTCTGACTCATCAACTCACATTTGTTGTGTTCTCTCCTCTTCTTAAACCCTTCTCCCCATCCAAGAAAATAGTATAATTCTTGGTTATGGATAGCTAGCCATTGTCCATATAATTTAGATGTTGACCTAGAAAGACAAAGTACAGGGTCCAGATGGTGGCACACCTGGTTAAATACACACATTAAAGTGTGAAAGGAGCCAGGTTCAAACTCCTGGTCTCCACATGCAGGGGGAAAGCTTCACAAGTGGTAAAGTAATGATGCAGTTGTCTCTCTGTCTCTTCCCTCTTCATCTCCTCTCTCCTCTCAATTTCTCTGTCTCTATCCAATAATAAATTAAATAAAATAAAAAGAAAGATAAAGTGCAAAGTAACAAGTTGATAGTACAGGGCTTTTAGTACTTCTCATTCATATCATCACCAAGGCTCCAACTTAATTTTTTTTCTACTGTCAACTTTTATCCTAAAATACTCCTCTTTACTTGCCTCTCACTTCCCCTTTCAAACTCTTTGGCAGTATCTGCAAATATATCTGTCTTCCCAACTAATTTGGATGCTCCTGTGAGGACAGGAGCCACACTCATCAATTTTGTACTTAATCAATCTCAGCTCTCTATGCTCCACTGCCTCTCACCTGCTGATTGGGTACTTAAGAAACAGTTAAATAAAAAATACTGCAAAATCAGGAGCTAACAATTAGAGTTTGTAGTTCTCCAGAAAAAATAATGTTCCCTAGTTATATCACGAGGCTGTTTGTTTGTTTTAAGATTAAAAAGGCTCAAATTTGGACCAGGAAAATAAGTACACCACTCCCCTGCTTGTGAAATTTCCCCCTTTGTAGATGCTGCAATATGGTGGCCTCCTGACTGAAACCTAGGTCCTCCCACCTGATAACAAATGTTCTGGCCTCCAGTTTTCCTTCATCTTTTAATTAATTCCCTTAAATCCTTAAAGAACTGGTAAATGTAATCTCTTCTGAATTGTCCCCATTTCACCTGGGTTGGCAGAACTTTCTGCCTTTTTGTTCCAGCAGCAGGTGCATACACTTGCATTACTGTCTTACCTCACTTGGTTGCTATTATTGACTTTCACATCTGTTTGTGCGGCTGAAATAACTTAGCAACTAAAATAGAATGTATCAATATATTGTATTATATATAAAACAGATATATTCTTAGTATATATTTATATAAACTTTAATAAACACTATGTATTTTCAGATCTGTCATTAATATGCATTTTGGGAACAGAATATATAGGGTCAATGAAATAGCTCACTTGGATAGTGCATTACTTTGCCATGTGCGTGACTCAGGTATGAGCCTGGCCCCTACCATATTAAGAAAACAAAGTGAAAGGGACCTTTTGATTTTTCTATCTCCGTCTCTCTCTCTCTCCATATATATATATATATATATGTGAAACATAATAATATTACCTATAATATAATTCATACTAATGTGACTTCACTTTTCTTTTTTTTTGATACTCAGCTTATCAAGGACTCTAATAAGTTCTAAAACATTGTTTTTGATTGTGAACAATATTTGGGAACATCAATATGCTGATCACATGCAGGATGCAGGATTTTCACTATCAAAGACTGAGTACAGAGTACCCAGTGGCAAGTCTGTGTCCATTATCAGGGCGTAGATGAAGTGACACAGTGAAGATAGAAAGAATAGAAGAAGGTTCCTGGGTTAGGGAACCAAAGGTAGAGATGGTGAGTGGGAGCAGTGAGAGATGAACAGCATTCATAAAAGCTCTGGAACCTGGAAGGGCGGTGCCTTGGGACATGGTGGCCTAGAAACAGAAGCAGGAGCTAAGGAAGAGGAGATGACTATGGAGGAGAGACATTCTGGATCTCAAAAATCCTGGAGGAACAGTTTCCAGGCCCTCTAGACCTTTGGAAATGTGAACCAGGGCTGAGAGCACAGACTAAATATAAGCTGAGAGAGATTCAAGTTGTATTAAGGGATTGGTGATATTACTATAAGGTAGGGTGCAGAGGAAGGGATATAGATATTCTGGGGGGCAATGCTCTAGCTGGGAGAGCAAATGGAAGAAAATAAGGACAGAGACTGAAGAAGATAAAGGGCCAGAGAGCACACAGTATAGTGTGTTGCTGCAGATTCTCAGAAGAAAGCAATCCAAAGAAGAAAAGGTCAAAACCACACGAATTTCAGTGTAGAAGACAAAACCTGAGCAGGGGCTCCTGGATTTAGTCACAGGGAGGACAACAGCAACTATCAACAGCAGAACAGGGGATGGGGGTGTACTGTATGTGAAGGAGAAAATGGGCAGGAGAAAGCAGAAGCGGCAGGCAGGTGCTGCCCTTTGTCCAGGGAATTCAGCAGGGTGGGTGAGAAAGAAGCCAGAGGCAGGCAGGTGGGCTGAGATGCATTTGCTAGTCCATAGGCAGCCATTGCCAGAGAGTGAAATTGAGCTTCAAACTACATCTCATTGTCAGGACCTCTTGCTGGTTTCCAGAACAATGACAGCCTTTCAACTTCCCTGTCCCTTTATTCTATTCCTTCCTGCCAATAGAGGAGAGTCTTCTCTGAGGGCTTCCCTGCCTCTGTCTTCTCCCACCATCAAAGAAAGAGGAAGCTAAGTCCAAAGCCTCACGTAAGGACCCTAGATTCTCCAAGTTGGGGCCTCAGCCTTTTATTTTTACTTTTTAAAAATATTTATTTATTTATTCCCTTTTGTTTCCCTTGTCATTCCATTGTTGTAGTTATTATTGTTGTCATCGTTGTTGGATAGGACAGAGAGAAATGGAGAGAAGAGGGGGTAAGAGAAAGACACCTGCAGACCTGCTTCACTGCCTTTGAAGCAGCTCCCCTGTAGGTGGAGAGTCGGGGGCTCGAACCAGGATCCTTACAGCGGTCCTTGCATTTTGCACCATGTGCGCTTAACCTGCTGCGCTACTGCCTAACTCCCGGGGCCTCAGCCTTTTTTTTAGAGTTTTCTCTCTTTTTTTCCCCTACCTGCAACCTGCACCTCAACCACAAAGGACCACCTACCAGCCAAGCAAATGCACTGCTTTCCACATCCAGACTTTCCTACCCTCAGATAACCTGGCTAGGTAGGGTTTTCCACACTTTTACCCCAATTTTCTTTTTTTTTTTTTAATTTATTTTTTGTTTAAGAAAGGATACATTAACAAACCCATACGATAGGAGGGGTACAACTCAACACAAATTCCCACCACCCAATCTCCATATCTCATCCCCTCCCCTGATAGCTTTCCCATTCTCTATCCTTCTGGGAACATGGACCCAGGGTCATTGTGGGTTGCAGAAGGTAGAAGGTCTGGCTTTTGTAATTGCTTCCCCACTGAACATGGACATTGATTGGTCAGTCCATACTCCCAGTCTGCCTCTCTCCCTAGTAGGGTGGGTCTCTGGGGAAGCTGAGCTCCAGGACACATTGGTGGGGTCTTCAGTCCAGGGAAGCCTGGCTGGCATCCTGAAGGCATCTGGAACCTGGTGGCTGAAAAAAGAGTTTCATACAAAGCCAAACAAATTGTTGAGCAATCATGGACCCAAAGGTTGGAATAGTGGAGAGAAAGTGTTGGGAGGGTACTCACTGCAAACTCTAGTGTACTTCTGCTTTCAGGTATATATTTTGCAGTAGTTTATGGATATGTGTGAACATAAGCTCTCTCTCACAGAAACTGGTGTATATCTAGGTTATGGGACTTTGTTAGAAAGTGAACCACCTGGGATGGAATTAGAGAATACTATGAAAGGAAAGGTCTCACCCGAGTAATGAAGCTGAAGGGTTGTCATTCCACACGTGAAGTCTCTGGACACAGTCTGAGGTGAAGCAATGTTGAGGTGGCAATCGTTGCATTGATTAGGTTGCAATCGGCAGATACAATATTATTTGATATGAATTGGGAGAGGCATGCGGGAAAGTGGGCCCTATCCAAGGGTTCCAGGACTGGAGGAAGTAGAGGCTCTATAGTAGAAATGTGAGGTTCCTGCTGTCTTAAGGTTCAAAAAGACAATGGGTAGTTATTGTTATCATCACATTATTTGGTAACTGGGTTAACTTTGAAAAGTCCTTTTGTTAGGGTTTGCTGTATAGTACCCAGTATCTTGTATATAGCTGTGCCACTGGTTGCTTCTGATCTACTTGGTTTAGGCTTTTGAGAGAGTCTGCATATTAAATACACAGCCTATATATTAAAAAGACTCAGTCTGTGTTTTAAAAACTTTGAGAAATACAATCAATTTCCCCCCTCTCATATTAATTAACTAGTAATTTATATGACTACACTTTAATAGGAGTGTACATAAACAGCATTCCCACCACCTACCCCAGTTTTCAAGTCCAGTCACTCTCCTATTGTTTGCCGGCTTTCATTCTCACATATTTCCTTCCCTTTGTTCTCTTCAGATGCTAGAGATAGGTCTTCTGGAATAGACATTTATCACAGGAAGTACTTCTCAGAACAAGCATTTCCTTTGGGCTTGTTTGAGTTTGCTGGTGCCAACGCTGAGGTCTCTTTCAGCCCACAACCACCCAGCATGCCCTCAAAGCCATTTATCACTTAAAAAATATTTCCAGGGGCCAGGTGGTGATTGTACCAGGTTGGGCATATGCCTTACAACTGCACAAGGACCCAAGTTCAAGCCCTCAATCCCCAAGTGCAAGGAGGAAGGCTCACAAGTTGTGAAGCAGTGCTGCAGGTGTCTTTTTTCTCTTTCCCTCTCTACCACTCCCTTTCATTTTGATTTCTTATTTAAAATATTTAAAAATATGTCCTTACTGAGGGAGTCGGGCTGTAGTGCAGCGGGTTAAGCGCAGGTGGCGCAAAGCACAAGGACCAGCATAAGGATCCCGGTTCGAACCCCGGCTCCCCACCTGCAGGGGAGTCGCTTCACAGGCGGTGAAGCAGGTCTGCAGGTGTCTATCTTTCTCTCCTCCTCTCTGTCTTCCCCTCCTCTCTCCATTTCTCTCTGTCCTATCCAACAACAACAACAATAGTAACTACAACAATAGAACAACAAGGGCAACAAAACGGAATAAATAAATAAAAATTAAAAAAATATATATGTCCTTACTTAGTAATGAGCAAGAGAATGAAGGAGGGATGGGTAGAAAGAGAACAAGAGATCACTCTGGCACATATAATGACAGGAATAGAACTTGGGATTTCAAGTCTGCATGTCTTAGTACTTTACCCACGTGACCTTCCTGCAGTGATCAGTTATAATTTCTGATTGCTTTCCAGCACTGTCACATTTACTTACATCTGATCAAGTGAGCCTCATATGTATAGTCAACTTGTATTTGCCTAGATACACCATACTCACACCTAAGCTTCTTGCTCTGTGAGAGCAAGTTTACATTGTCCCCATTTACTTTTTATTTAATTTTTTAATTTTTATTGCCACCAGGGTTATTGCTGGGGCTTGGTACAATGAATCCAACAGTCCTGGTGGCCATTATTGTCCTTTTATTTTTTTTCTTTCTATTTTTATTAGATAAGATAAGATAGAAACTAAGAGGGGTTGGGGAGACAGAAATGAGAGAGAGAGAGAGATCCAGACCTACATGATTTGTGAGGCTTCCTCCCTGCATATGGAGATCTTGGTCTCCAACTCCAGTCCTTGTGCATGGCAATGTGTGGGATCAACTGGATATGACACCACCAGGGCCACTGTTTCCCCCATTTTTCATCCTCCTATCCCTCCATCCTAAGGACTTAGCAAACCTGAATTGTAGGGACAGGTGCGGGGTGGGGAGTGCGGTGGAGGTGGGGAGGGGTTTTAGCCCACCAGGCCCCCCAAATGGACTGAGTCCAGGCAGGCACGAGGGAGCTGGAGTGTTCCACTGCCCAGACAATGTGGCTCCAAAGTGGGTGGCGGGCCCTCCCTTGCCCCAGAGCAGACAGACACCCATTGTCAGCACCCTGCAGGCTGTCAGGGGTGCAGGTTGGCACCTGGCAGGCCTGGGCTCAGCTCATGACACAGTCGGCCTCCTATTGTTCTTTCATTGTTTGCCATGAGCTTTGCTACCTTTTCACTCCAGCTGGATTCAAAAACAAACAACACTAGCGGGAACCTGCTCCTGGGGGCAGGTACATCCACAAGGTGGCCACAAAGAAATTCAACAGCACCCTCTGAGGTGCATGAGGCCAGCTCTGCTCTCTGCTGATCATGCAGGCTATGCGTAAGGCCAGCATGCATTTCTTCCCTCCTGCAAGCATACTCTTATTTGTTTTTTATTTATTTATATTTTTATTAGTGATTTAATATTGATTTACAAAATCATGAGATAACAAGGATATAATTCCACGTAGTTCCCACCATCAAACTTCTGTGTCCCCATTCCCTCCACTGGGAACTCTAGTAGTTATCCCAAGATCACAGATATGGGTTGATTAATATTTCTATAACTATCTACCTACCTTTATATACATTTCCCATTTTTCCTATGGTCCTGCCATGTCTTCCTTTCTAAGTCACAACTACTACTTCCGAGTGTCCTCCCCACCCCTACCCCCTTGTCTCTCCAGGCACTGATGAAATTGTAGTTCAGAGCCCTCTGGTCAACTTCCCCTAACAGTTAGCCATCTGTGGGTATGGACTAAAATTCTTCATGGTGTGTTCTGCAAATGTTTCATGGTGAGCTAAGTCCCTGTAGTCAGGCTGGAGAGCAGAGCCCTGAGTATTTGGGGGAGGGGGGGGTTGTTTGTTTGCTTTTTTGGTTTATTTTGTTTTTTTTCTTAATTAGAGAAAGAGAGATACAGAAATACAAAGATAGGGTGGGGATAAATAACATAATGGTTCTGCAAAGACACTCTTATGTCCAAGGCTCCAAAGACTCAGGTTCAGTGTCCTACACCACCATAAGCTAGATAGAGCTGAGCAGTGGTCTGTTTTTTTTTAATTAAAAATTAAAAAATAAAATCAGAAATAAAGAGGTACACAGAGAGAAACTAGAGCATTGCTCAGTCTGACTTTTGTTGGTGCTGGGAATTGAACCCGGGACTTCATAGCATTGGTTATGAATGTCTTTTGCAGAACAATTATGCTCTCTCCCCAGCCTCTCCATACTTTACTTGATGAGGAGGACTGGCTTTGCTTGTCATGGCAAAAATGTGGAATTATTAAACTGACACCTAATTTTATTTATTTATTTATTTAAAAGATTCAGAGGAAGACCAGAGAGCACTGCTAGGCTCTAGCTTATGGTAGTGCTGGGGATTTAACCTGGAACTTCTTAGCCTTAGGCACAAAAGTCTTCTGCAGAGCCATTATACTGTCTCTTCAGCCCAGATCCCTGAGTATATGCTTCATAGTTCTTCTGAGGGGAGCTGATGAGTCACTGAGAGAAGCCACCCAGACAAAGCAAACCAGGACTCAGACTGTGCCTGGAGAACTCCTATACATCCTTCTCCTCCTCTGTGATGGGAGGAAGTGGAAGCATGACCAATCTTGACTGAGCCTCTAGTCCCAGAGCCCAAGGAATGGGGTGCCCTGAATACAGCCACCTCCAGGCAGCCCCCTAAAGCTGACCTGTCCTTCCTTGCCCTAAGGACACACAACATGTGAGAGCACAGCTGGGACACAAATGCAGGTCTCCAGGTTCTGGGACCCACTCGGAATCCTTCTGTTCTATTCACAGTAGCTTCTCTGGTCAAATGTTTCCAAAGCCATCCAGAGGCTGTGTCCTGGTGATACACCCAGTCAAGCAAACATGCTCCAGTGAGTAAGGACCAGGGTTCAAATCCCTGGTCCCCACCTGCACAGGGCAGGGGAAAGCTTAATAAGCAGTAAAGCAGTGCTGCAAAGTCTCTCTCTCACTCTCTTTCTCTCTCTCCATATTCCCCTTCCCTCTTGACTTCTGTCTCTAACCAATAAATAAAGCAAATGTTGCCTGGAACTTAAGAGTCTCATGGAGGGCAGGGGGCGGGGGAATGGGGGTGGGAGGGGGGAGTGATTTTCTTAATGTCAATCTACAAAGTCTGTGAGAAGGCATTTGAGTAAAGAGTTTTTGGCAGGAGGTGTGATGCCTCCAGTGACACTGCCAAGGGTCCCGTTGATGTCTGCATCATTTGGGGTACCAGCCAGCCCTCAAGTGCTGAGAGCCACTGACAGCAAGTCAGTCCTCTGAGCTAAATACGGAACCTTCTGCAGACTCCTGGTGGAATTTAAATATTCTTGCTTCTCATATAGTAGGAAAATTCATGAAATCATCATGAAGATGCCTCTCAGTGCCTTTCTGGAGATTTCCTATCGATGATTTGCTACAGGGTGGTGCTTGGCTAATGCTGAAATGGGCAGCCAGACCTGGTTCTCACCCTCAGGGAAATTCTAGGGCAACACCTGAAGAAAGTTCAGTGTGGGGCTAGGCAGTGGCACACCCAATAGAGCACACATGTTACAAGGCACAAGAATTTAGGTTCAAGCCCCCAGTCTCCACTAGCAGAGGGGAAGCTTCATGAGTGGTAAAGCTATGCTACAGGTATCTCTTTGTCTCTCCCTCTCTATCTCTCCTCCTCTCCCCTCTCAATTTCTCTCTTACCTATCAAATGAAAACAAATGGGAAAATAAAAGGAAAAAGTAGCTGCTGGGAACAGTGAATTCGTTGAGCAGGAACTAAACTCCAGCAACAATCATGGTGGGAATATATATTCCTCCCTGCATGTGGGCACTGCTCCACCCTTCCCATTATCTCCCCCAATGTAGAACAGGGACCTTTTCCCATTCATTCATATATATATCCCATTCATTCATGTATATATATATATTAAAAAGGAAGCTAAGGTAAGCATTCTGACTAGGAGAGGGGTCTGTTTCTAGTATATATATATTAAAAAGGAAGCTAAGGTAAGCATTCTGACTAGGAGAGGGGTCTGTTTCTAGTACATGAGAACCTTGGTCCCTCTGACACAGCACCAGGTGAGAAAGGACATTGGGATCCTTGGCAGGAAGAGGACTGAAATTCTATTGGTATCATTATTATCCTTCTTCTTTCACATGTTTGTGGTTTAAAACAGTGTCATGGGACCCCCTGCAGGCTGTGGCTGCCTCTTTCCTGTCTCACCCACTTGAGCTGGAGGTTGGGGGATGAGGTCTGAGTCTGGGCTATAGATGAGGGGAGTTTGGTTACCTTTTGTTATGGGGTTGTGTGTAGGGAACCTCCCTGCATGTGGGCACTGCTCTACCCCTTCCCATTATCTCCCCCCAATGTAGAACAGGGACCTTTTCCTATTCATTCATTCATTCATTCATCCATTCATCCATTCATCCATTCATCCATTCATCCATTCACCCATTCACCCATTCATCCATTCATCCATTCATCCATCCATCCATCCATTCATCCATTCACTTGTTGTTCATGTCACTTAACTTCTGAAAAAACACAAAGTACCAGGGATTATTGCAAATGCTGAGACCATGACAAAGTGTCAAGCAGACTGAGACTTCTCTCGTGGGACTTGTATGCTAGTGGGCAAATATTGCACAGACCATTTCTTGTCTGATCACTTGAGACAACTGATGAAGTGTCTAGCATGTTCCACTATTGGAATAAATGATAGGATAGGAGTGTAGCTCATGGGTAGGGCATGTGCCTTGCCATGCATTTGGCTCAAGTTCAAGTCATGTCAAGACACTGAGAGAGGGAGAGAGAGAGAGAGAGAGACATGCAGACCTGCTTCACTGCTTGTGAAGCTCCCCCCTACCACCCACAGGAGGGGACTAGGGCCTTGAAGCTGAAGCCTTCCTCATGTTGCTCATATAACAATGTGTTCTACCAAGTGCACCACTGACAACTCTTCTTTAAAAGATTTATTTATTCACTACCATAAGAGAATGAGAACCAGAGAATGCAATGCTGGTGATCACACCAAGGACCTCATACTTCCAAGCCCAAAGGTCTTGGAAGTACCACCTATTGGGTCTTTTGGACTTGATTTTTAAAAATTAATTTAATTTTTTTGATTAATAGTAGTTTACAAGACTGTAGGGTTACAGAATATAGTTCATCACCACCTGCAACACCCAAATTCTGTGTCCCACCCTCCTAATGGCAACCACTATAGTACTTACAAAGTTCTAGAGAGAGGGTTATTTTGTTTTGTTTTGTTTTGTTTCTTTTTTTATTTTTTGTTTTTCATAATCATGTATTTTAGTTCTCTAGATTTCACATATGAGTAAAATCATCTGGAAGTTGGTTTTCATCTCTTTACTGATTTCGTTAAGCATAATCACCTCCAGTTCCATCCACTTTGTCCCAAAGGACACTATATCTCCTTTATTATTTTTTTAACTCCAGAGTAATATGCCTAACTTCTTTAAGCAGACCTTTGTCAATGGGCATTTAGACTGCTTCCAGTCCTTGGCCACTGTGAATTTGGACTTGAGTTTTGAGTGGCAGCATGTAGCATTGAGAGGGTCCACTTGTGATACAGGTGCCCCTGGCTGTGTCTCTTTCCCTCTCTGAGTCTCCATTTATTCACAAGAGCAACCTGACATTCAGTATCAGGTGAGGATAAGTGTGGGCACCCACACATAGCTGACCCTGTAAAAGCTACTTATTATTCCCAGGGGCCCTGGCTGAGCTTCTGAGCTGCAGTCAGCAGGCTCCCTCTGAAAGGCAGAGCTGGAGTGTGACTGGCTGAAGCCTCCTTTGAAGCCTGAAAGGTCAGCACTTCACGCCAGCTGCCTGTGGGAGACAAAAGGAAGAGGGCTCTCATTGTTGCTATTGGGCAACTTGCTCTCTTCTCACACAAACAGCCCTGGGATCTGGTGGAGAATCACTTGCCTCCTGCAGACTTCAAAACACCTCTGCCCAAAGGTAGGGGGCCCATGCCTGGTCCTCTACCATAGTCCTTTCCCCTGGGTGTCCTTCTGGGTGGGTGGCTTTAGGCAAAGTCGTTTTACCTTCTCAAACTTGTTTTTCTCCTCTCAGGAATGGAAATAAGGCCATAAGTCCAGAGAGATAGCTTGCTGGGTAGGGCTCCAGCCTTGCCATGGTGAAGCCCAGACTGGAACCCCAGCACCACATGAAAGATGCTAGGGGACTGAAGGATGTTCCAGTGGTGTGGTGGCTCTCTATCCCTCTGTCTTTCTTTCTCTGTCTCTGCCTCTCTCTGTGTAGGCAAAAACAGCATGGAGCAGTGAGATGAAACATGTATGCGGCTCCAACTCTGAAAATAAGATATACAATCAATAAGTAAAGGAAATGACATGTAAGATTTATTGCATTTATAACACATGAGAGACAAACTTTCATGAGGGAGTGACATGGAGAATCAACCTGGAAAACGCAGACTCACAAGTCTGATATTTGACCAGTTGAGCAATTTCTCCAGCCCATCCAAGATTTTCTTATAAAAATATTTTATTTGTTTTATTATGTATTTTTAATGAGCAAAAAGCTTCAGAGAGGAAGAGAAAATGAAACCAGAATGCTATTCAATTCTGGCTGATGATGGTGCTGGGGACTGAACCTAGGACATCAGAGCTTCTGGCATGAAAGTCTTCCACAGAACCACTATGCTCTCTCCCTAATCCCCTTCATGTATTTTCTTGGGCTGCTGTAGATGTCAAAGGTGGGAGCTTCTAGCTCTGTCCAAGATGGGTCAGAGAAGGTGGGTTCATTGTTTTTGACAGCTGCATAGTATTCCATTGTGTATATATACCACAGCTTTCTCAGCCACTCATCTGTTGTTGGGCACCTGGGTTGCTTCCAGGTTTTAGCTATTATGAATTGTGCTGCTATGAACATAGGAGTACACACCTTTTTTTGGTTGGGTGTTATGGAGTCCTTGGGGTATAACCCCAGGAGAGGAATTACTGGATCATATGGAAGGTCCATGTCTAGCCTTCTGAGAGTTTTCCAGACTGCTCTCCACAGAGGCTGTACCAATTTACATTCCCACCAGCAATGTAAAAGGGTTCCTCTGTCCCCACATCCTCTCCAGCATTTGTTGCTGCTGTCCTTTTTGATGTATGCCATTCTTACAGGAGTGAGGTGGTATCTTAGTGTTGTCTTAATTTGCATTTCTCTGGCAATCAGTGACCTAGAGCAGTTTTTCATATGTTTGTTAGCCTTTTGGATCTCCTCTGAGGTGAATGTTTTGTTCATATCCTCTGCCGATATTAAACTTTCTTAGCAAAACATCTGTTATTGGCAATTTGGGTTGCTTCGAGGTGTTAAGTGAACTAAGTCAGAAAGATAAAGATGAGTATGGGATGATCCCACTCATCAACAGAAGTTGACTAAGAAGATCTGAAAGGGAAACTAAAATCAGGACCTGATCAAATTGTAAGTAGGGCACCAAAGTAAAAACCCTGTGGTGAGGGGTAGACATGCAGCTTCCTGGGACAGTGGGGGGTGGGAGTGGATGGGAGGGGTGGGTCACAGTCTTTTGGTGGTGGGAATGGTGTTTATGTACACTCCTAGCAAAATGTAGACATATAAATCAGTAGTTAATTAATATGAGAGGGGGAAAATCAATTGTATGTCTTAAAGTTTTTCAAAACACAAACTGAATCTTTTTAATATATAGGCTGTGTATTTGATATGCGGACTCTCTGAAAAGCCTAGACCAAGTAGATTAGAAGCATCCAATAGCACAGCTATATACAAGATACTGGATACTGTACAGCAAACCCTAACAAAAGGACTTTTCAAAGTTAACCCAGTTACCAAATAATGTGATGATAACATTAACTATCGATTGTCTTTTTGAACCCTAAGACAGCAGGAACCTCACATCTCCACTATAGAGCCCCTACTTCCCCCAGTCCTGGAACCCTTGGATAGGGCCCACTTTCCTGTATGCCTCTCCCAATCCATACCAAATAATATTGCATCTGCTGATCACAACCTAACCAACGCAACGATTGCCACCTCAACATGCTTCACCTCAGACTGTGTCCAGAGACTTCACGTGTGGAATGACAACCCTTCAGCTTCATTACTCGGGTGAGACCTTTCCTTTTATAGTACACTCTAATTTCATCTCAGGTGGTTCACTTTCTAACAAAGTCCCAAAACCTAGATATACACCAGTTTCTGTGAGAGAGAGCCTATGTTCACACGTATCCATAAACTACTGCAAAATATATACCTGAAAGCAGAAGTACACTAGAGTTTGCAGTGAGTACCTCCCTAACACTTCCTCTCCACTATTCCAAGCTTTGGGTCCATGATTGCTCAACAATTTGTTTGGCTTCATATGTTAACTCTCTTTTCAATCACCAGGTTCCAGATGGGATCAGGATGCTGGCCAGGCTTCCCTGGATTGAAGACCCCACCAATGTGTCCTGGAGCTCAGCTTCCCCAGAGACACACCCTACTAGGGAGAGAGGCAGACTGGGAGTATGGACCGACCAGTCAACACCTATGTTCAGCGGGGAAGCAATTACAGAAGCCAGACCTTCTACCTTCTGCAACCCTCAATGACCCTGGGTCCATGCTCCCAGAAGGATAGAGAATGGGAAAGCTACCATGGGAGGGGGTGCGACATGGAGATTGGGTGGTGGGAATTGTGTGGAGTTGTACTCCTCCTACCCTATGGTTTTGTTAATTAATCCTTTCTTAAATAAAAAAAAAATTTTTTAAATCTAAAAAAAAATAAATATAATGTACTTTTACTTAGGTAAAAAAAAAAAAAAGATACCCTTCTCACCTACTTCCTACTATACTTCCCTCACTCACTTCAAAGCTAACCTTATCAAAGCAAGGACTGCAAAATCTGAATAAGGGCAAGAGACTGGCATACTTTAAGGATGACTATTTAATCACTATCAGGCCACCCCATCAGCTGGGGCCTTATTCTTGGAGTCCTGAGATTCCCAAACAGACATGATGATCCTAGACCTCAAATAAATCACTGTCTCCATTGTTACAGATCATCTCTATTAGGAAAAACAAAATAGGTCCTTTTGGGGCCCCCATAGGACCTTGCTCTCAACTTGGATCAAAACCAGCAGAAAATGTTCCATCATCTGAAGGGAGGCTGGATAACACACTCTATGCTGCACCTGAGGAAGATGAGTCCTGATACTGGAGAAGCTTGGAATGTTCCTACTCATGACCACAGAATGTCAGCTCAGATCTACAGGGATACAGAGGTCACATAAGCTCCTAAGATGAATATGGGCCTCAGATCACATCAAATCGATGGGGTTTAGAGTCAACAATATTTATACCCCTTTCCCATATTTGGAAGCTATTCTCTTCCCTGATCCAGCTATCTGGTTCTTTTTCCAGCCATGACATCATTTTCCTAGACAATAACTTGGATCCACCTGCGTATCAGATTTCAGGGTCAGGGAAAAAAGAGGGAGAGAGAGATGGGGGAGGGGAGGGAGAGAGAGAGAGAGAGAGAGAGAGAGAGGAACTAGTATAGCCACAGGCCCTTTGGACTATAATTAAAATATGCCTACTAGCTGTCTACAAAACGGAGACCCCTCCCCCAGCTCTTTATCTGTACTATTCCAGCCTTTCGGTTCATGATTAGTCAACAATTTGTTTGGCTTTATATGTTAACTCTCTTTTTAGCCTCCAGATTCCAGATGCTAAGTATGATGCCAACCAGACTTCCTTAGACAGACAACCCCACCAATGTGTCCTGGAGCTCCACTTTCCCAGAACCCTGCCCCACTATGGAATGAGAGAATCAGACTGGCAGTGTGGATCGACCTGTCAACGCCCATGTTCAGTGGGGAAGCAATTACAGAAACCAGACCTTGTTTCAGGGTTACTATTTTATTCAGAATGAGAGAGGAAGGGACACCACAGTATCAGTACCTTCTGCACCCCACAATGACCTTAGGCCCATACTCCCAGAGGGCTCGAGAATAGGAAAGCTGTCAAAGGAGGGGATAGAATATGGAGTTCTGGTAGTGAGAGTTGTGTGGAGTTGTACCTGTCTTATCCTATGGTTTTGTCAGTGTTTCCTTTTTATAAATAAAATTTTAAAAAAGATTGTTGATTCAGGCAAAACAAAGTGAATAAAGATGTTCAAGTCAGAATCTAGCACCTTATACATTCTTAAAATTTGCCAGCTGTTATAACCGGGCTTGAAAAATATAGAGAAAGTGCTTCTAGCCCTAAAGCACATTACTGTTTTGTTTTGCATCTTTAAAATCCATCTTTGATTTTATTTTCTAAGTTTATCAATGTAAATGAAAAGACAAGAATAAGTTCATGGAGAAGAAGTAAGAATTGCATGAGTTACACAAACAATGAAAATCTACCATAATTGTCTATTCTGTTGTCACAGGATGCATTCAGAACAGAGAATACTAGTTTATTGAAACATTTACTTACGTCTCAGTCCTTTTAGTACTTCAATTATTGGTAGCATACATTTAAATATGTATTATCTAATACATTATACATGAAATGCTATTAATTTCTTCACAGTTAACTTCCAGATTTCCAGGTGAGCTGTCATGTCATATTAACTACTGGGTAAAGTAAGCTGCTACATTTCACACTGAAGTTTGTCCACACTGAAAATGAACTCTCATTTGAAGGTTATATAAATTGGTTTTGCACTTTCCAAAGTCAATCTACTACTTCTTGCTTTGTTTTTCTTTCTAGACTTTTACTTTTTCATTTTTGCAAGAACTGTCTGATGACTTATTTTTTTCTGAAGGGTTCTATTTTGACTGATCTAAAGTTACATTCCTCCACTGTGACCCTCCCCACCAAGTTCCTATGGTTAATTATACCACATCTCATTTATATTTCTATAATGAACACATTCAGCTAGAATGTCTTCATCTATAATGAGCACTCTGGCCAACATAAATATAAAACATCAGGAGTCAGGCGGTAACACAGTGGGTTAAGCGCAGGTGGCACAAAGCTCAAGGACCCATGTAAGGATCCCAGTTTGGGCCCCCAGATCCCCACCTGCAAGGGAGTCCCTTCACAGGCGATGAAGCAGGTCTTCAGGTGTCTGTCTTTCTCCCCCCCCCCACCTGTCTTCTCCTCCTCTCTCCTCTCTTCTCTGTCCTATCCAACTACAACAATAAAACAACAATACTTTTAAATATTTTAAAAATGTATAAGTAAATATAAAACATCACACTTTAACCAGAGTCCAGTATTTTTTATGGGGTTGTGATTTTAAGCATGTATTTTGTTGCTTCCGGGTTACTATTTTATTCAGAATGAGAAAGGAAGGGACACCACAGTATCAGAGCCTCCCCACATGCACTGCCTGATGGGATAACTCTTCAACATTAGGGAATATATTATTTAAAAAAAATGTCCAGAAACAGGAAACAACTACTTAGCAAACCTGACTACTATGAGAAACACATTTTATATAAATTAAGAATTTCTTCCCTTTATTCACAATTTTTATTTTATTTATTTGTATTGGCAATTTAAGAGTATTGTAGAAAGATGTCAGGGATATAGTTCACATTCACCCATGGTGTGTGCAAGTCACTGCAACCATCACCAAAGTCTAGTGTTCCCACCCCCACAGTCCTCGGAGTCTGAGAGATAGTTTGGCTACCATCTTTTCCCCCAAAAAGTTATTTCATTTTCACCATCTGTCTTCCAGACATGAGTGAAATAGTCCAGTAGTTGTCCTTCACCTCTTCACTTACCTAAAATTCTACCCATTTTGTCTCTAAGGATACAATCCTGTTTTTTTTTATTGCAAGCAGTATTCCAATCAATCAATATATATATCATGGTTTCTTTATGTGGTCATCATTTGACATTATGTGATCATGTTTGCCTGAGCCTCACTTGTAGGAAGTTCCCAAACTGTCCTGATTCTCTTCTCAGAGTCACAGACTTCTGGTTATACTAGACAGACCACTCAATAAATGAGCATTTGATTTTAGTGGTGGATGCTCCTTTTTCATATGTGACATCTAAATATTCAGAAAAAGTATGCAGTTAATTCTTTGATGGAATAATAATAAAAAAGCACTTCCAGATGAGCTGATCTTGCACAATGAATTCTTTCTGGCTGTTTTCCTTATTTCACTGGGCTTTGCCACTCAGAGCTTTTTTTAAAAAAATTTTTATTTATTTTCCCTTTTGTTTCCCTTGTTGTTTTTTTATTGTTGTAGTTATTGTTGTTGTTACTGATGTCATGATGTCATCGTTGTTAGATAGGACAGAGAGAAATGAAGAGAGAAGGAGAAGACAGAGAGGGGGACAGAAAGATAGACACCTGCAGATCTGCTTCACTGCTCTCGAAGCGACTCCCCTGCAGGTGGGGAGAGAGGGGCTCAAACCAGTATCCTTACACCAGTCTGTGCACTTCGCACTACGTATGCTTAACCCACTGAGTAACCGACCAACTCCCCAGAGCTGTTTTTTTCCAGATAGAAAGAGAAGGAGAGAAAGATAACACAACACTGAAGCTTCCCTCTTCCACTGTGTTGGGGGCTGGGCTTGAACATGGGTCATGTGCATGGCAAAACGACACTGTCTAGGTGTGAGTTATTTTGCTGGCCCTCTGATTTCTTTCCCTTCTTTCTTTTTTTTTATAAGAATTTATTTATTTATTCATGAGAAAGGTAAGAGGAGAGAGAGAGAAAGAAAGAACCAGACATCACTCTGGCTCATGTACTGCTGGGGATTGAACTCGAGACCTCCTGGTTGAGAATCCAATGCTTTATCCAGTGTGCCATCTCCGAGACCACTCCACTCCTCCTTTCTTTCTTTCTTTTTTTTTGCCACCAAGATTGTCACTGGGACTTGGTACCAACAATAAAAATCTACTGCTCCCAGAAGCTTTTTTTTCTTCTTTTTATTTTATTTAATAAGATATAAAGAAATCACGAGGAAAGGGGGGATAGAAAAGGAGAGGGAAAGAGAGACACCTGAGAGACTTGAGAGGTGGTGTCACATCTGGCTAAATGCACACATTACAATGCTTGAGGACTTGGATTCAAGCCCCTGATTCCTACCTGCAGGGAAATGCTTCATGAGTGATGAATCAGTGTTGCAGCAGGTCTCTCTCTCTCTCTCTCTCTCTCTCCCTCTCTCTCCCTCTCCCTCTCCCTCTCTCTGTGTCTCTCTCTCTTTCTTCCTCTGTCTCCTCTCTCTACTTTTCCCTCAATTCCACACTGTCAGTGCTGCAGCAGGTCTCTCTCTCTCTCCCTCTACCTCTCCCCCTCCCTCTCCCTCTCCCCCTCCCCCTCCCTCTCCCTCTCCCTCTCTCTCTGTCTCTCTCTCTTTCTTCCTTTGTCTCCTCTCTCTACTTTTCCCTCAATTCCACACTGTCTCTATGAAAATAAATAAATACAATTCAAAAAGAAAAGAGAGATACCTACAGACATGTTTCATTGGTTGTGAAGCTTCCTCCCTGCAGGTAGGTAGCGGAGGTTTGAACTCACATTCTTGCTTATGGTAATGTGTGTGTTCAGGTTTGCCACATCCCATCCCCTACCTAGCCCCCACTCTCTGATTCCTTTAAAGCTAAATGATGTGACTTGTCTCCCTAGAGTGCTATTGGTGTGAAGTTGGGCTATGTACTTCCCATGATGGCTGGGGCTGGGGAGGGTGTGGTGTGTGAGCTGATGGCTACTGAAAGGCGTATGTTCCAGTGACGGACCATAGAAAACATGTGGGCATGTGTCAAAATGAATTTTCTAAAAGACAAAAAGAATATTGAGAGACTGTGTTATTTATGGTCCCAAGAGCTTGCCAAAGTAATGGCACTCAGAGAGAATTGTGAAACAATGCTCCCTGGCTTCTGGCTTACTCCATGCTCCAGACATATGTGCACGCTATGCTCACACGTGAGGCTGCTAGGCACAGCTGTCCTCTGCTCCTGAATTTGTCCCTTACCTACTGAGACCCTTGTTTATACCAGCCCCTGTGGTTAACCTGGACCACAGGGGAGCTCAAGTGTGTTTGCTTGTACAGGAAAGTCTCATGTGGGCCATACTAGGTGATTTTATTCATGTAGAAGTGTTGGACTCTTCTTCATCCCATCACAGCTGTAATATCTAATGGTAAGTCAGTTGTCTTTTCTTTCTCTTTTCTTTCTTTCTTTCTTTCTTTCTTTCTTTCTTTCTTTCTTTCTTTCTTTCTTCCTTCCTTCCTTTCTTTCTTTCTTTCTTTTTCTTTCTTTCTTCCTTCCTTCCTTCCTCCTTTCCTTCATTTCTTTTTTTTTTGTATTATCTTTATTTATTAGATAGGCAGAAATTGAGAGGGAAGGGGTTGATAGAGAGGGAGAGAGAAAGAGAGACACCTGCAACACTGCTTCACCACTTTCAAAGCTTTCCTCCTGCAGGTGGGGACTGGGGGCTCAAACCTGGGTCCTTGTTCTTTATAACATGCGCTCTCAACTAGGTGTGCCACCACCCAGCCACAAGATGCTTTTTCTTTCCAATATTTTTACTGAGAGGATCAATGGTTTACAGTAAACACTGTTGTTGATACATGTGTAAATTTCTCCATTTTCTGCAAAACACTTTCACCTCAACCAAGGTCCTCCTCCACCATCATGTACCAGGACCTGAATCTCCCCGCTGAGCCCTTGGTGTAATAGCTCACCAAACTCAACAGCAGCAACAACAGCAACAAAAAACCCCATCCAAATGTTTGAAGAGGATATGAACAAAATATTCACCAAAGAAGAGATCCAAAAGGCCAATAGACATACGAAAAAAATGCTCCAAGTCATTGACTGTCTGAGAAATGCAAATAAAGACATGAGATGCCAGCTCACCCCTGTGCAAACATCATACATCAGAAAGGAAAGTAACAAACAGCAAATGCTGGAGAGGTTGTGGGGACAAATCCTTGCACTGTTGGTGGGAATGTCAACTGGTTCAATCCCTGTGGAGAGCAGTCTAGCACTCTCAGAAGGCTACAAATAGACTAGTTCTCACATTCCCTGACTACAGATGTGAGCTCAGACCTACAGGGATGCAGAACTTACACAGGACCCTGTGCTAAATATGGGTCCCAGATCAAATTGATGGGGTTTACAGTTAACAATATTTATACACTTTTCCCAAATTTGGGAGCTACACTCTTCCCATTCTAGCCCCTTTTTCCAACTATGACACCATCTCCCCAGACAATAACCTGGGTTCACTTGCATATTAGACATCAGGCTCAGGCAAAAACTAGTAAAATCATAGTCCCCTGGGAATATACCTAAAATAGACCTACTGGTTTGTTCCAAAACAGAGATTCCAAAAATCTTTTTTTTTAAAGACACCTGCAGACCTGTTTCACCACTTGTGAAGTGGCCCTCCTGCAGAAGGGGAGCTTGGGGCGTGAACCGGGATCCTTACACCAGTCCTTGTGCTTTGCACCATGTGAGCATAACCTGCTCTACTACCGCCCAGCCCCCGAGACTCCAAAAATCTTCATTTGCAATATTCTTACCTTTAGGTTCATGATTAGTCAACAATTTTTTCTGCTTTACATGTTAACTCTTTATCAGCCAACAGTTTCCAGATGCTACCATGATGCCAACTTGACTTCTCTGGGCAGATGACCCCACCATTATGTCCTGGAACTTCACTTCCCCACATCCCTGCCACACTAGGGAAAGAGAGAGGCAGGCTGGGAGTATGGATTGACCTGCCAACACCCATGTTGAGTGGAGAAGCAATTATAGAAGCCAGACCTTCCACCTTCTGCATCCCATGATGGTCCTGGGTCCATACTCCCAAAGGGATAAAGAACAGGAAAGCTATCAAGGGATGGGATACAGAGTTCTGGTGTTGGGAATAATGTGGAATTGTACCCCTCTTATCCTATGGTCTTGTCAATATTACCATTTTACAAGTAAAAATTACATATGAAAAAAGAAATAGACCAATCTTATAGCCCTGGATTTCCTTTCCTGGGAATATAGCCTAAGGAATCAAACACACCCATCCAACTTATGTATATCTCAGCACAGTTTGTAATAGCCAAAACTTGGGGTCAACTGCTTCTATATCCCACATGCTTTGAGTCTCAGTTCCACACATTCAGACTCAAATTCACACTACCTGTTTCTCAAGATAGTGGGGAGAATTGTGAACAAGTTTGTACTCTGGTGACCATCACCAGTTTGCCATGGCTTGCATTTTCTCTTCTATCTTTCTGCATTTAGGTTTCTGGTGTGTGACAGAATGGTCAATAGCTTTTCAGCATTTGCAGTGTAGTGAAGAGAAAAAAGTATCCAAGTGCAAAGCTTGTCCCTTCCATCAAGCTCCTAATGTCTCTGGTTGCTATGTTATTTAGCAACTAAGGACCTTTTGGAAAGGACTGCAGGCACTACCTTTAAATCCTACTTGGTCTGTTATTACTATCTATTGCTCAATTCTAATTTGACACAGGCCATGAATTCTTGTAGTTTTGGGAAAATAATCTCTCTTTCTTTGAGTAGAGATTCCCTCCTCCCTTAAGCAAGAAACTGGATTGAGAACTTTCTAAAGTCCCCATCATCAATGGAGAGCTATGAATTGGTATGATCTGATCAATCAGTACACACTATATAGTCATTTTGCTCAAAAGATTAAGATGTGTTTATCTTGGGACAGGGCGGGCCATGGCACACCTCACAGAGTACACACATCAAGATGTGCTTATCCTTTATCAAAATAATAAATTCCATTAATATCCTTTGAGCTCCCAAGTCTGCACACCTTGAACATTTCTGACAGACTTTGAAAAGACCAGCAGTTTGATAGTAGATTCTTCCATGTCCATCACAGGGACATGCCACTGGCCTGGTTCACCTTCATACCTTGAGGATCAAAACCAAATTTCTTCACAAATCAAAAACCTCAATCAAGCAGAGGCTTGTGTGGTAAAATATACATGTGTCACCACATGCAAGGACCCAGATTCATGGGGGGAGGAGGAGTTTCACAAATGGTGGAGCATTGTTGCTGTAGGTGTTATTCTCTCTGCCCCTTTTTCCTTATCTATCTCCCTCTATTGCTCATCTTTTATATATAAAAAATGGCCACTGGGATAGATAAAGTCATACAGGCACTGAGTCCCAGTGATAGCCTTACTGAAAAAAAGAAACAAACAAAGGAAGGAAGAAAGAAGGGAAAAAAACAAAGGAAGGAAAAAATGAAAGGAAGGGAGGAGGAGAGGAAGTGAGGGAGGAAGGAAGGAAGAAAGAAAGAAATAAAGGAAGGAAGGAAGGAAGGAAAGGAAGAAAGAAAGAAAGAAAGAAAGAGAGAGAGAAAGAAAGAAAGAAAGAAAGAAAGAAAGAAAGAAAGAAAGAAAGAAAGAAAGAAAGAAAAAATAGGGAGTCAGGCAGTGGCGCACTGGGCTAAGTGCACATAGAATGAAGTGCAAGGACCCCGAGTAAGGATCCTTGTATGAGCCCCCAGCTCCCCACCTGCAGTGGGGTCGCCTCATAAATGATGAGGCAGGTATGTAGGTGTCTCTGTCTCTCCCCTTCTCTGCCTCCCAATCCTGTCTATTCAGGAAAAAAATGGCCACAGGAGGAGGGGATTCATAGAACTGTCACTGAGCTCCAGCGATTTCCCTGGAGGAAAAAAAAGAATGGAAAAATAAAAACAAGATTTTATCTAACAGTGAGAATGTAGGGAAGCAGAGGAAGTTAATAAATCAGGGACCAATTATTTGAAGGAGAAACTATGTTAAAATACACTTTGTGACTTGGATGGACTTTCCAACAATTTTTGTGTTCCTTACTGAAGGTGAAAGAGACCCACATGGGAAAGAATGGAATAAATGAGGAAAAGTAGATTTTAATTTTCACTTACATCTTTTCCTGTAGCTTACTGATATCTAGTGAGGGGAAAATTAACATGCCTGCTGTACAACAGTTACAAGGTGTTCTAGTGTGTTTCCTTCCCCAAACCCAATTTTGTTTATTTCCATTTCATCTCTCCCTCTCATCTTCAGCTCTTCTTTCTTTCTGCATTTAGGTTCTTGATGTGTGACAGAGAGTAAGGTGGCCTTTTTTTCCCCTTTGGAAAGAAAGAAAAAAAACCCAGAGAACCAGGAAACATTCAGTGTGGCTGATAACATCAGCATTTTTTTGTCATTAGCAAATTCAATTTTGTTATTAGCATGTGCCCACACTTCCTTAATGCTGAGAAGCCTGTCAGGGCCATCTTAGTAGCCTGATTCACTTAGTTATTTGATTAGCCTTTCCAAAAACAAAAAAAAAAAAAACTTTTTTTTTTTCTTGGTTGAGAAATCAGTAGCCCAAACATAGATCTCTTCACTTGTCAATTCTCTTGCACAGACCCATATGCACGTGGGTGCAAATACATGGACATTTAACACTTGTGAGTACGTGTATACAATAGAGTGGTTTTTAAAAATTATTTTTATATTACATAATTACATGTCAATAAGGGTTTGAATCCACACCATTGCCACCACCAGAGTTCTGAATCTTCACTCTCCCCACTGCAATCCACCAGTTTCCTTAAGGTTGTAGACATGGGTCAACCTTCTCTACAACTATCTGTCCACATTTATACATAGTTGCCCTTTCTTTTTCTGATTCAATCCTCTTTTCTCCTCTAAGACATTCATAATATCATAGCTACTTCAGTATGTCCCTCTCCTTTTCCTTCTCTCTCTCTGGGTGCTGATGAAGCTGGAGTTCAGAGCCCTCTTTTCTTCATCCTGTCACTTCTCCCCAGCTGGGAGTATGGACCAAGGTTGTTTATGGGGAGCAGAAGGTTGGAATTCTAGCGTCTGTAGCTGCTTCTCCACTGAGCATGGGCATTGACAGGTCTATCCATACCCCTAACCTGTTTCTGGATTTCCCTAGTGGACCAGAGCTCTGGAGATGCAAAGGACCAGGACACATTGGTGAGGCTATCTGCCCTGAGAAATCAGGTTGGAGTCACGGTAGCATCTGTAACTTGGTGTCCAGAAGGGGGCATGACCTAAATTGAGACAACATGGTTAATGAACAGGAACCAAAAAGTAGGACCAGAGAAGATGAGATTAAGGATTTTAGGGTAGAAGAAAGCTGGGAGAAGCATTTTAGGTGTGTTCCGGGGGGGCATACAACTATAGTAATTTTGCTTGAGTTTGGTAGCTAGCCTGAGGTTGGATAAGAATATTGTCTAAAAGAATGGTGTCAGAGTATAAAAAAGGACTAGAAAGTTGGATTAGGGTAGGGAGTAGCTCCCATTCTCATATAAAAAAAATCTGTGGCTAAAATTAACTATTTACCTCCATCCACCTGCTCCAGAGCCCATATATAAATACATATTTATATTTAGCATCAGAGCCTGTGTAGTCTCTAAGTCCCTATTGGTCTGAGCTTATAGCTCATGGTCACATCTGAGGAACATTGGAGGCTGCTCATTTCAGGACCAGTCTTTTTCAAGTGGCAGGGCAAGATACCTCCAGTCTCCCTTCGAAGACTAGGGCTATCCCTACTTTCATTGGTTTATGGTAAAGCAAAGGTCCTGGGAGGGCCCACAAGATGCTGTTCCTTAGAGAAGCAACCAGTGGTAGTGGAGAGAGGGACCCTTTTGAGATCTAGGCCCATCATATGTGTGAGGAAATCCAAGGATTCCCTATCAAGGGCCCCAGATAATCAGGTGGTGTGATACTGACCAAACAGGCCCTTATTAAATGGGCCAGTCTCTTGCCCTTATCCAACTTTTGTAATCCTCTCTTTATCTGATGATCTTAGATTTTTCTCTCAGTTGTTTAGGCATTATGTATCATTTGTTGGGTCCAGCCAGTTAGGTTTTTGGGATCTGTCTTCTTTGGGTCTTTCTGCTAGTCTGTCCTGCTAATTTGGTCTAAGTCCCAATCAATTACAGAATTTATGATGCCTTCTTTAGGCACTTCAACCATTATTGATTACTTTTACTTTGAGTTATATAATTGCCCCTTATTTATGGATGTGTGTACACCTGTATCCAGTACCCTAAACTCTAACCTAATTTGGTATCTGTTATTTAATTAAGTGTCATGTCATGGAACTTGGATGTAGAAATACTGTGTGTTATAGAGGTTGCAGGAGTGGAAGAGAAGCTTACCTTCTCAGAGTCAGGAATCTAGACTGAATAGCCCATTGGATTCCTTTCTAATTTTGGGAGTTATTATTTGTGATTCCAAGTAGACTGAAGAATGATAAAAAAGTGTCAATTGCTCTAAAAGTTAGCTTCTTGAAAGTGAAAGGCCTAGGTCATTATCATGTTTCCCTTGAAAAGTATCCTTTGAGTAGGAAGGAGACATGCCGTACAGGTAATTTGAGATGGAGCTGGTGGAGAGAAGGAGGCTCTGGGATAACCCTTCCAGAACCAAGAGACCAGTCTCTGTACTCCAGCCTGCCACTGTGACAGAGAAATGAACGGGGAGAGGGCTGAATAGATCATGATCACTATCAGCATTGAGACCCTGTAGAACAATTGCTAACTGACTAGACCATTTATGAAGAGTCTGTTTGGAAGGGGTATATGTTCATGGCTGCACTATTCACAATAGTCAAAATTTAAGTAACATAGATGTCTATTAATGGAGAACTGGATAAAGAAGCCACGGAATATATACTTGATATAACACTACTCTGCAACTGAAAAGATGAAATTGTGCTCTTTGGGACAAAATGAATGGATATGGAGTGATTATGCTAAATGAAGTAAGTAAAGAGGTGAGACACAGTTACTGGATGGCTTCACTCATGCCCATATGCAAAATATAGATGATTAAAGCAAATGAGCTTGTGACACAAAGAAGGCAAACTGTCTGTTAGACTTTGTGGGCAACCTTGGTGCTTATGGGATGGAGAGTGCCATAGGAACCATAGTGACATAGAAACCTCAGTGGTAAGTGCAGTGATTTTCATGTACAGATATGCAAATGTAAAACTGTACCCCTGAAAACTTTTGATTTTGTAAACGACTATGAAACCACTAAGAATGCTTTTAAAGTTATATAGTGTAAACTGATCTTCCAGGAAGTGGGGTGTCAAATACATCTATTTTATTATTGTACCCATTATTATTGTTTCTGATACCAGTAATGCTTTTTGTAATGATGTAGCTCCAGAGGGCTGAGGCTGGGTCTCTCTCAGCATCTAACATGAAACACTGTGGTCTACTCTTTTCAGAGGGGAGAACAAGGGGCTTTTCATTACTCCCATTACAAGTTATCTCCTGGAAATCTTAATGTTTTCAGTAGGAGCCTTGGGGCAGGGCCTGGGTTTACTTGTCTTCTTTCTAAACTGCAGTTTGGGGTCCAGAAAGGGAAGCAAGAGAAGGCTGTTCTCTCCTCCACAACACTTAATTAAACCCTCCAAATCTCTCTTAAGATGTGGTTTTTGAGGCATGACTACACCAGACAGTGAGTTAATGACAAAAGGTCTGCTTCTAGTTTAGTGGGGCGGGTCTGGGACTTCTCAGTGAGAAGTGATGGAAGATTCTCACCCTTCCCTACACTCGTTACATCAGGTGTTCAGCTCTTCCCTTGTCAGATGGGCCTCTGTTCAAATATGGCTTTGGCAGCAGTAACAATTCAAGAATAGACCATAGATCTAAATACTGTTTGACAAGTTATAAATAGCTTACTGGCATTTTCTCATTTGAGCCATGGAAACCCAGGGACAAAATATTATTGTCCTCATTTTATAGATGAAGACCCTAAATCTAGAAAAGTTTACATGATTTTCCAGTAGTTCTATGCTTACATGGTAATTAACCAAGTTTAGCTTTAGGTCACCTGACTCCACAAAAAACAAAAACAAAACAAAACAAAGAGCTAAAAACAACAACAACAACAACAAAAGATTTCACCCTTCCTTGGATACATTCCTGACCAAAATAGAAATGGTTCTTGATTGCTGATGATTTAAGATTATAGGTTATAGTCTTCTTCTTCAAGAGCATAGATAGACAGGAGCTGAGAGAAAATAACTGTGTTGTTTTGGAAGAGATAAGGAGAAAATGTTAGCAATATTTTGGATGCCTGGAGAGAGTGTCAAAGAGGGTTATGTCCTGCTTTGGAAACTTTGTAGAGAGGCAATCATGAATATCTCTTGGGTGGCTATGATATAGGTGGAAAGATAAGACAAGGTATCAAGTTCTCCTCAAATCTATAGGGATAGTGTGTCTCTCCTAACAAGTTCTATGACCTCACTTCTGACTAATGCAGTCACCTCCTGGTCTTCTGCCATCATAGAACCTGACTGCCTGATACTTTCATGTCACCTCCTAGAGATATAAAAATCTCATGACAGACTCTCATTAAGACTTCTTAGAAATGAGCCAACACCACAATGCAGGGTAAAATGTGATTTCCATAGGAGTCAAACTTATAGAAGTAAAGGTTTAGATTTTTCTCTTGTTTTTCTACCAGGATTTTCAATTGGACTTGATGTCTGCATGACTTAAGCATTTCTGGGAGGCTATTTACTTATTTATTTATTTATTACTTTTTTAAAAAAGTATATTTTATTAGTGATTTAATAATGATCAACAAGATTGTGGGATAAGAGGGGTAAAATTCCCACCACCAGAGTTCTATATTCCATTCTCTCTATTGGAAGCTTCCCTATTCTTTATCCCTCTGGGAGTATGGATTAAAAATCTTTATGGGGCACAGAAGGTGGGACGTCTGACTTCTGCAATTGCTTTTCCATTGGACAAGGACATTGACAGGTCAATCTATACTCCCAGCCTGTTTCTATCTTTCCTTAGTGAGGTTAGGCTCTGGAGAGTGGGGTTCCAGGACACATTGGTGAGGTTGTTTGTTCAGGGAAATCAGGCTGGCATCATGGTATCATCTGCAACATAATATGCCACCCATGGTTTTCCGGGGAAGATGACGGACTGAGAAGCTGCTAGGCTTGAGCTCTGATCACATCTTCTGGAAACGGTAGGATTTTCTGCCTTTGGCAGGCCAGTCAATAGGGGTCCTAGCGGTGACACCAAGGAGGTGACTATAACTTAATTTGGGTTAAGAATTAGAGTAGAGGTGGCGCGGTCTAGCGGGCGGGCTGCTACAGACTTCCCAGGTGGCGGCGGGCAAGGCGGGTGCGCCAGGCATTGTCCTCGGCCCAGGAAGGCGGCTCCTCCACCAGTTGCAGAGCGCTGCTGGGCGGCCGGCAGAGGACCGGGAGGGAGCACTGTAGCTCGGGGGCTTCCTCTTGGGAGTCTCCGGGGACCACCCCGACCCTGAGGGTGGATCCGAGGACATCCTTAAGTACAGCTCTCATTGGATCAAAAGGACTTGGAGCTAGTTTTCATCTTTGAGAAATCCTTTAAAAAAGCTTCGGTGGGGGGGGGGGGAGTTTCCCAGAAGATGGCGGATTGAGAAGCTGCTGGTGGCTGAGCTCTGACCACATCTCCTGGAAATGGTAGGATTTTCTGCCTTTAGCAGGCCAGCCAATAAGGGGTCCTAGCGGCGACACCAAGGAGGTGACTATAACTTAATTTGGGTTAAGAATTAGAGTAGGGAAAAAAGGGGGGAAAAAAAAAGGAAAAAAAAAATTTTTTTATTCCTTTTAATTTTCAAGCATACCTCCTTCCTGCCCCCCCCCATAACCAGTCCTTTTCGTTACCAAATTCCTGTCCCACCATGGAGTATCATTAATTCTAAGTCTATACCCTTCTGAAACCTCTGGCCTTTTTTCTTTCTAAGTAGCCAACCCCCCCCACCTCACCCCGCATAGCTAATTAAATAATTAAAAATAAATACATTAAAAAAAACCCTTTCCTTTCACTGCCCTTTTATGACTGTTCTTTTTCTTATCTTTTTCTTTTTTCTCTCTCTTCCTTTCTTTTTTTTTCTTTTTCTCATTCTTGTCATCCCTTCTTCCTTAATCCTACAGCTTCCAAAGTCACAGCTCCCAGCCCCCACACCAACAAACAGTGTGCTTTTTTGAATTCACTGATACACATTTGGGAATTTCCTTTCACTGCTCTTTAATTACAGCTCTTTTTCTTATCTTTTCCCTTTTCTCTCTCTTGTCTCTCCCTCTCTTTTTTTTAATCTTGTCATACACTTCTTTCTTCTTCTTTGCCTGTCTGAATTTGTGAATTAATTTGGGGAAGAAATCTGACTCAGAGTGGACTCTCTATGTGTGTATCTCTGCTCTAGTTCCCTTTGCCCTCTTGTCACCCCTAGAATATACAGTGGATAGTAGATTTGCATAACTGTCTATTCTTGCTATCCTTTCTTTCTTTTTTTTTTTCTTCACTGGGATTTGGGTACTATTTTTTGACGGACTGGAGAAATTGTTTAGCTAACTGGTAACGATTAAACTACTTCAATACTTGCTTCAGTTGCTACTGTAATTCCTGAGGTTGGTGAGTGCAATTGTCATAAAGGTATTTATTACAGGGTTACATGTACTCAAGACACAACAACTGAGGAACAACAGAGCATAAAAAAAGAAACACATAAATCAAAAAAAAATGGGTAGATCAAAAACAAATAAAACTGCTACTCCAATGAATGAAGACAAGAGCCCAGAAGGAACTACAAATCAGCCAGAAGTAACCATAGATAAGAAAAGTATGCAAGCAATAATAAACTTATTAATCACAGAAATGAAAACAACATTGGAGGAAAGGAATGGCAGTATTAGGGAAACAACAGTTGAGACCCCCAAGGAAAATACTGATTATCTTGAGGCAATTAGAGAACTGAAAGCTGAAATAGCTGTAATGAAGAAAGAGGCTGAGGCAAGGGAAAGCAGACTAACAGAAGCAGAAAACAGATTAGTCAGACAGAGGATGAGTTAGAGAAAACTAAGAAAGAGGTGAAAGAGCTTAAAAAGAGATTGAGAGACACTGAAAACAACAACAGAGACATATGGGATGATCTCAAAAGAAGTAACATTCGTATAATTGGCCTGCCAGAGGAAGAAAGAGAGGAAGGGGAAGCAAACATTCTAGAGGAAATAATAGAAGAAAACTTCCCAGACCTGAATAACAGAAAGGACATCAAGATTCAAGAGGCCCAGAGAGTACCAAACAGAATCAACCCAGACCTGAAGACACCAAGACACATCATAGTCACAATGAGAAGAAGTAAGGATAAAGAAAGGATCCTAAAGGCTGCAAGAGAGAAACAAAAAAGTCACATACAAGGGAAAACCCATAAGATTATCTGCAGACTTCTCCAGTCACACTCTAAAAGCCAGAAGGGAGTGGCAAGATATCTATCGAGCCCTGAATGAAAAAGGGTTTCAACCAAAGATAATATATCCTGCTAGACTTTCATTCAAACTAGATGGAGGGATCAAAACCTTCTTAGATAAACAACAGTTAAAGGAGGCAACCATCACCAAGCCGGCCCTGAAAGAAGTTCTAAAAGACCTCTTATAAACAAGAACATCACTATAATACTTGCAATATATCAGAGCAAACAAAATTTTTTTGAACAATGACACTACAATACATTAAATCCATAATATCAATAAATGTCAATGGCTTAAACTCACCCATAAAAAGGCACAGGGTGGGGGGATGGATCAGAAAACATAACCCAACCATATGCTGCTTGCAAGAATCCCATCTGTCACAACAAGATAAACACAGACTTAAAGTGAAAGGATGGAAAACTATCATACAGGCTAACGGTCCACAAAAAAGGGCAGGAACAGCCATTCTAATCTCAGACACGATAGATTTTAAATTAAATAAAGTAATAAAAGATAGGCAAGGGCATTACATAATGATTAGAGGATCAATCAGCCAAGAAGACTTAACAATTATTAACATCTATGCACCCAATGAGGGACCATCTAAATACATTAAGCACCTACTGAAAGAATTTCAAAAAACACATCAATAGTAATACAATAATAGTGGGAGACTTCAATACCCCACTCTCACACTTATACAGATCAACAAAGCAGAGAACCAATAAAGATACAAGAGAATTGAATGAAGAGATCGACAGACTAGACCTCTTGGACATTTTCTGACTCCTCCACCCCAAAAAACTGGAATACACCTTCTTTTAAAATCCACATAACACATACTCAAGGACAGACCACATGTTAGGCCACAAAGACAGCATCAATAAATTCAAGAGCATTGAAATCATCCCAAGTATCTTCTCAGACCACAGTGGAGTAAAACTAACATTTAACAACAAACAGAAAATTATTAAAAGACACAGAATTTGCAAACTAAACAACATGCTTCTTAAGAACCACTGGGTCAGAGACTCACTCAAGCAGGAAATTCAAATGTTCCTGGAAACTAATGAAAATGAAGACACAACCTATCAAAACATTTGAGACACAGCAAAAGCAGTACTGAGAGGGAAACTTATAGCCATACAATCACATATTAAACACCAAGAAGAAGCTCAAATGAACGACCTTACTGCACACATCAAGGACTTAGAGACAGAGGAACAAAGGAACCCTAAAGCAACCATAAGGACAGAAATCACTAAAGTTAGAGCAGAAATTAAACAACATCGAAAATAAAAGAACCATACAAAAGATCAATGAAGCCAAATGTTGGTTCTTTGAAATATTAAACAAAATTGACAAACCCCTAGCCAGACTCACCAAACAAAAAAGAGAGAAGACTCAAATTAATAGAATTGTAAACGATTGATGAGATATCACAACTGACACCACAGAAATCCAGAAAATCCTGCGAAATTTCTATAAAGAACTAGATGCCACCAAGCTAGATAATCTGGAAGAAATGGAACAATTCCTAGAAACATATGCCCTTCCAAAACTGAACCAAGATGAACTACAAAATCTAAATGCACCAATCACAGACAAAGAAATTGAAACCATTATTAAGAATCTCCCCAACAACAAAAGTCCTGGACCAGATGGCTTCACAAATGAATTCTACAAAACTTTCAGGAAACAGTTAATACCCATACTTCTTAAGCTTTTCCATAAGATTGAAGAAACAAGAATACTCCCTTCCACCTTCTATGAAGCCAACATCACCCTGATACCAAAAGCAGATAGGGACACACACACAAAAAGGAAAACTACAGACCAATATCTCTGATGAACATTGATACCAAAATATTAAACAAGATCTTGGCCAACCGGATACAGCAACATATCAAAAAGATTGTTCATCACGACCAAGTGGGATTCATCCCAGGAATGCAAGGCTGGTTCAACATCCGTAAGTCAATCAATGTCATTCACCACATCAATAAAAGCAAAGCCAAAAACCACATGATTATCTCAATAGATGCAGAGAAAGCCTTTGACAAAATCCAACACCCATTTATGCTCAAAACTCTGCAAAAAATGGGAATAGATGGGAAATTCCTCAAGATAGTGGAGTCTATATATAGCAAACCTACAGCCAACATCATACTCAATGGACAGAAGCTGAAAGCATTACCCCTCAGATTGGGGACTAGACATGGCTGTCCACTGTCACCGTTACTCTTCAACATAGTATTGGAAGTTCTTGCCATAGCAATCAGGCAAGAGAAAGAAATCAAAGGAATACAGATTGGAAGGGAAGAAGTCAAGCTCTCACTATTTGCAGATGATATGATAGTATACATAGAAAGACCTAAAGAATCCAGCAGAAAATTACTGGAAGTTATTAGGCAATATAGCAAAGTATCAGGCTACAAAATCAATGTACAAAAATCAGTGGCATTTCTTTATGAAAACACTAAATCTGAAGAAGAAGACATCCAGAAATCACTCCCATTTACTGTTACAGCAAAATCAATCAAATACCTAGGAATAAAGTTGACCAAAGAAGTGAAAGACTTGTATGCTGAAAACTATGAGTCGCTACTCAAGGAAATAGAAACTGATATCAAGAAATGGAAAGATATCCCATGCTCATGGATTGTAAGAATAAATATCCTCAAAATGAATATTCTCCCCAGAGCCATATAAAAATTTAATGCAATACCCATCAAAGTTCCACCAAGCTTCTTTAAGAGAATAGAACAAACACTACAATCATTTATCTGGAACCTGAAAACACCTAGAATTGCCAAAACCATCTAGAGGAAAAGAAGCAGAAATGGAGACATCACACTCCCAGACCTTAAACTATATTATAAAGCCATCATCATCAAAACAGCATGGTACTGTAACAAAAATAGGCACACAGACCAGTGGAACAGAATTGAAAGCCCAGAAATAAATCCCAACACCTATGGGCATCTAATCTTTGATAAGGGGGCCCAAAGGATTAAATGGAAGAAGGAGGCTCTCTTCAATAAATAGTGCTGGGAAAACTGGGTTGTAACATGCAAAAGAATGAAATTGAACCACTTTATCTCACCAGAAACAAAAATCAACTCAAAATGGATCAAACACCTGGATGTCAGACCAGAAACAATCAAATACTTAGAGGAAAACATTGGTAAAACACTTTCCCACCTACACCTAAAGGACATCTTTGATGAATCAAACCCAATTGCAAGGAAGACTAAAGCAGAAACAAACCAATGGGACTACATCAAATTGAAAAGGTTCTGCACAACCAAAGAAACTACTAAACAAACAGAGAGACCCCTCACAGAATGGGAGAATATTTTCACATGCCATACATCAGACAAGAAACTAATCACCAAAATATATAAAGAGCTCAGCAAACTTAGCACCAAAAAAGCAAATGACCCCATCCAAAAATGGGCAGAGGATATGAACAAAACACTCACTACAGAGGAGATCCAAAAGACTAACAAACATATGAAAAACTGCTCTAGGTCACTGATTGTCAGAGAAATGCAAATTAAGACAACACTAAGATACCACCTCACTCCTGTAAGAATGGCATACATCAAAAAGGACAGCAGCAACAAAAGCTGGAGAGGATGTGGGGACAGAGGAACCCTTTTACATTGCTGGTGGGAATGTAAATTGGTACAGCCTCTGTGGAGAGCAGTCTGGAAAACTCTCAGAAGGCTAGACATGGACCTTCCATATGATCCAGTAATTCCTCTCCTGGGGTTATACCCCAAGGACTCCATAACACCCAGCCAAAAAGAGGTATGTACTCCTATGTTCATAGCAGCACAATTCATAATAGCTAAAACCTGGAAGCTACCCAGGTGCCCAACAACAGATGAGTGGCTGAGAAAGCTGTGGTATAGATACACAATGGAATACTATGCAGCTATCAAGAACAATGAACCCACCTTCTCTGACCCATCTTGGACATAGCTAGAAGGAATTATGTTAAGTGAACTAAGTCAGAAAGATAAAGATGAGTATGGGATGATCCCACTCATCAACAGAAGTTGACTAAGAAGATCTGAAAAGGAAACTAAAATCAGGACCTGATCAAATTGTAAGTAGGGCACCAAAGTAAAAACCCTGTGGTAAGGGGTAGACATGCAGCTTCCTGGGACAGTGGGGGGTGGGAGTGGATGGGAGGGATGGGTCACAGTCTTTTTGGTGGTGGGAATGGTGTTTATGTACACTCCTAGCAAAATGTAGACATATAAATCAGTAGTTAATTAATATGAAATGGGGAAAATCAATTGTATGTCTCAAAGTTTTTCAAAACACAAACTGAATCTTTTTAATATATAGGCTGTGTATTTGATATGCGGACTCTCTCAAAAGCCTAGACCAAGTAGATTAGAAGCATCCAATATCACAGCTATATACAAGATACTGGATACTGTACAGCAAACCATAACAAAAGGACTTTTCAAAGTTAACCCAATTGCCAAATAATGTGATGATAACATTAACTATCGATTGTCTTTTTGAACCGTAAGACAGCAGGAACCTCACATCTCCACTATAGAGTGCCTACTTCCCCCAGTCCTGGAACCCTTGGATAGGGCCCACTTTCCCGTATGCCTCTCCCAATCCATACCAAATAATATTGCATCTGCTGATCACAACCTAACCAACGCAACGATTGCCACCTCAACATGCTTCACCTCAGACTGTGTCCAGAGACTTCACGTGTGGAATGACAACCCTTCAGCTTCATTACTCAGGTGAGACCTTTCCTTTTATAGTACACTCTAATTTCATCTCAGGTGGTCCACTTTCTAACAAGTCCCATAACCTAGATTTACACCAGTTTCTGTGAGAGAGAGCTTATGTTCACACGTATCCATAAACTACTGCAAAATATATACCTGAAAGCAGAAGTACACTAGAGTTTGCAGTGAGTACCTCCCTAACACTTCCTCTGTACTATTCCAAGCTTTGGGCCCATGATTGCTCAACAATTTGTTTGGCCTCGTATGTTAACTCTCTTTTCAATCACCAGGTTCCAGATGCCACCAGGATGCTGGCCAGGGTTCCCTGGATTGAAGACCCCACCAATGTGTCCTGGAGCTCAGCTTCCCCAGAGACACACCCTACTAGGGAAAGAGAGAGGCAGACTGGGAGTATGGACCGACCAGTCAACGCCCATATTCAGCGGGGAAGCAATTACAGAAGCCAGACCTTCTACCTTCTGCAACCCTCAATGACCCTGGGTCCATGCTCCCAGAGGGATAGAGAATGGGAAAGCTATCAGGGGAGGGGGTGGGTTACAGAGATTGGGTGGTGGGAATTGTGTGGAGTTATACCCCTGTTCATATTTAGCATAGGAGTCTGTGTAACCTCTGCATCCCTATTGATCTGACCTTACATTCCATGATCATAGATAGAAGGAACATTCTACCCTGCACTCATTTCAGGACCAATCTTCCACGAGTGGCATATTATGTTGACCCAGCCTTCTTTCAAAGAGTGGGGCAATTTCTACCATTGTTGTTCTATATTCAGGGCAAGGTCCTGTAGAGTCCCACAAGAAGGTTTATGATGTTGTTTCAGATGGAGACGACCAGTGATGGTATAGAGAGGGATCTGTTAGAGGTCTAGGGCCATCATATCTATGTGGGAACCCCAGGATTTGGTAACTAGGGCGCCCCATGTTGGGGTGGCCTGGTAGTGACCAAAAGGGCCATTATTAAGGTATGTCAGTCTCTTGCCCATATCCAGCTTTCATAGTCCTTACTTTATCTAAAAGGATTAGACTTAGAGTGATTCAGGGAAATGATGACTGTGGGTCCATGCTCCCAGAGGGGTAAAGAACAGGAAAGCTTTCAGGGGAGGGGATGAGATATGGAGTTCTGGTGGTGGGAATTGTATCCTTCTTATCCTATGGTCTTCTCAGTGTCTTCATTTTATAAATAAAAATTAAAATAAGTAGCTAAGGAGGTTTATAAGTCTAAATAGAAACTACTAGGTTAAGTACTTTATGTTTTCCTTTTTAGGCCTTTCTACTTGCTTGCCATACTTATTGAGTCACTGCAGACTATTATGTACTTTTACTTTAAGGTATATATTTTCCCCTAACTTATGGATACATGTGCATATGTGCCCTATCTCATGGGCTCTGGTCTCTATCTAGATTTTGTAGCTTTGTTAGAAAGTGTGCCACCTGAAATGGAACTAAGGAGTCCTGTGTGCTAGGAAAGGTCTCACCATAGTAGTGGAGCTGAAGGGTCGACATTCCAGGCTTAGCATCTCTGGACACTGTCTGAAGTAGAACATGTTGAGGTGGTTGCATTGATTTGATTGAGATCAGCAAATGCCCTATCAAATAGTATAGGTAAAAAAAAAAAAAAAGCATGAAAGAAAATGAGAAAAGCCCCAGAGGTTTCAGAACTGGGAAATATACGAATTTTATAGGAATTGAGAAAGGTTCCTTGCTTAAGAAGGAAATACATGATTATTATTATAACCAAGTTATTTGGGAACTTGATTAACCTTAAAAATTCCATTTTAGGACTTAATGTACCATACAAGACCTCACCATGATTTATGTCACTTGAGGCCATTTACATATAACTATTACATACTGACGAGACCAGCTGCTTCTGGTCTACCTGGTCTAAGATTATAGGTGATTTAATATTTTTCAGAAAAAGTTATTATTAGAAATGCAAAGGATATCACAGGTCCATTCATTCAGTGAGAAAGAGAATAAACTGTTGTATGCTTTACATTGGTTTGTTCTAGCCCTCCCCCGCCAAGAAAATTGGATCAGTCCAGTTAGTTTCGCGGGCCCACTTGGCCCCGCCCCAAGGAACCCCGCCAGAGTTCGAGAGTGACAGATTAGAGAGAGTTCCAGGGTTCCTGAGTTGCAGAGTAAGAGAGAGTGCTTGCGCCTCCGCAAAGAGACAGCAGAGTTCTGTTTGGTGATTAGTTTGGTTTAGTTTATGAATCGTTGTTCCTGAATAAAGAAATACAGCTTCCCTGCCCAGCCGTATGTCTCTGGCCATCCGAGAATTTTAACAACAAATGGCGCCCACATGGACCTGACCTACACATCTCGCAGATAAGTAAAGACAATTTGGCTACCTTTGCACTATGGAATTCTCTTCTGCTTGTGAAGAGACCTCCAAAGGCCTCTGCTCTTTCTTCACGAGACTGTTTTGCTGTTTCTGGAACATTTATCTCTGGACCACTCTGTGGTTTCCACTCGCTCGGGCGAACTCAGAACAGCCAGTGGGAATAGCCAGCGGGCGGGAGGCGAGGCGCGGAGCTGCTGTTTCCACCTGGTTAAACAGCCAGCCAGCCGGCTGCGCCCAGACAACCCCATGCACCGCGCCTGCAGCCCTACAGCCCAGAAGCCTGCAGGAGCCCGATGCCAACACGCAGGAGCCCGATGCCACCACGCTGGAGCCCAATGCCACCACACAGGAGCCCGATGCCAGCACGCAGGCCAGCCCACAGGAGCCGGCTCTCCACCGCGTGGCACAGGGCACTGGACGTGTGATCCCTCCACGCTGCTCAGCCACTGCGAGCAGGGCAGCAGACATGGAAGGGCCATGGGGCAGGGCTGCGGTGGCCTATCATGGCCGTCACCCCTGGGCACCTAGGCCCACGCCTTCTACAAAGCTGGCCCACCTGCCCTCTTGCTATAAATTCTGGAACGATCCCGGACCTCCCAGACCCCCGGGCTCCTTGCCGAAACTGGACATCCTGGCAGAGATCCTCAGCTCTGGTCTGAAGGCAGACAAGCTGGAGTATGCAGAGATTTGTACAGAGATCACAACCTACAATTCCTAGAAGTGAAGCTGCGCGGGAAGCCACCTCCAGATGGTGAACCCCCCCCAACAACTAAGACAGTACATATCTAAATTCGTGTTTAAAATGACATGTCTTCGTAACAAAGGTTTCTCTCCTTGTGCATTAATGACCATCTTTATGTGTATGTTTAAAGTTTGGTAAACAGTAACTTTAAGGCTAAATTCTTACTAGTCAAAGTTAAATGAAAAAGGTTTTCCACATAATTCTCATAAAGATAAAATTAACTTACATTTAAAGTCTAAGGTAAAAATTAGTTAACAATCAGTATATTTTAACTAAGTTGGTCTAAACAAAAGGTTAAATAGACTTGTTGATATGTAAAACTCTACATTACCTTCTCTATTAGAAATGGTAGATCGCACAATGGCTATGCTAATTATTCTCATGCCTGAGGTTTCCTTTCCTGACTCCATCTTGAATGGGTGTAACAAAAGGTTAAAAAGACGTTCTTGCTATGTAAAAGTCTCAAATTCCTTCTCTATTAGAAATATGCTAATAACAAGTTTTGTTTCATAGTAAGTAAATTGCAGCCAGCTGCCTTTGGTACTCTAGGCCATTCCCCGCCCTCATGCAAATGCCCGTCGAGGCAAGTAGCCCCCCAGAGGCAAGAAATGTTTTTTTAAGCTGATAAAGTTTTGCCCACAGAGGCAAAAACAGGCCCCCTCAGGCCTTCCCTTGGCAGCACACTGGTTCTTGTTACTTGCTTACATGTTTCTCCATGTTTGTGCCAGTTTCTTTTTTGAAAATGCCTGTTTGATATATGTTTCTGTTCACCCCACACCCTCGATAGTATAGTCATTTAGTTAAAAAGAAAAGGGGGAATTGTTGTATGCTTTACATTGGTTTGTTCTAGCCCTCCCCCGCCAAGAAAATTGGATCAGTCCAGTTAGTTTCACTGGCCCGCTTGGCCCCGCCCCGAGGAACCCTGCCTGAGTTAGAGAGTTCCACAGTTGGAGAGTTGAAGAGAGGGAGAGTTCCAGAGTTCAGAGAGTTCCAGAGTTACAGAGTAAGAGAGAGTGCTTGCACTGCCACAAAGAGACAGGAGAGTTCTGTTTGGTGATTAGTTTGTCTTAGTTTATGAATCGTTGTTTCTGAATAAAGAAATACAGCTTCCCTGCCCAGCCGTATGTCTCTGGTCGTCTCTGTTACCCACCCGTGAAGCCAACCCGGCCGGCAAGAGCCTCCGAATTTTAACAACAATAAACTTCAGAACTTTTTAAAAATATTTATTTATTATTTATTCCCTTTTGTTGCCCTTGTTGTTGTAGTTATTATTGGTGTTGTTGTAGTTATGATTGGTGTTCTTGTTGTTGGATAGGACAGAGAGAAATGGAGAGAGGAGGGGAAGACAGAGAGGGAGAAAGATAGACACCTGCAGACCTGCTTCACTGCCTATGAAGTGACTTCCCTGCAGGTGTGGAGCTGGTGGCCTGAACCGGCATCCTCGTGCCAGCCCTTGCGCTTTGCGCCACGTGCGCTTAACCCGCTGCGCTACGGCCCGACTCCCCAGAACTTTTTTAAATGCAGCATCAAGGAGTGAAATAGTGGCTTTATGCATGCACAATACTATTGAATGACCTCCCCAACCTAATTTAAAATTTTTATTCCAGTGGTCTGGGAGATGGTGCAGTGCATAAAGAACTGGACTTTCATGCATGAGGTCTTAAGTTCAATCCCCGGCAGCACATGTACCAAGTGATGTCTGGTACTCTCTCTCCTTCTTTCTCATTAATAAATAAATAAAATCTTTAAAAATATATTATAGAGTCCAGGAATTGGTACACCTGGTTAAGTGCTCACATTAAAGTGTGCAGGGACCCAGGTTTAAGTCCCTGGTCCTCACCTGCAGGGGTAATGCTTCACACATGACAAAACAGAGCTGCAGGTGTCTCTCTGTCTCTCTCCCTCTCTATATCTCCCTCCCCTCTCAATTTATCTCTGCCTCTATCCAATAGTAAATAAATAAAAATATTAAAAATTGTTCTAGTGACTTGAGATGGGAGGAGAGAGGAGAGACAGATGGGTAGAGAGAGAGAAGAGAAAGGAGAAACACCAATACATCACTCCACCATCCTAATATATACTGTAAGTCTAAATGGAAGGAGTGACAAAATGACATTTGCAAAATGCACAAGGAGTTGATGGGATCACTGTGGCTATCTTTATGCAAAACCCAACACTATGATGGATTAAACTCCAAGAAGGTTCACAGGAAACCTATCAGGTTTTTAAGAGAAATATATTCAATAAAGAACCATAAAATCAGGTTATTGTGACAGGAAAAAAAATAAAAATTAAGAGCCCTCTGGGACCCTAGTATTATTTGGCCAGAAAAAAGAAAACATCTTGGGTAGAGAATGACAAAATAGTTCACTTGAAAGTTTAAATAGTGAGGTCTCCTTCTTATCTCAATCTTTCTATAGACTGGTCCTGAAATGAGTGCAGCATAGGATGTTCCTAGCTGTAACCATGGAAAGTGAGCTCAGACTGACAGGGATGCAGATGTTATACAGGTTCCCATGCTAAATATGAATAGACAAGAGCCCTAGGCCAGATCGATGGAGTTTACAGTTAATGGTATTTATATAGTTTCCCATATTTGGGAACTACTTTCTGCCTTGACTCAGCTTTCTAGTCCTATTCTCAACTCTGACACTATCTTCCCAAACAATACTCTTAGCCTACCTACTTTCATGTTATCTGTAGAACTCAGGCAAAAATTAGTAAAATTATGGACCCATTTGAATATTCCTAACATAGATTTCCTAGCTTCTTCCAGAATGAAGACCTCAAATTTCACCTGTTATTCTCTTACCTTTAGATTCCTGATTATTAAACAATTTGTTCTGCTCTACATCTTAATTCTTTTCAGGTGACAAGTTGCAGATGCTTCCATGATTCCAACCTGACTTCCCTGGGCAGATGACCTCATTAGTGTATTCTGGAAACCCACCTACATAGAGCCTTACCCAACTAGGGAAAGCTAGAAATAAGCTAGGAGTATGGATCTACCTGTCAATGCCCATGTCCATTGAAGAAACAATTACAGAAGCCAGACATCACACCTTCTGCTCCCCATAAAGATTTTTAGTCCATACTCCCAGAGAGATAAAGACTAGGGAAACTTCTAAGGGGGGGGGGGGGTGTATGGAACTCTGGTGGTTGGAATTGTGTGGAATTGTACCCTAGTTATTCCATAATCTTGTCATTAAATCACTAATAAAAAAATCAACTTGAGTGAAACACTCAAGTTTCTTTTCTACAAAATATTTTTATTATCTGAATTTATTTTATTGTTATTATTGTTGTTATCATTACTATTTTCCTGAATTACCTGTAACAGACTCTTAGTAGAAATCTGTACTTGGATTGGGGGATGGGTGGTGGTGCACCTGGTTGAGCACACAGGGTTCAGTGGACAAGAACCTGGGTTCAAGCCCTTGGTCCCCATCAGCGGGGTGATGGGAGTGATGGGAAGCTTCATGAACAGAGAAAACAATGCTACAGGTATTTCTCTATCCTTCTCTGTCTTCCCCTTCCCTCAATTTCTCTTGTCTCCATCCCAGATAAATAAAAGTTAAAAAGATACTTATCATCTATAAGAAATGTGAAAACAAATTTTTTTGTTTTTGTTTTCTTGATCCTTTTGATCTGCTTCCTGGTTTTTACTGCCACCATAATTTGTTTAGCACACACACACACACACACACACACACACACACACACACACACACACACACCAAAGATATTGGAGGGCTAGGTATTATGTGTGTTAAAATTTAAGTTATTTTTTAAGAGTTTAAGTGGTAACTCAGCATTTTTGAACGCTTGACATTGTGGTGTTTTGTGCTTGAAGGACATTTTTCTAACCTCAGAGTGAAGATGTGTTTGAAGACTAACTCTCTCTAGAAAGGGGCAGAGGCTTCTACATGAACAAAGCAGTTCTTTCCCTGTGCTTATGAAATGACCTACGCATATTTTTAATGCAATATAGAAATTGTAAAATGGCTATTTGTGGCTCCATTGTTAATTAACACTGGGACATATGTGGCCAGTTAGTACATCTTTCTAGAGACGCTTGGCATTCCTGGAAATCAACACCCTATGCCTCATATTGTAGAGAATACAGTTTACCAGGCCAACACTACAAATGCATATCTCAACTCTTTATTTATTGGGTAGAGACAACCAGAAATTGAGAGGGAAAGAGGGTGATAGAGAGGGAGAGCGACAGACACCTGCAGCACTGCTTCACCACTTGTGGAGCTCCCCACCCCCCACCCCCTGTTGCAGGTGGGGATCTGGGGCTCGAACCTGGGTCCTTGCTCACTGTAACACATGTGCTCAACCAGGTGTACCACCACCTGGCCCTCCTTGAAACACAATTTTTTACAGCATATGAAAGAATGTTCAAGCAGAGTCAAGAGCTGAATATAGCAGTAAATTGGGAAATCATTTATTTATAGAAAGCAGAAATGGGTTCTAATCAAGAATACTTCTTAATGCTGAAGCCAGGAGAACTGGCAACATGTGCGTGGATTTCAGAATTGCTGTGGGTGTAAGACTTCTGTGCCTCTAAACAGTTCCCTTTTTGAATGACTTGGTCTCTGTCTCATCCTTGTATTTTGTGTATGTTCTGAGAAGGTAATTCGTACTTTTAGTTCATGAGTCTCCAGGAGTCACATCCACATTTGGACCTGATGGAGGCCATGAGATAGTCAGTTTTGAAACTCTGAGTATGTGCCCTAACTTCCATCAGGACGTGATATCTATTTCACTACACCTTGGTTCTAGACTGACCTAACCAGTGCCCTGATCCACTTTACATGATGGAAATCATGCTGTGTGATTTCAATTTTTCTAGAGCTTATAAGCTCAGACAGCCTCTACTCTTGTGCATTAGTAGTTCTGAATCACTATGTAAGAAAGTTCAGTCTAACTTGTTGGAAAAAGAAGGGCCAAGTGGAAAACTTTGAGGTCCATCTGCTGAGTTTCAGAGTCAAGTGTTCATATAGCAAGGACATATTGGATTCTGGAATGTCCTATCAATGTTGGGAGGTATCAAGCCGAGCAGTCCCTGCTGATCCCTGCTTTAATTACATATCCACACAACCTGCAATAAATGAAGTCTTGTTTTAAGTTGACATGCCTTGGGATAGTTTCTCCCACAACTGAAGAACTGAAGCACACACTTCTCTTGTCTTCTATTATGACTAGGCTTGAACATGAATACTTAATTGTCACCCTTAATTTTTCAACTCCTTAGCATAGTCTAGGCTATTTCACTGATAACTTGTTAACCTAGTTGTAAGAATGTTAGGAGATCACACTGTCAACATGGGTCTTTCCTGATACCCTTAATGCAGCAACCAAAACTGAGAAGAGAAAAATGGCCATTGATCTACAGCTGAGAGTAAATTCAGCTGGCCTGGTAAGTATAACCACAAACCTCTGGAGCTTTTAGAGCACAGCTATGGCTTTTATCAGGGAAACATCAAATCATAATAATTCTGGGAGACTTAATATTTATTCTCCCACCACCTCCTCAACCCCAGCAAACACTCCAAGAATTAACCATCTTCATCTGTGTGTCCTGCTTGCTTCTGCTTATGGCATGTTGTGGAAAACACATCAGGGCCCCCACAATCTCAACCACAGGAAGACGGGAGACCACCAGCTGTCTCTTGGCTTTGGAAAAGGTCACAATTACGGTTCTCTGCCTACAGATGTATTTGGGACTGCCTTACCCTCTGTAGTTGCTTCCAAGAAATCAACTGCCAGGCACTGGGCTCCTAAATGCACTTTTATTCAGCTCATTGAGAACCAAAGCAGGCCCTGATTTTCCACAGTTCTCTGGCATTGGAGGAAAATAAGTGATCTGAAGACATCTGAATCTATTATGATATTTGCAATAATACTGAGAGTGGTGGGTATGCTGAGTGACCTACTTATTGAGGCTTTAGACTCAGTAAGTAGAAAGTTCCAACTTCCCACACTCAACATCTACACTATAAATGAAACAACAAATATTCTTATTTGATATAGTATAAAGGAATAAGTCCCCCAAGTTGATTTAATTAGAAATTCCCCACATAATAGGTAGAAGTAATATTTTATGAAGACTAGATAATAAAGGAATTTCCCCTATTGCCCTAATCAAGGGCAGGAATGAGTATATGCTCAACTAGAATGTTTGTAGAAGAGATACTAAAGTTCCCCTTACCCTACTACCTTTGTACTTTAAGAATTACCTATTAACCCACATTCTGCTTCTGTAAAACCTTGCTTGCTCTCTGGCGCCATATGTTAGCTTTGAAATGTTTTTGAAATGTTTGTTCTGATTTCAGTCATGACATTTAAGTCATGTAACCCATACAGACCACCACTCACTTTTCCCTTTAAAAGAAGATGGGTTCCAAGCCTCAGAATCTCAGTGCTATGGGACCAAATCTGGTACACCGGCCTGGGATCTCCTAGCTAGGATTTCTCTCTTGTCTTTTGTCAGGAAATTGTGAGGATGTGGTTGAGCTTGGCAGGGCTTGACTTGAGGGGACATCCATCCTGTCAGTCTCTCTCTCTGTCTCTGCTAAGAGGTTGGGTAAGGAGGGACACAACTCCCCAAGATTTGCCTCATCCTATCAGACTCCCTGCCTACAAAGCACCCTGCATTTTTCTGCCTCCAGGAGCCTGACACTCCTTAAAACATTAAGCCAGCTCCCCCTGCTCCACCCTGCATTCCTGATACTATGGCCTATATAAATAATCATAGTTTTGCCTGAAAGATCCCCACCCATTCCATTCCTTTGATCTACCTTCTTCCTACCCTCAAGACCCTCCCTGCCTGCAGGGTATTATTAATCCTACCAGTTAAAACCCTCACAACAGTTGCTAAGGAAGTTCCTACTTTTCCCAGCCCTTTTGCCTTTCTTGGCCCCTTTCCAAACCATGGCAAGCCATTTCCATTTCCAACTTGCCACTTCCAGGTCTGACCTTTAAAAGCCTGGGCTCTTTGATCAATAAAGAATCGAACTGCCTCACTGCCACAGGCTTGCTTCATGAGTCATCTCCCTCACATAGCTGAGTGACTAGCAGCCCAGGTTGGCTCTGGTCACATTCTCTCAAACCCAGAGAGTACACGCCTGGGAAGAGGCACCCCCATGCTAGCCCAGCAGTCTTTATCTGTGTAAGTCTGTGTACTGGCCTTATTTTCACTCTTTAAAACTTAAGAATAAATTCTTTATACTTCACTTATACATGGGAGTCATGTCAGTTTGTGTGGGTTCAGATCAGAAGTGCTCTTTCAATAGACCCAAGTCCAAACAAAATGCCAGTCAAGAATGATTCTGGGAATGTGTCCTATGTCTTGCAGATACAGAATATATTACTCTGGAACACAGTGAGATATATAGGGACTAGAATTCAATGGTATTAACACATCACCGAGGCTGAAAACAAAGAATTCATAAAAGTCATCATCTTCTGAGAACCTGTGGACCTGGGCTGAGGTCAACCAGGCCACTCAATTCAGCTGAATGCTCTGAATACTTTGATGGTCCTTTTATATTAGATGGTCTTTCCTCAAACTTAATATTTAATCTTGATTGGCAGAACCACAAATATGATCCTACTACCTCAAAAAATAAGAGTGTCAAGAATAAAGGAATTCCAATCACTACTACTACAAATATGTCAGTTTTTCCTTCAAAATCAGTTTCTTTCTTATGCATTCAAGGACAAGGGGCATGTTTCCTGTTCCCAGTTCTCTGATCATTGTGTCCTAGAAGTCATTCCTTATTGTCTCCTATTTTGTTTCACCAACTACCTCTTCCATTGCTATCCCCAGGCCCTTTGAATGAATTTAGAAACTCAATGCTTTAAGTATTCTCAAATTTTGCCCTTATCTGCAGCCCTAATCTCTTTGCTGAAAGTCACACTTGACCTCCAATTATCTACTTAGCATGACAAATGAGTCTCTTTCACCTTATCTCTTTCCTTTTTTGGAGTCTCAGTTACTTGACTGCATAGTTCCACCCTCATTTTGTCACCCATGTGATAAACTTGAGGTCACTTTTTTTTTCTATCATTCTCCATATCTGACCATTCACCATGGTTAATGAATTTTGTCTCCTAAGTACTTTCTCACTTCTACCCTTTCTTTCGAAATTTCTGATACTTCATTTGAGATCCTATCAGTTTGTACTCAGATGATTAAAGTCAGTCCCTTTCTGAACTCTCTCTTCCATATTACTCTCTGCAAATCCATTCTCCACATGAATAGAGAACATCCAATCTAAATGTATCATCCCACTGCTTAAATGAATCTTAACTGCATAAATGATTCACTCTTTACCTGCATTTCCCCAATTGGCTAACTCTTCCTTCCAACCCAAATTCAATGACTTTTCTAGAAAACCTACTCCAAGTCTGCAGGTTGCTTTTATTATCTCTCTTCTGCTCCCATAGCCTCTTAAAACTCTCTCTCTCTCTTTCTATCTCTCCCTCTCCACACCCCCTACCAATGCATCCATATGTCTTTTCGGTGGGTTTATTCCTTCAAAATATGGCAAATTCTTCCTTAAGAACAGGAGCCAATCATCATTGTAGTCTGGACTCTGTAGGCATTTAGTCATATTTGAATGGAAAAGAACAACCTAGTTGACCTTAATAACTCATCATCCCTTCCTGGGTCTCAAGACTCTTCACTGGTAAATGAAGAGCCTTGAATGAAAAGGGTGTTTTCCTTCTGAAAGGCCTTGTGTTTTTGTGATCCTCTGAATAGGGAGATATTGACAGTACAGATGTGTCCATATGCTTTCTTTTTGGCTTCTGGACCAGATTCTTCATGAAAGAAACAATAATAATAGTCCACATTTGCTGTGGGCTTCTTGGTGCAGGCCCTGTTAAAGGTCCTTCCTTGAACTGCAGTAGTATAGTTGGGATTCATTATGAATGGGCTTTATTGATGGACATTAATAGTTCCATATGTCATGTGGAGAAAATGAGGGTTGCAGTCACCTTTGCAAAATCTTGTGAATAGAAAGAGGCATGCTAAAACTTGACATACAAATCTGCAAGTTTCACTCCTAGTTATTGTGCCATAATGGAGAGACAGACAGTTCGAGAGACATACAAACAGACTGATAAACATGACTAAGAAAGGCAGGGGGTGAATGACTGCACTTGGTAGCTCAGGGAGAGGGGAAGTTGCAACTCATTGCAGATGCCCATGTGAAGGTTGACTTAGCTCAGTCAGTGTATAAACTCAGCTCCTCCTGACCTGCTGTGCCTGGTGTGGTGAAATTAAAAAGGAAGTGTTTGTACAATGGGACTTTATGAGGTGTCTTTGGATTCAATGAATTCTTTCTGCGTTTGTCATCAGTGTGCTAATTAGGCTACTTTCTGTGGGCTTTAAAGTGGCTCTGGCCAGGATTTCCTAGATAGCTTATTGTAATTTTGCATTAGTCAAGCTTGAGTTAATGGACACAGGAGGCTTTATTTGCTCGGGTTTGGGCCCCTTTCTTGCTATTATTTCTTTTGATATTCATTCTCATGACACTAACCAGCAAGTATTGATTCAGATGTCAGACGTTTCCATAGGAATTCCATTTTAATTCAGCATTAGCGTGCCATTAAAATGTAACGGGAAGGGCAGGCCAAAGTCACCTTAAAACATTACTGTCTCGGGAAATTCGCCCAGGTTTAGTCATTCTGCTAATTCTGCTAGTCAAAGACCTAGGCAGCAGAGAGAACCTTCCTTTAGGAGTCAGACTGAAATGATGCTAGGACCCACTGGTTAGGGGGTTGGGAGTGAGAATGGAGAGAGAGGAAAGTGACCCAGAGTGGGAGCATCTTTTGCTGGTGTTGGCTCTGATGAAGATTATGCAGAGACTTGTTCCTCCTGGCAGCACCCTCCAAGAGAACTCTTCTAAAAAATTATTATCTTTATTTGTTGGATAGAGATAGCCATAAATAGAGAGGGACGGGGGAGGTAGAGAGGGAGAAAAACAGAGACACCTGCAGACTTCTTCACCACTCACAAAACTTTCTCCCTGCAGGTGGGGACCAGGAGCTTGAACCTAGGTCCTTCTGCAATGTAATGTGTTCATGCAACCAAATGTGCCACCATCCAGCCCCAAAATAACTCTTAATAGGGAGATGTGATGTGTGAATTTTCTAGGTCAACTGAATGGAACTGGACATGAAGTCTTGTGTTCTTTTGCTTTTCTTTTCTCTGAGACACAAGCAGATTGCTGCTCTTGCTTACATTCTTTCTGTATTTCCTGTATCCCTGGTTGGCCCATGGCGTGTTTCTACCCTTCTGCATTCTCCCTCAGAAAGTCTACATCCTCCCAGGTCCCCAACACTCTATCATCATCTCTATGCTGAAAAAAAAGGCCATGGCTCCAGCACAGTTTTATTTCTTAAGGCTCCAAATTACCTCTGTGTATCTGTCTTTCTTTTTATACCTTTGCTCCTTTCTGGGAATTCAACACTCCAAATAACTTTCTGGACAGAAATTAAAAGAAAGATTGAGGTAGAGACAGATAAAGAGATGGAGACGAAGATAGACATAGAGGTAGAGAAGCAGATAGAGAAAGAGGGAAAGAAACCACAGCACTGAGCCTTCCTTCCTGGGCCACGTACATGGCAAAGCATCACAGTATCCAAGTGAATCACTATCTTGCCAGCCAGCCTATTTTTTTTCCATCTCTTTACTGGGTTTCAGATGTGCACTGTAAGCTCAGAATGTACAAAATAAATCTTTCTCTTTCTCCTCTCTCTCTGTTTCTCTTTGGTCATTACTGGGCTTCACTGCAATGAACAATTTTTTTTCTGATAAAAAAACAGAGACAGAAAATGAGAGACAGAGGGAAAGACACCAAAATACCATAGCACAGAAGCTTACCTGGTGGGTGTCAGCTCAAACCTGGGCTGTGTACATAGCAAAACAGGTATGCTATCCAGATGAGCTACCTTTGGAGTCCTGGGGATCTCACTCTTTTTCTCCCAAACTGCCTCTTCTCCTGCAGGCCATCCTCAGAATCTCTCCATTCATCTATTTTCCAGAATAGAGTGTAGACTCCCCTCCTTCCTGCTCCCTCAAGTGTTCTGAACAATATTTCTCCTGTGTGAATAGTGCCCTTCCTAAACTCAGAGTACTTACCTTGTTACCAGTTGAAACATATTCCCCTCAAAGATATACTGAGTCTCAACATTCACACCTGTGGATGCATACTTCTTGCAAATAAGGTCTGTGTTGATGTCATCAAGTTAAGATGAGGTCACATTCAGGGAGGGTGGGTCTTCACCCCATGTGATTGGTGTCCTTACAAGAAAAGTCATGGAGACATACATAGGGATACTAGAAGATAACAGGTGACAAGACTGAACTGAATTATTTACAAGTGTGGAACAATCCTAATTGCCTCAATAAGAGTAAATTAATGAAAAATATCAGTCTGAAGAGACAGATCAATAAGTAGAGTACCTGCCTTACCATACTCCTGGAAACGTTTGAGCTCTGGTGCCTCATAAGAGGTGCTATACTCCTGGAGAAAGCTCCAGTACTATGGCGTCTCTCCCTTTCCCTTTCATCACTCTTTTTCTCTTCTGAGTAAAATTGTGACTTGATAGACGTATTGAATAAGATACAAATTTTCCTTGCTCATTCTACATGTGAATATCCTCACTGCCAGAGTCTCCCCACTGCCCACCAGCTTACCTTTTTCTTCTTCTAGCGTTTGCCCTTCTTCCGTAGCCAGTCAACAGCGTCAGGTTGAAAGCTGTCAGGAGCTGCTTGTTGCTGGCTTTGAAACTGACTGGGATCCATGTGGATTCAGTCGGCTAGGAAGGATCGTCAGTTTCCCCAATGAATGGGTACTCAAGGGATGCACCACAAGAAGGTCGATCTAATGCATCCCAACCAGCTTACCTCCAAATACCTGTCACCCACACCAGCCGTCTCCATGAACTCGGCCTACACATTTCTCCAACCCAAAACCTCACCTGTCAGCCACCATCAGAATCCTCACTCCTACCCCAGTCCAACACACACACACACACACACCACATTCTATCATTTCCTGAATGTACCAAATTCTTTGTCTCATTCTGTGTGCTCTGCTTAAAGTCCCCTTTCACAGTAACTCTGGAAAATCAACTTTTCTTATTCTACCCTGAACAGAACCCAATTCTCTGCCTCTACTACTCTTCATCTTCTCTTTCCCCATCCTTCTGTTCTAGCTCCTCCTGCACTGCATGGTGGTATTGGTCTTCCCTAGATACTTTCCATAAGCATGGTTTTACATAACATTGATTAAATAGTTGAGAATTTAAAAACTAGATCTTATTCATTTTTTAGTTCCTTGTGCCTCTCATAATGCCCAGCATGATGTAAACTGGTGTCCATAGAAGATAGCACAACAAGCACAGGCTCTTTGTAGAATACCAATGTTTGGAAGACAAGGAGCAAGAAATAGATAGATAGATAGATAGATAGATAGATAGATAGATAGATAGTCAACTTTCCCCTATCTTGCTTCTTCATCTATTACCTAGACTCCTTCTTCCTTTTGTCATTCCTGTGACAAATAAAGGAAGGAAGGAGCAAGTGAGAGAGGACTTGGAGTAGCAGGGAGATTGCCTGCCAATAGTGCCAAGGAAGAAAAGGACACAGCCTCAGCCTTATTGCTCTGTCCATATGGGTCTTTAGGCAGTTAAATAGATCGTCCAGCCTGCTTCCCAGAAGTTCACAATCCTCCAGGGTAGCTGTCTCTTCAAACCCACAAACTGGTTTAATATTTTCTGGAGGAGTAGAGAGACAGCATGATGCTTATACAGTAAGACTTTTGGGAGGCAGGGCTACGAAGCAGCAGCAACTGTGTTTCTCTCCTCTCCTTTCCCTGGTCAACAAGGAATACCAAAGGAGATCATCTGGGACCACAACAAGACAGGACGAGAATGACTTCAGGAACCCACCACACGGTGTGTGCAAATATGTGTGGCTTTCAGACAGAGAGGAGCCTAGGGCTGGTAATAGTCCCACAGTTTACCAGTTGAGACACCACCTCCAGTCTTGTTCACCAACAAAAAGACAGTTTAAGGGAGGAAAGGACTACCCTAAGACTCACCAAATGCAACTGTGAGTCTCCATTGCTATTTCACTTAGAGGCTTCAGCAACAGGGGGGAACAAAGGGACACCAGGGGACAAAGAACTAAGCAGGAAACTCAGGAGATCTATACCTCTGTAGCCTAGTGGTGGGGCTGTGAAGTGGAAAGGCATTCCATGTTCATGGATTGGAAGAATTAACATCATCAAATGAATATACTCCCAGAGCCATATACAAATTTAGTACTATCCCCATCAAGATCCCAACCACATGTTTTAGGTGAATAGAACAAATGCTACAAATGTTTATCTGGAACCAAAAAAGACATAGAATTGCCAAAACAATCTTGAGAAGAAAGAAGAGAATTGGAGGCATCAGACTCCCAGATCTCAAACTGTATTACAGGGCCATTGTAATCAAAATTGCTGAGTACTGGAACATGAATAGACACACTGACCAGTGGAATTGAGAGCTCAGAAGTAATCCCCCACATCTGTGGACATTTAATCTTTGACATAGGTGCCCAGACTATTAAATGGGGAAATCAGAGTCTCTTCAATAAATGGTGTTGGAAAAAATGAGTTGAAACATGCAGAAGAATGAAACCAAACCACTACATTTATCCAAACACAAAAGTAAATTCCAGGTGGATCAAGGACTTGAACGTTAGATCAGAAACTATCAGATTCTTAGAGGAAAATATTGGCAGACCTCTTTTCCACATAAATTTTAAAAACATCTTCAGTGAAACGAATCCAATTACAAAGAAGACTAAGGCAAGTATAAACCTATGGGACTACATCAAATTAAAAAGCTTCTGCACAGCAAAAGAAACCACTACCCAAACCAAGAGACCCCTCACAGAATGGGAGAAGATCTTTACATGCCATACATCAGACAAGAGTTTAATAACCAAAATATATAAAGAGCTTGCCAAACTCAACCACAAGAAAACAAATAACCCCATCCAAAAATGGGGGGAGGACATGGACAGAATAGCCACCAGAGAAAAGACCCAAAAGGCCAAGAAACACATGAAAAAATGCTCCAAGTCTTTGATTGTTAGAGAAACACAAATAAAGACAACAGTGTGATACTACTTCACTCCTGTGAGAATGTCATACAACAGAAAAGGTAGCAACAGCAAATGCTGGAGAGATTATGGGGTGAAAGAAACCCTCCTGCATTGCTGGTGGGAATGTAAATTGGTCCAACCTCTGTGGAGAACAGTCTGGAGAACTCTCAGAAATCTAGACATGGACCTATCCTATGATCCTGCATTGATATATCTCTTGGGGATATATCCTAAGGAATCCAGCACACCTATCCAAAAAGATCTGTGTACACATATGTTCTTAGCAGTACAATTTGTAATAGCCAAAACCTGCAAGCAGCCCAGGTGTCCAACAACAGATGAGTGGCTGAGCAAGTTGTGGCATATATACACAATGGAATACTACTCAACTATTAAAAATAGTGACTTCACTGTTTTCGGCTGATCTTGGATGGACCTTGAAAAAATCATGTTTAGTAAAACAAGTCAGAAACAGAAGGATGAATATGGGATGATCTCACTCTCTGGCAGATGCTGAGAAACAAGATCAGAAGAGAAAACACAAGCAGAACTGAACTGGAATTGGCATATTGCACCAAAGTAAAAGATTCTGGGATGGAGAGGGGGGAATACAGGTCCAAAAATGATGGCGGACGATCTAGTGGGGGTTGTATTGTTATATGGAAAACTTATGCATGAACAAACTATTGTATTTACTGTTGAATGTAAAACATTAATCCCCCAATAAAGAAACTAAAAAAAAAAAAAGAAAAAGACTTTCATACCCAAGTCTCCAAAGCTCAAGTTCATTCCCCTGCACTACCATAAGCCAAAGATGAGCAGTGTTCTTCCCTCTTTCTGTCTCTCTTATTATGGGTTTCTTCTTGCATTAATGCTGCACTATTTTGATTTCTATAGCTTTGCAATGTAGTCAGAAATCAGAGAATGTGATGTCTCTACCTTTGTTCTTTCTGAAGATGGCTTCGACCATTTGGAGTCTTCTGTAGTTCCATGTGAATGTCAGCAAAATTAGCATTGTTGTTTGTTTATTTCTGGGAAAAATGTCACTGGCCAGTTTATTCTTAAAGAGCCTGAGAATTTTTGTCGCTGCCAGTACGTAGACCCCCTCCCCTTACTGCTGGGTATACCAGCACTAATATGTAATTTTGTCAGTCCAATGCTTATTTCTCCCATCTTAGCTCAAACAACAAGAACTCTTATTCTCATATACCCAATGATGGAGCTATTTATTTTTATTTAAACACTGCATAATTTTATCTTCATTGACAAGAAATGTGAATGTACAATCATTGGTGGTTATCAGACTTAGTGTTGTGTCTTGATGTTTACAGCTACTACTTAAGTAATTGAGTAATTAGGCAGGTATCCATTTCCTGACATTTATCTGGGGTTAGCTTTTGCATATCCTTAGCTAGGCACCACCATTCAATTAAGCAGTTATTCGAATTGCATGGTCAATGTCACAGACATTCATTTAATTAATGAACTTACTTCAATGGCACTGCAGTAACGGAAATCTCCACACTGTTGTCTTCTAGTGAGATTGCCAGCAACTAGCCAAATAAGCCTAATTCTTATGACCTGGTACAAGGGGCACATTTTGTTCAAGTATTTGGGATTTCTTAACAAATATGTATCCCACGGGGAGTGGGCAATAGCGCAGCCAGTTAAGCACTTGTGGCCCAAAGCACAAGGATCCTGGTTCAATCCCTCACTCCCCACTTGCAGGGGAGTCACTTCATAGGTGGTGAAGCAGGTCTGCAGGTGTCTATCTTTCTCTCTCCCTCTCTGTCTTCCCCTCCTCTCTCCATTTCTCTCTGTCCTATCTAACAATAATGACATCAATAACAGTAATAATAACTACAGCAACAATGGAAACAAGGGCAACAAAAGGGAAAATAAATTATATATATCCCACAGATAAAAACTCTCCCATTTTAGGTCAATTTGGAACCACTGAAGCAAATTCTAACTCCCAGTTAACTCCACTAAATACATTAGATTTACTGTCCAACAGTGTGCTAAGAAACTTTAGTCCTTGGGTGTGGTGTATTGATTGACTAAAGCAGAGGATTCTGGGGAAGAAGGGGGAGGGAGGAGCTGAGGGAGCTTGGGCATTCTGGTGCATGATAGTGGAAACGGACCCAAGTTGGGTGAGTGTTTTTCAGACATCTATCAAGGAAAGATGAGATATGGCACCTATGTGTCAATGTCAAACCCCCCCAGCCAAAAACAAAAAAAGGAAAGAAAGGATGAAAGGAAGGAAGGAAGGAGGGAATGAAGGAAGGGAGAAAGATGGAAGGAAGAAAGGATGGAAGAAACCTTAATCCTATTTGTATAATTTACTAAATTCCATGAAAAAGAAACTCCCACCATATTCTATCTCAAGCTACCACTGATGAGAGGAAGAGTTTGAAATCCCCAAATGCAATGTTTTGAGAAGAGTTGCTAATGATGCCTGTTGTACCAGCTGGCTCCAGCGCATCATTGCTCCCCAAAAGCATATATCCCCTGTCACAAAAAAATGCCAGCTTAGGAGTTAACTTGGCAGTACAGAAACATATTTACCAGGTCTCTGCATTGCCAACTGTGCTAGTACATATTAATCATTCTGGGTCAGGCAGCATTTAAAGTCTGTCAGAAACATTAGTTTATTTGGTACTTAGAGAAACTATAGTCTCTACTTAAAAAATCAGTAACTGAGGTCCAGAGAAGCGAGGTGTCTTACTCAATCAAGGTCATACAAATAGCAAGTGGTAAATTCTGGGATCAAACACCAGCAGTTTGATCACAATCCTCTGTACTTTTATCCTTGCACCCTGCTTATTTTCTCTTAAAGTTATATACCATCCTATTTGTTTACCTCATACACTCAGCAGGTAATAGTTATTTTATTAGACTGTTACTTCTTTTTTTTCCATTCATAATGTTTACTTAAAAAACATTTTATGGGGGAGTTAATGATTTGCTGTCAACGGTAAATAGTTGCCAATACATGTGTAAAGTTTCTCAATTTTCTGCAAAACACTCTAACCTCCTACCTAAATTCTCCTTTACCATTGTGCTCCAGGATCTGAACCTCCTCACTCCCCAGAGTCCTTTACTGTGGTGAAATACACCAACTCCTGTCCAAGTTCTGCTTTGTATTCCCCCCCTTTTTTTAAATTTATTTATTGGGAAATTAATGTTTTACATTCAACAGTAAATACAACAGTTTGTACATGCATAACATTCCCCAGTTTCCCACATAACAATACAACCCCCACTAGGTCCTCTGTCATCCTTCTTGGACCTCTATTCTCCCCACCCACCCACCCCAGACTCTTTTACTTTGGTTCGATACACCAGTTCCGTTTCAGGTTCTACCTGTGTTTTTGTTTTTCTGATCTTGTTTTTCAGCGTCTGCCTGAGAGTGAGATCATCCCATATTCATCCTTCTGTTTCTGACTTATTTCACTTAACACAAATTTTTCAAGGTCCATCCAAGATTGGCTGAAAACGGTAAAGTCACCATTTTTTACAGCTGAGTAGTATTCCATTGTGTATATATATCACAACTTGCTCAGCCACTCATCTGTTTTTGAACACCTGGGTTGCTTCCAGGTTTTGGCTATTACAAATTGTGCTGCCAAGAACATATGTGTACACAGATCTTTTTGGATAGGTGTGTTGGGTTCCTTAGGATATATCCCCAGGAGAGGAATTGCAGGATCATGGGGTAGGTCCATTTCTAGCATTCTGAGAGTTCTCCAGACTGTTCTCCACAGAGGTTGGACCGATTTACATTCCCACCAGCAGTGTAGGAGGGTTCCTTTGACCCCACACACTCTCCAGCATTTGTTGCTGTTACCTTTTCTGATGTATGACATTCTCACAGGAGTGAAGTGGTATCAAACTGTTGTCTTTATTTGCATTTCTCTGACAATCAGAGTCTTGGAGCATTTTTTTCATGTGTTTCTCGGCCTTTTGGGTCTTTTCTGTGGTGAATATTCTCTCCATGTCCTACCCCCATTTTTGGATGGGGTTATTTGTTGTCTTGTTGTTGAGTTTGGCAAGATCTTTATATATGTTGGTTATTAAACTCTTGTCTGATGTATGGAATGTAAAGATCTTCTCCCATTCTGTGAGGGGTCTCTTGGTTTGGGTAGTGGTTTCTTTTGCTGTGCAGAAGCTTTTTAATTTGATGTAGTCCCATAGGTTTATACTTGCCTTAGTCTTCTTTGTAATTGGATTCATTTCATTGAAGATGTCTTTAAAATTTATGCAGAAAAGAGGTCTGCCAATATTTTCCTCTAAGTATCTCATAGTTTGTGGTCTACCATCCAAGTCCTTGATCCACTTGGAATTTATTTTTGTATTTGGTGAAACACAGTCATTCAGTTTCATTCTTCTGAATGTTTCAACCCATTGTTTCCAACACATTTGTTGAAAAGACTCTGCTTTCCCCATTTAATAGTCTGGGCACCTTTGTCAAAGATTAGATGTCCATAGGTGTGGGGGCTCACTTCTGGGCACTCAATTCTATTCCACTGGTCAGTGTGTTTATTCATGTTCCAGTACCAAGTAGTTGTGATGATAATGGCCCTATAATACAGTTAGAGATCTGGGAGTGTGATGCCTCCAGTTCTCTTCTTTTTTCTCAAGATTGTTTTGGCAATTCTATGTCTTTTTTGGTTCCAGATAAACATTTGTAGCATTTGTTCTATTCTCCTATAAAATGTGCTTGGGATCTTGATGGAGATAGCATTAAATTTGTATATGGCTCTGGGAGTATATTCATTTTGATGATGTTAATTCTTCCAACCCATGAACATGGAATATCTTTCCACTTCTTTGTGTCTTTTTCAATTTCTTTGAGTAGTGACTCATAATTTTCAGTATACAAGTCTTTCACTTCTTTGGCTAGGTTTATTCGTAGATAATTTATTGTTTTGTTGCTATAGTAAAAGGAGTTGATTTCTTGAGTTCATCTTCTTCTAACTTAGTGTTTGCATAGAGGAATGCCACTGACTTTTGAATGTTAATTTTGTAGCTTGACACCTTACTGTATTGCTTGATGATTTCCAAAAGCTTCTTGCTGGATTCCTTAGGTTTTTCTGTGTATACTATCATGTCATCTACAAATAGGGAGAGTTTGACTTCTTCTCTTCCAATCTGTATCCCTTTAATTCCTTGCTCCTGCCTGATTGCTATGGCAAGAACTTCCAACACTATGTTGAGTAGTAATGGTGATAGTGCACAGCCCTGTCTAGTACCTGATCTGAGGGGTAATGCTTCCAGTTTTTCACCATTGAGTATGATATTGGCTGTAGGTTTGCTATATATAAACTCCACTATCTTCAGTAATTTTCCATCTATTCCCATTTTTTGTAGTGTTTTGATCATAAAGGGATGTTGTATTTTGTCAGAGGCTTTTTCTGCATCTATTGATATGACCATGTTGTTTTTGGTCTTGCTTTTGCTGATGTGGTGGATCACATTGATTGATTTATGTATATTAAACCAACCTTGAATGCCTGGGATAAACACCACTTGGTCATGATGAACAATCTTTTTAATATACTGCTGTATCCAGTTGGCTAGAATTTTGTTCAATATTTTAGCTTGTATGTTTATCAGATATATTGGTCTGTAGTTTTCTTTGTTGGTTGTGTCCCTGTCTCCTTTTGGTATCAGAATGATATTGGCTTCATAGAAGCTGGAAGGTAGTATTCCAGTGTCTTCAATCTTCTGGAAGACTTTTAAAAGTAGAGGTATTAGTTCTTATTTGAAGGTTTTTTAGAATTCATTTGTAAAACCATCTGGTCCAGGACTTTCATTTTTGGGGATATTTTTTTTTATAACTGTTTCAATTTCATTAGCTGTGATGGTCCTGTTCATGTTATCTACTTCCTCTTTATTTAGTTTTGGAAGTTGGTAGGTATCTAGGAAATTGTCCATTTCTTCCAGGTTCTCTAGCTTGATGGCATATAGTTGTTCATAGAAGCCTCGCATGATATGTTGAATTTCTGTGGTGTCTGTTGTGATATCTCCTCTTTCATTTAGTATCTGATTTATTTGGATCTTCTTGCTTTTTTGTTTTGTGAGTCTGGCGAAAGGTTTGTTGATTTTGTTCACTCTTTTGAAGAACCAACACTTACTTTTGTTGATCTTTTATGGTTTTTTTATGTTATTGATTTCTGCCCTAATTTTAGTGATTTCTGTCTTTCTGGTTGCCTTAGCGTTCCTTTGTTCTTCTTCTTCTTCTAGGTCTTTAAGATGTGCAATCAGGCTGTTTATTTGTGCTTTTTCTTGTTTCCTAATGTGTGCTCGTATAGCTATGAACTTCCCTCTCAGTACTGCCTTAGCTGTGTCCCAAATATTTTAGCTTGTGTCTTCATTTTCATTGAACTCTGGAAACATTTTGATTTCTTCCTTTTTTTCCTCTTTGACCCAGAAGTTGTTAAGAAGTGTACTGTTGAGCTTCCACATTTTGGGACTGTTACTAATCTTTTGTTGATTGTTAAGTGTTAGTTTAATTCCACTGTGGTCTGAGAAGATGCTTGGGATGATTTCAGTGCTGATTGAATTTGCTGATTGAATTTGCTGATTATGTCTTTGTGGCCTAACATATGGTCTATCCTTGAGAAAGACCCATGTGGATTTGAGTAAAATGTGTATTCCAGTTTCTTCGGATGACTCTGAAAATATCTAATAGTTCTAGTTTATCTATCTCTTCATTTAGCTTCCTTATGTCTTTATTGATTTTCTGCCTGGATGATCTGTCAAGTTGAGAGAGTGGGGTGTTGAAGTCCCCTACTATGATTGTGTTGCTCTTAATATATTGCTGTAACTCTTTCAGTAGACGTTTGATGTATTTAGATTGCTTCTCATTGGGTGCATAGATGTTAATAATTGTTAAGTCCTCTTGATTGACTGATCCTATGAACATTAAGTAATGTCCATTCCTATCTTTTTTAATCTTATCTATTTTAAAGTCTATCGTGTCAGATATGAGAATAGCTGGTCCTGACCTTTTTTGTGGGCCATTGACTTGTATGATAGTTTCAGTTTAATGCTGTGTTTGTCTTGTTGAATTAGGTGGGTTTCCTGTAGATAGAATATTGTTGGGTTGTATTTTCTGATCTATCTTCCTGCTCTGTGTCTTTTAATAGGTGAATTCAGGCCATTGACATTTATTGATATCAAAGATTGAAGATATTTTAACGCCATTGTTGTAGAGTTTTAGAGGTTCTGATATATGGCCTATTTATGATGGTCTGACTGTGTATAGAAGACCTTTCAGAACTTCTTTCAGGGCAGGCTTGGTGATAGTTTATTCCTTCAACTGTTGCTTTTCTGAGAAGGTTTTGATGCCTCCATCTAGTCTGAATGACATTCTAGCAGGATATAGTATTCTTGGTTGAAAGTCTTTCTCATTGAGCACTCAATAGAAATCTTGCCATTCTCTTCTGGCCTATAGTGTTTGTGTGGAGAAGTCTGCTGCTAATATTATGGGTTTTCCTCTGTAGGTGACTCTTTGTTTTTCTCTTGTAGCCTTTAGGATCCTTTCTTTATCCTTATTCCTTTCCATTCTAAGTATGATGTGTCTTGGTGTCTTTAATTCTGGGTTAATTCTGTTTGGGACCCTCTGGGCTTCTTGAATCTTTATGTCTTTGATGTTGTCTAGACTAGAGAAGTTTTCAGCTATTATGGCCTGAAGAATGCTTTCTTCCTCTCCCTCTCTTTCTTTTTCTGGTAAACCAATAATGTGTATATTGTTTCTTTTAAAGTCATCCCATAGGACTCTGTTGTTGTTTTCATCAGCTCTTAATCTCTTTTTGAGATTCCTTACTTCTTTTTTAGTTTTCTCTAATTCATCCTCAATCTTGCTAATTCTGTCTTCAGCCTCATTGATTCTATTCTCTCTGCCCTCTACTGTTTTCTGGAGTTCATCTATTTTGTTACTCTATTCTGATACTGTTTTAGCTTGTTCAACTAGTTGTGTTCTTAGCTCAGCTATTTCAGTTTTCAGCTCTCTAATAACCTTGAGATAATTAGTGTTTTCTTCCAGAGTCTCATTTGTTGTTCCTGTATTTCTGATTACAATTCTTTCAAATTCTTTACTCACTCCTGTGATTATTTCCTTAGCTAGTGTTTGGATGTTGAACTCGTTATTTTGTGCTTCACCCTTTGGTGGGCTTTTAGCTAGTGTCTTGTCCTGGTTCATTTCTCCAATATTTCTTCTTGTTGGTTTAACCATTTTATATATTATGTTATGAGTTCCCTCTCTCAGTACTTTTCAAATTACTGGTCACTATTGTCTGGATAGACTTGTGTCTAAGTAAGTTAATTAAAGGGTTCACAGTGGTGGAAGTTAACAGTTGTTTCAATAGTATTTTAATTCCTGAGTTGGAGCTCAGTGGTTTAAAAGCCTCTTTTTTTTTTCTTCCCTGTTGGCTATGGGAGCCTGAGGAATTTTAAACTATAAGTAGGCTTCTTATCTTAAGCACTGACTCCTGACCAAGAGATAAGGCAGGGTGTAGCAGAGATAATCCAGTGGTTATGCAAAGAGACTTTCACAGCCCCACCTCTATGCCACTGAGGTATAGGTCTTCTCCTAAGTTTCCTGGTTAGATCTCTGTCACCTGGTGTCCCTCCTTGCCTCTGCTCCAGGTTCTGAGGACAATAGCAATGGAAACTCAGAGTTGCATTTGGTGAGTCTCCAGGGAGTCCTCTCCTCCCTTTAGCTGTCCCCTTGTTGGTGGAACAGACTGGAGGCGGTGTGTCAACTGATAAACTGCCACATTGTTACTAGCCATTTAATCTCTCCCTAGGCTCCTCTCTGTCACCAGCCACATGTATTTGCACTCACCAGTGATTTGGTGGGTTCCTGTAGTCATTCTAGTCCTGTCTTGTTTCGGTCCCAGGTGGTCTACTTTGGTATTCCTAGTTGATCTGGGGAAAGGCAAGGAAAGGAGAGGAGAGGAGAAGAGAGGAGAGGAGAGGAGAGGAAGAGATCTGCTGCTGCTAATAGCCCTGCCTTTGGAACTCAATCTTGTATTCCTCCTTCTGTTCTTATTTTTCAACTTCTATGAGTGAGATCATCCCATATTCATCCTTCTCTTTCTGGCTTATCTCACTTTACATGATTCCTTCACACTCCATCCAAGATGAGATGAAAGTGAATTCATCATTTTTAATAGATCAGTAGTAGTTCTATATATAGATATAGATATGGATATATAGATATAGATATATACCATGACTTTCTCAGCCACTCATGCATGTTGCATTTTCTTACATACCTCTCCTACCATATTGTACACTTCTGGGAGTAAGCACCACAACAGCTACTCAGTAGATAGTAACTGGATATATGAATGAATCTTCTATTCTGCTTCCCTTACTGGATCATATTGTATAAGTCCAACAACAGAGAGTATCTGGGATATAGTCCCAGTAACTAGCACTGGGTCTAAAACATAGTTGACATGGACATATGTTTGTAGCAAGAATGAAATGATCCTTCTACTCTTGAACATTGCATTGTTCTCAGTGTCATTCTATAAAAACAACAACAACAAAAAAAGCTCAAGTTCAGTCTTCAGTCATACCTATGCATGTAGTGCCAAACTTTGTTTATATTTATAAGATGGTTTTCCCCTCTTTTCTGGATTTTTGACTCATATAGCAATCATTTCTCATTAGCTTCCTCATTCCAGTATCAGCTATAAGGTATTATGTTTATAGACAAGATAAACATCTTATCTGACTAAAACAAACATTGGGTGTTCAATAAATATCTGTTAATGGGTGAATTACTAAAGTGGCAAATACTCCTCCTAGGGGACTATTTTGCATAAAAGATGTTTCAGCTGTTAATATGGGTCATTTATAAGTTATTCTTGCTGTACTAATGTGGGGGTGCCTCTTCTCAGGCACAGACTCTATGGGTTGGAGAGAACACGACAGGAGGCAGCCAGGGCTGCTACTCACTCAGCAACACAAGTAGATGACCCAGGAACTAAGCTGGTGGTGGTGAGGCGATTCATATCTTATCCATCTTAGTGCCCAAGTTCTTAAAAGTCAGAAAACGGAAGTGGCAAGTTGGAAACGAAAGTGGCTTGACAATACCATACATGGTTAGGAAAGGGGTGGAGAAAGGTAAAATGGGGCTGAGGAAGGTAAGAACTTCCTTAGCAACTGTTGTGAGGGGTTTAAATGGTAGGATTAATAATACCCTGCAGGCAGGGAGGATCTTGAGAGTAGAAAAGTAATATATAAAATGAGCAGAATGAGTGGGGAAATAGGTAGGAGACCTTAAGTCATTTGTTAGACAAAGCAGAACATTGCTTTGTAGATAATAAGAGAGCAGGCCCTTGTATCAAGGAATGCAGGGTGAGGTAGGGGAGCTGGCTTAATGTTTTAAGGAATACCAAGCCCCTGGAGGCAGAAAAATGCAAGCTCTCTGGAGACAGGGAGTAAGCTAAAAGGGAGGCAGAAAATTGAGGTTCATTCCTTTCCCAAGCTCAACCTCAGAAAGAGAGTCTGACAGGGAGATTCGTTTCCTCAGTTCCCCATTTTTCAACAGGAAAAACCTCACCATGCTCAACCTGGTTCTCACAGTATTCCCAGCATATTCTGGTATCATTTCCAGGATATTGGTGACAGAAGGACAGTTATTTATTTATTTTTAGATTGAGATAGATAAGGAAAATAGGTAGAGAGAAAGTGGGAGAGACCACAGCACTGAGGTTCTATTCATGTGGTGGGGACCAGACTTGAACCTGGTCAACACACATGGTAAAGCCTTACACTACCTGAGTAAGCAATGTGCTAGCCAGACAGTAAAACCATTTGAGGGGCTGTGCTGATGTGCTATGTGCTGATGTGCTGTGGATATGCAGTTTGTCCAACTGCATGGCTATGTTGCTATTTTCTCAGCAGTTTTGGTATTCACTGGCAACCATATGATTAACACCTAGGCTTCTGAAGAAATTTTGGACATTTAGATAGTGTCCTGTAGAGATGTTCCAATTGGCTTGGGTACTGGGAGTTCAGGATTTGTTATCTGATTTAATTCACATTTGAACCACATAACTCTAGATGAGTTCCACTTCACTTTTCTGGGTAAGTGATATATAGGTCTTTCTACCTAATAGTTAGTTATTAAAGACCTACTGTTCCCTAGAAGTAGGAAGTTAATGTCCAAAATGCCTTCAGAACCCTAGGAGTTAATAATATGGTAGCCACTGAATACCAAAGCTGCTGAGAAAATAGCAACATAGCCATGCAGTTGGCCAAACTCAACTCATCAATCTTGATGAAACATAATGGCTTGATCAATATTAATTGCTTTTCTCTTTTTATTTCATGCATGGGGTGCAGATGGAGAAAAAATAAAGAGAGAGAACAACAGAAGGGACTGATTCTTAAGTAGGGTGACACAATTTTCTCCAGAAGATCTCCAAAGATGAGCATGCAATTACTACTGATTGCAAATAGTACTGTGGATAATGATAACAATCCATCACAGTGCTTAGCAACTATTTTAAACAAGACTTCAGGCATTGCCAAAGATGAATCTCAGTAATGGCCAGCAGTGGGGTTCTCTGGTCTCTAAGATTTAGTTGAGAATCCTAGGAATTTCTAAGGGCATCCAATCTCACTGTTGCCCACCACACACCTTTGGACCCCTCCTTACCTAGTCTAGAGGCAAGAGTGTCTTGTTTGAGAGAAAGAAAGCATCAACAACAATTACTTCATTTAAACAGGACTCCAGAGTATTTGTACTTAGAAACTACTTATGGTGACCATTTCACTTCCTTCTTGTTACGGCTTGTGCTATTACTGGAGCCTAGAGTTTGGAAATGTACATATACAATTCCATTTCTATTTCTATAGCTCTGAATGGCAAGAACTGTGACTTTGACTTTTGAATTAAATAAAGACTATAGTGTGTATCAAGTCTTTTTTAAAAAAAAATTATTCATTTATTGGTTAGAGACTGAGAGAAACTGAAATGGAAGGGAGATAGGAAGAGAGAGAGAGAGAGAGACCTGCAACACTACATCACCACTTATGAAGCTTCCCCCTTGCAGGTGGAGACCAGAAACTTGAACCTGAGTCCTTGTGCATGATAATGTGTGCTCAAGCAATCAACTCATCTTTTTGCCACCAGGGTTATATTTGGGGCTCAGGGGTATTTTGGGGTCTCAGTGTTCTCAGCACCCTCCCCTTTTCCTTTCTTTTTGATAGAGGATGAGAGATAGAGCTAGAAAGAGAGAAAAAGGAGATACACATGCAGCACTGTTCCACTGTTTATGAAGCTTCCGCCATGCAGGTGAGGAACAAGGGCTTGTGTCCAGGTCCTTGAGCATGATGGCATATGTACTCTACCAGGTGATGTTTTAGCAAGCTTCCCCTTTTCTCTTATTAAAGTGGAAATTATGTGAGACATCCATATGTGCTTTGGAGATAATAGTGCCATCTATCAATCATCAGTAATACTGGACTCCCTTCTGGTATTTCTACAGAAATCACTTATAGCTGTGCATGTCAGGGAACAAATGACTCCTTCAAACAAAAAAGCAAACCCATGCAGCCATTGTTATGAATATGTCACCTTCTACCCCTTTGACAACAGAAAACATGGCAAGTGCCTGGAAATAGATCCAGAGATGGCACAGGGAGGCAGTTTCTGTAGTGATGCTGGCATGTCTTCTTGCCCAGCACAGATGCGGCCAGCCCCTCCTCACCACTCATGCATGGGTTAGCCATCTGTTGCTCCCTCAGAGAAGCCTTGAGCCCCACCCTCATTTCTTCCTCCTCATCCTGCATTGAAAAGGCATACATCACAATACAAACTAGGCCTCCCACCCCAAATAAGAGGAACAAGCAGAGATACAAGGGTGCATCTCCTCATCGCCAATGAAATTGGTTTCTCTTTGACTTGGGGTAGTCTCACCAAGCAAAAGCTAGTTTGAGATGGAGATTCTGAGCAAAGTCAGGAATTCCACCTGCCTCTGTCAGGGAAGGAATTCAACTCATGTACCCTGAACACCTTGCAGATTTCATTTTGGTAGAATGGAATTCATCTCTCTGTAGATAAGTTGGAAACATCTAAAAGGACAGAAGACAATGGTAGCATTGCTGAAGTCATTAAAACATTATTCTCCACACTGGAATCCTGCCCTTGATCCTGAAGTGTACAGCCTGGCTACAAGAGACAGAGAAGTTTTCTCCAAAGCTTCCATGTTGCTTTAGATGGATTGCTCCTAGAGAATCAGAGTAAGTTAGACATCTTGTTGAAAGAAAATGAGTGCTATTGTTTTTACTTTATCTTATCAACGCAGTGTGTGTGAGCATCCTTTCCATATTTTACATAAGGATGATTTTGAACCATTCTTCTGATGAAATAACTTATTTATTTACTTTTAATGTTAAAAATGGTTGTTTGATTTATTCAGTTATTTACTTATGAGAGACAAAGAAGCAGTGCATCACCCTGGCCCATGCATTTCAGGTGATAAAACTAGGAACCTCATGCTTGTGAGTTCACTGCTCTGTCCGTTTGCCACTTCCCAGGTCACAGGAATTCATTTTTTAATCCTCCTTTTCAGATTGTAACCTAACAGTGATTTTTCAGCATAAAGCCCTCATAACTCAAACAATAAGTTCTTCCGATAAATCTTAGCGCTTCCTGCAGTCTAGCTCGAGTGCAAGGCATACCCCAAAACTGTGGTTAAGAGGAATCATATGCTTCCAAAGCTGTCAAGCCTGTGGTCACAGTCACCACACACAGTTGTCATTCTCAAGCCACCAGGACAATGTGGAGTGAAAAAAAATCCAGGGCTCTGCTCCAGGCCTGAAAGCAGCTTCTCATGCAACCAGATGCTTAAGTCCTTCAGGTGGTCCTGGGAGACACAGCTGTCTTGAATCTTCTCAGCTCCTCTTTCATTACAGCTGAAAGCCTCAGATACACCAAGAGCCACTAACCCAACACCAGAGGAGAGTTCTGAGCATTTACTGCTTAGTTACCTGGCCATTTTGCTCACCATGCAGCTAACCCCTAGCCAAAGTACCCATGGCTCACTGACTGGGTTGTGCTCTAAGGACTCTGAGTTCTAACGAGATCCCCAAGTGACATGTGTAAATCATGCTGGGACCCGCAGATGAAGGAGAGGTCTCCCTGAGAATACATGCCTCTCCTCTACCTTTGTGACTCTGTCTAAAAGGGAGAAACAATCTACCCTTCCTGGAAGGTCCTTTCATGCCAGAAGGAGAATGCAGGTGACAACAGGAATTGTGTTCACTCCAAATATGTCAACGTCTCAACTCCCAGAACATCACAACTTGGGAGGTAAGACTTTTACAGAGGTAAGTGAACATGAAGTCGTCAGGGTTACCTTTATTTCAGTATTTCTGATGTCCCCATAATAAAAGGAAAATCTTAGCATGGGGAACATGAGCATGGAATATGAGTGTAAAGATTAGAGTTATTTTGCTGAAACTCAAGGTCATCCAAGAAACCAGCAGAAAAACCTGGAACAGACACTTCCTTAACACCTTCAGAAAAGCAGACCCTTGGAAAGTCAATACAACTCACTTGGATAGTATGCTGCTTTTCCATGTGCATGATCTAGGTTCAAGTCCAGTCCCTGGAAAGAAGTTTTGGTGCTGTGGTCTCTCAAATTCTATGCCTCTCTGCCTTTCTGACTTTGCTGTCTCTGTATTATTTTTTTAAATATATATTTATTTTATAGGACAACGAGAAATTGAGAGGGGTAAGGGAGATAGAGAAAGCAAGAGAAATACTTGCAGCACTGTTTCATCACTCATGGAACTTCTCCCCTGGAGGTGGGGGCCAGGTGTTTGAATCTAGGTCCTCATACATGGTGACATATGTTCTCAACCCATTGTGCCATCACACAGCCCCTCTGTTTCTATCTAAAAATGAATAAAGAAAGGAAGGAAAGAAGGAAGGAAGGAAGAAAAGGACGAAGAAAGAAAGGAAAAGAAGATATAAAAAGAAAAGAAAAGAAAGAGCTTTCAATGGAGAGGATGGAATATGGAACTCTGGTGATGGGTATTATACCTTTATGATATTGTCAATCATTATTAAATCAATAAAGAGAGGGATAGAGAGGGAAAGAGAGGCAGCGAGGGAAAAGGAGAGAGAGAGAGAGAGAGAGAGAGAGAGAGAGAGAGGAAGAAGAAAGTCATGGCTCTACCTTGGACTTCTACCTTCCAAATCTGCAAAGGAACATATTCCCACAATTGAAGGTACTGTGTTGTAGCAGTCCTGGCAAATTAGTGCAGTACCTATAACTCCCAGCATACATGGACCCACCGAATTTTCCTCACTATGATGTCTGAGCTGTTCTGGAGACTTTCCTCCAGAGTCAAATCAGGCCAGTCCAGATGGCCTCCCTAGGAAAAAACAGAGGCAGCACCAGAGTCCCTGGTGCTCTAGGTTGGTCAGAGTGAAAACTCATATTAGTAAGGAGCCAGCTGGGAACAATTCTCATGAGTAGTCAGGATGTTTGCCCATTGCAAAATGTAACAAACACCAGGAATCTCCAAAGACAGTGGGAATGCATGGACTTGGCAAGGGGAGAAGATCTTTACTGACAACACTACCTGGGCCTTACGAACTGATAGGGAATCTGCCTTCTGCTTTCTAAGGATGTGATGACACAGATAAGGAAACTGAGACACAAAGAGATGAAATTGAATGTCCAAGATCACACAGCTAGAATATAGTTCAAACACCAGGATTATAAAGAAGGCTTAGAGAGAAAAATGGCATGGAGCATAGAGTGAAACATTCAGTTAAATTACATTCATTTTTTTTAGTTTTATTTATTTACTAACACAGAAGAGAAAGAACAAGAGCTTCACTCTGGCACATGAAGTATTTGAGATTAAACTCAGGACCTCATGCTTTTAAGTCTAGTGCTCTAGCCTTTATGCTAACTCCCTGGCAGTTCAAAAACTTTTTAAAAAGGAATTGTTGATAAAACAAAGAGGTTGGTAGTTAAAATACTTACATTAATCAGCACAATTTGTACTAGCCAAAACCTGGAAGCAACCCAGGTATCCAACAACACATGAGTGGCTGAGTAAGTTGTGGTATATATACACAATGGAATACTAGTCAGCTACTAAAATGGTGAATTCACCTTCTTCATCTCATCTTGGATGGAACTTGAAGGAATCACATTAAGTGAGGTAAGCCAGAAAGAGAAGGATGGATTTGGAGTGGTCTTACTCATGGGCAGAACTTAAGAAACAGGAACATAAAGGGCAAACATAAAATAAAACATGGGCTTTTAATAAAATTTGGTGCATTGCATCAAAGCAAAGGACTCTGGGGAAGGCAGAGAGGAGTGGGGGAGGATAAGGAGGATACGTGATGATGGGTGTAATGTCAGGGTGAGAGTGTTTTGCAGACATATATCTTGGTGAGATGAGAAATTGTACCTATGTGTCAACTGTACTGTAAACCATTAAACTCCCAGTAACAACAAAGGAAAAAATTTCTCTGCATAAGGTGTAATGAAAGATTCTCTGGAGGAAATAAAATTTCTATCATGTCTGGAAATTTGTTTAGGTCAGAGGGTGAGAGAAAGATGGGACTCCAAAAACCATTATTCCCAGCCTCACATTCGTGACTCTTTTCTAAAGAAGGTCAACATGGAGATGACCCACTGACTTTTTATTCCTGAGATGTGCTCTCCTAGCAAGTCTCTAGCAGCATCACCATCACCACCCTCACTCATTCTCATCATTTCTTGTACCAGTCTACTTACTATTTTGTCATTGATAAATGCCTTTTTCAAGTACCACTTCACTGGCTTATCACAATCTGCCTTGAAATAAACAGAACTTTTGTTAGATGAAGAGGAAAGCAGACTTCAGAAAATGTCAGTGATTTTTTTTTGAGGTCTGCAGCTGATTTCTTTTTGAGCCAGGAGGCAATTCATTATTTTTGACCCTCCCCACCTCTCCACGCTCCTTCTACTCTACCTGAAGCTACCGCTCACCCCACCCTGGGCTCTAGTCTGCTAGGAGTTATTGGTGTTGGTAGGGGGTCTTGTCCAGAGTCTCACTCCTTCTTGTTCTGTTAATTCCTTCCCAAAGGAATTCAGAACATGTTGGTTCTATTTGTGGAGCACTTTGTCTCTGGGAGATGGGGGGCTTACATGGCTCAGGAAAAGCAGCACTTGCCTGCACAGACAACACTGCCCAGAGCTATTAATATCCAAGCACAATAGCTTGATGACGCGGCGGGCTGTGGTTCACCCTGGTCACAGGACTTCTCAGTCATGGAGACTACTTTACCCCAACACCAAGACTCTTACCTAACCCCCTTCTGATTCAGTGCAAAAGCAGAAAGAGGGAGAGAGCACATGAGACGATAGCTACCTGTTCTCACCCTCTTGACTGGGAGATAAATACAAGTGGGAACTTGAAATCTCAAAATACTATGTGATTAGCAACCCCTCCTTTTTTTTTAAGCATCCCAAGAATACTGCATTAGTTGTCTTTCTTAGTCTTCCAGTTATCTTTGCACAGAGGGAAAAAGCAAGCCTTTATAATATGCTTGTTCACTCAGAGATGGGAATTGTTGAGCTGAGTCTGCACCATCCTTGGATTTGGATGTGGATGAAATTGAAATGATGAAAACAGAGTCTTTATAACTGGGTGGAGGAAGATATTAAAACACTACATCATAGTGTGCTTATTACTGTTATAAAGAACTGTGTAAGAGGTAAGATCATGGAAACCAACATGGAGATGGGGTCAAGGCTTAGGTTGTGACAAGGAGACACAGACTGTTGTCATCTTCTTGGAGAATTAGACCAGGAGGGCTCCTCTAATTGGCAGCCCAAAAGTGGGGTCTTACTCATTCATCTGTAACACTTGGAATTACCCTAACAGACCCACATACCATTAGTGCAAATTCCCCAGGTTCACCTGTAGCCCCAGTCCTCTGCTCCAGCAGAGATGAAAAGACCCAACAGACCTCAAGATTGAACGATCAGATGTCATTAGTTCAATCTCAGTCCTCACAGCTCCCAGACCTAATTATAGAGTGAGGAGTGGCTGGGGCCAGACCCCTCTGATATAAAAAGATTTTATATAAGCCATAGGAGGTAGGGAGGGGAAAGACCACAATACTTCTCACCCTATTATATTCCTTTCAATTATTTACAGTCATAGGCACTGATGGTGAACAAATATAGAAACTGGAATTCAATGAGGTCACACGGGTGTTCTGGAAGCCAATGATGGAATCTGAGGACACCATGAAGCAAGGTTTCAGCTGCCTCGTGCATTCCTATCCTTCTCCCCCCACCCCCCCTCTCTCTTTCTCCTTCCCAGCCCCCAGCAGACCCCATGGTGTGAATTCTAAGATCCCTCACATGTCCAGAGCTAGCAAATGCCTTTCTTTCATTGGGCGTTTTAGCCAGACATTCACATTGGCTGCTCACTTCACTGAACCATGCGTGAATGGGGTGCTGGCAGTGTAAAGTCTGCAGGAAGATGGTGCTAATGTGTGCAAGTCACATACCACAGAAGTGTCATATCACCACTAGGAAGACCAAAAACCAGTGTAGGTCTCCTGTATTGGGTTAAAGTGTCCACTAATGGGATATGCTAATGATATGTGAGCAGCAATGCAAGCAACTTAAGACTGGCCCTTATCATGTTAAGTGAAATTAGCCAAAAAGAAAAGTATGAATACTGGATGATCTCACTTACAGGTGGAACTAAAAAAAACCAGGACAAAGAGAGGAGACACAAAGTGAAACTTCACCTGGGTGTGGTGTATTTCACCAAAACAAATAACTCAGGGCAAGGAGGGAGAGGAAAGGGGTAGAGAGGACATGAAGGTCCTGGTGGAGGATAAGGACCTAAGTTGGGAGTGAGAATGCTCTGCAGAAAGGTATCACAGGGAGATGAGAAATTGTACCCATGTGTTAACAACTGTCTTGCAAACCATTAATCCCCCTCCCCAATAAACTTATTTGAGGAATGAAAATTAAAAACAAGACTGGCCCTTATAAACATCCTTCACAACTCTCTCTCCTTTTATGGGGTGGGGGTGGGGGGCTAATGGTTTACAGTACAGTTGTTGATACATGGGTACAAATTTTCTTCTCTGTGATCGGAGTATGAAAAACTTTTTACCCCCAACTGTCATGTACTAGGACCCAAAAACCAGATTTTTTTTTTCTCTAGATGTCACACATATGATCTATTGTTAAAAGATGAAGAAGCCTCCTGACCACTAGTTAGGAGAAAGTCATGTTTTTTTTTTTTTAATTTTTATTTTATTTATTTATTCCCTTTTGTTGCCCTTGTTGTTTTATTGTTGTAGTTATTATTGTTGTTGTCGTCGTTGTTGGATAGGACAGAGAGAAATGGAGAGAGGAGGGGAAGACAGAGAGGGGCAGAGAAAGATAGACACCTGCAGACCTGCTTCACCGCCTGTGAAGCGACTCCCCTGCAGGTGGGGAGCCGGGGTTCGAACCGGGATCCTTATGCCGGTCCTTGTGCTTTGCACCACCTGCGCTTAACACGCTGCGCTACAGCCCGACTCCCTAAAGTCATGTTTTTAATCATACTGTTTTGGGTAATACTGACCAGGGTTCTAGGGGAGGTCCCCCCCAAGGGGAACCCCCCCCCACACACACACACACATACCAGGCTAGTATTCTCCTGTGAGGAGAGTCCTTCAAGGTACCTTCTTGAAAAGAATTACAAGTAACTGACTCTGTGATCAGGTTTTAAAAGTATAAACTTCCTTATTACAAAGATGTGAGGTAGAAGTCATGCAGAAATAAATTAAGCTGCTAGGAAAGCTCTTGAAGACAGAGAGCCCACAAGAGCCCTAGATAGCAAGGCCCATTTTTTCTTCTCTTAATCCCTGATTACCCTAGGGCTAACTTCCCATTGGTCTGTTGAGATCACCTGTCTTTCCTATTGGGTTACAGTTTCCCAGGTGTGATGACCTTTCTAAAACTCCTCCCACAGTGAAAGGGATGCTTCCTTTGTGCACTGGAATAATTTGTCCCACTACTTCCTGGTGCTATTTCTAAGTTTTTCCCCTCTATTATGGGGAAATGTGATAACATAACAGAAAGTGATCCTGTCCCAGATGTCTAGGGCTCCAGACTTCCTGTGCCTCACAGATGTCCCTAGCAATGTCAAACTATTGCTATCAGGATTGATTTGATACAGCAGTTACCGTTTTGTTTTGTTTTGTTTGTTTTTCCCCCATCTCTGTGTTATGGCGGTGCTGGGTATATTGAGCTTGGGACTTTGGAGTCTCAGGCATGAAAATCGTTTTGCATAACCATCATACTATCTCCCCCACCTTACTATTGCTTTTTGCTGACTAATATCTGTGTATCTTATAACTGAGACAATAGACACAGAGGTGTTCACTCAGAACAAAGAAGATGAATCCACTGGAATGCCTGGGAGCTGGGTGCAGTGGACAAAAAGTTGTAATTTCAAGCATGAGGTCCTGAGTTCAATCCTCAGCATTCCATGTGCCAGAGTGATGAGCTAGTTCTCTTTCTCAATCTCTCTCTCTCTTGCTCGCTCTCTCTCTCCCCCCCTCTTTTTCCCTCATTAATAAATCTTAAAAAAAATAAAAACATCTACTGCATTAAGCAAATGTCCCCCTTATTCCTAGTCTAATGAGTCATGTCCCCAAAGAGCCCTTGGCTCCCAGGTCAGAGGAAAGTGTCTAGTGACTCAATCCTCAGAGATAGCAGTGCACTGTGTCACTGTTTCTGAGCTGGTGCAGTGGCTCTCTCCCAGGGGCAGTGAAGGGGTTCACTCCTGGAACAGACTCCAGCAGGCTTTCTGGAACTCTGCTACCAGGAACCATGAATCCAATAGCAGCATAGTGAGGAGCAGCTCAAAGTGAATCCACACACACCTGTGCATTTGCACTCGAATTCTTTTGCCCATGTGGCATAGCCTTACCATGTGTGCCCATCCCTGGAAAATGATCTGACAGAGAAAACTGGCCTGTTATCTTGGCTTCTGTAGGCCCTGGGTGATTCTTATACTCTTGAGTGGGCCCCAAGCTAATTTTTGAAGGATTTAGATTTTATTTATTTATTTACTTATTTATTTTGCCTCCAAGATTATTGCTAGGGCTCAGTGTTGGCACTACAAATTCACTGCTCCTGCCAGCCATCTCTCTCTCTCTCTCTCCTTTATTCAATAGGACAGATAGAAACTGAGAGGGGAAGGGGAGATAGAGAGGGAGAGAGAAAGATAGACACCAACAGACTTGCTTCACGCTCATGAAGTATTCCTGCTACGAGTAGGGAGCAGGAGCTAGAACCCAGGTCCTTGTATGGGCCTTTGTGCTTAGTACTGCATGGGCTTAATAGGATACATTACCACCTGTCTCCCTAGCTATCATTTTTAAACCAGTGGCACTACATTTACCACCCTATAAACTCTTTGGAGTTTTTTTTTTTTTCTGTCCTATTTTATTTTATTGATTTTTATTTTTTTATCTTTTTTTATTGCTCAGTTCTGGCTTATGGTGGTGTTAGAGACTGGAACTAGAAACTTTGTATAACCATTATCCTCACCCTTTCCTCCCTTCTTCCCTTGCTTCCTCCCCTCCTTCCTCCCTCCCTTCCTTTCTTTCTTCTCATATTATTTCCTTCTTTTGCTATCACTGGAGTTCCACTGCTTCAAGCTGATTTTTTTTTTTAAAGAAAGACAGAGACAGAGTGACAGAGGGAGAGAAAGAAAGATATCACAGAACCAAATTTTCCTCCATTGCAGCAAAAGTCAGGCTTAAATTTAGGTCTTGAACAGGATAAAGCAGGCACACTTTATAGGTGTGTTATCTCTCCAGCTCTCTTTTCCCTCTTTTTACTCTACCTCTTGCTCTAGATTTTGGACTTGAATTTCTAATATATTTTCTTGCTATATCCCACTTAAGAGAAGGTCACCAAGGCTGTCTTAAAGAAAGAGTCATGTGATTTCAGGCAGGCACTGTACCCACACTTAGAAATCTAAGCTGAGAATATTCAGCATTAAAGGCCTCAAGTCAGGGATGTGGTGGTTTTTATCAGCTCAGTGACTGCACTCAGGAAAACAGAAAAATAGAAAGAGAAGGCATCCCACCTAGTCCCTTCTCTTTGGTGCCACAAGCATTATAGCAAGAGTCCTTATAGCCCAGGGGCTACACTGCATTTACCCAGAGCAGGTTCCTCTGCCATTCCTTTCATCTGTACCAACTTCTGCCAAGTATAAGACCACCACATAGGCCAGTGAAACAGCTCACTTTCTTTGCCATCTGCATAACCCAGATTTCAGCCTAGTCCCCACTGCAGGGAAGTAAGTTTTGGTTCTGTGACCTCTTCCTCTTTCCCTTTCTCCCTCTCTCTGCCTCTTAATAAAATGTACCTTTCAAAAATGCCCATTTTCCAAGCGATATTGCCATAACCTCTTTCCACTTCTCTTCCTCCTCCTCTTCCTCCTCCTCTTCCTCCTCCTCCTCCTCCTCCTTTTCTTCTTCTTCTTCTTCTTCTTCTTCTTCTTCTTCTTCTTCTTCTTCTTCTTCTTCTTCTTCTTCTTCTTCTCCTTCTCCTTCTCCTTCTCCTTCTCCTTCTCCTTCTCCTTCTCCTTCTCCTTCTCCTTCTCCTTCTCCTTCTTCTTTTTCTTCTATTATTGCTGGGGCTCAGTGCTTGCACTGCTAATCCACTGCTCCTGGAGACCATTTTCCCCCTTTTGTTGCCCTTATTGCCATTGCTGTTGTTGTACAGGACAGAGAGAAACTGAGAGAAGAGGAAGACAGAGTGGAAGACACCTGTGAAGCAAACCCCCTGCTGGTGGGGGATCCTTATGCCGGTCCATGCGCTTTGCGCCATGTGCATTTAACTCATTTAACTCATTGTGCTACCGCCTGGCCCCCAACCTCTTTCCACTTCTTCCTCTCCAGCCCAATCAGTTCACTGTACATAAAGCTCTTTCCTCAAGAACAGCACTACACAGGTCAGTCCTCTGCCTGGAGGCTTTCCATCTTTCCCTCCCAAAGACTCTGTGGGGAGGGAAAGCATTAAGTCTCAAAGATGTGGACATACTCTGCCCTCCCATGTTCCTTTCATTATTTCAAACCATCGATATCAGATGTATCCTATGCTTTTCCACCACCTTCTGAATGGCCTCCGTGACATTTCCTGATTGAGAAGATTCTTCCAATCAAGCCCTGTCTCAGCTGGGATCCTCACACAGGCTCCCTGCTCTCTGCTGCCCTCATGGGTATACTGTGCCTCTCAGCTAAAATTTGCCATCACATTTTTACTCTCCTATCTGTATTTAACACATTCGACTGCATGTTGAAGTTATTGTAGAGCTGTTTGATGTTCACTGTGAAGACATGAGACCTCTGACAGTGGAAATCAATCCTGCAATTTCTTGTAAGATCTCTCTGGTCACATGCATATCTCCTCTGGATATTTGCTTGAGAAACTTGTATGCCATTAAAGTGAACACAGGAGAGAGGTGAGTCAGACCAATATTCAGCCTAAACCAGGCTGTTATCCCAAGTCAGGGACCAAAAGCTCTCTGGGCACTGCTATGAAATATGAGCAGATAAATCTTCAAAGAGCAGCCTTTTTTGGAAGAATAAAGAAGAGCAGAGGGAAAGATTCAAATGGTCGTGGGGAAAAAATACATACCACTGTAGTTTTCAGTTTCAGTGAGGGGTTTGTCCATCTGAAAAAAAAAAAAAAGGCCATCACCACACCCTCTGGGAACACACATCACAGGGTTAATGGGTCAAGAGTTTGTGCAGAAGCAAACATTCTCCATTTACCAAGTAGCTTCCGACTCCTCTCCCCTAATCAGGAATCTCCCCTAGAAAGTGACACCAGTGTGTGTCACTGAGTTCTGCCTGCTCTCAAAAGCCTGCTGGTGCCTCTCAGGCCCTTTCATCCTCTGCTTGTATTGTCTCCAGAAACCAATCCTCTCCTCTTTGTGTTCTTCCTCCCAGGTCACCTGATACTACCAGGCATCCAGGTGTTTCTTTCAGAAGCCAGAAGCTGATAACCTGGGCTGGCTGTTCTAACCCCCAGCCCTTACTCCTTGCTGTGGGGGATGTGGGGTGGAGATTCTTTCCCTAGAAGGTGGAGGCGGGCTCTCCCTTTCAACCTGGTCCATCAGGGAATTTGAGAGGATGCCAGAAAAATGCAGCTATCAAAGCACTATTGGATTAAATTAATCACTTTATAAGACAATAGCTGCATGATACCATCTCATTCAGATGTACACGTATCTGGTTTTAAAAAAGTGAATTAAACGCAATTAGTGCTATCGCTTTGAGACATGATGGAGTGCCTGTCTTCAAAAGTCTGATTATAAATTCCTTCGGACAAAAACCACATCTTTTTCTATGTTTTGTATCCCATGCTGTGTCTTGCTCCAAACGAAAAACAACATGAGCACATATGGCTTCTTGACTTGTGGTTTCTTTAATTGTTTCTGGAAGAGACATTTTCTTGGACTATATAGCTCACTTATTTTTTTCCATTCATTAGAACAGACAATTATAAATGGTTGCTCAATATGCTATTAGTCTTCACAGAAGTAGTGATTATTGTCATTCTCTGGATATTTGGGGTTCAGAAGAATCTGGAATCAAGTCCAAAGAGTTTGAGAGATTTTTCAGACCTGAGCTCATAAACCATGGCCATAAATTTGTAGTTGAAAAAGACAGCTTCACTGAAACAAGGTAGGGGGTCTACTAAGGGACAAATTCATCTCCTGAGCATAGCCAAATGAAAAGTACAGTCAGGATTCTGATAAAGGAACATCTTCATTGATTAAATTCATCTTGATGCTGACTGGGTTCCCTAGATCTAAAGAGAAGTGGACATGAAAGGTGCTCACAACAACATAATACTTCATACCATTCTCCTTACTCAATGGGATAGATTGTAAACAACTTTCTTCAGAATGAACCTGGAGCCGGGCTGTGGGCACCTGGTTAAACACACACATACTGCAGTGTACAGGGACATGAACTCAAACCCCTGGCCCTCATCTGCAGGGAGAAAGCTTCACGAGTGGTAAAGCAGAGTTGCAGGTGTCTCTCTGCCTCTCACCTCTCTATCTACCCCCTTCGTCTCAATTGTTCTTTCTCTCTATCCAGAAATAAGTTAAAACTATTTTTAAAGAATTATCCCATGATCTATAGGGGTGTGTACTGAGGCTTGGGAGAATATGAGTCTGAGTTTGGATCATCTTAACAACTTGTATTTGACATCTGGCCAAGCACCAGTCAACTCCTCCATATAGTTCCTAGATCACAGGGAGACTTCCTCTAGCATGATCAATGTGAATCTACAAACACATGGTGGATAAAAAGATATATTGTGTCATTAGGTAGTGCCCTGGCTAGACATCTTAGCCAGTAGATGGGGATCAATGTGGGCCAATATCTGCACCTCGGGATAGTTGCTGCATTTACACGTAGGTACTGGGATTCTGGTGAAATTGCTCTTGTGGCACACCTCTAGGATCAAAGGTGCTTTTAAAGTCATGCACTAATTCTAGTCACCTTAACTATCTGTCTTACAATATACTTAGATTATGAGCATTGCCATTTGACCCCAGAAGTGGTACAGTGGATTAAAGCATTGGACTCTCAAGTGTCAGGTTTCAAGTTTGATCTTTGGTATTGTGTGTGTCCTAGTGATGCTCTGTTTCTCTTGTTCTCTTTTCTCTTCCCTTTCTCACTAACAAACACAAATAAGTCTTTTTAAAAATACTTTTAATCCAGATATTTTGCGTGTAGGCACTATAGCAAGTGGGTAGCACAACAGGAAGAAAAAATCTTTCTTCACCAAAAAGCCAAGAGGCTTACTTATCTCCCTCAGTAAATCCACTAAGATATAAAACATGAAAGTTTCCCAAACTTGGAAGAGATAAAGATTGTGGGATCAGAAAACCTTAGCTTGGGGGGGGGGGGGCATTGTCTTCCTCCCAAGTGACTTAAAGCAAGTCACTTAACCTCCCTGAGTTTCAGTTTATTCATTTTCAAAAGAAGAACCTAATCCCCACTTCACACGGGTATAAGGATTAAATGGAGATAATGTTTGTATAAGTGCTTTGAAAATGGTAAAGGACGATACAAATGTGCCTTCCCATTGTTTTGTTCTCAGTACTCCAGCCTGGCTGCATCTATTTAACCCACTCTCCAAGATCTAGAATCAGATTTCAACCGTATGGAACCAACCACGGTGCAGCAGATGGATTTACCAGTCTCTTGGTCTCTGTGTGTAATGAACAGCCAAGAAGACTAAAGCTTGCATTGTTTACATGGAAGATGTTTCTTGCTCTTCTCTTGCTTGTTCCCACGCCATGCCATCTGAACTTACTACCTTTTAGCTTTGTTCATTGCAGTTCTTTGACTTTATGGAATTGCGTGCAAATAGATTCCACTCAGTTACCCTGTTCTGCTGTTAATGTTTACTTTCCTGTAGTCTTACTCTAAGAGTTACTTTTTTTTTTTTTTTTAACCACCAGAGTTATGTCACTGGAGTTCAGTACCTGAACTCTCAGTGGTCACTTTATTTTTCTTTTTGATAGAGGGTGAGTGATAGAGAGATACAGAAGGAGAGTTAGTGACAAGAAACACTTGCAACACTGCTCCAACTTTCATGAAGCTTTCCCCTTTCATGTAGAAACTGGGAACTTGAACCCGGGTCCTTGTACATAGTTATGTATACACTCTACCAGGTGTGCTACCATCCAGCTCCAGTGTTTTGGTTTTTACTATCAGTGGTGTCTGAGTTGTGCTTTGCAACAACCCTGTAGAGTAAAGAAGGTGTGCATTATTATTATTTCCCTTCTTTTTAAAAATTTGTATTTATTTTAATATTGGATAGAGACAGAAATAAATTGAAAGGGGAGGGGGAGATAGTGAATGAAAGAGACAGAGAGACATCTGCAGCCCGGCTTCACCACTCATGAAGTTTCCCCTGCAGGTGGGGATAGGGGGCTTGAACCTGGGTCTTCATGCACTGTAATGCATGTGCTTAACCAGGTGCGCCACTGCCTGGCACCCTAATTATTCCCTTCTTACAGCAAAGAAATTACTCCTTAGTGAATGATACTGAAAGAGATTAATGGTTCACTTGACTCCAAATACAGTGCTCTTTATCTGATGTCACACTGCCTCAGCTCCGAAGAAGCAAACTTCCAAGATCCACTGGGGACATTAAGAGAGATCTCTCATTTACGCCAAGATTGCAAAAATCAATAGGAGACCAACCAAAGCCATTTCTGCCTTTACCAGCATTTCATTCCTGACATTTAGAAGAGTCCACAGTTTGTACTGCATCTTTATGCAGAGTCTGTTTGGCTAGTGAGACATGAGACACAAAAATAATCTGAGACATTGCCTCTGAGAATGAAGGTCTTAATAGTGCAGGGAAATAAAATTAATCTATAAAATACTGAAAAGGTAAGAAGTGAACTCAAGAAAGTCTTGCTAAACTGAAATTTCTTTGTTCAATAAAGGCTGATTTCCATCTTCAAAGTCAGAAGCATAGCTCATATGGCAGATTCAGATTCAAGTCCTTCTTACCAGGATATGCTCTAAATTCTCACAGTGTTGGAGGCTGGGTGGTGGTGCACCAGGTGAAGTGCACATATTACCATGCTGAATGGCCCAAGTTTGAGCCTCCACTCTTCACCTGCAGGAGCGACATTTCACACGCAGTGAAACAGGTCTGCGGGTGTCTATCTTTCTCGATCCCTCTTTATCTCCCCTCCCCTCTCAATTTCTCTCTGTCCTGTCAAATAAAAATTAAAAGGAAAATGGAAAGGAAAGGAAATAAATGAAAAGGAAAGGAAAGGAAAGGAAAGGAAAGGGAAAAAAAAGGAAAGGAAAGAAAAGGAAGGGAAAAAGTCACCAAGAGTGGTGAATTTGTAGTGCTGGCACCAAGGCACATTGATAACCCCGGTGGCAAAAAAAAAAAAATCTCACAGTGAACCCTGTTATCCTATGGTTTTGTTGATTATTATTAAATACATTTTTAAAATCCCTACAGTGTTCATCATTGGCACTTCAGCTCTTATGGGATAGATAGATTTCTCTCTTGTCTTAGTTGGTGGGCAGGAAGGATACAATATAGAAGATGCTGGGAAAATATAAAAGATGTCACCAGTCTTATTCCAAGGCCTTGAAGATTTCACAGGGCATCCTGGGTTCCTGGGTGTATAGTTGCCTAGGGTAATACAGTCATGAAAGATAATACTGATACTCTTTTCATACTCAATGTGGATTGTCAGAAAGTTTCTCACAGAACTTCCTTTTTCATTTTTTTGTTTTTATTTATTTATTGGATAGAGACAGCCAAAAATCAAGAGGTAAGAGGGAGCTTGAGAGGAAGAAATACAGAGAAACACCTGCAGCACTGCTTCATCACTCGCAAAGCTTTCCTCCTACAGGTGGGGTTTGGGGGCTTGAACCTGGGTCCTTGCTCATTGTAACATGTGCACTCAACCAGGTGCACCACCACCTGGCCCCTCTCAGAAAACATTCTACTTAAGAATTTCTTGAATTAGAAGAGGCGATGTTGGATACCTGTAACAGCCACATGTGGCTTAAGCAAAACTGACAGTCACCAAGAGAAAAAGCTCAGTTATTATAACTTGATACTCCCTAGACGATGCTGCCCAGTTGCGGGACAGAAAAGAAAATGAAATATGGCCAAGTGGTGACACACTTGGCTAAGAAGACATGTTATCATGATCAAGGATGCAGGTCTAAGCCCCCACTACCGACCACAAGGGAGAGGCTTCACTAGCAGTGAAATAGTGTTACAAGTATTTCTTTTTCTCTCCAGCTCAATCTTCCCCATCTCTCTTAATGTTTCTCTGTCTCTATCCAATAAATAAAGTATTTTAAAAATAGAAAATGAAATCAAAGTAGAATGTTCCAGATTCACAAGCTTCTTTGGGCTCAGGACTAGGTAATAAGGATGAGTCCATGAGGATTCAGCAGCCATGTGAGGCTAAGACTTGCAAATTCTCAAACTGACAGGTGCCTGGGAGTTCTGGGGTAGGGAAGTTCCAGAGGTCATGATGAGAGGCACTGGAATCAGAAAGCACTGGCCAGGAGTGCCCGCTCCTCCACATAGCTGCTGTAAGACTTGGGGTGGTTTTTTTTTTAGCTTCGGAGTGCTCCCACATGATCTACCTCATGGGTGGACTGGACATATTAATTATAATGTTTGTAGGAACTCAAAATTCTTGGCTAGCAATTATTGCTTTATCCTATGCTATTAATGAGAAAAGATCCAATATAGAGCAAAAAATTGGAAATATAATCCCAGGCCTAGGCTTGTTCATTCTATCTATCTATCTATCTATCTATCTATCTATCTATCTATCTATCTATCTATCTATCATCATCATCAATGGTACATGAGGCAAGATCGCATGGGCAATATCATGTAAAAATGTTGAAAGACAAGGCTAGAGCCTAGCCCTAACTCCCAAGTTACCAAATCCAATAACTTTAGGCTAATCCTGCAACCTCTATCTCTAGTCATTTCCTCATCTATTAAAAATAATAGTTGCTCTCTTGCCTATTGCACAGGGAAAAATTGTGATGAATGAATAGCATGTAGATCAAAATGCTCTGATGACACAAAGTACTAATCAGCTACACTACAGCTATTTTTTCTCTTCTATTTATTTATTTATAAAATGGAAACATGGATAAGGCCATAGGATAAGAGGGGTGCAATTCCCACCACCAGAGCTCCATATCCCATCCCCTCCCCGATAGCTTTCCTATTCTTTAACCCTCTGGGAGTATGAACCCAGGGTCATTTTAGGGTGTAGAAAGCAGAAGGTCTGGCTTCTGTAACTGCTTCCCTGCTAAATATGGGCATTGACAGGTTGATCCATACTCCCAGCCTGTCTGTCTCTTTCCCTAGTGAGACAGGGCTCTGAGGAAGTGGAGCTCCAGGACACATTGGTGGGGTCATCTGCTCAGGGAAGTCCGGTTGGTATCATGGTAGCATCTGGAACCTGGTGGCTGATAAAGAGTTAACATATAAAGCCATACAAATTGTTAATCAATCATGAACCTAAAGGCTGGAATACTGCAAATGCAGATTTGGAGTCTCTGCTTTGGAAATAGCTAGTAGGTCTATTTTAGGTATATTCCAAAGGGTCCATGATTTATTAGTTTTTGCTTGAGCCTGATATGCAGGTGAACCCAAGTTATTGGCTGGAAAGATGATGTCATGGCTGGAAAAAGGGCTAGAAAGCTATATCAGAAAAGAGAGTAGCTCCCAAATATGGGAAAAGTATATAAAAATTGTTGACCATAAACCCCACCGATTTGATCCGGGGTCCATATTCAGCATAGGAGCCTAAGTAACTTCTACATCCCTGTAGATCTAAACTTGCATTATGCAGTCATCAATAAGAATATTCCAAGTTGCACCAATTTCAGCACCCATCTTCTTCAGGCGGTAGATAGAGTATGTTATCCAAACCCTCTTTGGAGGATGGAACATTCTCTACCGTTGTTGATCCACATTGAGGGCAAGGTCCTGTGGGAGCCCCCAAAGGGGTCCATTATGTTGTTCCTGATGGAGATGACCAGTGTTAATGGAGAGAGGGATCTATTCAAGGTCTGGGCTCATCATATCTGTGTGGAAATCTCAGGACTCCCCAACTAGGGGCCCAGCTGATGGGGTGGCCTGATAGTGACTAAAGAGTCATCATTAAGGTATGCCAGTACCTTGCCCTTATTCATCTTTTGTAGTCCTTACTTTGATAAGGTTAGCTTTGGAGTTACTGAGGAAAGTATAATAGGAAGCAGGTGAGGAGGGTATCTAGGTCTAAGTAGAAACTATTTCATTAGGTACTTTAAGGTATCTTTTTAGGTTTTTCTACTTGCTTGCTTCATATATCGACTCACTGCAAACTACTATAGTTATTTTAATCTGAAGAGAGTTATGAAGACTGACATGGGCTTCTGTGTGAGGACCATGGTTTCTACAGTTTTCATTCGCCACATTCTTGGTTTTAGACCTGCCCTTCCCTCCTTACTGTACAATATTCTAGCACAGTGTGGGCATGGGCATCAGTGTGAGTATATAAAGCCACAAGCTTTAGGGGAAATCATAGGACAGAAAACATTGAATAGGCATCTTGGAAACATATGCAAAGGTATAAATGTAGTGATCATCTGTGGAAACATAATGGAATGGGATTTTGATTAATGATTTCCCTGGCAATCCCAAGATAGTAAAGCACAGTTGTTCTGGGGCCAGATGTGGAGGAGGGCAGTCTGATGCTGGACCCTAGGGCCTGCTCCCCCGTCACTGCTGCTTCCCTACATTCAAGGGGATTATAGGTGTCTCCCCACTCCCTTGCCCCCACCCAAGACTTTCTCAAAAGACCATTCAGCCATCCTGGAATTAGCTGCACAAATGTCCCTAGGAATGTGACTTTGACTGGTATCAGGTTTCTCAGACAGCCCACCTTGCAGAATGAGAATGCCAGGAGCGTCCTGGCAAGCTAAGGGGGCATCCAGAGGTCACTCAACTATTCTTCTGCAGTATACTGAGACCACAGCTGTTACCATATAAAGGCATTTCCATCCTGAACCAGCCTGGGAAAGTCCTGGTGCCTGGGCCATGAAGTAAAGATGTCTTGTCTCCTCATCTCTTCCAGGTTCACACAGCATGGAGTATGGAACGTGGAGGACAAAGAAAGAGAAAGGAAAAATAACACATCCTCTTGCCCTTTCAGGCTTTCTCTGAATTTCTGCTCCTAAAATCCACCCCCCCCCCCCCGTACCACCTCAAGTACCTGATGGGAATGTGTGGGAATATACCACTTCAAAATATTCTGTAAGCGCATGAAAATAACTTGAGGGAATTCATGTTTATTGAACACACAGCACCTCATTCCTAAAATCTTAGACAAAGATAAATCTCACTAAACAGATACATAGACACACACACACACACACAACATCTGGCTCCAGAGCACACAAAGGGTCCAAGGTCACAAAGAGAGTGAAAGAGCCAGATTTAGTACCTGGTCTCCTGCCTCTCACCCAGTGTACATGCTCTTACCCTTCTGGTCCAGCCAGGGTCCCTTGGGATGATTTTCTTGGCTGCCAAGAGTGGATAAAGTATCAGTTCACCTGCCAGGAAATCTGGGTTCAAATCTGGCTGATCTAAGCATTCCAGGAAACTCCAAGAGCAATACCATAAATTTAACATTCCCTCGCCCATGTTTACCTGGGATTGTGTTAATCTTGTGAATGCTGGGCTGGCAGACTAAGGATGTAAAATACAGAAGAGTGAAGTGAGCTTTATGGTGCTCAGGTGGCATGATAATGCTCTCTCCTGCCAGAGATTAAGAAGCATTTAGGAAATTAGAAAGAAAGCGGAAAACATCTGGGTGGGAGCAAGGTATGGATTAGAGATTCAACGTAAGAAAGTAGCCTGAACCTTTCCACACCTCCAAAGCAAAAGCATACACCAATATCCCAGCATCATCCCCTACTCTGCAGGAGAGTTGGCCCCAATACATCTAAGAAGGAGGTACATGGGATGTTCCTGATTTTACAAGGAGACTCAGAGGGCAAGTAAAGACAGTAGCACAGGGCAGAAAGGATATTCTATCTTGCCCCTCCTTGGCCCCAGATAGAGAAAATGGCATGCTTTTGGCAATATGGCATCACACAGCTTCCACCGAAGTGAGGAAGGTACACCTCTATGAATGGGCACGACTCCAACTCCCTCTGCTCTGTGCTCTTCCTGTCAATTAGCGCATCCATCCCTCCCCGCGGGTGGGGAAGTGGCCAGTGACTGCTGTCTGGCCTCCTGTACCCAGCACAGCTCTGACACTGAGGCCCCACCCAGGACAGCTACAGGGAGGAAGACTCCTCAGGAGAAGAACACAGGGCCTGGAAGCCACTTTCCCTCCTCCTTCTTCTTCTCCTCCTCCTCCTCACAGGAGGGAAGGCCAAGCTGGGGATGGCAGAGAGCTTCAGGGGCTGGTTTAGGGGAAACAGACTGCGCTGCTTACAGCCTGCTGCGGCTGCCAGCAGCCCCAGATGGCGCAGAACCTGCTGCTCTTGCTGAAAATTGATTTTGGAGGCAGCAAGGGAAGGAGGAGGGGAGGCAGGGGAAGGGGCTGCAGAGCAGGGGGTGGCCGAGGGAAAGGTCTTGCCAAGTGAAGGGTGGAATTCAGTGGCTTTGATGAAGACACCTCGAATCAGAACACTGCAGGGGCAGAGAGAGAAAGGCCCTGGGGCACAGGTCCTGGGCTTTGTTTCTCAGTATCTCTTTTCCTTTCTTTCTTTTCTTTTCTTTTTTGAACTTATTATTCTTATTTTTACTTTTTTTATATTGTCACTGGATCTTCACTGTTTGGGGCTGACTTTATTTTCAGATAGAAAGAGAGAACACAGGAAAGATATTGCAACACTGAAACTTGTTCCCATGTGGTGGGGGCCAGGCCTAAACCCAGGCTGTGTGTATATAACAAAGCAGGTGAACTATCCAGGTGAGCTATTTTTGGCAGCCTTCATTATGCATTTTCCCCTTGCTCCATTTCCCTTCCGTATACTCGTTCCCAATCACTGAGGTCTGTCTCTCTCATTATCTATCTCACTTCTTCTTCACCTCTTCCTCCTCCTCCTTCTTTTTCCTCCTCTGTGCTGTGAAGTGGGACCCCAGACCTTGAGACACTTCAGTAAGCACCCCTAGAAGATGACCTGGAAGATGAGGCCATACCTTCTAGCACCCCTCACTCACACAGACCCTATCTAGGGCACCACAGCTAACCTTACATTCAAAATGTTATGTTGCCTTCTTCTTTTCTTGAAGGTAACACAGAAATGGGAACATCAGAGCTCACCACAACCTCATGAGCTCTTGCCTTCTGCCTTTTATCTGTTCACTGCCCAGACACACACTGGGCAACCTTGCCAAGACTGGGGACATAATGCACACTTTTATTTAACTATGTTATTTCTTTTTTGTTATTTGCTAGGACAGAGAGAAAGTGAGAGGGGCGGGGGAAGAGAGAGAGGAAGAGAGAGATAGAAACACCTGCAGCCCTGCTCCACCACTCCAAAAGCTTTCCCCCCCCTGTGGGTATGGACAGGGGGTTTGAGCCTGGGTCCTTGCTCATTCAACTAGGCATGCCACTGCTCTGTTTCTGGAATGCACACTTTTTCTCAAGGTGGATGAGAGAACATCAGCACAAATACAACAGTGTCCAGCACAAGTCAGCATGAGCACTGGAAACAGTGGGGTCAGAGGTGGGGAGGGCATGTTCAGCTGAGGTGAAGACAACATCACTGGGGAGGTGTTGAGAGGTGGCAGAGAAGGAGGGTGGCCTGTGGGTGGATAAGGACAGGCCTCTACAGGCCCTACTGATGGAAAGAGCCCTGGAGTGCAAGCCACAGTCGAAGCAGTCTTTATCTCTCTTGGGACATTTGGGGACAAAGGTGGACTACCCAGCACCCCCTAGCATATCCTTACCAGGCATTGGCAACATGTTTGCAGACCTGGCAGGAAGGCTTCCCTGAACAGGCCAAGCCTGCAGCACAGGGCCCAGGAGTGGGTGCGGAATGGCTTACTAGGCTATGACACTGGTGCTTGGTGAGCCAGGCACAAAGCACTTGGCCTTCAGGAGAGAGGCTTTGGAGTCTTCCAGTTCTGGACAGCTGCCCTGAGCATGAAGAGCTGGGTGTGACTCTGTTTCACAAAGGGAGAGGCAGAAGCTTGGAGACGGTCTGGTTCAGGCCCACCTAGTCTCTGAGAGATGGAGTCAGGGTCTCATCGTTCTCCTCACTGAAACGTCTTTAGAACTTTAGAGTTCTCATAGTGCCTGCATTCTCCCAAGGCCTGTTGTTTGTGAGCACCTCAGTTTTTGCAACTCCAAAACCCACCTTAGGAAAGCTTTCCTCCCTGAAATGGCCCTCCTCTCCTTCCACTTGATATATATATATATATATATATATATATATATATATATATATATATATATAATTTTACTAGGGGAGGGGCTAGTGATTTACAGTACAGTTATTGACAGACACATGAGCACAGTTTCTCATCTCTCCATGAGAGATGTCTGCAAAACACCCCCCTCACACACCTTAAGTCCTTCTCCACCATCTATTATGCACTAGAACTCCCCCTTTGCTCTCTCTCCTTCCTGGGTCCTTAGCTTTGGTGCAATATATCACACCTGGCCAAAATTTTACTTTGTATTTTCCCTTTTTTCTTTGTTACTTAAGTTCCACCTGTGAGTGAGATCAGTTGGTACTCATCCTTCTCTTTCTGGCTTATCTCACTTAACATGATTCCTTCAAGCTCCATCCAAGATGCAGTGAAGGTGACTTCTTCATTCTTAACAGTTGAGTAGTGATATTTTCTCAGCCACTCATCTGTTGTTGGACACTTGGGTTACTTCCAGGTTTGGACTATTGCAAATTATGCTGCTATGAACATACATATACAGAGATGTCTTCCATGTGATTCTTACCTGGACAGGACCCCCTTGCACTAAAGAGGAGCAAACCGCAAACCAAACCCTCAGCCAAACCCTCCAAGAGGAACAACAGAGACAGAAAGACCCAGGGAGAGATGTCACAGCATTGAAGTTCCCCCCAGTGCAAGGTGACCAGACTCAACTGTGGATTGTGCACTTGCCAACGCAGGTGCACTATCTAGGTGTTGCTTTTAATGACTCAAAGCTATAGCAAAGCATCAGCTCAGCCCTGAGGACCTGCCCCCAGAGGTACCCTGGGGCTCATCTGAATGCCCAGGCAAAGGTAGCATCTTCTGAAGCTGCTCCAGGTTCCACTGTCATCACGGACCCTTGGAGCTTCCCCATCCTTGAAAGCTGAGCTACATCTTGGAGGAGGAAGGGATGATGTTCACATAAGTCCTCTATGTGTTCCAGGGGTGTGTGGTCCCTATGGGGGCTGCGAGAAAGCAGTTAAGTTATCCAGAACCCTCAACCCTTTCCCAGGAGCCTAGTGTGGGAGCCTTTCTATCCCTGGCACTGTATAGTCACACAGGACAATTAGGTAGGGCCCCAGGCATACCCCGAGGGCACTGGGAAACACCTTGAGGACCAGGGGTTGTGAACAGACACAACTGGGGAAGTTCATCACCACATCACCTTGGCCCTAAGAAACCTAGGTGAGAATTGTGTGGAGTTATACCCCTCTTATCCTATGGTTTTGTCAGCGTTTCCTTTTTATAAATAAAATAAAATAAAATAAAATAAAATAAAACAAAACAAAATAAAATAAAATAAAATAAAACCTAGGTGAGAACCATTCAAATGAGAAACAGAAGTCTAAGTGAGGGAAAGAACTGGAAGCCCTCCAATCTGCAGGGACACTGGGCTGAAGAGCCCAGAGCTGACCTGGGGTGTCTTCGACTTCTTACCTTTCTCCACTGCCAGCCCTATTGACACCTACATTACTGATCTGGGAGGTGCCATTATCTTCCCTGCTCCTCAAATCACTACAGCAAACTGACTCAAGTTCTCACTTTCATGTCAAAAACAATAGAACTGGCTGAGACAGGAGCCAGTGAAGATCTCTCCAAGGGTTTGATGGGGAGACTTAGATTCTGCTTCTAAGTTGCTGGCCAGCTCTGGCAAAACCACCTAACCCTCTGGAACCTCTGAACCCTCCTTGGCAGTGGGTATAGTGACCCCTACTTTTCCCTGTGAGGTCCTGGGTGAAGGTAGATCAGGTGCATTAAGTGGCTGGCATGACCATCATGTCTGACAACTAAGAAGTTCATGATGGCAAACTTCTCCCAATGTGGTGGGGGCCAGGCTCAAACCCAGGTCACATACATGGCAGAACAGCATGTTATATAGGTGATTTTTTTGCTGGCCTAAGAACATTCACTTTTTAATTTACTTGTTATTAAGGGTAGGTTATATGATTGTAAGATTACAGTGTGTAGCTCCACACCACACACATCACCAAAGTGCTGTGTCCCCACTCTCCCACCTCCCACAGAGAACCACCATATTCTCAAGTCTTACAGTTTGCTTGTGTGTGTGTTTCCACAAGTTTACATAAATCCTATCTCTAGATTCCACATATGAGTGAAATCATCTGGTAGTTGTCTTTTATTTATTATTTTGCTAAGCATAATCATCTCCAATTCTATCTATTTTATCCCAAAGGACACAATATCATTTTTTTAGTAGCAGAGCAGTGTGATATAGAATACATATCTCACAACTTACTTAGCCAGCCACCTGTTGATGGATATTTAGGCTGCTTCAACTCTTTGACTATTGTGAATAATATATCTAAGAACATAGGTGTGGACATATGTCCCTTCTAATTAGAGAACACTGACTTTTAATCAAATGGTTTTATTTATTTACTTGTTTATTTATTTTATTATGATTATCACTGAGGCTAGGTGTCTGCATGTCCACCACTTCCAATGGCCTTTTTTCTTTCTTTTTCATAAAAGACAGAGAGAAATAAAGGGGGCTGGAGAAAGAGTGGGAGAGAGGGAGAGAGAGAGAGAGAGAGAGAGAGAGAGAGAGAGAGTGAGCTGCAGTACTGCTTTTCTGATTGTGAACTTTCTCCCCTGTAGGTGGGATCCTGGTTATTACATATGGTAAGCATGATGTGTGTTCTACTCCTGGCCCCTGTTTGTTTGTTGTTATTTTCCAGGTTTTTTTTTTTTTTTACTACAGCATTTATCAACTCTGGCTTATGGTAGTGTGGGGGATTGAACCTGGAACCCTAGAACCTCAGGCATGAAAGGCTTTTGCAGAACCATTATGCTATTTCCCCAGCCCCACCCCTGTCTTTTTGTTTGTGAGACTAATTCTTTCCTCCATTAATCATTAAAGGTTTTGATATTTGTTAAAGAAAAAAAGAAAAGGAAGGAGGAGGAGGAGGAGGAGGAGGAGGAGGAGGAGGAGGAGCTGTCTGCTTCTTCTATCCTCTATCCCTCCTCTCATTGTCTACAGAGTCCCTTCATGAGACCATATCCATGTGAGTTGTTCCTGAGTCTGAGTCCCAGCCCTTCACAACCACAAAGTTTGGCCAGAGTCAGCCTTCACACACATGTCTTCAGGAAGCCAGAAATCTCAACCATCACTGCTATTTTCTACACCAGAATGGCTGAAAAATCATGAAGCACTAGAAGGAGAGAGCCCATGCCAGCATCAATCAGTTCACCTCACTCTAATCTCTGGGTGAGGAGGAGGCTATTATTTGGCAACAGGAAGCCCCATTGTCTTCTTGGTCTGAGGGCTGAAAACACCCCCCACTCCACCCCTCCACCAAAGGCTACAGAAGAGTGTTAGCCAGAGAAGTCAGTTGTGTGAGGCAGACAGACATTTTGCCACAAGTCCTCCCCACTCCCTGCCACCATCACCCATCCCCACCCACCCAATTTTCTTTGACTTTTGGCTGGAATTTCTCTTTAAGACTTGACTTACAGGGTCTGACCTTGGTCTACCTGGGAAGCCCTCTGACAGGCCTCCAGCCTGTGTGGAATGACCTGTCCAGGAGAGCCAGGCCCACCTGTCAAGTGAATAGACAGGAAGTCTTTAGGAGTCAGCAGAAGACTTGAAAAGGAAAGGCAAAGGCTGGGCTATGGCACTCCTAGTTAAGCACATGTGTTAACCATACACAAGGACCCAGGTTCAAGCCTCTAGTCCCCACCTGCAGGGGGAGGCTTTAGGGAAAATGGAGAAGTGCGACAGGTATCACTCTTATTCTCTCCCTCTCTATCCCCCTTCCCTCCCAATTTCTCTCTGTCTTATCAAGCAAAATAAGTAAATAAAACGTAAATTTTTTTAAAAGGAAATTCAAAACACTTTCTCTTACCTTCTTCTCAGCCCCAGAGTCCTCAACTGATTTTTCTCCCCAAAATGCATTCTAAGCAACACAAAACCAAACCAAACACCACTTTCCTTTCCCCACACATAGATTTCTTCATAAGAAACCAAGAAGCATAAAAAATAGAAACCCAATTATTTTTTTAAAAAATATATTTTTTGTTTTATGTAATTAAATTTTTTAATGCCTGCAAGTGTGGAGCAGGGGTTTGAACCCTGGTTTTTGCACATGATAACATGTGTGCTTAACCAAGTGTGCCACCTCCTTGGCCCCCTATTTGTTTTGTTTTAATGAGAAAGAGAGAGATAAAAAGAAATATCAGAGTGTTTCTCAGCTTGGCTGATGGTGGTGTTGAAGACTGAATCTAGGACTTCAGAACCTCAGGCATGGAAGTCTTTCTGCAGAACCCCTCCTCCTCTCGCTGCCCCCCCCACACACACACAAACTTGTTACCAAGTTTAGAGGCTGACTTTTCACTATGTCTAAAGTTGTTTTAAAAAACATGTCATTGGTATAATGCTGGTTGGAAAGCCTAAGCACTAATGTCTAGTGAAATGGCTTTCTTTGTGCTCTGAGGCCAGGGAGCATTTTTAAGGTGACTCAGTTCCCATGGCCATTTCTGAGCTCTGTGAGATTTGCAGAATTCTTGCACCCCTGTTTTCCCATTAGACTACTATCTCAGGTGTCCCCAAAAAGGGAGAGAAAGGGCATGTGGTAGGGGTCTGCGTGGTGGTACACCCAGTTGAGTACAAATGTTACAATATGCAAGGTCTGAGTTCAAGCTCCTGGTCCCCAGGGGTAAGCTTCAGGAGAGGTAAAGCAGATTTTCAAGTGTCTCTCTTTTCCTCCCTCTCTATCTCCCACTTCCCCTCTGAATGTCTTTCTGTCCTATCAAATAAAATGAATAAATAATGAATAAATGTTTAAAGGGGGGCACATGTGGTTACTCTTTCCTTTTTCTCCAGATGTCATGTGCCTGCTTTAGATGGAGGAGGGGGTCTGAAATATCAGGGACCACCGTCTCTATAGTGTCACACAACCTGCACACAGGGAGAGGAGGAGAGGTGCTTTTAAAGCCCATGTCATCTTTGTAGGGAAATAAAAACTCTTTGGGACCAAAAAGAAACTGGGATCTAGTAGAGATGTGGTTTTGGCCACTCGCTACCACTCCAGTCTGCAGAGCCCCAAGCAGTCTCCAATCTCACTAGTCCCTGAGCAGCCGTTTTCCTGCCGGTGGCATTAGTATGCAGCCTGCATTCTGGAGGACAGCACAGTGCCGTCTGTCAGCCAGTGATCTATGATATGTCACTTGTGCTATTAACAGGCCTTTCCCTTTTTGGCTGCCTCAGCATATTTTGCTCCTCTCCCACCAGAGCCCTGCTCTGTCCTCCGTTAATAACTACTTTCAGAGCCTTCAGCTCCCACCTGGGCAGCCTCTTCAGTGCTTTCTTTGTGGGTCAGGGCTCGACTCTGTCCTGGGTGGTGACGGGGACACTGTGTACTGAAGTCACAGGACAGGGGAGATGGTTCTGTGTACTGAAGTCACAGGACAGGGGAGATGGTTCTGCACACCATGGGCCTTCAATAAATCTCTATAGGTGAAATAATTAAAGCTGGACATGGTAACAAAGGACTTCTCTAGACTAAAGGCTGTCGACTGATCTAGTGCTGAAAGGGTGGTAACAGTTCTCTGGAGCAGAGGGAAGAAGAAAGGACAAAAGGAGAAAGGAAGGAAAGAAGGGAGGAAAAGAATGAGGAATATACAAATCCTGTGTTATTGATTCTTATGCTTAACATATAAGAAGATTCAAATCCTCTTTGCAGTGGAGGGTCTCAGAGGGGGCTTATTCTGCAAAGTTTGGGAGGATTTCAGGCATTTCACAACATATAATCTAGAAATAATGAAATAAATCTTCATTCTATAAGCTCTTGCAAGTTTAAACAGTTTATCAGATTCCTCTCAGTGGAAAAACCTCCAGAGGTTCTGAAGCAGAGCCCAAGGACCCCCTCCATGTGGTTGGTTGTCTGACTAGCAAGGTTGCAGACTACACTAGTCTTTCCATTCAGCCAGCATGGGGGTGAGAGAGCCCAGGGAGAGAAACAAAGAAAGTAAGAGGGGTCAGGTGGTGGCACACTTGGTTAATAAGCAAGGAACAGGCTTCAGGCTCCTGGCCCCACCTGCGGGAGGAAAGCTTCTTGAGCAGTGAAGTAGGTCTTCAGGTCTCTGAGCAGTGAAGTAGGTCTTCAGGTCTCTCTCTCTCTCTCTCTCTCCTCTCGCTCTCCCTTTCTACTTCTCCCTTTCTTCTCAATCATATCTTTCTTCTCAGATAGATATGTCTCTATCCAAAACAAACAAATAAGAAAAATATATTTTAAAAAAAGGAACAAAAGATGGAGAAAGAGAGAGATAAGAAAAGGAAGCTATTCTTGATAAGTAAGTCTTTGCATTTCTTCCTAATGAAATCCCACATCGCAGTCAGATTCAGTCTTCCCTTTGGCATTCAAAGTCTTCTGTAATCTAATCTTATCACAATTACACAACCTTAGTGCTCACTGCTTACATGAGGTGTCAGAAGAAGAACAGGATGCTTCCCTGTCTTCTGCATGCCGGAAATACCTTCCCTGCTGCTGACTTCTCCAAGGCCAACCACTGTCTTCTCTGGGGAAGTCTTCCTTTGATTTGCCAACTCACACCTTTCCTCTCCATAATTCACATTGTCATGAAATGGCATTGTCCTCACCTTTTACCCCACGCTCTACCTAGAACTATGCTTGGTACCAGGAGTATGTTAATTAAGCTGAGACACAGCACTACTGGCTGGCTTATAGATTTCACAAATCAGCCTGTTGATAAGCCACACAGATTACCTTCTGGTCATTTAGGTTAGGAGAAGGGATAAACATGGAGAAGAGGTGACTATGAGGAGAGAGAAGAAGTAAGCCCTGCAGTCATCATCTCTGCCTTTCTTGTGCCATCACTTGGGAAGCGGTGACTGAGACCACTTCAGTTTTGTTCTCCATAAGAACCCTCAGCGGGGCAAGAAAACATAGCTCTGAGGGGTATCAGCAAGTTCAGGGCTCACAGGATCACTCTTCTCTCCTAGGAAGGAATCAGTAAGTACCACTGGTGACATTCCATTAGCACTTCCTTTGAAGTGGCTAGACATTTTCCTCTCACAGAACTACAAAAAGAGGAGTCTCTCTCTCTCTCTCTGTGTGTGTGTGTGTGTGTGTGTGTGTGTGTGTGTGTGTGTTGGGCAGGAGGGGTGCAGAAGCCAATTTGGAATCAAGGTCGGCCCAGGAAATGATGCAATCTAGCTGTAAGGCGATTAAATCAAATTATTTCCAAGAGGACATGTAATTATGACAGTGATTTCTTTGGGGGGCAGGCTGGGATTTATTCTCTTTTGGAGAGCCAAAACCGGATTTAGCTTCCCATGAGCCCAGGGCAGCAAGTATGGGAAGGAAGCTTCAGAGTGTTTGTCTTTTACAGAGGAAAATATCAGCCCAAGAAAAAAGCTCATTCAGATCAGCATGCTTAAAGGATAACCTGGGAGAAATAGGTACAAGCCTTGGAGGAAGCACAAGAGGAAGCAGACCTTGCTCCTGTGCTTAGCCCTGATGAGGTCTTAATTCTGAGAACAGATGGAGCAACATTGTGCTCCCAAGCTTGTGTCTGTGTGTGTGTGCGGGGGGGGGGGGGGGGGGGCTGCAAAAGACATCAGCAACTTATGTGACATTATATCTATGTATTCAGATAATGTTGAAGATAGACCCTTAGGAAACCAAATGCCACAGACAAGGCTGGTGCATGATGAAGGTCAGGAGCTCCAGGTCATGATGAAGGTCAAGAGCTTCTCTAGGGCAGAAAAGGCCTCCCCATAGTAACTTTGCTATTTATCCATTTATATTTATTCATTTATTTATTCATTTATTTATTTTGGCTAGGGCTTCTCCACTCAGGGTTGACTTTCAAATAAACAGATGGGGGTAAGGTGGTGGTGCACCTGGTTGAGTAGTGCATATGTTATAATGCACAAAGACCTGGGTTCAAGCCCCTGGTCTCCACCTGTAGGAAGAAAGCTTTGTGAGTGGTGAAGCAGTACTGTAGGTGTCTCTCTGTCTCTCTTCATCTCTGTCTCTCTCCCCTTGCAAATTCTGACTGTCTCTATCCAACATATAAATAAAGATAATAAAAAAAATTAAAAAGAGAGAAATAGAGAGAAAGAAAAGGGAGAAGGGCTTGGGCAGTGGTGCACCTGGTTGAGTACACATGTTACCACGAGCAAGGAACCAGGTTCAAGCTCCTAGTCCCCACCTACAAGGGGGAAGCTTCACAAGTGGTGATGCAGATCTACAGATGTCTCTCTGTCTCTCTCCCTTTCTAACTCTCCCTGTCTTCTTGATTTCTCTCAATCTCTATCTAATAAATAAAATTTAAAAATATTAAATAAAGGGGAGAGACTCACCCACAAGAAAGCTTCCTCCAATGATCTGGGAGTCAGGCTGGTACTTGGGTCACTCTCCTAGCAAAGCAGACACCCTTCCAGGTGAGCTATCCCTGCCCATGGGAAGAAGGAGGGAGAGCTTGGCACAGGCCTGACCTGTGAGCTTAGAAAGAGCTGGGGAGGAGGTGATGAGTGAAGTTGGTGAGGAAGGAGGCAGCTATTTTCAGTTATAGAAATCCTGCCTGTGAGACTTGGTCACTACATGATCATTCTGAGGGCCCTTTCAAAATCCCAAGCAGGTGGCCAGTCCTAGCCAACCTCCACCCTCAGACCAGGGACAGCATGTTTCTAATGGAACAGAGAGAAGCCAGGAGTGGGGCAGCCCTGTGAAGAGGCAAAGAGAGGCCCATGCCCTCAGTCTGTCCCACAGAAATTGGCTGAGCCTCCTGAAATACAGTGGGATGGGAGGCCAGTGGCAGGGAGTTGGCTCTGGGAAAAGAGAGTGGATGGACAGAACTGAGAGAAGAAAGGAACAAAAAAAGGAGCATAGAGGGTGGTGGTAGACTATCCTTGACTGGGGGAGAGGAGGCTGTTGAAGACACATCTCCTGAGGTACTATGGTGGGTAGTGGGGGGATTATAGGCCCTCTGAAGGAGCCAATCTGTCCCTATACCTAACAGCTTTATCTCCCAGCAGGGACCTGGCAGTGACACATTTCCTATGTGCCTCTCTCCCTCTCCCCTTCTTCTCCTTCTCCTCCTTCTTCTTCTCTTCCTTCTTTTTCTTCTACTTTTTTCTCCTCCTTCTCCTTCTCCTTCTCCTTCTCCTTCTCCTTCTCCTTCTCCTTCTCCTTCTTCTTCTTCTTCTTCTTCTTCTTCTTCTTCTTCTTCTTCTTCTTCTCCTTCTTCTTCTTCTTCTCCACTTCCTCCTTCTTCTTCTCTCTTACTCTCTCCCTGTCTCTCTTCTCTCTCTCTCTTTCTCTCCCTCTCTCTTTCCCTCTTTTCCTGGGCAGCACCATTAGCTTCCATCATTCGCTTTCCTCCTTCAAGACTCAAACTGGGCAACACCCTGAACAAAAACACTTGTGACCCAGTCACAGGTTCTGCCCAAGTTCTAGTTGGTGCACTGCTGCTTTATCCTCTCCTTTCTTCATCATCCATTCTGTCAGGGATCTCCCTTCCCCAGACTCATTTCCTATTGCTTTTCTTCTCTCCCCCAAAGGCTTTCTTCTTTTCTGCCTAGACCATGCAACAGAGTGGTCTCTGTGCAGAGACCAGCCCCCCTTGCCCCCTACCCCCCACTGTGTAGCCCTGTGAGGTTGAGTACTTCCTTCCTTCTGACCTCCTGTGCTCCTCCACCTGGACTGCACAGCCACACACTCAGGAGCCAAGGGGCAGAGGAACTATGCTCACTTCCTGCCTGCTTGCACTTCTACCCAGGCTAAAAGCTCTTTACTTCCTGCAGCAGCCAAGCCAGGCTGGAGCGCTGCCCCCGGCAGAACCCATCAAGCTCTGGTCCTGAGCCAGAAAGCCAGTCGAAAGCAAGACTGTGCTCCCTCCCAGCCTTGGAGCTATAGACTCAGACTCCTGCTCTGTCTGTAGCTGGGGAGAAATGAGAGCTAGTAAGTGGGGCTCTGGAGTTCAGCTGGATATTTGCATGATATCGAACAAAGACCGAAGAGGGTAAAGTTCTCAGCATTACAAAAAATATCAGCCAAATGACTGAAGAGGGATGGAGAGTCAGGAAAAAAAAATAATTAAGATCATAGATATGGGGCAGGGGAGACAGCATAATGGTGATGCAAAAGGCTTTCATGTTTGAGACTCCAAGATCCCAGGTTCAATTTCCAGCATTACTATAAGCCAGAACTGAGCAGTGCTCTGTTTTTTCTGTCTCTCATTTAAAAAAAAAATAGGCATGGTAAATCAATAGAAAAATCTGTGGTCCAATAAAACCAACAGTTCAAGCAGTGATTCCCATTTGAAAAACTAGTTTGCTACCTACATATTCTCTCTCTCTCTCTTTCTCTCTCTCTCTCGCTCTCTCTCTCATTTTTGCCTCCAGTGTTCCAGTTTTTGCCTTCACTGCACTACAAATCCACTACTCCTGGAGGCCATTTTTCCCTATTGTTGTTGTTGCTGTTATTGCAACAAGGGGGAGAGAAAGAAGACATCTGCAGACCTGCTTCAACAGCTGTAAAGCAACCCACCCCCACAGATGAGGAGCCAGGGGCTCAGATTCTCCCTTTCTTTTTTCTCTCTTTCTTTCTTTCTTTCTTTCTTTCTTTCTTTCTTTCTTTTACTTTCTTTCTTTCTTCCTTTCTCTCTTTCTTTCACCAGAGCTCTACTCATCTCTGGCTTATGGTGGTGCCAGGGATTTAACCTGTGACCTCTGAGTCTCAGGCATGAGTTTTCATGCCCAATAGTTATGCTGTCTCTCCAGGCCATCACTTAAAATTCCTATGAGCAAGGGTTCTGCCATTCCATAGGGAACCTTAGTCTTACTTGGTGGGGGTGAGTGGAAAGGTGCTGTGAGCAGAAGCTTGCTACTGTAGCAGGAAGAAATATACAAGAAGGTAAACAGACTGTGAACTACTCAGCAGGCTCTGGGGTGCACTCTCCTACTGTGTGACTCCTGACGCTGGTTGCTTAGGGCAGGTGTTTGTGGCTAAGAGAGGAGCCTAATAAAGGAGTTACTTTTTTTTTTAATTTATAAAAAGGAAACACTGACAAAACCATAGGATAAGAGGGGTGCAACTCCACACAATTCCCACCACCAGAACTCTGTATCCCATTCCCTCCCTTGATAGCTCTCCCATTCTTTAACTCTCTGGGAGTATGGAATCAACATCATTGTGAGATGCAGAAGGTGGAAGGTCTGGCTTCTGTAATAGGGGCCCTGGATTTTTATATTTGAAAAGTGTGCTCACAGGCGGGTTGTTTCATGGTCACTAGAAACTGGCTACTTCTATATTTGTAGCAAGGCCATGTGACATGTGGATAGACCTATTCCAGAAGAAACTTATTTTCCCAGGCTTGGTATTGAGGGAAGGAAGAAATAGCATTGAGGGACTTGGTGGTGGCACACTCACTTGTAAGGAGACAAGTTTGAGCTCCAGTTCCTCACCTGTAGGGACGAAGCTTCACACATACTGAAGCAGGTCTGCAGGTGTTTATCTTTATATCTCCCTCTCTATATTCCCCTTTCCCTTTCAATTTCTTTCTGTCCTACCAATAAAATAGAAAAAAGAGGGGAAATGGCTGCCTGAAGTGGTGCATTTGTTGTGCCTGCTAGCATGGAGCCCCAGTAATAACCCTGGTGGATGAAGGTAAAGGAGGAAAAGCAGGAGCAGGAGGAGGAGAAGGGAGAGGAGGAGAAGAAAAAAGAAGGAGAAGGAAAAGGAAGAGGAAGCAGAGGAGGAGGAGAAAGATGAGGAGGAAGAGGAGGAGAAGGAAGAGGAGGAGGAGGAATATCATGGAGAGCCTTTGCAATTGTTTTGAACTAAAACACAACCCCTCTGGTGAAGATTAATCCCAACTAAATCCCCTTGGTCCAGATAAAGAGCTCTTGTTGTCAGGGAAGTTTCTATCCAGAACTCTAACTGGTGACCATGTGAGGTCTGGTTCTTTGGAAACCTAAACTTGCATTGAAATTTTGAGAACCCTTAGCAGCCACTGTCAGTGTGAGCAGTATGATGGGATCTGTGTCTTTTCTCGAAGAACTGACCTGTGTCACTAGCATGTCCCCCTCCCAGCCAAAGAGCAGGCTGCTGGCTCATAAGAAAAAGCAGATGCCAGTCAGCTCCATTTGACCCTGGTCCTCCATTGTCCCCACACACAGGATCACAGAGGAGGAGGCAGAGCTTCTTCCACAGGCAACAACGCGCAAAGGCAAGACAGGCACATGGAGCCATGCTGGTGCAGCAGCTTTAAACACTTGACAGGAGTGGATTACACAGATGTTTCAGCGTCTGATTCAGCATCCGTGTTTGTCATACAAATGAATTTACACAGTTTGATACATTAGTTGGTTGACCAAACATGGAGAAAAGAAGAGGTCCCAGCTTTTAGGAAGGTTGTGCCTTTGTTGTTCTCAAGTCTCCATTTCTTACACTAAGAACTTCCTCCTTCCAGTCTGTGCTTGTCATGAATTGATTAAACAGAATGGTTGGTTCAAAAGGATTGTCAATAAAAACAAAATGGGTATGGGATAAACCTTTTATTTTCACTCAAAGCATGCATTTATGTTTACTGAATGACTTAGTATATAGTTCTGGGGTTGGGGAGACAGCATAAAGTTTCTGCAAAAAGCGTTTCATGCCTGAGGCACTAAAGGCCCCATGTTCAATCCCTAGCACCACCATAAGCCAGAGCTTAACAGCACTATGGTCTCTCTCTCTCTCTCTCTCTCTCTCTTTCTCTCATTCTTTAAAAATAAGCAAAATGTTTTTAAAAATATGTAGGGCCAAGGCTATAGACCTGGATATAAGTATCTAAACTTGGCTGTTCCAATCCTTTTTTTTTTTTCATTTTTCAACAGCAGAAGTGTATCCTTGGCAATGTCTAATTTAAATTTCTTCAAGAACTTAAACACATAATTTATATGAGTCCATAAACTTAAGTTTTTATGACTTTCGTCTTGACCCTTTGTAACTGTCTCAGTATCTAACTGACATCGATTTTATTTTAATAATTTGTTTTCATCAAGAGTCATTGCTGAGCCTTTGACTTAGTTTTCACAGAAGCTCTGACTCTTCAGATTTGTGTTTCATTTAGTGAGTAGTAGGGAACTTTGAAATCCTGGTGCATGATGGCAAAGAGGGGCCTGAGTGGGGGGATGAGAGTGCTTGGAGACATCTGTGATGGAGAGATGAGAAATTGTGTCAACAACTGCTGATATGTGTCAACAAGTGCTTCCACAACTGTGCTATAGCACATCAATTTCTAACTAAATATTAAGAAAGGAGAAAGAAAGCAGTTCATCAATGGCAAGAATAGCTACAACCACATAAACACGTGTGACAGCAAACCCAGAGGACTCCTGACAGAGGCGTGCTCACCTGAAGGATCAGCCCTTCAGGTGTGTGAGTGAGGGAACCCCATGTCCTGCAGAGTGAGAATGAATAGAACACAGCAACAATTGACTAAAAAGGAAGGACTTTGGGCACTGAGCATCCAGGGATCCAGAGAGCAGAGGTGGTATAAGAGTAACTTTCTTTAAAAAAAAAAAAAATCAGTGATTTAATAATGATTAACAAGATTTTAAGATAACAGGGGTATAATTCCACATAGTTCCTACCACCAGAGTTCAGTGTCCCATCCCCTCCATTGGAGGCTTCCCTATTCTTTATCCCTCTGGAAGTACAGACCAAAGACCTTTATGTAGTACAGAAGGTAGAAAGTCTGGCTTCTGTAATTGCTCTTCCACTAGACATGGACATTGGCAGATCAATCCATACCCCTAGCCTGTTTCTAGCTGTCCCTAGTGGGGTAGCGGCTCTAGAGAGGTGAAGTTCTGGGACACATAAGTGAGGTCCTCTGCCCAGGGAAGAAGCATCTGCAACTTTGTGGCTGGAAGGCAGCAAGATATAAAGCAACACAAACAGTTTAAAAAACAGGAACCCAGGAGTGTCTTTTTGCATCCGCAGGAGGCCTTATCGTCTTTTGCTTGTTCTTTATGCAAATAGTCCTTCATTCAGATAGACCTAATATACATTAAAATGCACCAGTGTTAAGTGAGCAGCTGAATGTGGTCAGGGGTGGCTTAGTGGGTAAAGTTTAAGGCTTGCAGGACTGTTGTCCCAGGTTTGATCCATATGCCAGAACTCCAGATGTGCTATCTGCTCTCTCTCCCCTTTTCTCATTGAATAAGTATTTAAATTTTAAACAAGTAAATGCTTAAGTTTCACTTCAGCAAGCAATTCAGGAGACTCATGTAATTACCACCCAAACTAATACAAAGAACATTCCCATCATTTTCCCCAAGTTCCCTCTTGCTACCTTCTAGACAATTCCAGTACCCCAGATCAAATAAAATTGACCATCCTGATTTCTGCCACCATGGATTCTTTTTTGTCTGCACTTACACTCTATATGAAAAAAAGAATCATCTGAAACTGTTGTGTCTGGTTCCTTTCACTTACTGTAATGTTCTGAAATTATTCAAGACTATTTCTGCAGGACTGGTGAAATTGCTGACTTGGACAGTGCTCTGTTTTGCCCTGTGCACAACCCAAGTTCAAGCCAAACCCCCCATGACACTAAAGGAAGCTTTGGTGCTGTAGTCTAAAAATAAATAAATAAATAAAGAGCCATTGTAATATAGATACGTGTTTTCTGTGATGAGCTTGATTACTTTCCCCTCATCAATCAGTTCACTGATGCTCTCTGTCACTGAGAGAGGAGACCGGGTAAGGGAAAGAGCTTTGCTGCCTTGTTTTAAGGTCATGAACCATCAGATCAAAATCAATCCTAGAGACATATCCAAGTCATGAAGACCCCTCTCAAACTACTCAGCTCCATCTTCCTTCCTTCCTTCCTTCCTTCCTTCCTTCCTTCCTTCCTTCCTTTTAGTTAATTAAATTATTTATTTATGAAATAGAGGTACAGAGAAGAAAAATACAGTTCAAGAGAAACCAAAGCACTGCTCAGCTCTCTTTTATGGTGGTGCTGGGGATTGAACCTGGGACCTCAGAGCATCAGACATAACTATCTTTTGAAGAACCATTATGCTGTCTCACCAGCCTGAGCTCTATCTTTTTTCTCTCCATCTTGCTTCCCAATAGGCACAGAAGAACATGGGTTGAGGATGCAACTCAAAACTAACCACTGCAAGACTGGTAGTTCACCACATTTTGCTCAGACATTAGCACCACCCATCCCGATGAACACTTATCCATCCGCATTTCCAGCTCTCACATAGGAACCCTCCAGGGGTGGACTTGTCTTACTGTCTTCTGAGTCAGTCACAGGAAGAGGTCTTGATATCATCTGAACTCTGTGTTATGAAAATATTGTGATATTACCTTTAATGAACCAACCTTTGGGGTATTGTAAAAACCTAAAGAGAGCCACAGTCTTCTCGAGTTTATGGCTTTTGTGAATCTCATTAGCATGGGAAGCATTGGTGGCCTGGGGCCAAGTCCATTTGGCAACTCCTGAGAGTCCTCTCTGCATGAACAGCAAGGCCAGTGGTGGTGGAGGGGGGCAAGGAGATAAGACTAGTGGATTTCAGCTTGCTCATGCTGGGCACTTGGCAGGGCCACACTCCCAAGGCAGGGATGGTGCTCCTGGAATATCAGAGACGGGGGAAAGATAGGACAGAGTTAACTAGCAGGTCTGACCCACCCCTCACATCTTTGGTTGGTTGGTTCTCATGATCTATAATTAGGAGTGTGTCTGGGAGAATGTTCTCAATGAGAAAAGTATCATTTTTCCTGAAATTGTGTCAATAGACCTGGGTTGCTTGTTTGTGGTGATAGGAAGGATAAATAAGAGGACTGAAAGAATAAAATACACCTATGGAAAGGGAACTCTCTACTTCCACCAGTTTGTCTGGATACTGCTCTTTCTTTTTAAAATATTAATAGGCTTTTTAGCTTCTTCCAGCATGAAGACCCCAAATCTCATCTGCAAGACTCTTACTTTTCAGTTCCTGATTGTTAAACAATTTGTCCTGCTTTATATTTTAATGTTTTTCAGCCAGCAGGTTCCAATTGCTACCATGATGCCAACTTGACTTCCCTGGGCAGATGACTTTACCAATGTGTCCTGGAACCCCACCTCCTTAGAGCCCTACTCCACTAGGGAAAGATAGAAATAGGCTGGGAGTATGGGTCGACATGCTAATGTGCATGTCCAGCAGAGAAGCAATTACAGAAGCCAGACCTTCCACCTTCTGCACCCCATACTCCCAGAGCAATAAAAAATAAGAAGACTTCCAATGGAGGGGATGGAATATGTCACTCTGGTGGTGGGAATTGTGTGGAATTGTACCTCTCTTATCCCACAATCTTGTCAATCACTATTAAATCACTAATAACAACAATAAAAAAGAATTGCCTGTAAACGGTAGTCTACAAGTGTTTGAGCTAAGAAATGACTTTTGCAGTGGTATGTTGGAGTCAGTTTCTGAGTAGGCTCTGGACAAATGACTACAAAATGTCCAGGTCGTGTGCAAATTTGTTGTTAAACTTCAGTATTGGGCATGAAATTATGGAAATAAAATCAAAGTCTGTTATGAATAAAGCTAATAAATATTAAAATCTCAGCAAAAATATTGATTTATTAATTTTAATTTATGTATTTGTTTAGAAACAAAGAGAAATTGAGAAGGAAGGGGTAGATGGGGAGGGAGAGAGAAGGAGAACTTCAGCACTGCTTCATTACTTGTATATCTGTCCCCCTGTAGGTGGGGGTCAGGACCATGAACCTGGGTCCTTGAGAAATGTGACATGTCGCTCTACCAGATGCACCATCTGCTATTTTACTTGCAAGGAAGCACTGAGAGATTTGTCCTCTCTGTTGCAGGCAGGGGGACCTGGATTTTATGGCAGAGGACCTGCTGGCTAAGTCAGGTCTGGATGTGAATCTCCTGATTTGCAGCTCTGTTTTTTGTTTGTTTGTTTGTTTTTTACTAGAGCACTGCTCAGCTCTGGCTTACAGTGATGTGGGGGATTGAACTTGCAACTTGACAGAGCCTCAGACATGAGTCTGTTTGCATAACTATTGTGCTGCTATCTACCCCCTGGCCCTGATTTGCAGTTCTGTTGATTCTTTAAAAGTCCTGTTGATTCTTTAAAAGTTTGCTTCTACTTCTTTCTTAGTGAGAACCTGAGTTGCATAATGGAGCCTGGCCAGAAAAGAGAGCTGGGATTAGGATTTACACATCTGATTTCTGGTTGATGTTTTTTGTAGTATCAAAATGTCTTTTGAGTAGAAAGCACTGCCTACCAGTGAGGCACAGACATGTACTTTCCAAAGGTGTGTTAGAAGAATCCTTAGACATCCAGGGAAGGCTATTCAAGTAGGAAGGGAAAACTTCTCTAATAGACTCAGTTTTTTTTTTTTTTTTAACTTGCTCCAAATGCAAAGGCCAACATGTTCTATACATGGGTTTCAAAGGGTGCACTGAGCAGACTGGGGGCCCAGAGTGGCAAGATGGGGTCTCTCTAGGAGGCCATATGTGGGAGGAGGGCCTAACTGTGGCAATTAGCTCTGTCCAGCTGTCAGGTGTGGGGGTAACCAGCAGGAGGTCCAACCCCTCTCAATGATACTCATTTCTTGTTTACAAGAAGCCAGCTGGTCAACCCCACCCACACAGAAAGATGTAGAGGGTGCAGAGTAAGGGTGGAAAGGACCCAATTCTCAATCTTTAGAAATGTACGTGAAGACGTGGACTAAACTATAAAAGACTTTCAGGTCCAGGGAGAACATTTAAAATATGGAATGTTCTCCTGATATCAGTTAGGTAGGAGCAAAAATGAACAAAAAGAAGACAACTGGACCCTCCAAGAATGACAGATCACAAAATTGGTCTGGAGGAAAACCATGGGCATTGGAGCAGGTAAGATCATCTCCCCTTCTACACAGCCACATGTCAAAGTCTCAGCCACGGTCTAAAGTCCATGTTTCCAAAGAACATCAATTGGATGAACCTTCTCTTTTTTCTTATTTTTGGGTGGACAGGTGATCAGGGTTTTGCATCTATGCAATGCTACTGCTCTCTATGGACTCTTACTTTATCTTTTAAAATTTTCATATAAAAATATGTATGGGTCCATGAGATAGGGCATATGTACACATGTATCCATAAGTTTGGGGAAAATATATATCTTAAAGTAAAAGAGTGTAATAATTTGTATTGAGTCAATAGATGCAGCAAACAAGTAGAAAGACCTGAAAATGACACCATAAAGTATCTAATCAAACAGGATCTATTTAGACCTAGATACCCTCCTCACCTACTACCTATTTCACTTCCCTCAATCGCTTCAAAGCTAACCGTGTCAGACAAAGTAAGGACTGCAAATGCTGGATAAGGGCCAGAGACTGGAAGACTTTAATGAGGGCTCTTTGGTCACTACCAGGCCAACCCATCACCCAGGGCCCTAATCAGTGAGTCCTGGGATTCCCACACAGACATGATGAACCTAGACCTCCAAGAGATCCCTCTCACCATTGTCACTGGTAATCTTCATCAGGAACCACATAACGGACTCTTTTGTGGGCCTCCATAGTACCTTGCCCTCAGTTTTGATCAACAATGGTAGGGACAGCCCCATTCTCCTAAGGGAGGTTGAGCAACATATTCTACCACTTGAGGAAGATGGGTCCTGAAATTAGTTCATCCTAGAATGTTCCTAGCTGTGACCACAGAATTGAGATCAGACATACAGGATGCAGAGATTACACAGGCTCCTGTGATGAATATGGGCCCCAGATCAAGTTGGTGGGGTTTACAGATAACAATATTTACATACTTTTCTCATATTTGGGAGCTACTTTTTTCCCTGATCCAGCTTTCTAGAACTTTTTCCAACTCTGACACCATCTCCTCAGACAATACCTTTGGTCCACCTGCATGTTAGCTGTCAGGCTCAGGCAAAAACTAGTGATTCATGGGCCCTTGGAATATGACTGACTTACTAGCCTTCTCCAAAATGGAGACTCCAAATCTCATTTGTTATATTCTTGCCTTTAAGTTCCTGATTATCTGGTTTTTTTCTGCTTTGTACATTAATGCTTTTTCAGCCACCAAGCTACAGATGCTACCATGATGCCAACCTGACTTCCCTAGGTAGACAACCCCACCAATGTGTCCTGAAGCCCCACCTCCCGAGGCCACTACTCCACTAGGGAAAGAGAGACAGGCTAGGAGTATGGATCAATCTGCCAATGCCCATGTTCAGCAGAAAAGCAATTACAGAAGCCAGACCTTCCACCTTCTGCTTCGCATAATAAGCTTGGGTTCATACTCCCAGAGGGATAAAGAATACGAAAGCTTTCAAGGGAGGGGATGGGATATAGAGTTCTGGTGGTGGGAATTGTGTGGAACTGTACAACCTCTCTTATCCTTTGGTCTTGTCAAAATTTCCACTTTATACATTAATTAATTAATTAATTAATTGATATATAGAGACAGAGAGAGAGAAATGTCACAACATTGCTTTATTGTGCATGAAGTTTCTTCTAGTATCATTTATGATGTTCCCATGTGGTGCCAGGGGCTCAGACCCTTGGTATCGCTACATGGAGAAGTATGCACCCTCCCAGTGTGCTATTGTTTCCTGGCCCCTATGTACATCATCTCTTGTAGAACATCACCCTAGGGAGTCAGGCAGTAGAGCAGCAGGTTAAGTGCACATGGCGCAAAGCGCAAGGACCAACGTAAGGATCCCAGTTTGAGCCCCTGGCTCCCCACCTGCTGGGTAGTCGCTTCACCAGCAGTAAAGCAGGTCTGCGGGTGTCTATCTTTCTATCCCCCTCTCTGTCTTCCCCTCCTCTCTCTATTTCTCTCTGTCCTATGCAACAACAACAATAATAACTACAACAATAAAACAAGAGCAACAAAAGGAAATAAATAAATAAATAAATATTTTTTTAAAACTATAAAAAAAGAAGAAAGAACATCACCCTAAACCTCTCTGACCAAAAGTCTACCTTGGGTCACTAGTCCTTAAGAGACCACAAGAGTCCTCTTCACATAGTCAAAAACATTTCCTTCCTGCTACCTTCTGTTTCCTATCATTGGACTTCCCCTTCAGGTACCACTTGCCCTGCATCTTGCCTGACTTGCCATTCATTCTCTAAACTATTGCTCATACCATCTTTATAAGTCTGCTCACACATTAAGTTGGACCTCAAAGCCTCCTCCTCCAGGAAGTCTTTCTAAGTTGATGATAACCTAGAGGGATGCAGTGGGTGGCCCGGAAGGTGGTGCAATGGATAAAGTGCTGGACCTCAAGGCATGAAGTCCTGAGTTCAGTCCTCTGCGTTTCATGTGCCAGAGTAATGCTCTGATTCCCTTTCTTTCTTTTTCTTTTTTTTTTCCCCCTTTCTTTCAGGGTCATCGCTGGAGCTCAGTGAAATGAATCCACTGCTTCTACAGGTATATTTTCTATTCTACTGAATAGGGCAGAGAGAAATCGAGATGAGAGGGATGATAGAGAGGGAGAGAGAAAGATAAGACACCTACAGACCTGCTTCATTGCTCATGAAGCATCCTCCCTGCAGGTGGGGAGCAGAGGCTTGAACCTGGATCATTGTGGATGCCCTTGTATTTAGTACTATATGTGCTTAACTGGTGTGCCACCACCTGACCCTTTATTTTCTCTTTTTTTTATTTCTCATGTTAATAAATGCATACATCTTAATTTAATAAAAGGAAACAAAAAGAAGCACCTCAGCTCTGTTCCAGGAACCTAACATTCATATTTCTCCAACTCTTAAGTTCCTCACACCAGTGTTGACAAGTAACTAAAGCATGCACCTGGGTCTGTGGTTCTAGACATACAGCTGACCAGTGCCCAACTTCAGAGAGAGAACAAGGGCCTGTGTGTGTGTGTGTGTCTGTCTGTCTCTCTCTCTCTCTCTTCCCCTATGACAATTTCCTAGTCAGAAAGCACCTGGAGACCAAGAAACCTCCTCCCCCCACCCCATTTTATTAGGGCTTAATGGTCTACAGTCCAGTTGTTGTGTACAATTTCTCATTCCTCCCACCCCCGCCGTGTCTACAAAACACTTTATTCCCCAACTTAGGCCCTTTTCCACTATCAAGCACCAGGCTCATAGAATCCCTCTATCTCATCCCTTTCCCTCATTCCCCAGAGCCCTTTGCTTTAGTACAACACACCTCACCCAGTCCAAGTTTCACCTTGTGTTTTCCCTCGTTGTCCTTGCTCATAGGACTTAAGCAAAAACCATTCCTATCTAGAGCTGAGGAGATGCTATTCTCTGTGGGTTTCTGCTCTGCACTTGAGACAGGGACTCTTCTTCTTCTAGCGTTTGCCCTTCTTCCGTAGCCAGTCAACAGCGTCAGGTTGAGCCTGATGTAAAGTTTCGAGACCTCCTTTGAATCTGGAGAGGTGGCAGTCGTTGACTATGTGGGTCATAGTCTGTCTATAGCCGCAGGGGCAGTTCGGGTCGTCTCTGGCTCCCCAGCGATGAAACATAGCGGCGCACCGGCCATGGCCTGTTCGATAGCGATTGAGGAGGGCCCAATCATAACGTGCTAGGTCAAAGCCGGGTTGACGCTTGCAGGGGTCTGTGATGAGGTGTTTGTTCTTTACCTCAGCTGACTGCCAACTCTGTTTCCAAGATTCTGGAACAGAGAAGTTCAGTGTAGGCGTAGGGGACCAGATTGGGTGACGAGACGTCAAGCGTTGGACAGGGTGGGCGAAGATATCCGCGTAGATTGGCAGGTCCGGTCGAGCGTAGACGTGGGAAATGAACTTAGATGATGCCACATCCCGACGAATATCTGGCGGGGCGATGTTGCTAAGAACTGGCAGCCATGGAACCGGGGTGGAACGGATGGTTCCAGAAATTATCCTCATGGAGGAATATAATTTGGAATCGACCAAGTGGACATGGGGGCTACGGAACCATACTGGGGCACAGTATTCTGCAGTGGAATAGCATAATGCCAGAGATGATGATCGTAGTGTGGAAGCGCTCGCGCACCATGAGGAGCTGGCCAGTCTTGCAATGATGTGATTCCTCGCGCCCACCTTTGCTGCAGTTTTTATGAGATGTTTGTGAAATGACAGAGTGCGATTGAGAGTAACGCCAAGATAGACTGGCTGGGCTTCATGCCGGATTCTCGTATCGCCAAGCTGCACATTAAGCTCACGCGAGGCCGAGGCCTGGTGTAGATGGAAAACAGATGATACCGTTTTTGCAGTGCTAGGGATTAGTCGCCATTTTTTACAGTAATCAGATATTAGAGACATGTCTTTCGTGAGTGTTTCCTCTGGAGATGGTTAATCTCTCTCAAGGCAGAGTTTGTCTCAGTAAAGTGTTGTACTTATTGTCCCCTGCCTTTCCCTCAGGTTAAGGCCTGAGAAAACAAGCCAGTGCCCCAGGCAAATGAATACCGCCCACTTCACACAGCTCATCTCATTTGTTCAACCCTCACAGGAGGCAGAGACTGTATTTTGCTGAGGATTGTGAACAAAGACCCCCTGAGAATAGGCATGCCCCACCTCTACTGCCCTAAGCCATCCTGCTCCTGGATGGAATCTTCTAAAACTAAAAAATGAGGAGAAACTCTATGGGCAGGGCTGACCTACCATCACTGCTTGTGTTAGCTGGCAATATTGCTCAGACTCAGCAGGCCATTGCCTGGAGCAATCGCCTTGAGTAAAGGTACAGTTTCCCCTGAGACTGGCTTTGGGCTGCAGGGTTAAGGGGAATGGATGAGCAGGTGAGATGTGAAAGGATAAGATGGACTTTGAGAATTGGACAAACCCCACCCATCCCCTTAGTGACTATTATATGGGTGGGCAGTGGCTAACCAGGTGGAGGACCTGGGTTCAAATCTCTACTTTCCACCTGTAACAGGGAAGTTTTGCAAGTGGTGGAGTGTTGTAGGCATCTCTCCTTCTCTTTGTCTCTCTACTTCTCTATCTCTGTTTCTCATGCTCTATAAAATAAATGGCCTTGGGACTGGACCATGGTGCATTAGGTTGAGCACATAAATCTATTACCGTGTGTAAGGACCCAAGTATAAGCCCCTGGTCTGCACTTGTAGGCGGGGAAGTTTCACAAGCTGTGAAGCAGTGCTGCAGATGTCTATCTTTCTCTTTCCATCTCTATCTCCCTCTTCTCTCTCAATTTCTCTCTGTCCTATCAAATAAAAGGCAAAAAAGAAAAAAAAATAGGTGCTGGGAGCAGTGGATTCATGCACAAGCACCAAGTCCCAGAGGCAACCCTGGTGGCACTAAGAAATAAAATTAATGACTTCCAGGAAAGGTGGAGCTATGCAGGGAATAGGATCTATGATATCCTGGTGACAAGAAAAAAAAAAGAAAGAAAGAAAGAGAGAAAGAGACAGGCTGAGGGTATGGATCAACCTGTCAAAACCCATGCCCAGTGGAGAAGCAATTACAGGAGCCAGACCTTCCACCTTCTGCACCCCAAAAGGATCTTTGGTCCATACTCCCAGAGAGATAAATAATGGGGAAGCTTCCAGTGGAGGGAATGTGGAACACTGGCAGTGGGAACTGTATGGAATTGTATCCCTCTTATCCCACAATCTTGTTCATCATTATTAAGTCACTAATAAAAAAAAAAAAAAAGAAAGAAAGAAAGAGAAAGGAAGGAAGGAAAAAAGGGAGAGAGGAAAAAGAAAATTGTTGTTGTTGCCATGTGCCTCCTAGTTTCTCCCCCCAAAGCTTAGGAAAGTACTCTTTGCAGCATTCAGTGCTTTCCATAGAGAAGTTACTATAAATATGTCTCTTTATCACATGCACTTCTGGGCCAGGTATTATGATCCCTCACAAGCTGAGCTGTCTCTCCTCTTAGGCTCTGCTTTCACTGTCCCTCCTGCAGGGGACCAGTTCACACAGTAGGGTCCTCACTGCTCAGCGCTTTTGTGGAAAGGGCTGCAGATTCTACAAGCAAATGTTATTGTTCAGGAGAAAGGAGTTGTCAGGGCCAGAGGAAGAAAGAGTTCACCAGGTAGACACATGCCCTGCCATAGTCACAGCCCAGTTTGAGTCTCAACACCACACAGGAGTACCACAGCACCAGGAGAAGCTCCAGAGCTGTGAGCTACATCTTTCTGAATGAAGAAAAAATAAAAATCCAAGAGTGGTGAGATTGCATCTGTGCCGGGTCCTAGCTAGAGAAAAAAAAAAAAAGAGGAAGGGGAGGAAGAGGGGGAAATAAAGGAGGAAGAGGAGGAGGAGTAGGACAAGGAAAAAGATGGTGACCAGATGGAATTGTCCCGTGGAGAGGCAGAGAAATTCAGGGTGCTGCAGAAGAGGAGTGTGTCCCATGGGGGCTCCCAAGAGGCAGAAGAATAAATAGGGAAGGTGTGGGGAATAGGACCTCAGCTTGTCCTTTACCATCACTTAAACTCCTCCATAGACATAACCACAATCAAAGCAGACTGGGGCTCCCCTCCCCCCATTCCTAACCAGCAGTCAGGCAGGTGTGGCCGCTCCACTGAAATGAGCCTGTTTCCTTTCCACCTGACTTGTAAGGTCAAGGTGGACTCTGGCCTAATTGCTCACCTGGACACACACACCTGTCTGACAGCCAGCTCACGCCCAGCAGGAGTCAGAGGGAGTGCTCTCTCAACAGTTTCTCTGTCGCTCCCCAGGTATACAGGTGCACAGTTGCGCAGGTGTGGAGTAAGAGCAGGCGGGGCACCAGGCCAGGTGGGTGTGTCCCCATCAGCATCCCACCTACTCTCTGCTTGCCCCCTGCAGTCACTCCACTGGGGCTCAGAGAGGGTCACCAACCTGCACCCTTAGGGGCTGCAGGTAGAAGGAGAGGAGGTGAGGAGCAGGCAGTGGCCACAAGGACAAGACACAGCTCCCCAAGACCCAGCAGGCGGGGCCTTGCCAAACTCCGTCTAGGGGCCCTCATCCTGCGGGCGGGTCTGCGCCTCCCACAGCTGCCCGATTTAGAGATCCTGCGGGGGACGCTCGCCTTGGCCCACGCGGCTATTTCCAGCCCTCCGGTTGTCACCTCTCCACCAAGGGCTTGGCCATAGAAGCCATGTGGAACCCTGGTGGCTGCTCCTTTCTGCCCCTACTGCTCCACCCTCCCTCAGCCTGTGAACTGGCTCCTGTCCTTCAAAAACTCTGCAGTCAGACAGAGCACAGAGCTCCATGATCCTTCCCAAAGGCAGAGACTCAGTCACCCTCACGGACCCCACCCACCCATGCCTAAGCCCACAGTGCAAGGCTCCCAAAGGTGGTGAACAGAGCCAACACCTCAACCAGCTTTCCTGAGTCTGCAGCCCAGCTCCCAGTCCAGCCCCCATATCAACCCAGTGTCACCAACAGGAGACTCCTACACCCAGACCCAGGAACACGTGTCAGCCTGGCCAGGGAAGACCACAGATAGCTCAGTCCACCCTACCCCCACTCCCAGCCCCACCCCTGACACAGACTGTTCACCTTTCAACCGGGATCCCAAGAAAACTGATGCAATAGACATCAGTTTAGTGTCCCCCACTTGTACTGCCACATGCTGGGAGACAAGCTGTGCTCCTCTGGACTGTGTGATTGAGGATGGTTCACTTCACCTCTTGGGGCAACCACTGCTGCCTCCATCAGCTGAGGTCATGAGGATTGTCTCAGAGTAAACTTGTGAGAGCAAATGCACAAGGACTTTGCAAACTGCAAAGCATCGTAAAGTGCCACTTACAGGGCTATGTGGTGGTGTAGTGGGAAAAGCATACACATTACCATGCACAAAGACCCAGGTTCAAGCCCCTGGGTCCTCCTCCTGTCCCCACCTGCAGGGGGAAGCTTCATGTGTGGTGCAACGGTGCTACCAGGTGTTTCTGCTACCCTCCATCTTTCTCTTATTTTATCTCTATGTTATCCTCTATCAGAAAGAAATAGAAAGAAAGAATAAAGATAAGGAGACAAAAGAGGAGAGACTACTGAGAGCAGTGAAATTGTGTAGGAATCCTGGTTGAATTATTACTATTTATCTGTGAATTTTTCCTCAGGGCTACTTTCATGCAGATGGTGGAATTCCTGCAATGACAGGGAACCAGTGATGCCCAGGTCAGACCAGTGCCTTGGGAGACAGGTGTTTCTTTTCTGTTTATTGTTGGTGCAGGATTGATCCTGGGACAATAAAGGAAGAAAACCTTTGCCACTGTTTAAATTGCTTAACAGTGTGTGCTTTTGAAGGAGTAGAAGGTTTACCCACAAGTTGAGATGAGATGGAAGATAGTTTGAGAAGATTTTATCTGGGGAGGGAGGAGGGGGAGGGAACCCAGTTAAGCACACATGTTACCATGCCCAAAGATCAGAGTTCAAGTCCCATCTCCCCACTTGCAGGAAGAAGCTTCACAAGTGGAGAAGCAGATCTACAGGCATCTCTTTTCCTCTATCCCTCTTTACCTCTCCCTCCTCAATTTCTTTTTGTATTCAATAAATCAAGAAATTAAATAGTAAAAATAAAAAAATAATAATAAAGGGCTCTTGGGAGTTGGGGTGTCCCTAGAAGACCCCAAAATAGCTTCCCTGACCAACCCTCTCCTGGCCTCCCCAGCAAAGTCCTGTTTACTCTTTTCTTGGCTTAAACACTGGGTGGCTGGGTCAAGCCCACTCTGGTATTTGGAAGCAGGAAATGACTGACCCATAACACAAGCCTATAATAAATAGCCTCATATCATAAAACACGAGTTCTCCTCAGAGCCACAGTTTGGAAAACAGTGAGGCATTTGCAAGTGGCTACCAGAATAAATTTGGTATCTTGCTGCCCCCTCCTCCTCTTCTGTGGGACAGGATGCAAACTGGGCACAGCAGCCCACAGCCTGGCAAGACCAGAAGCCATCCATTCAGTTGCAGCCTGGCCAGCCTGGCCTTGCAGTTCATGCTTGGTGCTCTCCACGAGGGGGCTCTAAGGTTAATGCATTCAACACCATGGTATTACAAAATAATAGAGGTGGGGGCCAGGTAGTGGCAGTTGAGTATTCACATTACTATGTGTAAAGACCAGGGTTCAAGCCCCTGCTCTCAACTTGCAGGTGGGAAGCTTCATGAGCAGTGGAGCAGATCTGCAGGTGTATTTCTCCCTTTCTGTATCCCCCTTCCCTCTCAATTTATCTCTGTCTCTATCAAATAAAGTGGGAGAGGGAAAAAATGAAAGAAGGAAGGAAGGAAGGAAGGAAGGAAGGAAGGAAGGAAGGGAGGAAGGAAGGGAGGAAGGGAGGGAGGAAGGGAGGAAGGAAGGGAGGAAGGGAGGGAGGGAGGAAGGGAGGAAGGGAGGAAGGGAGGAAGGGAGGAAGGAAGGAAGGGAGGGAGGGAGGAAGGAAGGAAAGAAGGGAGAGAGGAAGGAGGGAGGGAGGGAGGGAGGAAGGAAGGAAGGAAGGGAGAGAGGGAGGAGGGAGGGAGGGAGGAAGGAAGGAAGGAAAGAAGGGAGAGAGGAAGGAGGGAGGGAGGGAGGGAGGAAGGAAGGAAGGAAGGGAGAGAGGGAGGAGGGAGGGAGGAAGGAAGGGAGAGAGGGAGGAGGGAGGGAGGGAGGGAGGAAGGAATGAAGGAAGGGAGGAAGGAAGGAAGGAAGGGAGAGAGGGAGGAGGGAGAGGGATGGAGGAAGGAAGGAAGGAAGGAAGGAAGGAAGGAAGGAAGGGAGGAAGGAAGGAAGGGAGAGAGGGAGGAGGGAGAGGGAGGGAGGAAGGAAGGAAGGAAGGAAGGAAGGAATGGAGGAAGGAAGGAAGGAAGGAAGGAAGGAAGGAAGGAAGGAAGGACTGCCAGGATCAGTGGGTTCATAATGTTGACACCAAGCACAGGCAATAACCCTGGAGGCAATCAAAAGATAAGTAATAGAGGGTATAACACACAAATAAATAAAGAGCAGTTCAAAGTTATCACTCATGGTAGGGATGTGCTCCCAAGGCCTGTGAGAAGGTCTTCCAAGTCTCCAAGGCTGAGCGGCCACATGGGTGGAGATGAGGGACAGGATGGTATGTGGAGGGGCAGAGCTGATAGGGAAGGTGGGCACTAGGGGAGCTCAGTTCAGCCCCATTGGGCCTTGGGAGGTTGTGTCTATGACTGCTTCTGGACTGGACTTCTGGATGTAGGCCCCAGCTAAAGCCCTCCACCCCACAAGTGTACCAGGGTCCATGAAGACCTCCAACAAGCCTGCGCTTAGACCCAGACAGCTTAAATGCAAAAAGACAACACATTTTCTTCCCCCATCCAAACTTTCTGGCTCTACCCAATGCTTGATTCCTGGTGGAAATGGAGTATAGGGACCCCAATATCTACCTGTCCTTGGAACTAGATCTGGGGGCTCAGCCTCAGACCTGGCAGAGAAGCAGTCACTTCGGCCATGAGCTGGGGCAAGTAATGAGAAGGTGTCATTCCCTTAAAACCAAACTTTTTGTTTTCAAAGTTTGAAATCCTGCTGCTTCATCCTGCCCAATGAAGGCTTTCTCTTTACATGTTGAAATGAAATTCCATCCATCCACATGTTAGTATGAATGAGTTACTGATGGATCCTGGGAAAGAAATTGGCAGAGAAGGGGCAAAAAAAAAAAAAAAAAAAAAGATATGGGAGCCCTGGGTCCTGCATGGTTAGAAGAGTATAAATGTAGAAAGTGAGGAAGGCCCCATGATAAAGGATGGAAGAAGCAGAGGAAAGCAGAGTGCTGAAATGTAGCATCAGAGAGCATGAAAATTCAAGCTAGACAATCTGAGTTCATCCTCTGGCTTTCCTCTTACTCAGCTGAGTTAATTTTGTATTGATTTGTTGAATTATGCCCCCCTCACTAGCTGGCCTCCCTGGGTTGCTATGGGGACATGATTAGTGGACAAGCTTTGGAAGTGGGGAGTCTTGTGGATAATGCTAGGAAAACTTTCTCCTGACCCACCAGCTACCAGCCACCAGCCACCTGCCCCTCTGCTGAATCTTAAACATGCCCTGGTACCTGGGTGTCTGCTGGGAGCTGCCAATGATTCCCCTCCATCTCTCCAACCTCATAGCACCAGCGACCCCTTGTTCATTGCCACAGGCTGCCCAGCTCAAACCTTCTAGAAAATGAGCCACTGGAAACTCCAGTGTCTCAGCAGGTTCTGAGAGTTGTGCAAAACAGGAGGGGTGACATAAGGGAGCCCCGGGGGGTCATAAATGCCTTGGCCCCAGTCCTCCTCTCTGAAGGGCTTGATGTATGGCTCCCCATGGCAGTGGCTGGAGAACAAAGCCAAGCCTGCCTGGCCATGCTGCTGGGGGAAGGAGGGAATGTGCTAGACTGAGCTCTGGAGGTAGTCAATATTTGCTTGGCTGTCTCTGAGAAGGACCTCAGCTCCCATTTTGCCTGAAACTGATCAGAAGCACAAGAGGAAGACTGTGGCTTTTTGCTCCCTCTTGTACTTTCCTACAGACTGTTTAGTGAAACAGGGAACCCCCACTTCCAGCATCTCTGAGTCACTCTAGACTGATAACTGTGTGTGATCACACACACACACACACACACACACACACACACACACACACACACACACACACACACTTGGTTTATTTTGTTTCATCCCTTGAATGACATTTCTTGCCCCCTTTGAACACCCCATGACATTCTGCACACAAGTTGAGGACATTATGGTTTCTCTCACTATTCAAAAGTAGAGCATTCTTATTGGCTAGAATACATTGTACAGTCTGGGAATGCTCAACATTTCTCTATATAAATCAATGGAAAGAGCGTTCCCAGACCTAAAATATACATCCCATGATCTGTTGTCTTTCTCTCTAGACCTCTGCTAGATCAGAATCCACACACACAGACCCTATGTGTGTGGATTCTGTGGAAGAATGATCTAGCTCACCCAAATTGCTAATTTGATCATCTAGTAGGTTAAAAGAATAATCCAGTTCAGTGAGCTTATCTGAGAAATGCAATGATTTAATTATTTAATCCATCTGGAGTTTATTTTTATATTCACTCTGCAATAAACATAGAGAAGAAATGAAAAGCTTTTCAATTTGTTTTAAGAAGTCGCTTTTACTCTGATATAAAACAAGGGGGAAAAAATCACTATGTAGACTGGAGACTTACTTTCCAGATGGGCATAGACTTAAAAAGCTTTGTAAAATGCTTACAAAAATTCAATACTATATGATTGATGTCATTTAGCTTTCTAATAAGAAGGTTTTGAGTTTTATCTTGAGCAGAGCAGATAGAATCAGAGAGAATGGAGTGTGGAAAATACCAAAATATATCAAGGGTAGCAGACTTCCAAGTAACTCTGTGATGTGTGAGGCCCCAAGTGACCCAATTGGGGACCAGACTCTCATCGTTACTTGGGTCCCCCAACAACATACTGATGTCAGATGCCTCCCCCTTGTCCCTCTCCTTCTCCATCCATGCTCAGCCTCACCACCAGTGTGAGTGTCCTGAGGGCAGAAATTATGTGATGTTACATGTCAGGGTTCAAGTATTTCAACAGCTCTCTCTCTCTGTCCTCTGCATAAATATGACAGATGGTTTTATTGCACACATCTCTGCCTGATGGGATCCTCCTAACTTCTACTGACCTTGCAACTCATGTAGGTCAAATGTGGGTCACATGCATTACTGAGGCACAACAGACCTTCCAGATATGGCCTCTGATCAACAACCTAGAATTATCTTTTACCTCTTCTCTTTCATGCTTCTCTCCATGTCTCTCCAGCATGTCTTCCTACTTTCTTCTTTACACCTTTGGCCTCAAGCTCCCTCTCTGAATCAAGTGTTCTTTCTCTCTGCTGCTATTTGCAACATCTATCTTCCTGGTCTTGACTTCTTTCAAAATATTCACTGCAATGTAATCATTGTTTCTCTACCTACCCTATTGGAATGGGAGCCTTCCAAGGGGAGTGAACACCTTTTATCTAGTTTTGTATTTCCAGTTACAGCACAGTCCTGAAATACAGAAGATGCTCAGCACAGTCCTCTCTGCAAATTATTGTGACCAACATTTAGCTATTTCTGTGGAAAGTCTTCTAGTGTAGTTAGGGAACACAGAACACCTATAGGTCCAGACACAAAGGATGAAGACTTTGGCAAGGAAAACAAAATATTAAAGCCAGAATCAGTAGAAAGGTTGATCCAAAGAGGAAATTCCATCTGTGACCCTTACTACTGTCCTTCATCTTAACCATTCCATTAATTCATTCACTTTTAAGTGAATATGTTTATTGCTCTGTCAGTCAGGATCAGTTGGGTTACGCTGTACTAACAACTCCAAAAAATTCAACACATTACTAACAAGCATGTACCACGGGTTAGTAGGTGAGAAAGTGAATATTGGAGACAGGCTGTCCTCCACATACCTTATAACCCTTTTCTCCCTGAGGAAGTTCATGCTCTTTAGAGAAACATAATACAAATGTTTAGCCTTCTTACAGGTTTACCTTCAGAGTGCCTGGTCTTCTGCATTGCAGGGGAAAAAAATCCTAGAGCTTCAACCCAGAAGTGACACATCACTTTTTCTCTCTGCTTATGGAACAGATCGGTCACATGGCATCATCTAACAACAAGATGCCAGAACACATGGGGAACTAAAAGCAAATGGCCAGTATCTGGCACAGACTGTTTTAGAGATATGGAGGCAAGCAGTGAGGACACTATAAATGAATCTGGATTCTTACACCTCCCTCAAGTTTTCATAGTCAAATGGATGATAAGAAGTTTATGCATGTACATAAAAAAAATTGTCAAGTCAGAGTGCTAGGCTTTATGACTATCATTATCTTCCCAGGAATGAGCCTATCTCAGTAAGTTTCAGAATCAGGTTTGTGAGTGTCCATGGGCTTAATCCATCCTCTTCAACATGGCACCCACATCTGTGCAATGATCCTTGAGATAGGTAACTCAGATCCTTGAGATAGCTTGGCTGTTGAGAGGTTCTTCCAACCCTGTTGGAAACAGGGTTAAGATCTGATTCTTCATCTCTTCCCCATCCTTTCCATTCTTCTCTGTACTAGCCATATTCCTTTTCCTTTGGAATTTACATCTTGTCTACTTTTCTACTCAAGGAAGCTAACAATCTGATATGAAAGCAGCATGTCAGAGTATCTTGAGAATAATTCAATCCCCCTCTGATATCAGGCAGCCTAAAGCTATAGAGATTCAGAAACATCCTAGCAGAAAGTCAAAAGTGCCATAAAAATGTATAAACATTTTCTTACTTCCACTCCCGTTGTCATCATGGAGGCTGACAGCAGGCTGACAAGGAACAGAGGCCTGCTTTCTGTCTTCCTCCTCTTCTATTCTCCACTCAGCCTCCCTTTCCCACCCTCTGCCAATTGGCTGGTGACCTTCTGTCACTCTGAGTTATTCAGATTTTCCATCTCTGTGCCTTGCAGACAGTCTTTCTGTTTGGGAGCCTAAACCTTTGCTTTCACCCAAGAATTCTACCTGTTCTGAGTCCCCTTTCTCCTCAGATGACCCATGCATAAATGGAACCAGGAACACAGGCCTGGCCAACTGGACAAACGCTGAGAGGCACACGATTATTCATGTGACCCCAGTGCCCAGAGAGGCTGTGGGCAAGGAGAGAGAGGGCTGGCCATGCCAAGGAGCCAGCTGGCTCTTTTGGCTGAGTGTCACTGCCGGCAACGTAGCATGTATTGGTCTAAAACATAGATGCACTTGGAAGGCATAGAAGGAGGGGGAGAAAGATCAAATTGAGGCCTCCTTGTGTTTCTCTCATAGATGAGCCATAGCAGACATAAATATGAAGGTGTGATACAGAGCCACGAAGAAAGTCTAGCTTCTGCTGCCAACTCCTTCCCTGGAAATAGTCCTCTTCTCCTGTTACTGCCTAAATTTGCACAATTTCATCTGGTACCTGTCGACAGATTTATTTATTTATTTATTTATTTATTTATTTATTTCCATTTTGAGAGAGAACTATTTGGAAAGGGCACTGGGTGACACAAGGCATGAATGGCTGAGACCCAGTCCTCTGTGTCTACGTCACTGAGAAAGGCATTTTTATGAATGTGGACCCCCCCAACATATTGAAAGTATGCTTCCTAGACAAGGTGGCTCAGCATGACCTGTCAGATGAGTAACATCTGAGCTTTCAGGTGAACACAGTCATGAAACTCTTACTTTGCTCCAGTACACAAGAATCAGTAATTTATGGTGGGCTTGTGGTTGCTGGCTTCCATTGTTAAGTTGAAACCAGCTATTAGAGCCTTCTAGAGAGTGACTGTGAGAGTCAGATGAGGCCTTAGAATCTCTTTTGTCCAGACCCAGTCAACACAGGAATCTCTTTCCTTAATCTACGAGGCTCAGGATGCTCTCTGGAGAGGAGAAGCTCCATGAATGGTAAAGAGTTGATGCAGTGTCTTTCCTTCTCTTTCTGTCTCTCCATCCCTCTCTATCTCTCACCCTCTATCTTAAAGAAAAAAAAAAGAGAGAGAAAATGGCCACCAGGAGTGATAGAGTCCTGCAGGTGCTGAGCCCCAGTGATAACCCTGGTGGAAAAGAAACCAACAACACACCCATGTGTCTTATTTGATGATTCTTACTATTTTTGGAAGCACTCTGGGAAATAATGAAGCCCACAGCAGAAGACCTGCATGTCAAAGATGAGCTGGGAGAACTGTGTAGAAACTTTGCTCTTCCCCCTACCCTGCCTTAACCCTCCCATGAATGACGGTTCTGGCTCCTGCTTCATTTTTTCTGCCTCTCCATAGTTCCATTCCCAGTGTTATCTTTCTTTTCTCCAGGGCTATTCAGTCTTCATCTCACTCTCCCCTACATTGCAGAGATAGGAGATGTCAAAACACAAGAACCTGAGAGACTAGAGCTTGCTTCCCCCTCTGGAGAAATAGTTCCATGCCATTCTGGCTAGCAGTGCAGCTCTCTTCCCAGCAAACTTGCCCAGAAGCCTGGGCCCCTTCACTTCTGTAGCTCCTCAGACTCAAATCTGAGCAACTGTAATCATGTGCTCAAGAAAAAGACTATAGAATTTGAGGCTCTGAAGGGATAAGGCAGTTTTCATGACTGATTGATCAATTAACTGCGTTTTTTTTCTTTTAATATTTATTTATTTATTTCCTTTTTGTTGCCCTTGTTTTCTTGTTGTAGTTATTATTGTTGTTGTTATTGATGTCGTCATTGTTGGATAGGATAGTAAAATGGAGAGAGGGGAGGAAGACAGAGAGGGGGAGAGAAAGATACCTGCAGACGGCTTCAAGGCTTGTGAAGCAACCCCCTTGCAGGTGGGGAGCCGGGGGCTCGAACCAGGATACTTACACCGGTCCTTGCACTTGGTGCCACCTGCGCTAAACCCACTGTGCTACTGCCTGACTCCCCAATTAACTGCTTTTCTTTTACTGACCCACTGCACCTACTTAGAGACTAGTACTTACTCACACACACCCTTCAACTCCATGCATTTCCCATAGTGTCTATTGAGATTCTGTTAGAGGACTATTAATTCCCTCTTCCTATTTTTTTTATTTCTTTATTGGGGAATGAATGTTTTACATTCAACAGTAAATACAATAGTTTGTACATGCATAACATGTCTCAGTTTTCTGCATAACAATACAACCCCCACTATGTCCTCTGTTATCCTTTTTGGGCCTGTACTCTTCCTGCCTCCATCCACCCCAGACCTTTTACTTTGGAGCATACACCAACTCCAGTCCAGGTTCTGCTTAGTTTCTCTGCTGACCTTGTTTTTCAGCTTTTGCCTGAGAGTGAGATCATCCCATATTCATCCTTCTGTATCTGACTTATTTCACTTAACATGAGTTCTTCAAGCTCCATCCAAGATGGGCTGAAAATGGTGATGTCAGCATTTTTAACAGCTGAGTAGTATTCCATTGTGTATATATACCACAACTTGCTCAGCCACTCACCTGTTGTTGAACACCTGGGTTGCTTCCAGGTTTTGGCTATTACAAATTGTCCTGCTATGAACATAGGTATACACAAATATTTTTGAATGGGTGTGTTGGGTTCCTTAGGATATATACCCAGGAGAGGAATTTCAGGATCATAGGGTAGGTCCATTTCCAGCCTTCTGAGAATTCTCCAGACTGCTCTACAGAGGGGTTGGACCAATTTACATTCCCACCAGCAGTGCATGAAAGTTCCTTTGACCCCGCAACCTCTCCAGAATTTGTCGCTGCTACCTTTTCTGATGTATGACTTTCTCAGAGAAGTGAAGTAGTATCTTACTGTTGTCTTTATTTGCATTTCTCTGAAAACCAAAGACTTGGAGCATTTTTTCATGTTTCTCAGCCTTTTGGATGTCTTCTGTGATGAATATTATGTCCATGTCCTCTCCCCATTTTTGGATGGGGTTATTTGTTTTCTTGTTGTTAACTTTGGCAAGCTCTTTATATATTTTGGTTATTAAACTCTTGTCTGATATATGGCATATAAAGATCTTCTCCCCTTCTGTGAGGGGTCTCTTTGTTTGGGTATTGGTTTCTTTTGCTGTACAGAAGCTTTTAAATTTGATGTAGTCCCATAGGCTTAGACTTGTCTCAGTCTTCTTTGTAACTGGATTCATTTCATTGAAGATATATTTTAAAATTTATATGGAAAAGAGTATCTGATAGTTTCTGGACTAACATTCAAGTCCTTGATCCATTTGGAATTTACTTTTGTATTTGGTGAAATATAGTGATTCAGTTTCATTCTTCTGCATGTTTCAACCCATTTTTTCCAACACCCATTTGTTGAAGAGACTCCCCTTTCCCCATTTAATAGTCTGGGCACCTTTGTCAAAGATTAGATGTCCATAGGTATGGGGGGATTACTTCTGGGCTCTCAATTCTATTCCACTGGTCAGTGTGTCTATCCCTGTTCCAGTACCAGTTTTGATTACAATGGCCCTATAATACAATTTGAGATCTGGGAGTGTGATGCCTCCATTTCTGTTCTTGATTGTTATGGCAATTCTAGGTCTTTTCTGGTTCCAAATAAACATTTGTAGCATTTGTTCTATTCTCCTAAACAATGTGGTTGGGATATTGATGAGATTAAATTTGTATATGGCTCTGGGTAGCATATTCATTTTGATGGTGTTAATTCTTCCAACCTATGAACATGGAGTATCTTTCCACTTCTTTGTGTCTTTTCTATTTCCTTGAGTAGCAACTCATAATTTTCAGTATGCAAGTCTTTCACTTCTTTGGTTAGGTTTACGCCTAGATGTTTTATTGTTTTGCTGCTATAGTAAAAGGAATTGATTTCTGGATTTAATCTTCTCCTAACTTAGTGTTTGCATAGAGGAATGTCACTGACTTTTGAATGTTAATTTTGTGGCCTGATACCTTACTGTATTGCCTGATAATTCCCAAAAGCTTCTTGCTGGATTATTTGGGTTTTTCTATGTATACTATCGTGTTGTCTGCAAATAGGGAGAGTTTGACTTCTTCTCTTCCAATTTGTATCCCTTTAATTCCCTTGCACCTGCCTGATTGCTATGGCAAGAACTTCCAACACTATGTTGAATAGTAATGGTGATAGTGGGCAGCCCTGTCTAGTACCTGATCTGAGGGGAAATGCTTCCAGTTTTTCACCATTAAGTATGACGTTGGCTGTAGTTTTGCTATATATAGACTCCACAATCTTGAGGAATTTTCCATCTATTCCCATTTTTTTTTGTAGTCCTTTGATTATAAAAGTATGTTTAATTTTGTCAAAGGCTTTCTTTGTATCTATTGATGTGACCATATGGTTTTTGGTCTTGCTTTTATTGATGTGGTTGATCACATTGATTGACTTACATATGTTGAACCAGCCTTGCATCCCTGGGACAAACCCCACTTGGCCATGATGGAAAATCTTTTTAATATACTGTTGTATCCAGTTGGCTAGAATTTTGTTCAATTTTTAGCATCTATGTTCATCAGAGATATTGGTCTGTAGTTTTCCTTTTTGGTTGTGTCCCTGTCTGCTTTGTTTTCAAAATGATGTTGGCTTCATAGAAGCTGGAAGGGAGTATCCTGTGTCTTCAATCTTCTGGAAGACTTTGAAAAGAATAGGTATTAACTCTCGTTGAAGGTTTTGTAGAATTCATTTGTAAAACCATCTGGCCCAGGACTTTTATGTTTGGGAAGGTTTTTAATAATTGTTTCAATTTCATTAGCTGTGATGGGCATGTTCCTATTATCTAGTTCCTCTTTACTTAGTTTTGGAAGTTCATAGGTATCTAGGAACTCACCAATTTCTTCCAATTTCTCTAGCCTGGTGGCATATAGTGGTTCATAGAAGCCTCAGATGATACGTTGAATTTCTGTGGTGTCTATTGTGATCTCTCCTCTTTCATTTACAATCCAATTTATTTGGGTCTTCTCCCTTTTTTTGTTTTGTGAGTCTGGCTAAAGGTTTATCAATTTTGTTCATTCTTTCAAAGAACCAGCATTTACTTTCGCTGACCATTTGTATGGTTTTCTTATTTTCAATATTATTTATTTCTGCCCTAACTTTAGTCATTTCTGTCCTTCTGGTTGCTTTAGGGTTCCATTGTTCTTATTCTTCTAGTTCTTTAAGGTGTGCAATCAGGTTGTTTATTTGTGCTTTTTCTTGTTTCCTAATGTGTGCTTGTATGGCTATGAACTTCCCTCTCAGTAATGCCTTAGCTGTGTCCCAAATATTTTGATAGCTTGTGTCTTCATTTTCATTGAACTCTGGAAACATGTTGATTTCTTTATTTCCTCTGTGACCCAGTAGCTGTTAAGTAGTGTACTGCTGAGCTTCCACATTTTGGGACTATTACTAATCTTTTGTTGATTGTTAAGTCTTAGTTTAATTCTACTGTGGTCTGAGAAGATGCTTGGGATGATTTCAAAGCTCTTGAATTTGCTGATGCTGTCTTTGTGGCCTAACATATGGTTTATCCTTGAGAATGACCTATGTGGACTTGACTAGAATGTGTACTCCAGTTTCTTGGGGTGAATGATTCTGAAAATGTCCATTAGTTCTACTTTCTCTATCTCTTCATTTAGCTCCCTTATGTCTTTATTGATTTTCTGGCTGGATGATATGTCAAGTTGAGAGAGTGGGGTGTTGAAGTCCCCTACTATTACTGTGTTGCTGTTAATATATTGCTGTATCTCTTTCAGTAGATGTTTGATATATTTAGATGGCTTCTCATTGGGGGCATAGATGTTAGTAATTGTTAAGTCCTCTTGATTGACTGATCCTCTGAGCATTAAGTAGTGTCCATCCCTATCTTTTTAAATGTTATTTATTTTGAAGTCTATCATGTCAGATCTGAGAATAGCTATTCCTGACCTTTTATGTAGGCCATTGGCTTGTATGATAGTTTTCCATACTTTCAATCTGAGTCTGTGTTTGTCTTGTTGAGTTAAATGGGATTGTTGTAGACTCCATATTGTTGGATTGTGTTTTCTGATCCATTTTCCTACTCTGTGTCTTTTAATAGGTGTATTCAGGCCATTGACATTTATTGATATCAACGATTGAACATATTTTAATGCCATTCTTTTAAATTTTTAGAGTGTTCTGATATATGGCATATTTTTGGTGATATGTTTATAGGAGACCTTTCAGAACTTCTTTCAAGGCAGGCTTTGTGATAGTTGATTCAATTGTTCCTTGTTGGAGAAGGGTTTTACGCCTCCATCTAGTCTGAATGAGAGTCTAGCAGGATACAGTAGTCGTGGTTGAAAGCCTTTTTCATTGAGCACTCAATGGACATCTTGCCATTCTCTTCTGGCCTGTAGTGTTTGTGTGGAGACGTCTGCTGCTAATCTTATGGGTTTTCCTCTGCAGGTGACTCTTCATTTTTTTCTTGCAGCCTTCAGGATCCTTATTTTATCCTTATTCCTTTCCATTCTAAATATGATGTGTCTTCATATCTTTAAGACTGGGTTAATTCTTGGGACCCTCTGGGCTTCTTTGATATTGTCTAAACTAGAGAAGTTTTCAGCTATTATGTCCTACAGAATGCTTTCTTCCCCTCTCTCTCTTTTTTCCTCTGGTAAGCCAATAATGAGTATATTATTTCTTTTGAAGTTATCCCATATGTCTCTGTTGTTGTTTTCAGTATCTCTTAATCTTTTTTGAGACCTCTTACTTCTTTTTTAGTTGTCTCTAATTCATCCTTGATCTTGCTAATTCTGTCTTCAGCCTCATTCTACTATCTCTCTCCTCTGCTGTTTCCTGGAGTTCTGCTATTTTGGTACCCTGTTCTGATACTGGTTTAGCTTTTTCAGCTAGGTGTGTTCTTAGCTCAGCTATTTCAGCCTTCAGCTCTCTAATACCCTTGAAATAGTTAGTGTTTTTTTCCAGAGTCTCATTTGTTGTTTCTGTATTTCTGATGACAATTCTTTCAAACTCTTTACTCATTCCTGTGACTATTTCCTTAACAAGCATTTGGATTTTGATATCACTATTCCGTGATTCAACCTTTGGGGGGATTTTAGCTGGACTCTTGTCCTGGTTCATTTTTCTAATATTTCTTGTTGTTGGTTTAACCATTCTATATAGTATGTCATGAAATTCCTCTCTCAGAACTTTTCAAATTACTGATCACTCTTGCCTGGATTGACTTGTGTTTAAGTAAGATATGTAAAGAGTTCACAGTAGTGGAAATTAACAGTTGTTTCAATATTATCTCAATCCCTGAGTTGGAGCACAGAGGCTGTTAAAAGCCTCTTTTTTTCTTTCTCTTTCCTGTAGGCTATGGGAGCCTGAGGGCTTTTAAAGTATAAGTAGGCTTCTTAACTTAATCACTCCCTCCTGTCCAAGAGAAAGAGCAGGGTAAGAGAGAGATAGCACAGTGTTTAGGCAGAGTCTCTCACATCCCAAGGATCCAAAGCTCCAGGCTCAGTTCAGCTTCTCTGCCAAATTGGGCAGTATTGCTAGGCCCTGTGAATTTCTAAACAAGTCCTGTTTATAGTTTGTAGGTTCTGAGGCAATTATTCACCATATTGTAATCAGGAGAACAATGTGTAAAGGCTCCCACTATAAGCCCCACTGCTAAGCCATGGATGTGTAGCTCTTCTCCTGAGTTTCCTGGTTTCCTCTGTTCCCAGATGTCAGCACAGGGCCTCCCCCCTGCTGCTCCAGCCTCTGAGGGTAGTATCAATGAAGACTCACAGCTGCATTTGCTGAGTCTTAGGGGAGTCCTCTCCTCCCTTCAGCAGTCTTTTTGCTGGTAAAACAGACTGAAGGTGGTGCCTCAACTGGTAAACTACCAGACTGTTACCAGCTGCTCAATCTCTCCTTAGACTCCTCCCTGTCCATGAGCCACATGTGTTTGCACTCACCGGTGGTTTGGTGGGTTTTTGAAGTCGGTCTAGTCCTACCTCGTTGTGGTGGTCCCAGGTGGTCTCCTTTGGTATTCCTAATTGACCTTGGAGAGGAGAGGAGAGAAACACAGCTGCTGCTGCTCCATAGCCCCTCCCTCAGAAGTCAATTAACTGCTTTTTTAATGCTTTACTTCAATGAGAGAGAAATACAGAAGAAAATATGGGAAAAGACAAGAGCACTGCTCATCTCCAGTTGATGGTGATATTAAGAATCAATCACCAGGTTCCAGATGCCACCAGGATGCTGGCCAGGCTTCCCTGGATTGAAGACCCCACCAATGTGTCCTGGAGCTCAGCTTCCCCAGAGACACACCTTACTAGGGAAAGAGAGAGGCAGACTGGGAGTATGGACCGACCAGTCAACGCCCATGTTCAGCGGGGAAGCAATTACAGAAGCCAGACCTTCTACCTTCTGCAATCCTCAATGACCCTGGGTCCATGCTCCCAGAGGGATAGAGAATGGGAAAGCTATCAGGGGAGGGGGTGGGTTATGGAGATTGGGTGGTGGGAATTGTGTGGAGTTGTACCCCTCCTACCTTATGGTTTTGTTCATTAATCCTTTCTTAAATAAAAAATTTAAAAAAAAAAAGAATTGAACCCGGAACTTGGGTGCCTCAATCATTAAAGTTTTTTTGTTTGTTTGTTTGTTTTGCAGAACCATTATGATATCTTCCTAGCCCAACTGCCCATAACATCAGGTCACTACAAATCCACTGTACCCAATAACCTTTTTTTTCTTCTTCTTCTTCTAATAGAGACAGAAAAAATAGGGAGAGACAAGGGGATACAAAGGAAGAAAGGGAGCTTGAGCAAGACACTTGCTGTACTACTCCACTCATGAAACTTTCTCCTCTGCAGGTAGGGACCCAGGGCTTGATAATGTATATTTTACTGAGTGCACCATGCCCTGCCACTTCACAATATTTTAAAACCTTTCATTCCTTGTCCTCCCCTTCCTTCTATGTTCCCCTAATTCCTTCTCTCTGAAAACATATATATAGATGCACATGTGTGTACACAGAAAGAACACGGAGGTCTGATGTTATGTATATATAAACATAGATATATAAATATGCATGTTTCTTTTTTAATGATTTATTTATTTGCCACCAAGGTTATTGCTGAAGATTGATGCTGGCACTATGCTCCCAGTGGTCATTCTTTCTTCTTTCTTTCTCTCTTCCTTCCTTCATTTCTTTCTTTTTTTTTCTATTCTATTTGATAGCACAGAAAGAAATTGAGATGAGAGAAGATTGAGAGGATGAGGTGAGGAGAGACACCTGCAGACCTGCTTTACTACTTGAGAAGCTTCCCTCCTGCAGGTGAGGAGTGGGGCCTCAAAACTGGATCCCTGCACTGGGTAGCAAGTAAATACAACAAGGTGTGCCACTGTCTGGCCCCAGATATGCACATTTCTAAGTTATTTCCCTATACATGTATAAACACACACTCATGGGGTGGGGGGGAGAGGGAGAGAGAGAGAGAGAGAGAGAGAGAGAGAGAGAGAGAGAGACTGATTACTAATTTTGAGAAACAGCTTCAGTTTTTGGCAAAGGCATACCACCCATGTAGCATCACTCTGGATTCTTCTCTTACTGGACACTGCTTTTGGTTTTTTCCTGTCCCCACAAAGCCCAAAGCAAAGAAAGCAGGGTTTTCTCAGCAGTGAGAGGGCCCTGTGCTCAGGTCCCTGCCTCTCTTCTGTTCTGTCCTTCAAAACCCATCAGGCTTATATTCCTTCCCAACCCCCCAGCAGCAGCCACACTCCACCATTCTCCTAGGAGTCTGCTGCAGCCTGTCCCTGTTGAATCAGCCTGTCCTTAGGTCAATAGGTGGCTGCTTCCACTGGAATATCAGGAAAGAAATAGGTAGTGAACTGCCAAGGAGAAGGATTACACACTCCAACTTGGAGATCCAGGCGGCAGGGGAAAAGTTAGTCAAGCTCCAGCGATTATGTATGCAGCAAATGTCTGAAATCTTTTTCTTTTTTAAAGTGTGTTGGAGGGCAGCAGGGAAGGAGGCACAGAGAGGACTTCTGTTGAAATTCTCCAAAATGTTACCTGCATAAAGAATGAACAAATGTCAGGCACAGGCACATCTTGGACTGAACTTCAAGTGAACCAATGGCAGGCCTCACAGCTCTGAAATATATATATATATATATGTATATATATATATATATATATGTATATATGTATATGAAAATTGAAAGCTGCCAGGGCTCGGAGCAGACCCTGCATTTGCATCTCATCTAAATAATGTGCCAGAATCTTCGGTTGGATGGGGGAGACGTTAGCCTTGACAAAGAACTTTGGAAGGACTTAGGGAGCAATTGCTAAGGTTACCCAAAGGCCAGCTCACTTGACAGCCAGAAACCAGCCAACTGACCACAGAAGAGATCCCTACAGCTAAGGGGGAGGCTGTCCCCTGTCCCTGTGGTGAATGGGTCCACCTGTCAGGAACTTTCTCAAATGCATCTGGTCAAGAGAGTGACACTTTCTGGAGCTTAAATTAGGAGGCAGCATCTCCTGCTGCCATCTGCCCAGGGAACTCATAGCTGAAAAGCACATGTTTTACCCGACATGTCCTAAAGGCCTGAGCCCAGGGCTCTGCCACCACAGGCTCCCTCGCTGGACTGATTTTTTTCAGGTCCAAAGGCTGAAAGCCTCAGAAACTTCATATGGACAAACCACATAGGCGGTAGCCCAGAGTTTGTGCTCAATTACCGTCTGTTGACTTTGTGAAAAGGCTAAAGAGAAGGCCAGAGAAAGCTGGATCCCATGGGGCAGCACCATGCATGGGGCCCAGGTTCAAACCTGGCAACCTCCACAGTGATAGGAGCTTCCGTGCTGTGGTGTCTCCCTATTTTTCTGTTTGTCTGTTTGTCTGTCTGTCTGTCTGTCTATCTCTGTCTGCCTCTGCCTTTGTCTAAAAAAAAAAGAAGAAAAAAGGAGAGAACAGAAAAGAATAGAAGAGAAAAGGGAAAAGAAAAGTAGGAAAGGAAAGGAAAGAAAAGTGAAGGGAAGGGAAGGGAAGGAAAGGGGAGGAGAGGGGAGGGAAAGACTCAGTAGAGCTTCCACTCTTTGGAAAAGGTGCTTCTATCTCTGTGGAGAATCCATATGGAGCTCTTCAAAGGGTGCCCTGATTTAATAAGGAACATAAAGCAAATAGCATTTGTGATTATCAAGCCCAATTAATGACTCAATAGAAATAGTTGAGAAATGAGAAATTTGTGTCTTAGTAGCAAGAGGGGAAAAAAAAACCAAGAGAATCTTTTCTTTTTGTTATTATTATTATTATTATTATTATTATTGGAGCTCTTCTCAGCTCTGGCTTATAGTGGTGCGGAATATCAAACCTGGGACTTTGGAGCCACAGAAATAAGAATCTCATTGCATAACCGTTATGCTACCTCCCACACCCAAATCAAGTCCTCTTCTTTCTCCAGAGGAATCCTTCCTATCAAAGTGAGACCCTGGTGACCATGAGAGGTGACTATAAATCCTGCCACCTGCTTCCTCTGCAGTGAGGAGTGAGCTACCCAGCCTCAGACACTGCACGGCCACTGGATCTTCCCATCTATGGAATCAGCTGGAAACTAAGCTACCCTGAAGGTAGGGGGGTTCTGTCTTGGACTCTCACCCCTGAGTCACTATGTGAAAGTTCTAACTAGAGAGATCTCACAGAAATGGCCTGGTACACTTGGAATAGGAGGGGAGGTGCCAGGCAACTGTAGTGGAGCCCCTCTAGAAGCTGGGAGTATGGACCAAGCTGCTGTGCATGCTGGGACAAACCAACTAAGACTCCATATACCAGCCCAATGACCCCAACTGCACTCTGTGGCTTGACCTCCAAATTAGTTATCAACACTGGTCATTTAAAAAACAATCATTTATTTTATTTTAATGAGGGGGGGAGAGAGAGTGAAAGAGAAAGAGCACAGCACTGTGCACCTCTGGCTGATGAAGGTGCTGGGACTTGAACCTGGAACTTCAGAGCCTCGGGCATTAAGTCTTTTGAAGAACCATCAGTCCTTGTTTTAAAACCATTGTGTATGGGCACAGGCAGTGGCACCCTTGGGTGGCACTCACTCAGGTGGTTGAGTGAGTACATTACCACCTGTGAGGACCCAAGCTCAATCCCCAGTCTCCATCTGCAGGGGAAAAGCTTCATCAGCAGTGAAGCAGGGCTGCAGGTGTCTCTTTTTCTCTCTCTCCATCTCTATCCTCCCCTCCTCTCATTTTCTCTCTGTCCTGAATACATAAATTTAATTTAAATATCAATCAATAAAATGTAAAATCATTGTGTATGAGCATAGCATCCTACACAGCAATAGCTGATTGGGTGGTTATAAAATGGGATTCACAGAAGGCGATCAATTATGAATTTCTTACACAAACAAACACACGTATTATTTTCTCCCTTTGGAGCTGAGGAACTCAAAGAAAAGTGTTGTTAAACAAGCAGGGTGATGGAAGCACCAAGACTAAAAGAGCTCCCATAGGTGCTCAGTTAGGAAATGCAGCCCCTGGGCCAGATCCAGGTTACACCCAGTGAGGTTTCTGTGATAGACAGCAGCCAGCCCCTTCTCCTCAGGTTCTCAGATACCCCTCCTCCTCTGGCCAGGGTCATCCCCTGTCTGCAGAGTGAGGAGGCAGCAGCATCCCAGGAGCCTTGGGGCTGGCAGAAAGCTGAGCACAGGCCCAGAAGTTCATTTGCTAAAGTGCCAGGAGACTCAGGAAGGAACCTCTGTGAAGCAGTAAAATCCACACAGCAGTGTCATTCTTCACAGGCAGGGTAGCTCTGCCAGCAGGAAAGGCCCTCTCTCTCTCTCTCTCTCTCTCTCTCTCTCACACACACACACACACACACACACACACACACACACACACATCTTTATTTATCTATTGGATAGAGACAATCAGAAACTGAGAGGGAAGGGGGTGATAGAGAAGAAGAGACACCTGCAGCCCTGCTCCATGGCTTGTGAAATTTTCCCCTGCAGGTGGGGACCAAGTCCTTGTGCACTTAACCAGGTGCACCAACACCTGGTCCCCTGGAAAGATTCTCTTGTCCCTGTTGAGGCACAGAAATGGTCTCTATCCTCTGCACAGCAGCCAGAGCTGGAGCTGGGTAGTGACTCGCCAGGCTGAGGGCACACACTACCATGTACCTGGGTTCAAGCCTGGGTTCAACCCCTGGTCCCCATCTGCACAAGTGGTAAAGCAGGTCTCTCTCTCTCTCTCTCTCTCTCTCTCTGTGTGTGTGTGTGTTTCTCTCCTCCTCCTCCTTCTCTCTCTCTTACAATAAATAAATAAATATTGCCAGGAGTTGGGGGGCAGAGATAACGCTGGTAGCAAAACAAACAACTGAATGGGGAGCTCGCAAAACAGTCGCATGAACAGCGAATACACTGCTTTGCCATGTGTGCAACCCAGGTTCCAGCCTGACCCACTACCACACTGAAGGAAGCTTTAGTACTGTGCTTTCTTCCTGCCCCCCTTTTCTCTCCCTCTCTCCCTCCTTCCTTTCCCCTCTCCCTCCCTCTCCCTACCTCTCCCTCCCTCTCCCTCTCCCTCCAAACAAACATTAAGAGTAGAAATCATTGCAAGTATAAGTTGTTTGGGGTAGGAGTGAGAACCAATTTTGCTTCTTGGCATTTTCTTTTTTTTTTTTAATACTTTTATGGGGGGAGGGGATTCATATTTAATAGTAAATACAGATGTTGGTACATGTGTAAAACTTCTCAGCTTCCTGAAAAACACTCTCAACCCCAGCCTAGGTCCTCCTCTACCATGGTGCACCAGGACCTGACATTTTCTAAAGGACAGTGAAGGCTGTTTGGGCCCTCCTGCAGCCTGCCAAGGAGGGGGCCATGTGGGTGCTGGGATTCAGGCTCAGGCTTCGGCACCCTCTGTGACTTCACACAGCAGCCCACTGCCTGCCTCAGAGAAGCCTCAGTGCTGGCCATGTGTGTCCTCTTCCCAGCCTAGAGCAAGGTCTCTGAACACATTCTCTGCCTCCCTAGACTCAGTGACTCAGTGTGGAGGACAGTGGGAACCTCAGGGCCACCCTCCCCAGCCTGTGGAGTGAAAAGGGAGCCAGAGTTCTCTGCTGGGTCCTGGGCAACTATGCCACAAAGCTAGTTCATGACTCATGCTTCCTAGAAGAAAGATTGCAGCATAAGAAAGGGAGCAGCATAATGATCTTGGTGGGTTCCCTATCTGACATCCCTTCTCTGGGGACTTGTGGACATTTCTGATCACCAGAGTGCCTTCACTCACATCTCAGGAACTATCTGGAATATGTATGTTGGGGGCCAGGTGGTGGCACACTCAGCTGAGTGCATATGCAACAATGTGCAAGGACCTCGGTCTAGCCTCAAGTCCCAATTGCATGGGGAAAAAGGTGAAACAGTGCTGCAAGTCTCTCTTTCTTTATATCTCCTTACCCCTCTATTTCTCTCTGTTCCTATCAAATAAATAATAAATAAATAAAATAAAAAGTAGAATGTATGTTCTCTCTTTCCTGCCCTTTCCTATCCCTACTCATGTCTGGTGTTTCCAATACTCTTTCCAGAAATCCTCTGAGAGACCAACCTCCTCAGGGTCCTCCTATATCTCACCCAGAGAGACAACACCCTCTCCTACCGCAAGGTCTGCTCAGGGTGGGGATACAGCACCCTCTAGTGGCGGGTGCCTGCAGCCCTTGCCACTCAGACTGGGGGGACAACACTGTCACACTGGGGGTGGTGGGGAGGGGCTGAGAGTTCATCTGGCAGGCCACATGCCAGCCCTGGCACCACGTAGGAGTGCCATGGAAGTGGGGTAAGCTCTGGCACTATGGTGTCTCTCTATTGGAATGAGAAGGGGGTCTGGGAGCACTGAAAACATGGGTGTCACTTGTGTGTGAATTCCCGGTTCCATATACATGAAAGACATGAATAAAAGCAAACAGTAAAATAAAGTAAATTTGGGGAGTGCCGTGTGGTGGCACTCTCGGTTGAGTACACATGTTACAATGCACAAGGACCCAGGTTCAAGCCCACAGATGCCACCTGCCGGAGAAAGCTTCACAAGTGGTGAAGCAGGGCTACAAGTGTCTCTCTCTCTCCCTCTCCCTCTCCCTCTCCCTCTCCCTCTCCCTCTCCCTCTCCCTCTCCCTCTCCCTCTCCCTCTCCCTCTCCCTCTCCCTCTCTGTCTCTGTCTCTCTCTCTCTCCATCTCTCCCTCTCTCCCTCTCCCTCTCTATGTCCCCCTTCCTCTCATTTCTGGCTGTCTCTATCCAATAAATAAATAAAGATAATAGAAAATATAAACAATAAAATGAAAGTAAATTTGGCCATTACTTAGGTCAGCATTCAGAATCTACAGAAAAAAAAATTTCTTCTGTTATCTTTTTAAAACCAAAATCCACTCTCTCCAGTGTAGTGGAGGGTGAGCTGCAGGCACTGCAGCAAATGAGCTTCTATCTGCCTCCCCCTGTGGTCAGCGTGGGAGACAGAGGGCTGGACAGGGTACTGTCATGGCCTTGGGATCTCTGTCCCTCCCAGGAGTTGCTGCCTTTCAAATTCCTCATTGCTGCTCCCCAAAGGTGACCTTTGCTTCTTCATGCTGATGCCAAATGGGGTGCACAGTGCCACCCTCATCCTCACTCCACACATGCAGCTGGGACAAGGTCACAGCACTGCAAAGGTCCATCCCACCCTTGACCCACTTCTTCCCAGAGGAAGTAGGAGTACCTGGTGGAAAGAAACATCTTATACAGCTCCTTCCTTCCAGCTTCCTGCCCTATGGGAGAGCACAGGCAAGCTCCAGTGTGTGAACTCACTTCTCAGAGGTTTCCTTTGGGAGTGAGTCTAAACCCTTTGATATGGACCCCTCAGTGCTCCAATTCAGCTCTCCACCTCCTTGCTCTCTACTGCCTTCTTTTCTGTTGTGAACTCTCTCTCTCTCTCTATCTCTCTCTCTCTCTCACACACACACACACACACACACATAGGCAAGACACGAGCTTTAACAGAATCTTCCAGAATTTAACAGAATCTTCAGAAGAAGAAAGATGCCTAGGTCCTTGTGGCCCCGTATCAGCTTGAGCTCATACCCAGGCTCCCATCTCCTTCTCAGTGGGTGGCCGCCTTGGTGCTGTCTACCCTGCACCCCAACACTGCTGAGGTCTCCACTGTGCCTCCCCCTGCTGACAGGTCACTCAACACCCTTGGCTGTGACTTCTCCCGTTTGTCTGTTCTCCGAGGTGCGCCAGAAAATATGACAGATTCACAAGGTGGATGGGGGCCCCACAGCTCACTTGGCCCAGCCTGCTCACTTCCAGGTGAAGAGTCGCTCAGGGTGGTGGCAAAGCAGTCCACCTGGTCGGTATACCTGCTTTGCTTGTGTGTGACTCAGGTCTGAGCCTGAACTCTGCGGCACTAAGGAAAGCTTCAGTGCTGTGTTATCTCCTCTCTCTCTCTCTCTCTCTGTCTCTCTCTCTCTGAAAAACAGTTCACCCAAAGCAGTGAAGTTCCATAAATGATGTGGGAAAAAATCAATAGAAAAGAAAAAGAAAAGAAAGAAAAGTTAATAGTTCTCTTTGAGAACTTTACAGATAAAAACAGCCACAACTGAGGGCTAGGTTGTGGTGCAGGTTACCAGGTTCAAGACCTTGATCTCCACCTGCAAGGGGAAGCTTCACAGGGGGCGAAGCAGTACTACAGACGTCTCTTTCTCTTCATCTCTCTCCCTCTCTATATCCTCCTCCCCCACTCAATTCCCCTCTGTCCTATTAAATAAAATAGATTTTTAAAATTAAAAACAAAACACCATGAGCAGTGAATTTATTGTTCAGGCACTGAGCCCTGGTGGCAATAAAAACAAACAAAAACAGCAAAACAGCTACAACAACAAAAATATGCCTTCCTACCATAATCCAGTACATGCTTCATTCCCCCCCCCCAGGCCCCTTGATGTTCAATCTAAAGTCACGTTACTTCTTCATTTGTTTTGTTTTGTCTGAGAGAGAGAAAGAGAGAGAGAGACCACAGCACCTAAGCTCCCTTCAACATGGTGAGGGCCTGGCTTGAGCTTAGGTCAAGCATATGGCTAAACAGCTTACTATCCAAGCAAGCTATTTCTGGCTCAAGTCATATTGCTTCAATTTCTATTGATGTAGGAAGGAGGCATTTTGCAGCCATGGGCTTCATGATTCAGCTCCAATATCTCTGCTCCCAGGAATGAGTGACATTACACTCATTCCTAGAAACGCCTCTTTATAATGATAGGAAAATTGGTGATATCTTCCAAATTCTGCTTTTAATTGGAGTTGTTTTGTTGTTGTTGTTGTTGTTGCTATTGCTTGTTTGTTTGCCTAAGGACATTCTGCTTCCGTATTTTCTTTGCTCTTGGCATTATTCCCCACCAGATTCATCTAGGGAATATCACTGTTTTATAAATGGCCACATGAAGCTAATCCTGGGGCGCAAATGTTCCAGCTGGGTAAAGTTATGGGGAAAGAACAGGAGCCTTACCTGGTGGTCACAGAAAAAGGATGTCTATGAGATAGAGGAATCTGACTGACTCATTTTGGAGAATGAGTGGCTCTTTTTTTGTGCTGAGGTTTTAGGTGCCAAGCCTCAGTTACTCAGCCAAAGGTTGTAGTTTGCATGGGTAATGGGCTCAATCCAGGTGGTAATTTCCCTGGGTCTCACTCCAGTCAGGCACCCTTCTCCCACTGGACACTACCTAGTTTTCCTCTTTGCAAAGGAATTCTATCTCTCCTTATCAAAGCAGAGATGAGGGCTTAACAGTGGTGCATCAGTTGCCATGCACAGGTCTCAGGTTCAAGCTTCCAGCTACCACCTACAGGGAGGAAGCTTCATGAGCAGTGAAGCAGGTCTATAGGTCTCAGTCTCTCTCTCTCTCTCTCTGCTTCTCCTTTCTCTCCCGATTTCTGTCTGTCTTATCAAAATACAAAGAAAGGAAAAAAAATAGCCGCCTCTGGGAGTGGTAGATTCACCATGCAGGCTCTAAGCCCCAGTGATAAAACAAGTTGCAATAATAAAAAAGCAAGGTTGGTGCAAAGCTAGAAGCAGCCATATTCACTCGCTCACCAGAAAGCTCAAACAGCTGCTTTCTGACTGAAAAGGTCACACATCTGAGTAGTCACCTTGACCCAGATAGGGTCTCTCATCAGTGACCAGAGGGGGCAGGGCTTCCTCTGAAAAACAAACACATAAGGTCTTGCTATAGACTCTGCCCAACTGTCCCAAATTCATAGGCCCAGTTTAGTCATGGTGGGAGTAACTCGATCTCTATCCCTGAAAGAAACCTCCTAGATGCTGCTTGTTGGGAGCCTGGAAACCATTTTTAGACTGCAGGGTCTGTGGTAGTGTGAGTCCTGAAGTCAAGCTTCCTTGTACCAGCCCATTTTATAGCAGGAAGCCTTAGCCAATGGGCTGAAGACTGGAGAACATATGGCTTGGTTCCAACATCCTAAACGTTTCTCACAATGGAACTGGACAGTGGCACACATGGAAGAGCACACACATTTTCATTCACAAAGACCAGGGTTCAAGCTTCTAGGCCGTACTTACAGATGGGGAGCTTCATGAGTGGTAGAGCAATGCTGCAGGTATCTCTATATCTCCCTCTCAGTCTCCCCCTCCCTCTCAATTTCTCTCTGCCTCTATCAAAAATTTAAAAAGACAAGAGTTACACACATAATTTTATGCACACAGACACATGGGGCATCAGAATGAGTCAACAGATCTGATGTCAAAATCAAATGGGTGTGAGGTGAACTCGGTGGAGCCAAGCAATTCTAACTCAGAGGTGGAGTCCAGGCTGAGAAGGGAACCCTTAGAATCAAAAGACACACTCTGAGCCTGCCATTCAGGGTTTGGGGAGATATTTGCCTGGAGGAAGACTTGTATTCTTATGGCATGTGCTCTCTTGTATCTGCCTTCACTCAAGGAGCCGCTTCTGCTGAGATGGGGCTGAGACTCAAGTGGACAGGACACCAACAATTCTACTGGGTCCTGAGAGCAGACTCCTTCTGTGAGGTGCCAATGCACAAGCACAAGGGGGATTACACCCCCTTGCTAAAGCAGAAGCTTTTGTCTTACCCTTGGGCATCAGTTAAGTAGACATTCAAAGTAATCCTTGTAAAGAGTAGATGCTTATCAAGACTGTTCTTTCCTCTAAGAAGATAGTTTCCTTTGTTAGTTGTTATAGGATTTACACTGTCTTGTCCCCACTAGAGAAAAACCAAGCCACAGAGGCAAAGGAGAGGCTTCTCTACATGCCTTCTCGTGTGTGTGTGTGTGTGTGTGTGTGTGTGTGTGTGTGTGTGTGTGTGTGTGAGAGAGAGAGAGAGAGAGAGAGAGAGAGAGAGAGAGATGGAGACTTTGGTTCATTCTGACCAACAAAGGAAGCTGCTGTGTACTTTCTTCTTTGGGCATTCCCAGCTGAGCTGGAATGGAGTGGGTTGTCTACAAGGCCTCATTTGGTTTGATGTAGCCATTAATTGCTCTGTGGTTTCTGACTAATTCCTTCCTTCCCTTTGGTGCAGCTCCTCCTCTCTAAGGGAGGGGGGAGAGGTTTGAGGGTGACTTGGCAACTTCACCACTTTGATTTGCTTAACTATGTGGAGACACCACCTAGATTAAAAAAAAAAAGAAGAAAAGAAAGAAATGAAAGGGAGTTACAAATTCTGTCGCTCCAGGGAAGTACAGTCATCCAAGCCCACACATTCCATCCAAGAACACTCCTATTTGAGCCAATTTCCAAGTCAGATACAGGAACAAAGCCTCTCATTCGGGCTCCCAGATGCCTGATAGAAAGGGCTTGGGAGAGAATATGGCAGAATGGGAACAAAAGCAGTACACAGCAACAATAGAGACAGAATGCTCCATATCGAGATTTGATTGAGTTGAGATTCCTTTCAAAAGCACAAATTGTGAGAAAATCCTAAAACAAGTTTTCACGATTAATCTATTATTGGTGGCATACCAGGTTAGTAGCTGGTTGTCAGCATGGGACAGGCTGGTCTCTGCTTGGTCAGCCAACATCAACCTTACCTGCTAATGTCAGTGATACCTGACATGGAAGAGTTTGGGTTCACTCTGGGTTAACATGAAGATTAGTTAACTCTGAATTAAGTATTATAGCTGAATATTTCTATGTGGCATTGTAAGACACGACATGTTTTGTTTATATTATCTCATTTAATTTTCACAACATCTCTTGGAGGTAGGTGTTTGTTTATATTTTTTTCATTTAGAAGCCAGCAAGATAGTTCACTTGGAAAGGCATCTGATTAGTCACATGTATGATTCAGGTTTGAATCTGACCCTTACCACTCTGGGGGAAAATTCAGTGTTGCATATCTTTCCATATATCTGTTACTTGCTTTCTTTCTGAAAATTTGACTCTGCAACAAGTGTGTGTGTGTGTGTGTGTGTGTGTATGTGTGTGTGTGTGTGTCCCACATTTTAATCAAGGCATCAGGAGATTAACCAGCTTGTCAAGGTAATGTACAGTTGGATTTTTTGTTTGTTTTGCCACTAGAGTTATTAATGGAGCTCAGTACCTTCACTACAAATCCATTCCTCCATTTTTTTTGTGTGTGTTGTTGTTGTTAGATAGGACAGAAAAAAATTGAGAGGATAGGGGGCAATAGAGAGGGAGATAGAAAGATAGACATCTGCAAACCTGCTTCACTGCTCATGAAGCTTCTCCCCTTCAGGTGAGGAGTGAGGACTCAAACCTGTGTCTTTGTGTAAAGTAGTGTGTGCCACCACTCAGTATTCTACAGTTGGTTTCAAACCCAGGCATTGTGAATCCATAACAGAGTATAACTCTCTCCCTTCCATTTTTAAAATTTATTTAATAATAAGGCAGAGAGAGAGAGAGAAATCAAAGATCACTCTGGCACATGTGATGCTGGGGATCAACTCAGGACCCCAAGCTCACAGGTCAGAGGCTCCACCAGCTGTACCACCTCCCAGGCCACACACTTATTCCTTTAAAATCTAAGCTATCCTGATATTTGTCTTTTAGCAACTACAGCTGTAGTCTTTAAGCTGGCTGTGCTTGTTAATACTGTGACTCTGATCAGACTGCTTTCTTATAGGTAGAAGCTGGTGTCTTGTTTTCTTTAATTCCCCTCAAAATTTTCAGTGCATAAAGTGAGCTAAATGATGTTGACTTACTTGCTTGCTCAGGGAGTTTGGCCAACAATTCACTCTTATCTCCTGTCATCTTGCTAAGTGTTGCCAGTTAGGCTTCACCCTCCATTGCTACTTAAGTCTGTTAAAATGCTAAAGAGAGGTTTGGAAACAAGATCATGTGTTGACAATTATTTTTCCTGGGTTGATGATAATATTGTAGGGGTAGGAGGTGAGAGTGAATCACTGTGAAAGAGTATAAGCCAGGGGGAAGCTTCTTAGAAGTGATGAGGAAGGCAAGGAGGGGAGAGAGTGAAGCAAAGCATCATAGAAAGAGATAGCTCCCAGAACTAACTAGAGTAGTTTATATTGATGACAATTTCAGCATGTGATGCACAGCCTAGCAACATTTTATTTGGATAACTTGAGCTCACAACAACTTGGCTCTGCATTTAGGCAAGGGAATAAAAATGGAGCAAACAAATTCAAGAAATCTGGGGAGAGAACTTTGGAATCAGTGAGTGGTTCTTCTAAGTTTGAGGCTTATTTTATTTATTGACAAGACCATAGGATAAGAAGTGTACAAGTCCACACAATTCCCACCACCAAAACTCTGTATCCAATCCCCTCCCTTAAAAGCTTTCTTATTCTTTATCCCTCTGGGAGTATGGACCCAAGATCATTACGGGATGCAGAAGGTTAAAGGTCTGGCTTCTGCAATTGTTTCCCTGCTGAACATGGGTGTTGACATATCGATCCATACTCCCAGCCTGTCTCTCTCTTTTTCTAGTGGAGTAGGAATCTGGGGAGATGGGGATACAAGACATATTGTTGGGGTTGTCTGCCCAGTGATGTCAGGTTGACATCATGATAGCGTCTGGAACCTGGTGGCTGAAAGGAGTTAAGATATAGTGCAGAACAAATTGTTGACTAATCCTGAACCTAAAGATGAAGATTTGGAGTCTCCATTTTGGAAAAAGCTAGTAGGTCTAGGTCACAAACATTTCAGTGTCTAGTAGTCAATAGGTAAGTATGTGCTGAGTACCCTTCTATCAAAGAATATAAAGATCTCAAAACTGTGAAGTGTGTCTGGTGTCTTCTGTATGGCTTAGTCTGAAACATCCCCAAACAAGTGTGATAGTTATATGGCCTGTATATTGCCCACATCTACATTTGCCCTTGAGGCAGATATCTTTTTTTAAATTTTTTATTATCTTTATTTATTGGATAGAGACATCCAGAAATTGAGAGGGAAAGGGGTGATAGAGAGGGAGAGAGACAGAGAGATACCTGCAACACTGCTTCACCACACGTGAAGCTTTCCCCTTTCAGGAGAGGACTGGGGGCTTGAACCTGGGTCCTTGTGCATTGTAATGTGTGCGCTCACCCAGGTGCTCCACCACCCAACCCTGAGGCAGATATCTAAAGTCAACCATGATGTACACCTTTACCTAATTGGGAAGCTGCCTCAGAATCCTCCTTTGATGCAGCTACCACCAGACATTCAAGGTTGCTTCAAGAATAGATCCCTCTGCCCATTCTTGATCTGGACCATCAAAAGTAGAACAAGAATAATATGAGATAGCACATTGTTCTTTGTTAAAGGAAATGGTACTATAAGTTGCTCCGCATGCAGAGTTTCCTCAAAGCCTTATTTTTGGGCTGTCAGAAAAGTAATGAAGCATTGAAAACAGGCCATGCATTTTCCAACAATCCACTACATGATAATTTTGACTAATAAAGTGGGACTTGAACTCCATGTTGGAGGGAGACTGTGACTGAGTTTGACATAGGTAAGGGAGGGCCTACCAGTGACAAGGACATGGACAGCACAGCATAGCACAGTAGTGACAGAGTCAGTCTAATATCCACAGAGCGCAGAGAAGACCTAAAGAATAACTTTCATTTCTAGCTATGTGACAAAAGTCTAAGGGGTTTAGCCATAGTAGGTGCTGAGATGGGAGGTGGGTGAGTACCTAGAAACCACTGCTAAATATGGAAACTAAGGAAGGACCAGGAAGTGGGGTTCATAGCCAGGGTATGAGGCCAGATAGCAAAGGAAATTCAAGGCCACCAGCCTGGCGGACTGTTGAAAGTGGCAAATAGAAATGATAAGATTCCCAAAATAATATGCAGAAAGTCTTTCCACAGAGCTGACTCTTCAGTAGAAAATGTGCAGAGAAATCTGAGGGATCTTAGAGAAATAAGTAAATAAGGGGGAAAAAAAGGCAATAACATTATAGTTTTCCATTACGGAGAAGATAAAAGAGTTATGGGCAGGATGAAAGGCATTTGCAAATATCTTCGGAAGATGAACTGTAGTCAACTCTTTTAATTTCCACCAATGGAAGAATAGCAAAGGTTAAACTGAAGCCAGTGAGATTTAGGAACAACCCAAGATGTGCTTTACCTGGATCTTTTTGAGACTAGTTTGGGTCGCCGAAAACACTCATGCTTCCTTCACTGACATTTTCAAGAACAGGAGTGGCATGTGAACTTGTCCTGTATTGCATAGAGTTCTATTTGAAAGTATAGAGGGGGCCCTGAAAGCCCAAGATGACCTTGAAGGTTCAAGGAATCCATATTTAGACATTCTGTATGCTGTGTTAAAATTTCCGTACTTGCTTTACAGTAAGTAGTCTGACTAAGCAAACAGACAAAATGAACTTATATATCATTCACGTTCAGTTGCCTGTTGGGTCTGTGTCCTGCCTCCAGAGACTTATTTCATTTTGGAGGAAGGTAGAACACTTATTCCCATGTCCACCATCCCTTCTACCCAGACTCCTATTACAAGAATAATATGAAGTCCTGTTAGCATCATCTGTGAGTCCCCTTCTAGTCTATTTCTGGTGGATTCCAAGAAATTCTAGCCATTCTTCTGATACTTATACAGAAGTAATGGCGGGTCCTTTCTTCAGCCTTTCCTTCCAGTCCATGAAGGCTGAAAATCCACAACTCACAACATTTATTCTACTTTTGGAATTTGGTCCTGGGAAAGTTCTTTAAGAGCCAGGTAAGAGTAAGCATGCTGGTTAGGGTTAGGATGCACTGGCCCCCTCTAGTGAAATCCAGTTCTTCTATCCTCCTTGCCTTAAAGGCATAGAGACCTCTCCTAAACACTGACTGCTAATCATCAGCTCTAGACACTTTTTTTTTTTATTGTTGTAGTTATTATTGTTGTTGTCGTCGTCGCTGTTGGATAGGACAGAGAGAAATGGAGAGAGGAGGGGAAGACAGAGAGGAGGATAGAAAGATAGACACCTGCAGACCTGCTTCACTGCCTGTGAAGCGACTCCCCTGCAGGTGGGGAGCCGGAGTTCGAACCAGCATCCTTATGCCAGTCCTTGTGCTTTGCGCCACCTGCGCTTAACCCGCTGCACTACAGCCCGACTCCCCTCTAGACACTTTCTGACACAGTGGGGGAGAAAGAGAGGGAGAGGAAAAGAGATACAGCTGCAACACTACTTCACCCTCCTGAAGCTGCCTTGCTGCAGGTGGGAACAGGGGGCTTGAGCCGAGATCCTTGAGCATGGTAATGTGTGTACTCAACTTGTGTGCCACATGGCCCCTAGTCTGCATTACTAGCAACATCGCAGGTGATGCCCCTAGTCTGCATTACTAGCAACATCGCAGGTGATGCCCCTAGTCTGCATTACTAGCAACATCGCAGGTGATGCCCCTAGTCTGCATTACTAGCAACATCGCAGGTGATGCTGATGCTGTTGGCTCAAGGACCCCACACTTGGAGAATCGCTGTTCTCTCACAATTCCTACCCAGTAGACTTAGGTCCTCAGACAATGGTATTTGATGAGCAGTAAGTAAAGCCATTGGCTGCCATTATGTCGGCTTGTTTAAATATTTTCATGTTAAAGAGAAATTCTCACTCTTGAGAAATTTAGTAACCCTTGAACAAAAGCCAGATAGTCAATCAGGTTTCTTTTCTTGTGCCAGCACTAAGCTCTTGGCAGAGGTTTCTACAGCGTTGCATTGAGAACAAATCAAATACTGTCTTTTGGCTGAGCTGGAAAGGAGGCCGTAATTGATTTTAAATATTTGTCTAAAGGAGGAAGAGGGTATGGACAAACCTGTACCACATTATTTGCTGCTCTTGATTTACATACTGGAGTTCTATTTAAACTTGAGCCCTCTTCCTCTTCCAACTCTATACTCTTGCCCATGGATTAGCATTTCTGTTCCATGGCTTTAAAATACTGAGTTCTGGGGGTCAGTGGTCATTACTATATGCAAGGATCTGGGTTCAAGCCCTCCACCTGCAGGGGGTAAGTTTCACAAGTTGTAAAACAGGTCTGCAGGTCTCCCTTCCCCCACCCTCTCCCCTCCCTGATTCCTCAATTTCTTTCTGTCCTTTAAAATAAAAGGAACAAAAATGGCCTCCAGGAGTGGTAAATTCATCATGCAGGCACTGAGCCCCGTGACAACCCTATAACAATAAAATAAAATAAAATAAAATAAAATAAAAATAAAATACTGAATATCAACACATCTCTTCACATGCACAGCCCAGCTTCCTCTTGTCACTATAGAGCTCTGTTTCCGATTGCTCCCTTGACACATGAATTTGGTACTAAGCAAATATGCTACCATTAACACTATCAACAATGAATGGATCTTTGACTTTCCTCCTCAGATTATTCAAATCTCATTTTATTCAGTGCCACAACCCATTCTTTTATCTCAGGAAATGATACTGATTTCTCTCTCTACCATATCTGATTATTTAATCCACCCCTCATTTCTGCTGATTCTGAATCCAGAACAGGTCTTCAATCCACTGACTTCTTTCCATTTGGGGACATACTCACAGCAACTGATCAGTGGCTCTCTACTCTAGGTCTGTAGCCCCAGGGTTTGTCTCTCTAGTTCCATTCTTCCTCACCTCCAGCCCCAAATCAAAATGATGTTCTTACCATCTTAGAACTAGCAAGGTATAGAGAAAGAGCTCCTCTGGGAAGGCATCTGCTTTGACAAGTGCACAATCCAGGGTTGAACCCCTGGCATAGCATGTGGGAGAAAGCTTTAAAGCTGTGATCTATCATAGAGATAATCTATCATACAGAGATATCTATGATAGATAGACAGCTAGATAGATAAGACAGATGGTAGAGAAGTACTGAAAATTCTTTTTTTTTAAAGAAACTCTTTTTTTTATATACTTTATTTTTATTTATTTTTTTTTCCTCCAGGGTTATTGCTGGGCTCGGTGCCTGCACCATGATTCCACCGCTCCTGGAGGCCATTTTTTTCCCCCTTTTGTTTCCCTTGTTGCTTTATTTTTATTTTTGAGAGAGATGCAGAGAGAGAAACAGACAGACAGAAACACCAGAGCACTGCTCAGCTCTGGCTTATGTGGAGCAGGGGATTGAACCTGGGGCTTCAGAACCTCAGACATGAGAGTCTCTTTGCATAACCATTATGATATCTCCTCTGCTCTGAAAATTCTTTTAGTGTGGTGTGGACCTAGCATGAACCTGGCTCATAGGTAAGACTAGCCAGGATATCTATCATAATATGTATGTACATTCTCTATCATCTGCTATCTACCAGTTATCTATCTATCTACCTATCTATCTATCTTATATATCATCTGAAAAAGTTAGTCCAGAGCAGAGAAGTCCCAGTGAAGAGAAACCAACAATCCAAAACCACCAATAGTTTCCTGCTTCAGTCAGTAAATTTTTGACTTTCATTACTTCCTCCAAAAGGCCCTGCATAACCCAAATTTTTCCCACCAGCCTCAATTCAGTATTTCTATTTTTCCCTCTGAATGCTATTCGTCCCAGCCATCTTCTCTCCTGCTTGCTCTTATAGTTTCTCCAGACCCTGGGATGTTTGTCTGATGCTGGGACAAAGAGGGTTAATGGTAGACAAAGTGGTAAACATTCTCACTCCTATCAGCTCTTTTGTGTGAGTCCCCAGGCTGGGAGCCCTCAGCCATGTAGGCCACCCTCCCAGCTCCAGCAGACAGATCTATTGGCTGCATGGGTGAATTTTGTGGTGTTCCCCATCAGATCACATTGCCTTTCTCTCCTGACCACAATGAGCACTCTGGGAGAGGGGAGCTTGCAAGGGGCTGGTCACTTGGACTCTCTTGATTCCCAAGATTAGTTTTGGTTTTGCACTTACCATGTTTTGTAACTCTCTAGGCATTTGTTTCTCATCACCCAGGCCTCACCACTCGGAGCTGATTTTTTTTTTTTTCAGATAGATAGGAAAAGATAATGAGGGTGAGAGTGAGGGAGAGAGAAAGTGAGGGATAAAGAAGAAGGGAGAGGGAAGGTGAAAGAGGCCATAGCACCAATGTTTCCTCCAATGTGGTGGGGTCTGGACTTGAACCTGGGTTGTATGCATGACAATATAGGTGTACTGTCCACATGAGCAAGCTTGCTGGGCTCACACTATGTAATCTTACACAAGAGAGCTCAGCCACCAGGGATGATGTATATCTGATGAAAAGGAGGACATTTCAGACAGTTAAATCTAAGAACGACTCTACTGTATAGATTTCATCCCTCATTCCTTTCTTCCTCCATCTTTGCCTTTCTTGCCCTCTTCACTCTTCCCTTTCTCTTTTATTCCTTCTTTTGCTGACATAAAATAGAAAATCTTGGAATGATGATCTGTTGCTAATGTAAAAAAACTCTGCACAGAAGAGAAGTTGTAGACACACCAGCTTGTTGAAAACAGGTAGGAGACAAAAAGAAAGAAAGAAGAGAGGGAGAGGGAAAGATACATAGATAGAGAGAGAGAGAGGGAGAGAGAGAGAGAGAGAGAGAGAGAAAGAGAGAGAGGAAAATACCAGAGGGTATATGTTTGATACCCAAAAGGAGAGAGGAAGTGAGGAAAAGAAGCTCTCCTCTCTAGGAGTAGATTTTGCTCCAGGACACCTGGAAGTCTGAGGCTGAAGGAAAATGCTTCTGAGCCCTAGAGGGGCAGTTCCTCACTCATTCAAGTTCTTTCTATGTCCTCATTAAGCAGCCATGAAGTTGAACCAGAAAGATATTCCAATGTTGTGAGGTGTTTGTATTTCTCTCCATATGATGATTTAGTGGAAGCTGATATACATGTGCTGTGTGATTGTTAGTAACCGGAGATGAACTGCTATTTATACTGTATGGTAACAGAACATTATTGTGTGTAGGAAAAGCATGAGAAGCTGAATTTTGTGTGAGTCTGGGGAAAACTAAAGAGTGAAGACACTTAGTCATACTCACAGGCATTTGCTCAGAAGCAACACCAAACCTGGGAGGGAAGAGCCAGTCAGATTAAAGAAGCAAGATCTGCTCTCTCAATTCTGAGAGATGAATAGTAAGTACTGTGAAGTACCCTGCTAATGCTGCCTACTAGACAGGGGTTTCTGATGCAGAGCCCCTAGGCCACAAAGAGTTAACTGTTTTCCCAAATGCTTCTCCCATCCCCCACCACAGGAATCTCTTAAAGAATTTTACCTGACTTGTCTTGAGAACAAGAACCTGCAGTTCAGCTAGGAACTTGGGTTTCCCACACAGAAGGTGGGGGGAGTAGCATCAGAAGGGGGAAACCTGACAATTCTCTGAAGGAGAAAAGAACAAAACCAAACCAAACCCAGATCAGGGTTCATACCAGTTCCTTTGCCACCTACACACACAAATTTGTTTGGAGATAAAGAGGATTAGAGGATTTGGGGAAAGGCAGAAACAGAATGGAAATAAAGCCAGTGGGCTGGGCATGTTGTCACACTCATTTCTACCAGTCTTAGGGAGAGGAATGTCTGGGGATAGGGAGAGGAGGGGCACCAGAAGATGTTCAGCCTGATTCTTTAACATGTTCTGTGTCTAGAGAAAGATTTCTCTGAGGAGAAACTCAGCCTGATTGTTTTCTCAAAGACTGAAGTACAATTATGAGAAAGGGGTTGGGGAGTAGGCTGCAAGGTAACAGGCGATGATTGAACTTCTGGGCACAAATGGATCTGGTCTAAGTTCCTAGAGACACAGAGGAATGTTATTCCAGACTGGACTATATCAGGGACAGCTGGAAACTCTCATCCTGTGTCCATGGATCACTGACTCAATATGCATGAGCCCCAATCCCATGACACCAATGGCAAAGACTTACAAAATATAAATTCGAATACTAGGGTAAAAATTCAAGATGGTGGCTGCAGAAAATTAAACTTCAAGACACTAAACTTGAAGCCTGCTGTGACTGCACTGCTCACACACATTTGAACTCATTCCTGATTGCAGTGTGCCTTTCTGGGAGTCTTCTGTTTCAATAAACTTAGGCTTTGTTGTTTGCAATATGAACTCTATATCAGGCATAAATTGGTACCAGATAGAAGCATCAAGAGAGTGAAGTCAAGGTAGAAAAGCAAACCCATTTGAAACAAAAAGTGTGTGTGTGTGTGTGTGTGTGTGTGTGTGTGTGTGTGTGTGTGTGTGTGTATGCCTATTATTGGGTAATAATGATTTGGCATTTCATAACTTATAGCATTGAGACAAATAATTGAACTTTTGTTATGGTTGTCACTGAGGCTTTGCTGTTCCAGGCTGCCTTTTGTAAATGAAGAGAGAGATAGAGGAAGAGAGAGAAAGCCATCACAGCATTGAAACTTTCTCTAGTGTGGTAAGGGCCTAGCATGAACCTGAATCATAGACGAAACTGACCAAGAGCATTATTCAGGTGAGCTGACCTCCAATTAAATCAGCTGCTCAGGCTTTGGGAGGCTGAATGGCCATTTCTTTAAAAAGGTATGGATGATGTAAGGAAATTAAGGAACATGTAGTAGAGTGATAGAACAGGAATGATCAGATTCTCAAATCTTCTGTTCAAGGCATATAATAAGGCTTAAATATTTCCTAAGGCCTGGCTAAAACAATCACTTGTGGTTCGGATAACAACAGTCGGGGGTCGGGCAGTGGCGCAGTGGGTTAAGCGCATGTGGCACAAAGCTCAAGGACCAGGGTAAGGATCCCGGTTGGAGCCCCCGGCTCCCAACCTGCAGGGGAGTCTCTTCATAGGTGGTGAAGCAGGTCTTCAAGTGTCTATCTTTCTCTCCCCCTCTCTGTCTTCCCCTCCTCTCTCTATTTCTCTCTGTCCTATCCAACAACGAACAGCATCAATAATGGTAATAATAATAACCACAACGAGACTACAACAACAAGGGCAACAAAAAGGGGGAAAAAATGGCCTCCAGGAGCGGTGGATTCATGGTGCAGGCACCAAGCCCAGCAATAACCCTGAAGGGAAAAAAAAATCTCATAGTTTGACCCCATTGATTGTCCAGGTTTAGCAGCTAAATTCATAAACTCGTAAGAAGCCTTATGTGGCATGTGAGGGCAAAGTGGCTACAACATGTCACCCCATTGATCTCCTGGGTTGATTTGGCTAATGTGGCTGGCTAGGAGGTGTCCCCTTCCTCCCTCACCACTCCATGTGTGTCCCTGTTGAAGCCACATGCTTGTTCAAAAAGGACAGCCTTTCTGAATAGAGACAGACATGTCTTCGGTTGAGGGTATATGGGGAGCTGTGCTTCCCTGCTAGAACTTTTGAACAAGCTCTCAAGAAGCCTTATATGAAAGCTAAGGCACTAATTAGAAATGACTGGAAGACTAGGAATTGTAGTAGGGCTATGGGGAAACATTGAGAATATTCTAACTAACTCCTACGTCTATGAACAGAAACCAACTTCCCTTCTCCCTTGTGTGATAAGGTTGTTAAACTGTGCCTGAAAGCCATGTCACTCTTTCGATGAGTCAATTCTCCTCATGTCTCATTCCAATTATTCATGATTATCTCTTGACCTTTAACTATAAACAGATCCTAGTATAACCCAAAAGGGCAATAACAAAGGAAAAATCTCAAAATGAAACATTTACATATTTTCTTTAATTTACATTCAGCATGTCCAGATAATACATGGAGATATAGATCCTAAAGCTCTTGCATTAAACAAGGAACAACATATTTTGTAGATTTGGATGGACTTACTGATATAGGTTCACTGATCTTCTATTCTGGATTCAACATGCAAGTCTTAATGGTTGAGAGTGATTTCAATTATCCTTTCCATTGTTACAGTGAGATCTGAACTAAATTGTGTCTTAAGTAAAATCTACATGCCAAAAGTTTCTAGTGTGCAGCAGGAAACAATAAGGTAAATAACTGAAGAGTTTTTCTTTTTTTTTAATGGACCTTTGTGAATGTCCATGAGTTTCTTTGTAACCTAAAAAGTAGTAAACTCACTGAAACGCAGTGGGGCTGGGAAGGGTAGGAAGACATCATAGTGTTACCTGAAGTTCTAAGATCCCAGGTTCAATCCCTCCCACCACTATAAATCAGAGCTGAGCAGTGTTCTGTGTTCTGCTCTTTCTAAAAAAAATAAAAATAAAAAAATAAATAGATAAGGGCCCTGAATTCATATATACCATAAGTCTTTTTCTTAGTCTTATAAAATAACATTGTGTCTATTAAGCAGAAAAGTGTCCTTAGGTAAAAGACACTTTCAGATGGGTGGTTTTTGAAAATAAGCTAAATTACTTCCTTGGAGGCTGGAACACTAACTACTACTATCAACAAACAAATCAGAATGAGGACTCGTGAGGAGTGAGGAGAATACATCAGAATAGGGATTGTAAGAGGGGATTCAAATCTTGGCAAAGACAAATTGAAATGTTTTGGGATTGCTGGTGGACAGGTCAAATGATTTTTAAAAAGATCCAGGTCCAAGTCCTTGGTTGCCATTTGGGGGGAAAGGGAAGCTTCACAAATGGTGAAGCAGTGATTCTCTATCTCTCTCTCCTCGTCCCTCTTATGGTCTCTATCCTATCAAATATAAGAAAAATAAAATAAAGCAAAACAATTTAAACTGACATGCAAAAAAATTAAGTATAGAATTTACATATGATCAAAAATTTTGACTTCAATTTTATAGGAAGAAAAGACCTGAAAACAGGGACTTCAATGGGTGTTTTTGTGCACCCCAAGTTGCTGCAGCAGCAACATTCACAAACCCCTGAAAGTGGAAGCAACCCAAGGTTACAAAGACATAAACAAAATATGGTGCATACATTCTATGGACTAGTGTTCAGCCTTTCAAAAGAAATTCAGATGTGATATGGATGACTACCAAAGGAACAAGAACAATCTATTTTTAGTGCAGCGCCTCTCTCTGCCTTCATGTCATCTCCAATCTAGCTGCGTGCCACAGTTTAGTCCACAGAGATCTCCAGTCTCCCCCACATGATTTCACAAGAAATCACACTGGGCCACTACATTGGGGACATCATGAGAGAAAAGCTGTGCTGGCTACCAGAATATAGCAGTCATCCTAGACAGTTAGTGATGTTATAGCCAGGCCGGATGGTAAGAGACAAAGTCTACCAAGAATGTGAATCCCATCACTTCATGGACACTTCTAGAGGTCCAGGAATCTGAGGTTCTTTGGAATATCCATTGTCACGTGAAGGAAAATCTGGATCTTCTGTCATCTACTATGAACATGGAGATTTAATTTGATGATTGCTTTTATTTTGTCAATACCACAATAACAAGCTGGAGTGTGCTATTCTGGTTCATTTATGAAGAAGTCTGAAAAGCTGTCAACTTTGAGTGAGATTCTTAGTGTCTTCAAATGGTCCAGACTGAAGTATGAGCACCCCTGTACCAGGTCCCAACAGTGCACACAAGATTGGTGCCAGATGACATGTCTACGGCAAATAAAGATGTTGTTGGTATCTGCAACAAGTTTGAGTAAGACAAATACTGAGGATGACCCCAGGGGCTTTAAGCAAAGGAGGTAATTGCTAGCTTGTCACTGAGTCTCTGTAGATGTGGATATTACACCATTCACTGCAGGAGCCCCCAACACTAACAGGAGCTTGTATAACTAGAGCCAGAGTCTGAGCAAGCACTCAGCGTGCCTGTGAATTGTACAAGCAGGTTATTCGCATTCCCAAGCCAATATCTCTGACTTCCTTCCATCTCTCCCTCTGTCTCTGAACACAGTAGCTAAGGGTGAAAAACACTGGAGTCAGGTTTGGCTCTAACTTTGCAGAACAGACTGATTCAAACCAGAAGGAGGTGGCCAGAGCATTGACCAAGTCCAAGGTAGCTGGATTTGGTGGAAAAGGAAGCGATTTTCCCAGAATGAAACCAAAAAAACAAACAAAATCTAATTGCACTTCTTTTTCATAATATTTAGTCATTTGTTATTATTTTTAATTTGACAGAACAGAGAGAAGGGGGAGAGATGGAGAGGGACAGAGAGACACCTGCAGCACTGCTTCACTTTTCATGAAGCTTCCCCCTGCAGGGGGGCACTAGGAGCCTGAGCCCAGATCCTTGTGCTCAACCAGGTAGACCACCACCACCTAGCCCCTCCCCTCACAATTTCATTTCTTTGACACAGGGAAAAAAAAACTATCCAGGAAAGTAGCTTGGTAGCAGAATGCGAAACATGCATATGTGAGGTCTTGGGTTGCATCTGACTTCTTTCTTTCAATAAAAGTACATCAGTAACAAATAATACAAAAACAAACAAATAAAAAGTGGGGAAGACAAAGAGATCAGTGCCTGGGGTCTGCTGCTAAGACTGCTCAGTTCTTTTTTCTTTTCTTTATACCAGGGTCATCAGTGGGGCTCATCTCCATGATCATTTTGACAGATAAAGAGAAATAAGGAGAAAGAATGAGAGGGAGAGAGAGACCTGCAGCATTATTTCACTGCTTAAGAAGCTTCCCACCTGCAAGTGGGGACCGGGGGCTTGAACCCTGGTCCTTATGTGCACTCTACCAGGTGCACCACTACAAGACCCCAGTCCATGCATGTTGTTATTTAATACTTTCTCCTCAGCCTCTCTCACAGACTAACCAGGTCCACCCAGGTTACAGTAGCCCTCCCTTAGTGATGTCTTCCCATGGTGAAAGAACTTTCTTCATAAGACATGGGGAAATAATACCCAGATAATATAGAGGAAGAGGCAGATCTCTCTGTCTCTCTCTCTGTGTCTCTCAATCTCTTCTCTCAATCTTTTCTCTCTCCTCCCCCCCTCCCCTGCACTGAGCACAGTGAGAATGAACAGCAGCTTTTCATCTGGACAGATGACCCCACAAAGTCCTCAAACAGAGAACGTTTCCTGAGCATGAGGCATGAATGTCGCCAGTCTCAGAACAGACGGCATATGGGCAGACAAAGGCAGTTATAACAAACCCACTGACAGAGCACAGTTTGTACCTGCACAATAAAAGACGACTGGGGAGCAAAGCTAATGTTTAAGGGAAACTTCGCTTGTTTTGAAATATAGCGGCGGGGGGGTTTCTGCCGGCGGAAAATACAGGTTCACATAGGGAATCCTCAGTCATCACTGCCAATTTTCAGCCACGCAGCAATAATCTAAACAAGCCAGGCAGACCTTGGTTTAAGCAAATGATTCCAGTTGATGACAGAGGTGTAAACATGAGCCTAATTAATGAATCTATGATCTCTCTTCCAGGTTTCTGGCTCCTTGCCATCCACCCAATTAAAGGGAGTGTGGAGGTGGAGTTTAGTGGGGCGGGGGAGGCACCCACCTCCTCCCCGCCTCCCACACCCCAAGATGGATTGCCAGGCCTTCATTGCACAGCCCCTGTCTCTTTATCCCTCAAAACTCCAGGAAGGCTTCACCTGCTATTCAGACTCTCTTCGGACCTATCTTTTGTCTTTATTCAGTGGGAAAATAGAGAAGCTGGGAGAGAAAACCGAAAGATCATTGGCAAAGTCTACCAAGAGGTCCTGCTACACAGAGCAAGAAATGAAACAGGCCTGTGTTCCCAGATGGTATTCCAGAAAGAAAGAAAAAAAGAAAGAAAGAAAGAAAGAAAGAAAGAAAGAAAGAAAGAAAGAAAGAAAGAAAGAAAGAAAGAAAGAAAGAAAGAAAGGGAGGGAGGGAGGGAGGGAGGGAGGGAGGGAGGGAAGGAAGGAAGGAAGGAAGGAAGGAAGGAAGGAAGGAAGGAAGGGGGAAGGAAGGAAGGAAGGAAGGAAGGGAAAGAAAGATTGATCAGGGGACCAGGTGTAGAGCTTGTAGAGTGCACATGCTGCAATGTACAAAGTCCCAGGTTCAAACCCCTAGTCTCCACCTGCAGGGGGAAAACTTCAAGTGCAGAGAAGCAATGCAGTAGGTATCTCTCTCTCTTTCTCATATCCTTTCCCTCTCAATTTCTTTTTGCTTTCACCTTAAATAAATGCATAAATAATACATAAATAAACACAATTTTAAAAGGATATGAGAACTGCATGTTTATTTGTCTCAGACTGGCAAAGGATAAAAGATTTTTGGAGAATAAGAAGTTCATTTATGCAGCCTGGGAAGGTGCATGGTGGATAAAGTATTAGATTTGCAAGCATAAGACCCTGAGTTCAGTCCTTGGCAATGCCAGAGTGTTACTCTATTTCTATTCTCTCTCTCTCTCCCTCCCTCTCTCTCTCTCTCTCTCTCTCTCTCATGCTCTGCTCTAGTTCTCTCATTAATAAATAATCTTGTTTATTTATATATCTATTATCAGAGCACTGATCAGCTCTGGCTTATGGTGGTGCTGGGCGTTAAACCTGGGATGCTGAAACCACACGCATAAAGGTCTTTTTGCAAAACTACTATACTATTTTCACCACCCTAAATAATCTTTTAAAAAGAATACATCCTCTCTGGCTTAAGAGTTCAGCTTTCTTCTAAAAGGGCTAGAAAGCAGCTTTTCTACTTGAGACCTCTGATGTCCTGGCTCATCTTTGAGCTCTATGCTCATAGTCCACGTGCCTTCAGGCTCCATGAGCCCTTTATGGTCAGAATACTCACAGGTTTCTCACAGACGGTCCAGGACATCTGTTCTTTTGCCTGCCAGCCATATTTGATGCTAAGAAAGAGAGTGAGAGAGACAGAAAGAAAGAAAAAAAGAAAGAAAGAGAAGGAGAGAGAGAGAGAGAGAGAGAGCTGTCTCCCAGACAGAATCTTCTGCCACCCATCCATTGCATGGTGTTGACAGTTCTTCATGCAGTGTGGTGCGGGGGCAATCGTATCTCAGTGAACAGGCTTACTAGGATCCAGAGATTTATTTAGCTAACAGCTTAGTTAATTATGTCAGTGTGACAATTTCAAGAAGGGGGGAAAACACACACACACACACACACACACACACACACAGGAGCTAGATTAAGAGATTGCCTCAGTAAAATTTGAGACCAAGTTATGTGCAGGGAATGCAATGATTTCTTGCCAAAATCACTAAGGTGTCACTCAATCTTCCTGTCACTATAATGAAAATGCTGAATTTTTTTAAAGAAACTTAATTTATCTCTAAACAAGGTAAGTAAACAAGGTAATATGAAACAGAATACCAAGCAAATACCTTTTTGTTTTTACTTCTTTTTTCCTTCCTTCCTTCCCTCCCTCCCCTATTTCTTTATTCCCTTCTTTCTCTTATACTTTATTTATTTGCTATAGACAGAAAGAAGTTTTGAGGGAAGGGGAAGACGAAGGGGGGGGAAGGTTAAGACACCTGCAGCACTATTTCACCACATGTTAAGCTTCCCTTTCCAGGTGGGGACCAGGGGTTTGAACCTGGGTCCTTGTGCATTGTAATATGTGATCTTACCCAGTGTGCCACTGCCTGACTCTATTCCTCCCCCTGCACCTCCCCTCCCTCTTCCTCTCCCTCTCTCCCTCTTCTCTTCCTTCTTTTATTTCTTGCATCCCTTCCTTTCTTTTTTGCCTTGCTTCCTTCCTTTCTTCCTTATTTCTTTCATCATAAAATGCAATGTTCCCTATGACAGGAGAAGGGGTGTTTGACTAGGAATGTACAGGATTGATTCCAGAGTCTGCTCTGTTTCTGAGTGACTGTAACTTGACCTTTGTTTCTCATTACATGTACAAAATAATATCCAGGTTGGAAGTCAAGAGTCTTTGTAACCTGTAAGTGACTGAAGATCCCTGAGAGTCCTGAGAAAAGAAGAGATTTGGGGGACATTGCAACTTAACAGACATAGCCTTAGAGGCAAAACCAATTTACCACCTGGGCAGAAAGGCCTCTTCATTAACATCTCTGCTTCAGTCAAAGGCGTGACTGCTTTACATCATTTTCTCCTTCCTGATCTCTTTTCCCACAAGCCTGGAGGCTAGCTATGATTTATTCATCGTTTCCATACATAGTTTCAAGGGCCTGCTAAAAGAAGCATGCTTTTCCCAGCACCTGAGATACAGGGCAAACAAAGACAACCTCTGTTGTCATGGAGATACCGCTAGAGCTGCTATACCTTCCTAGTGAGGGACTGTCCAGGTGTCTTTCTCACATCCAGGACAGGAAAAAGAGGAGCCCCAGATGGAAAAGTTTGATACTCTGGAGGTGGGAGACAAAAATAAAGCCTGCAAACAGACTGCAATAAAACCATCCACAAGTTCACAGCACTTCCTCCCCCAATAAGGGGTAGTGAGTTTAAGAGCAACCACTAGCGTTCACTTGACTCTCTGCTTGAATGATTCCTTTTCCAAGCACTCTCGTTTTCTACAAAAAAAGACAGTATTATTAGTCGTGCCTCTTAGTTGATGGACTTGATGAGTGTATAGAGTTTTATAGCAGCCAGTTCAAGATAACCAGTGAATGGGGAAGTGAGATTCACTGTGGATTTTACTTCAAATACCAAGTTGTTCCCACAATGACTGTTGTTGTTGTGGCCAGGTGTCAGGCTGAACCGTGGAGAAGAGAGAGGAAGTCCGGAGCAAGGGGGTACACAAATCTTTATTATAGGATGGGGGGGTGGCTCAGGCCACGTGGAGTCAGCCGACAATGGCTGTCCCCACTACCTGACCACGGGGCTAGAGAAGGGAGAGATCTGTGAGAGGGGGAGCCAAGAGCCCAGAGAGAGGGGTGTGAGGGGGCTTTTATTGGGCGACAACCAGGGGTGACGTGTGGGGCCAGGATTGGTTGAAGGGGGCACTGCTAGGATTTCGCGGTGCGTGGTAAAACCTGGGGGCGGAGACTGCATCAGAATAATTCCTCAGCGTCATCTCCTCCTTTCCCTTTATGTCTAAATGGACACAGTAAAGAAAAATGGAATGGAGCAGGCTTAAATGTTATTAAAGAGTGCCGTACTCAGGTAGGAAGATGTAGGACTTTCTGTGGAGGAGGGAAGGCTTAAATGGCTGCCAACCTTGTGTGATTTATGCATCCTCCTGTGCTCAACCCCTCTTTAGAGAGAGAGACTTACCTGGAGGGACTCATCTCATAGGTTTAAGCGCAGCCTGCTCAACCATCTCTTCACAATATCTCTACATCTTTTCTATCTTTCTATCTAGTAATAGCATAAGATGGTTTAAAGTCTGTAAAAGACTATCATGGAGCAGAAACCTTTTGGGCATAAACCTAAATGATATAACAAAACAGGAAGGGACAAGTAGGGGGGTAGTAAAAACCAGTGTGAAGTGAAGGGAAGGATTGGTGTGTAAAGGAACGTTCCCTGCTTGGGGGGGGAGGGGCAAGGGTACATAATGAGGGGGAGGCAGGAGGGCATGACCCAACAAACAGAGGGGGTATTTGGCATTGTATAGTCCTCAAGGCAACAGTCTGTAAAGTCTATGAATTACTCAGGATCAGTCTATAAAAAACCAGCAGCGTGAAGGGAAATAAGCTGCTTTAAAATTGTGTAAAATGTCTATAGGGTATGCCAGAAAGTCCGATACAAGTCTCAGTCCAAAGTAGACGGCTAGGGAAAGAATTGGCAGGGGATGAGATGCTGTATGAGGGAGGTCAGCCGCTGGAATTCTGCTTTTCTGTAGATAGCCAGCTGGAACCGCCAACACGTGACAGGCAGATCAGAAGCAGGAACTGCGAGCAGGCATTAAGAAAGTTCTGTCCTTGGAGTCTGTGTATCAGGTTCTTCAGATCGCTTTAAGTGACATCTAGGGTTTCGGGAGGTGTGCCACTGTAGTCATGCCGTCTAGTGGGTGACGTCTTGGTGTGCAGGGGTTCAGATGGTTTTTCTGGGATTCCTGTGAAAGAAACACAAATAATCTGCTTCTTGTGGTTAATTTGAACTTGTAACAAGTTATAGGTTTGTTATAGTTGATACCTCGATGATTATAATTGGTTTAAAATCTCTTTATGATTTTATTTAAAGGTCATCAAATGTGACCTCCTGTAGCAGTCTCTACCACAGGATCTTGAGACCAATTTTAGCTAAAATATGTATTTTAAACAGATTCAAATTGCTTAGAGAATTAACGCATTTTCGTGATAATGATGTTAATGTTTACAGTGTCAGATTGATGCCAGATCTGTTGTGGATTAATTTCCACAAGATAGTTTACAGGGCACCTTTGGAGCCCTTCAAAGGTGTCCTGTATATAAAATTTATATATTTTAGTTTTGGGAATGTATAGTCACATTAAACATTTAGACTTTTACCTAAATAGTTACCTTAACAAATTAATATTTAGCTTGTCTGGTAATAGTGTAGCTGTAGGGTTACACTTTTGACCATTAAGTTAGTGTTACCAAATTTGAGACATACCCATAAACATTTAGTTATAACACACTGGAGGAAAAAGAACTTTTGTTATAAAAACATATTATTTTTAAAAACAAATTTATATCAGTCATTAGTCACACAGTTTAAGACTAAACACTTACATATATACCAAAACTATATATAAAAATCAAAAGAGGGAGAAAAACAAAAATTTTGGAATGTTTCTGGACGTCTCCAGAAACTTTGGCTGCGTCCAGCATTTTTATATAAAGCCAATTACCTTTTAGAGTACTCTGAGCAGATGGGTCATGCAAAAAAAATTTTTTTGTTATTCAACACACTCACTCACAAAAACAACTTGCCAGTTATAACATAAGACATTCAGGGAAAGGGTAGGAGAGAGGTCTCTGTGAGCCAGATTTTGTAGGTACTGCCATGTCGTATTATGGGTCCTGGGATGTATCCTGCATCTGGTCCTCTTGTAGTATTTCTTGTTCTTCAGGGATAACAGCACCATCCTGAGGGTATTGTCAGACATGGCGGGCAGGCACCCAGACAGGTTTACAGAAATTTTGAGGGAAAATACATGCGAAACCCCTTCCCATGGTCAATAGTGGGTCAGATCCTTTCCAAATTTTATCGAGTGGGTCTCTCCATTTGACCTTAATAAATGGGAGGGTAGATGGTGTTTGCCAGTGAAGAATGATAGAAGGTAGGTCCGAGTTATTGTAAATATTAAAGAAATTTAACGTAGTTAAGGCTTTTGCTAGCTGGATATTCGGGGGGTACATTCCTCCTTTAATTTTATTTAGTTGAGCCTTAAGGGTTTGATAGGCCCTCTCGACAATGCCTTGTCCCTGTGGATTATAGGGAATGCCTGTGGTATGAGTACTGTTCCAGAGGGAACAAAAATCTTTAAATTGTTGCTGGTAAATGCCGGTCCATGGTCAGTTTTCAGTTGAAGAGGTAAACCCATCACAGCAAAACAGGAGAGCATATGCCTTTTAAGCTTTTTATCGCTTTCTCCTGTCTGAGCTGTAGCCCACATAAATTTAGAAAAGGTATCAATTGAGACAAACACATATTTTTGTTTGCCAAAGTTTGGTATGTGGGTGACATCAATTTGCCAAATAGCATTAGCTTTTAAACCTCTGGGGTTAAACCCAAGGGTCTGGATAGGAGGTGTCTTTATGAGACTTGCACAAGAAGAGCATGTAGCGAGGATATGTTTTAACTGTGGTACAGGAACATCAGGAAATTGAGCTCGAAGGCCATTAAGATTAACATGGGTTAGAGAATGAAAATTAGCAGGATCAGAGACAGAGACTGGGAAAGTTCCTGTGGAGGCAAGGCGGTCAACTGCGGCATTCCCTTTGGACAGGGAACCCGGAAGAGGGCTGTGGGAACGAAGGTGTTGAATATACAGTGGTTGGGTTCGAGAACAGAGCATAGAGGTGATTTGAATCAAGAGAGGGGAAAGTGGGTTGTCATCAATTTTCACATAAGAACGAGCAAGCCATGGAAGTAAGTTAACAGTGTACACACCGTCAGAAAAAAGGTTGAAGGATTCTGGTACAGCTTTTAATGCAAGGAAAACAGCATAAAGTTCTTTTTACTGAGGGGAATTCTCAGGAAGCTCAGTAAAGAGAGGTTTAGGAGATTGTTTATCTGAGTAATATATAAGGGCAGCAGCTCCCTTTTTTCTGCCATCAGTAAAGACTGTAGGAGCAGAGGGAATGGGATCCTGAGAGAAAAGTTTAGGTGCTAGTAGAGGCAGAAGAGGTAAAGAAGCTATCAATTTATTAGAAGGAAAATGGTTATCTATTTGTCCTGGAAACCTCACGAAGCTTATGGCAAAGTGGGAATGATGGCATATAAGCCACTCTGTATCTGTGAGAGAAAAGGGCAGAATAATTAAATCCGGTTCTTTCCCTAAGACCTGCACAGACCTATTTCTCCCTTGGCGAACCATGAATGCTAACGCGTCTATCTCAGTGAGGAGTCTTGGAGCTCTGCCTACTGGTGTGTGAAGCCACTCAAGAACCCCATGGTCTTGCCACAATGCCCCTACTACTGTGGGGGTGGGGTTGAAGATTAGAAGGTTTACCGGAGAGGAGGGGGAGAATCGAACAAGGTGCATGTCCTGGAGGGCCTGGTTAACCCTCTCCAATGCCGAGGAGGCCTTGGGAGTTAACTTACGTTTTGAAGAGGGCTGTTTGTTTCCTTTCAACAGGTCAAACAATGGTCAGAGGCAGCTTGTAGGTAGATAGAGATACTGCCTAAGCCAATTTAAATTTCCTAAAAAACTTTGTAAAGAAGCAAGAGTAAGGCTAGAAGGGAAGGTGACATTAGGTTTCAAGGGACGAATTTGCATTAGAGAAATCTCTGAACCTAGGAAGGATATTGGAGGGATTAGCTGTATCTTCTCAGGGGCGACATTAAGGCCGCTTTTCTTTAATGCAGGAATGAGAAAATCACGTAAGGCATAGAGATCTGTATCTGATTTTCCCCATATTAAAATATCATCTGTATAATGAAAAACATTAAGGCCTTTATGAATATATGGGACAAGGGCAGATTTAACAGCCTCCTGACAAATTGTAGGACTATTGGCCATATCCTGGGGTAGCACCACCCATTAAAATCTATCAGCAGGGCTGGCATTATTAATAGAAGGAACAGAGAAGGCAAAATGTTTACAATCTTGCGGATGCAAGGGAATAGAGAAAAAACAATCTTGTATATCAATAGCTATGATTGGAATTCCCGTGGGAATTGCAGAAGCAAGAGGCAAACCCCATTGGGGGGAGCCCCAGACCTGCATGGTTTTATTTACTGCATGGAGATCTTGAAGGAGGCTCCATTTTCCCGAGTGCTTTTTAATCACAGAGACAGGAGTATTCCATGGGCTTCAAGAATGACAAATGTGTCCCAATGACAACTGCTCTCAGACAAGCTCTTTTAAAATTTCTAGTTTATCCCTAGGTAAAGGCCACTGTTCCACCCAGACAGGCTCATTAGAAAGCCAGCTTAAGTGGAGTGTTTGGCTATGAACAGTGGCATTTAGTATTGGGGGTGCTGATTAGACCTGGTCTCGCAGAAGCGAGTGTTACACTCTGCAGAAGCATCTGTGGATATCCTAACATCAAGACATTCCAGAAGGTCCCTGCCCAATAGGTTGGTGCTAATATTAGCTACCAAAGGGCGGAAGTGTCTGGTAGAGCCTTCTGGGTCTTCCCACATGTGCGAATCTCTTGTGCAAAATGATGGGGTCATCCCTCCTACTCCATGTATACTGGGTCCAGGAAGGAGTTCCCAATCTTGGGGAAGCTCTTCTTGCCTTAAAAATCGTCTTTTCTGCCCCCATGTCAATCAGAAATTTAAAAGGAATATTGCCAATCTTTACTGTCATAGAAGGGTGACCCCATTCTAAAAGAGGAGTGGTCCACAAAATCTCAGGCCCTGAATTTGTACCATTCAGGGGCAAACCATCTTTATGAAATTGGGACCAACAATCTCTCTTCCAATGAAACCCCTTATGACATTTTGGACAAACAGTATGTGGCCTCTGGCTCCCTGACTGAAAGCGGTGTTGCTCTGACTGGAGGCGTGGCTTCCCTGACTGGAGGCATGGTCGCAGCTTATCAGGACATTGGTTACGCCAATGTCCTTGGCAACCGCACTGAAAGCAGGCCCCGTTTTGATTACGTGGGGTAACTGCATAAACCTGTGTCGTAGCAGGTGCCCCATAATTGCCTGATGTAAGTTCCTGTGTCACTAAAATCCAATTATCTGGGTGTAGGTGTTTAAGATTAAGGCATGCCTGACAGAATTGTGGTGTCATGCCTTCCCAGACAATAGAGCACAGGAGTAGTGAGCGGACGTCAGGATTATAAACCTTTCTCTCTAAGCTTGTCTTCACCCTTGAGATGAAGCTCGCCAATGATTCATCAGTGCCTTGGCAAAGAGAGTTAATGGGAACTGATGAATCTACATCTGGTGGGGTCACCCATTCCCATGCTTGTGTTGTGCAGATGCGTACCTGTTCAAAATAACCGGTTGGAAAGCTGGCTTCTGCCTGCTGAGCTCCAGATTCATAAGCTCCTGCTCCAAACAAAGCATCAGAATTCCATTCTACCTGTTTGTTACTATTTTCCTGTGACTGTCTAGAGCACTCATGGTGGAAGCATGCCTTCCACTGTAGATAGAGTGGGTCTGGGAGTGCAGCACGAGCCAGGTCTTTCCAATCCTGGGGTGTGTTAAGATGCTGATAAAAACTCCTTAAAACGGACTTGGTCCATGGAGCGTGAAATCCGTCCTCCCTGACTGCTTGTCTGAGTTGTCCGAACTCTTTAGAGGTGTATGGCTGCTGTGGCTGAGGGTTTTGTTTAGAAGGGGCCACGTTTACTGGGAAGGTGTGGATTTGGTCCGATGGCACAGGAGAGGGAGCTACAGAAGTGGAAGGTGCCGTGGAAACTGCTGTAGTGGCCACAGGGGAAAGTGAACGCATATCTATGGGGACGGAGCTCTCGGGGTGGACTGCACATGGTTTAAAGTCCTTAAATGCTGAAAAATATCCTTTAACTCTCATATCTCAGCCACAAGGTCCCTTAATGATGACGTATCAGCAGGGAGCAGGGTCAGAGCCTCAGGAGAAGCTGAACCCGGGGTGGCAGGGGGCGGGGTCAGAGGAGGAGCGTCCAAATACATGTACGTGTCTGTGGAAACAGAATTTTTGGGTCTAGCCACTGATCGTTTAGGGTGTCTAAGTCTTAAGCACATGTGCTTTAACTCTTGTATCTCAGCCTCAAGGTCGTGTATCCTCAAGGCAGACCACGTTGTACATATCTTGTAAGTCACGACTATAGCTATGAGAACCCACGGTGTAGCGAAAATTAAACCGTCTCTGAGAGTGCGAATCTGTCCCAGGACAGTAGGAGATAATGACTGGGAACCTCCTCATAAAACGAAAAATTTCCCATGGTGGAGGGAAACGCGGGGCCACAGAGGTGGGCGGATGCCACTTACCTGTGTCTGGGCGGCTTTCAGGGACCTCAGGCCGGGCCGTCCAGCGGGGCATGGGTGCGGAACACGATGGGCGCCAGATGTTGTTGTGGCCAGGTGTCGGGCTGCACCACAGAGAAGAAAGAGGAAGTCCAGAGCAAGGGGGTACACAGATCTTTATTATAGGATGGGGGGTGGCTCAGGCCACGTGGAGTCAGCCGACAATGGCCGTCCCCACTACCTGACCGCAGGGCGAGAGAAGGGAGAGAGATCTGCGAGAGGGGGAGCCAAGAGCCCAGAGGGGGGGTGTGAGGGGACTTTTATTGGGCGACAACCAGGGGTGACGTGTGGGGCCAGGATTGGTTGAAGGGGGCACTGCTAGAATTTCGCGGTGCGTGGTAAAACCTGGGGGCAGAGACTGCATCAGAATAATTCCTCAGCGTCAAATGACAAAAAGCACAGCAAATGCTTCTCAATGCATTTTCTTTTATTTATTAGTGGTTTAATATTCCTTTACAAAATTATAAGATAACAGAGTTATAATCCCATACCATCCCTGCCACCAGAGTACTGTGTCCCCATTCCCTCTATTAGAAACTGCAATGGTTCTCCCAAAGTCACAGATATGGGTTGATTATTTTTTCTACAACTATCTGTTGTCTATCTAACTAGATTTTTTTTCCCTATTTTTTATATAGCCCTACCTTCTACTGTTCTTTATTTTTAAGTTCCACCTATAAATGAGATCATTCAGTATTGGTCTTTCTCTTTCTGAGTTGTCTCATTCAACATCATACCTTCAAGTTTTTCTGACCAAGACATGGCAAAGCTGATGACTTCATCATTTTAAACAGCTGCATAGTACTCCATTGTGTATATATACACAGATTCCTTAGCCATTCATCTGTCACTGGGCATTTGGGCTGCTTCCAAGTTTTGGCTATTTCAAACTGTACTACCATGAACATAGGTATGAAGAGGTCTTTTAGAATAAGTGTTTTGTTTTGTTTTTCTTGGGTAAATCCCCAGATGAGGAATTTCTGAGCCATTAGGTAAGTCCATTTGTAAAGTTCTAAGGACTGTCCAGGCTCACTTTAAAAAAAAACATTTAGATGCATTTTTTAATTTAATTTTATTATCTATTTTGGATAGAGGCAGAAAAATTGATTGAAAAAGAGGAGAGATAGAGAGAAAAAGAGAGACACTTGTAACACTGTTTCACCATTTGTGAAGCTTTCCATATATGTGAGGAGTAGGGGCTTGAACCTGGATCCTTGCACAAGGTAATGTGTGTATTCAACTTGGTGCACCACCACCCAGCCTCTCAACAAACTTCTTTTACTTATTTAGTACTGCTGTATCCCAAGTCTATACCTAGAAAACATACCATCCCTGGCACATAGTAGAATTCAATACATGTTTAGTGGATGTATATGTAATTAGCACATATAAAAATACTTTGAAATGTGGGGGAAATGGAATGGGAGTTATCACAGTGATGTCTTCCAACCTACATCCCATTACCTCCTCCACTTCCACACAGTCCCATGTCAGTTCCTATCTAGTGAGAACGAGTTTTGAGGGCACACACCAGCAAGACTGATTCCAACACAGTAACACCAAGCTGTCAGCTGTGGGAAGCAGAGCATTGTACCTGCAAAAGTGGCTAAAAGGAAGAGGCTTATTAATTCCTCTCTTGGACCTTCTTTCTTCCTATAATATAATCAGTCTTACCACAGGGAATGTGAAAGAACCTCCTTTATATTTTGATCAGAAATCAAGAGACACCTAGGTACAGAAAGTAGGGGGAACATCACCCTGAGTCTATGCCTGTCCTCTTTACAGAAAGCGTCTGTTGGGACAGGCTGTAGTTCCTAGAAAGGATAGTTAGTTCCTATTCCAATGTACTGCATAAAGTTAAGACTAGACAGTTGAGTGGGTGCATTTCCTATGTCATCAGAAGAAGCAAGTGCCCTTCTCTCAATTCAATATTAACTTAGCATTTTCCAGCCAACCTCCCTGACCCATTGCAGAGCAGCTTCTCAAATATAAACATCAAATGAGGCTGCAGAAATTAATTTAGTCTGCTTTATGGGCACTTGATAATACCCAATAGGCTAACAATAGCAGAAGAGAATTATAAAAGAATTGAGAGTGAGTATGCTTTATAGACTCTGGCATGTAGCCAAGGGCAGTAGAGTAAGTGGGAGAAGGAAATGCTAATAATTGGGGTTACTGGTCAGCTTTCTTTTCAGCAGAAAAGGTTTTTAGAAACACTAAAACCTTCCTTCTCAAAGACACTATGCAGACCCTTTGTTCTGAAACCTTCTTCAAAGATAGGATGCTCAAATTTTCTTTTATTTAAATTTTGTTTTTTTATTACATACACAAAAGAGTTTCATATGAATCAAGGAGAGAAAAGAAGAAGAGGAGGAGGAAGAGGAGGAGGAGGAGGAGGAGGAGGAAGAGAAAGACCCAGCCAGAGTTCCACTCTAGTATATACAGCATATATACATGAACCTTGAGTACACAAGTCTGATATTCCACCAGTTGAGTTTTTGCCTAGCCACTCACAATTCCTAATGTTGAAATACCGGGTGACTATAATGTCAATAAAGTTGTTTCTAGCTGCCTGGAAGGTAGTTGCAATGAATAAACCATTAGACCATCAAACACAAGGGCCTCAGTTCAATCCTCTGGCACCACAATTGCCAGAGTCATGCTCTGATTCTCTCTCTTTTTCCCCTCTCATAAATAAATATATTTTTTAATGTTTTGGTTCTAATAATTGTAGAATTGTTGGTGTGAGGAACTAGAACTGGCTCCCTTGATTGGTCCTCTGTCTACACAGAAACATTTTAGAATGTGGCTAATTCTCTGGCTCTAAAATTAGATCACCTGGATTTGAACCTCACTGTTGCCACTGAGGGAAGGTGCAGCCCTAGTAGTTTACTTAAGCTCTCTGTGTTTATTTTCATAGTAACAAACCGGAAAGAATGCTAGCATCTATTTTGCAGGGGTGTTGAAAGGGTGAACTGGTTGATAAGGTTGTTACATAGAACAGTGTCCGTACTGATTGTAATAATCATCCTGCTGGTAAGCAGGCAACTCGGACTTTTAACCTCAGACTGGGAATGGCTTTCTTTTCTAACTTTCTCCTTTCTACATTAGTGTCTCTCTCTCTCTCTTTTATTTATGTGAAAGGTGGGAAGAAAGAAAGAAAGAAAGAAAGAAAGAAAGAAAGAAAGAAAGAAAGAAAGAAAGGGAGAGAAAAAGAAAGAACCAGGCATCATTATATCACTATGGTACATGTGCTGCTGGGGATTGAACTCAGGACCTCATGCTTGAGAGTCCAATGCTTTATCTACTGTGCCACCTCCTGGACCATTCCTCCTCCTCCTGCTCCTACTCATCCTCTTCATCTCTCTCTCTCTCTTTATAATTTATTTGTTTTTATCTATTTTAAATAGAGACAGAGAAGTTGAGAGGGAAGGAGAGAGAGACTGACCTGCAACACTGTTCCACCATTTATGAAGCCTCCTTCTTGCAGATGGACTCCAAGGACTTGAACCTAGGTCCTTATGCACTGTAATGTTTGCACTCAACCGGGTGTCTCACCACCCAGATCCCATTGGTATCCTTCTCCATCTTGATCTCCATCTCCATTTCCATCAGTAGGAGATAGAGAAGGAAGAGCACTTCTGGAACTTCCAGTCCTGAGTCTGAGTGCTTATTAAGCTTGTAACTAGTTGTTTGGCACTAGGATAGGGATAAAATTGACTTCCCTCTTAGAGTTATATTCTTAGGTGGTAAGATATAAAGAAGAACAAAACATTTAATAAAAAGGAACCAAAAAATAGAAGTAGAACAGATAGGAATAGTGATTTTAGGGTGTAAAGAAGCTAGGAAGTTTATGTTAGTCATATTTCTAGGGGCCAATGACTGATAATTTTTGCTGGAGCTTGATAGCTAACATGGAGGTGGACTAAAAATATTTTCTGGGAAGATGGTGTCAAATTTGAGAATAGGACTAGAAAGGGGAAATCAGAGCAGGGAGTAGCTTTCAAATTTGAAGAAAATATATAAAAACAATTAATGATTTACCCCATCAATATGACCCAGGATCCATCTGTATTCATATTTAGTAGAGGAGCCTGTGTAATCTCTGAGTACCTGTCAGTCTGTCTTTGCAGTCCATGGTCACAGCTAGGAGGACCTATTGGGAGGATTAATTGTCTATAGTCAATAATAAAATATAGTAGTTTGTAACATGTGTAACATTTCTGTTTGCCACAGAACAATTCAACCCCCTCTAGGTCCTCCTTTGCCATCAGAATTTTATTCAGTATTTTAGCATGCATGTTCATCAGAGATACTGGTCTGTAGTTTTGTTGTTGTTGTTGTTGTTGTTGTTATTGTTGTGTCCCTGCCTGCATTTGGTATTAGGATGATTGTTAGCTTCATAGAAGGTAGAAGGGAGTATTCCTGTGTCTTTAGTCTTTTGGAAGAACATAAAAAGTATAGGTATTAAGTCTTCCTTGAAGGTTTTGTAGAATTCATGACTTTTATTGTTGGAAAAGTTTTTGATAACTGTTTCGATCTTTGGCTATGATTGGCCTGTTCATGTTTTCCAGTTCTTTTTTGTTCAATTTCAGAAGGTTTTATGTCTAGGGCTTTGCTATTTCTTCCAGTTTCTCTAGTTTGGTGTCATCTAGTTATTCATAAAACAACACAAATGATAACAGATTTCTTTTTCATTTTCAGTCCTGTTTATCTGAGTCCTCTCTCTCTCTCTCTCTTTATCTCTCTCTTTTGTCTGGTTAAGGGTTTGTCAATTTAGCTTACCCTTTCAAAGAATCAACATTTAGTTGCATTGATCTTTTATCTTGTTCTCTAATCTTCAATGTTACTTATTTCTACCCAAATTTTATTTATTTTTTACATGAGAAAATAGATGTATTTAGAGAAAAAGAAATATAGTGTTAAGGCTTATGGGTAAACAGGTTTTGAGTGACTGACTTTTAGTGTGATCGAGGGTATATATATTTTTATTTATTTTTATTTTTTAATTTATTTATTTTCCCTTTTAATTTATTTAGTTGCTCTTGTTGTGTTTATTGTTGTTGTAGTTATTATTGTTGTTATTGATATTGTTACATAGGACAGAGAGAAATAGAAAGAGGAAGGGAAGACAGAGAGAGAAAGACACCTGCAGACCTGCTTCACCTCCTGTAAGGTGATTCCTCTGCAGGTGGGGAGCCGGGCGCTCAAACCAGGATCCTTATGCTGGTCCTTGTGCTTCGCACCACGTGCGCTTAACCCACTGGGCTACAACCCGACTCCCCATATTTGTATTTTTTTAATTTCTTTATTGGGGGATTATTGTTAACAATAAAATACAGTAGTTTGTACATATATAATATTTTCACCTAAGAATACTAGATCCTCCTCTTCCACTCAAATTTTAGATATTTCAGTCCTTCTGGTTGCTTTAGGGTTCCTTTGTCCTTTTTCTTCTAAGTGCTTAAGTTGTATAATCAGGTTGTTTATTTGAGCTTTTTGTTGTTGTTTCCAAATGTATGCTTGTGTGGCTATGAATTTCCCTCTCAGTTCTGCTTTAGCTATGTCCCAAATATTTTAATAGGTCTTATCTTCATTTTCATTTGATTATCAAAACATTTTTAATTTCTTCCTTAATTTCCATTTTGACCCAGTAGTTGTTAAGTTATCATATTTTGGGCATTTTACTAATTTTCTGTTTGTTGTTAAGTGTTAGTTTAATTTTACTGTGGTCTGAGAAGATGCTTCGGATGATTTCAATGCTCTTGAATTTGGACACTTTCTTTGTGCTCTATGTCACTGTCTTTATGGTCTATCCTTGATAATGTCCCATATGGGCTCAAAGAGAATGTGTATTCCTATTTCTTGGGGTAAATTACTCTGAAAATATCCAGTAGATCTAATCTACCTGCCTCTTCATTTAATACTCTTGTTTCTTTACTAATTGTCTGCTTAGATGATCTGTCAATTTGAGAGAGTGGGGTGTTGAAGTCTCTTACTATTACACTGTGCTGCTGTTAACATATTTTCAGAGCTCTTTCTGTAGGTGTTTGACATATTTATATTGCCTTTCACTGGATAAATAGATGTTAATAATTGTTAAGTCCTCTTCATTGACGGATCCTTTGAGCATTATGTAATGTCCATCCCTATCTGTTCCTACTTTATTTATTTTAAAATCCATTGTGTCAAATATGAGAGAGCTGTCCCTGCCCCTTTTCTGCTGTTCATTAGCTTGTATGATAGTTTTCTATACTTTCACTTTGAGTCTGTGATTATCCTGTTGGGTTAGGTGGAAATCCTGCAACAACGTATGGTTGGGTTGTGTTTTCTGATCCACCTTCCTTTCATTTTTGCCCCCAGGGTTGTCACTAGAGCTCAGTACCAGTACTACAAATCTACTGTTTCTGGAGGCCATTTTTTTTCCTTTTTTTTTTTTTTTTTTTTTTTTTATAAAACAGGACAGAGGGAAATTGAGAAAGGAGGGGGAAGATAGAAAAAAAATAGATACCTGCTTCACCAATTGTGAAGTGACCCTCCTGCAGGTAGGGAGGTGGGGGATCAAACCAGGATCCTTGTGTGGTCCTTGCTCTTCATACTATGTGTGCTTAACCCAGCGTACTACCCCCTCATCCCCTGAGTCATCTTCATACTCTGTAGCTTTCAGGGGTGAATTCACACCATTAACGTTTATTGATATCATGGATTTAAGTTATGTCAGGACTATTATATCTAAACTTTTGAGTGTACTGTTATGTTATACTTTTGGTGATGCTGTTATTGTTTAGAATAGAATTTCTTGAATTCTATTCTAAACAATAATTATTGAATTATTGAATTTTCTATTTGGTTCAACTGCTGCTTGTCTGAGAAAGTTTTTATTTCTCCTCTAGTATGAATGACAGTCTAGAAGGATATAGTATTGTTGGCTTTTCTTATTGAGTGCTCGATATATATTTTACTATTCTCTTCTGGTTTTTAGAGTTTGTGTGGATAAATCTGCTGATAACTTTATGGGGTTTCCTCTGTATGTGACTCTTTGTTTTTCTTTTGCAGCCTTCAGAATTCTTTCTTTATCATTACTCCTTTCCATTCAAACTATGATGTCTTACTGTTTTTAAGTCTGGGTTGATTTTGATTGGGACTCGCTGGGCTTCTTGGATCTTGAAGTCTTTTTTGTTGTTTAGAGTGGGGAAATTTTATTCTATTATCACCTTTTGTATGCTTTCTTCCCCTTTTTCACTTCCTCTGGCAAAGCCAATAATCTGTACATTACTTCTTTTGAAGTCATTCTATATGTCTCTGCTGTTGTTCTCAGTGTATCTTAATCTCTTTTTTAGTTCTCTTACTTCTTTCTTAGCTTTCTCTATATCTCAGTCTTAAACATCATCTGTGTAGGAATTGATGCCATTGCATGGCTATTCTGCTTCCTCTATAATTCCTTCCACTATGATAATGTGCCTTGTAGACAATGAAATTTTCATGTTTGAGTTATGGAATTCTATCCTTGGCATTTCATATATTAGAGTGATGCTTTGGTTTTTTCTTTTGTCTTCCCTCTCTCTTTTTATTTTCTTTTCTTTTTTATTATCTTTATTTATTGGGTAAAGACCATCATAAATTGAGTGGGTAAGGGGAGATAGAGAAGGAGAGAGAAATAGGGACAACTGCAGCCCTGTTTCACCACTTACAAAGCTTTCTTCCTGCAGGTAGGGACCAGTGGCTTGAACCTTAGTTTTTTTTCCATTGTAATATTTGTGCTAAACCAAGTGCACCATCACCTGGCCCTCTCTCTTTTTCTCTTCTCACTCTTATTAATAAATATACAAATCTTTACAGACATGATAAGATATCACTGCTTTCCTATGTCAGTAAAAATACTCAAGTATCAAGTGCTAACAAGAAGGCAAAACCAGACTCTCATACTCTACTTATAGGAATGTAGACTGTGTAGAACAGTGGCAGTTTCCTGTAAAGTCAGACTCATGCTTGTCCTGCGATTTAGCAAGCCCACTCCCAGGTATTCACATACATATAAAAACCTGCACATAAATATTTTCCAGCAGCTCCATTCATAATTACCAAAAATCTGGGAACAATTCCAAGGTCCTACAATAGATAATTGGACAAGCTGTGTTAAGTTTATGCAATGGAATGCTACATGGTATTAAAAAATTTAAAAAAAAAGTATTGGCACATAAAATTGAATGCATCTCAAAGACTTAGTGCTGAGAGAAAGAAGTTAGTTTAAGGAGGTGACATTCTGTGTGGTTTCATTTATGTAACATTCCAAAAGGACTAAATTATAGTGATTGAAAAAAATACCATTGGTTGCCAGAGGCTAGGGGAATACTGGGGGTGGGGGGAGTGACTAGGAAAGGGTTGCATGTAAGAGTTCTTTTGAGAGTCCACATTCATGCAACTGTGTTGTACTCTGATTATAGAATTGATTGCATGACTGTATGGTAACTCTTAGAGCTGTACACACCCTATTCATTTATTTATTTATTACTGTATCTTCATTTTAAAACAATGAATGCTGAACTCTCTCAAGGGAAACAAAGGCATTAGAAGGCAATCTAAGATGGGTCGATGGAGGAGATGAGGCCAAAGGAGAATTTTGCTGACTCTCGGTTTATGGATTTCCTTGAATACAACTCTCGGGGTTTTGTCAGAGTCAACCTGCATCAGCCTTGGCTCTGGTTTCCTCTCTGGGTTCACATCTCCCTGCATGTCATTTCAGGGAGCTCTCCACCATGAGTCAGGGTGTCAATGCAAGGCTTAAGCATGGGGATTTCCAAACATCTTAACTTTTCATTAAATGTGATCTTCTATGGGCTAGGGTTCTGCAAAAGACTTTCATGCCTGAGGCTCTGAGGTCCAAAGTTCGATACCCAGCACCACCATAAACCAGAGCTATGCAGGGCTCTGATAAAAAAATTAATTACTTGGGGTAGGGGGGTAGAGAAAGAAGTCATTATAATGTTTATGCTAAGAGACTCTCATTCACATGCCTGAGACTCTGAATTCCCAGGTTCAATCCCCAGCACTATCAGCCAGAGCTGAGCAGTGCTCCAGTCTCTCTCCCTATCTATCTTATCTCTCTATCTCTCTATCTATCTATCTATCTATCTCTATCTCTATGTCTATCTCTATCTCTATGTCTCTTCCATTACAATTTTTTTAAAAAGTAGTTTTTGAAAGTGTGATCTTTATCAGTTGTCTATGGTGATGTCCCTCTCTCAAGCTCCTCCCCCTTGCCCTCTAGCTGCCCTCTGAATGGCACCAGCCCAAAGGAAGGACAGTCACTTGTCCTTTCACTTCCCAAATATTTACAGAGTTGAGTACAAGGGGCAGCCAGGGACCCTGCTGCCAGGCTGAGGCCCACGGCATATTCTGGAGGGCACGGCTGTCAGAGCAGCTGTCCTCAGGAGGGCCAGCCGTGGTATGTCCTGTCCCAGAGGTCCTCGGCTACTATCTCATTTCCCATCTTTGATGATTTTAAATGCTTCGCAGCACTATACCCTTTTCTCACGTGAAGATTTAGGCATAGGCGGAGGCACAGCCAATATGCCAATATTTTTCTGTTGACTCACTTGCCTCCTTGAGCACGTGGACTCCAAACTCTTTGATCCTATATAGTTAGCATTTGGAAAGATTTTTTTTTTTCTTTCAGCCTATTGACAGGAAAACATTCTGTTTCCAGAGCCATAGCACAGGGTTGACAAGAATAGGTCTTAAAAATAAATGGCAGTGATGGTGGTGGTACACTCAGTTAGGTGCATATGTTACCATGCACAAGGACCCAGGTTCAAGCCCCTAGTCCTTTCCTGAAGAAAGGAAGCTTCGCAAGTGGTGAAGTAGTGCTGCATGTGTCTCTTCTTCTCTTTCCCTCTTTATCTCCCCTCCCCCTCTGAATTTCACTCTGCCTTACCAAATAAGAGAAAGGGAAAAAAAAAAAAAAACTAGAAAAAGAAAAATTGCCTGGCCAAAGTAGTAGACTAGTCATGCAGACACCAAGCCCAATTACTACCCTGGTGGCAGTAAAATGAAAAAAAAAATGAAGCAAAAAATAACTGACTTGTGCCTGGTCACTTGTCAGACCAGCAATAAATGTGTAACTAAAATATAGGCCATAAGAGCTCCAAAATCATTTGCATAGTCAAGCAGACCAAGGGAGTGGAGATCAGACACAGGGAAGAATTGTTATACTCTCTCTCTCCAAGTGCCAGATAGAAAGGGAAGCAGCTCTCGCCCAAATATCTGCACAAGCAACACAGGACAGAAATGTTTTCAAAACATAGTAATGTCCTGGGGGCAAGAGATGTTTTGGATGTAAGTTGCGATGACAGCAGTTTGCAACAGATCTACATTTGGGAAACTGTTCCAGCATGCCAGAGGTTTGGAGGCTTTTAAAGCTCATAATTCATCTTCACACATACACACACACACACACACACACACACACACACACACACACACACACACACGCACGCACGCGCACGCGCGCGCGCACACGCGCGCGCGCCAGTGGAGCTAAAGCAATGGGAAGGGGCTGACAAGCCACAAAAACCAGGAAGTGTGGAAGTATGGAATGGAGGCTGATCAGAAGAGCAATAGACCACAAACTTATATCAGAACATAGCCCAGGAGTCCAGGCTGGCTGGCTGAAGCTTGATAGCACTTGGGATGATTTTCCTGCACACAGAGACCTCCCATTAGAGAGCCAGAAGGTGGGGGGGGATGTGTTCTAACCCATATGCCAGCACACATTGCAGATTTGTACTGTTCTGTTGTGAACACTGAGCCCAATTTAACAGGGATACTAGGTCCCGGTTTCAGTGGATAAGGTTGCTACACTTCACTTATTGAAATGTCTTTTCAAGTTAGACTCCATTTCCCTGGGGACCTGGGCTAGCTTGGGAAAGTGTCATTTTGTAGGGCCACTGAATCACAGGGGGTGATTGTACCCTTTCATTCTTATTTTATTTTATTTTATTGATTGATTCATGAGAAATGATAGAAGAGAAAGAAAGAACCAGACATCACTCTGGTACATGTGCTGCCAGGGATTGAACTCAGGACCTCATGCTTGAGAGTCTAATGCCTTATCCACTGTGCCACGACCCAAACCACTACCCTTCCATTCTTTAGCCATCACCTAGGTCATCTTCCTCCCCTTCTCACTGATTTTTGTCTCTTCAGATTCTTTAGAGAAGAGCAGCAGAACCCAGATCTGAAAGGTAATTCTCTCTGTTCTTTGGTTTCCAGTAAATATAGCATTTTATAGACAGAAAGAGGTCAGAAAGACAACACTAGGAAGCTATCTGGGATGTCTACCCCTTGCCTGTTCTCTCTGCCTCAGTAACCTCTCCCCTACAGAGTCATCCTCCCTTTTGGCTGTTTAAGAATAAAAGAGACAAGTTGGTGGCCTGAAACCTTACAAGATGAGAACCTGTGTTGTTAGGGATGAAATTTAATATTTCTTTTGATGAGAGAGGGGGGGGGAGAGAGGTGGGGAGAGAGGGAGAGGGAGAGAGAGAGAGAGAGAGAAAGAGATAGAGAGAGAGGGGGGGCGCATTTGGCAGGCATTAGCAAATATCTACGCTAATCCTAGCTCTGAGTGATGGAGTGTGTCGCCTGTCCTCTGGGCTCTGCCTTACATGCACTTGTATGGTCCAGTGCCCAAGTTGACAAGAGGTCTGAGACCCAGTAGGATGGTCCACCTAGGCAGAGCTTTTTCTACAACACCTGACTCTTGTCTGGCTTCTCAGGCTTTAGGTACAGAATTTTCTCTAGGTTCTGAAACATTAAGAACTTAAACCTGTGATATTGTCTGATGGAACCATGTTCCTGGGCCACTGAGAGCAGATGACATTCTGAAAGCAAGTATTCTCCATCCTACAAGCTACTTCCTCCTGCCTGCCCCACCACACCCCCTTTTGTCCCCAATAGTTGCTCTTGGCAAGTATCCTTCCTGTGACTAAGTCTGTGATTCTTTTTCAGAGGGCTGGAGAGGGTTTTGCCACCTGATGAGAAGAATCTTGGGGAGATGCTGCCCTCTTCTGGGAAGTGAAGAGTGGGAAATGGGAGATTCCAAATAGTTTCCTACCTGGTCTGTAATCTTCTTTTCAGAGTTCAGTGTTCTCAAGATCATCAGAAAAAAAAAAAAAAAAAAGACTCCTGTGAGTCACAAAGAAGCAGAGGAACCATGGATAAACTTCATAATCCAAAATTACATAGTGGGGGTTGTATTGTTAAATGGGAAACTGGGGAATGTTATGCATGTACAAACTATTGTATTTACTGTTGAATGTAAAACATTAATTCCCCAATAAATAAATAAAGGTTTCCCTCCTTGAAAAAAAAAAAACTTCATAATCTAGTCATCAGTGAAATGTTTAGGAAAAGATGGGCAGAATCTGAGAATCTGGGACAGAATTTAAGAGGCCTTTGCTGTCACCTTAGTCCTGTGTTTGTTCTAACACCTACACCATTAAACATGTCTAACAACCCCCTTTCCTGTTACAATTCAAGTTCATACTTCTGTGGGGTCAGTGATTCACTGAGTGAACAAAACAAATCAGATTGCCAATTCTCTGCTTAGCTCACAAGCATGACTATGACCAGCCCTACTCTCCATGAAAAGGGTGGGTGGGGGGAAGAAGTTGTAGAATAGCATGTGAATGGACCTAATAAGTTAAAGGGGCAAAGGGGAGTGTCAGGGAGGACAGTGGTCTTCTGGTATTTGGAAAAGGTGTCCCTGAGTGGAAAGTGCTTGGATTAAGTTTTAAGGAACATCTAAGATACAGTGAGTGATGGTGAGGAAGAAGAAAGGCGATGTATGAGTATATATAGCCAGGCATACATGGGAAAGCAGAAGCACAGCCCTTGTTTTCTCTCACCCTCTGATTTTCTTTGCTGTAGGGATGAGAAAACAATAGGCCACTTCAGAGTGACTTGGACGGCACTGCACAGAGGGCAGCTCGTGCCTGTCAGGGTTTACACACAAGCTCCCTTCTATAAATAGTGCCTGCATGCACTTACACACCCACTCTGGAAATAGCGCTGGCTGTTCCCACAGTGACTTTGAACCAAGCATTTATATTTAGTTTACTCTCTCCAGGCTATTTATATTGCCTTTGTTTACATAAATACAGCTCTCGGTTTACCGCTGTTCCTGCTGTGCACCCAATGTCACAAAAAGCAAGAACTCAGGGTGACTTCATTTCACTCCGACCCTGCCACTACAAGCCTCCTCACTCTGGCCTCCCCACCCATCCCTCTCTCCAAGACACTTCTTAGAATTCCCCCAGTCCAGGACTGAAAAGAGACTTAAGGAGTTATTATTTTTTAATATACGTGTGTGTGTGTGTGTGTGTGCGCGCGCGCGCGCGCGCGCGCGCGCACAGTCTGCCTCCAGCTAAATTCTGTGGAACTGGATTGTTTAAATTCCAGGCCTCCAGGGGAGGGAGTGCACTCACCCCTACTCCTTGACCTAAATTGCCATTTGGCCTTCCATGGTTTACTCACTTTTTCTGTTGGAACCTGGGGCTGTTCATTCTGTTCCATGTGCCCTTCCATGCTCACTAGCTATGTATGGACAGCAAGTGTGTCCTGTCAGCCAAGACCCCCATGCCCCTCTGACCTTAACTTCTTTTTTGTGTCAAACTGAATCAGTTTCACTCACTCTACTGAGACCCTCCCTTCAGATTCTAGGCTTTCCTTGGTAGGGTTTAGGATCCTAGTAGAGTCTGGACTTGGTTGAAGACCCTTGGAAAACTATTCCTGCATGCAGCCTTTATGTGACACCTGTGATTTGTACTGTCTCAAGATGTCAGAAATTAAGAAATGTCTGGATTAAGCAATCAGGGAGAAAGTGTTGGGAGTCTGAAACATGAAGGCCCAAGTTCAATGTACCAGAGTGATGCCCTGGTTCTCTTTCTCACTACCACAAATAAACACATAAATGTTAATTTAAAAAATAAATGACATGAAGTTAATTGTGGACTTTGAATGCTTTTCCTGCCTAATTTTTCCCAGGTGAGGACAAGGAATATGGGTTTTGAAGTCAGGGATTTAACCTGGGAATGTTAAGGGGCTAGGTGGTGGATTACCTGGTTGAGCACACACATTACCATGTTCAAGGACACAGGCTCAAATCCTTGGTCCCCACCTACAAGGGGAAAGCTTCATGAATGTTAGAGCAATGTTACCAGTGCCTCTCCTCCTTGTCTCTATTTTTTACTATCTAAGAAAAACAGTTGCAGATAAGATTTGGGGTCTTAGTGTTAGAAGAAGCTAGAGAGTCTATTTTAGCTATATTCCCATGCCCCCATGACTTAAACAATTTTTGCATGGGCCCAAAATCTAATATGCAGGCTGGCTAAAAGTATTGTCTAGGAATACAGATGCTACCATGACACCAACCTAACTTCCCTAGGCAGAAGACCTCACTAATGTATTCTGGAACCCCACCTATCCAGAGCCCTACCCAACTAGGGAAAGTTAGAAACAGGCTGCCAATGCCCATGTCCAGTGGAGAAGCAATTACAGAAGCCAGACCTCCCACCTTCTGCACCCCATAATGATCCTGGGTCCATACTCTCAGGGGGATAAAAAATGTGTAAACTTCCAATGGAGGGGATAGGATACAGAATTCTGGTGGTAGGAACTGTATGGAATTGTATCCCTCTTACCCTACAATCTTACTGATCATTTTTAAATCACTAATAAAATAAAATTAAAAAAAAAACTTGCTAGGATTAGTGGAGTCATGCAAGCACTGAATCCCAGTGATAAAAAGAAAATTTAAAAAAAATAAAATGATTTATAAAATGTGGAAAACTGAGAAATGTTACATATGTACAAACTACTGTATTTTACTGTCAATTATAAACGGTTAATCCCCCAATAAAGAAAAAAATATTTATAATGACAAATTTAGCATAATTCCAAAGATAGGATGGGATAAGAATCTAGAAATTGAAAATGAGAACTGTGCTGGGAGACAGCATATGGTTCTGCAAAAGATTTTCATGGCTAAGACTCTGAGTTCCCAGGTTCAATCCCCGGCACAACCATAAGCCAGAGCTAAGCAGTGCTTCTTTCTCTCTCTCTCTCTCTCTCCCTCTCTCCCCCCCTCCCTCCCTTCATTTTCATTTTCTCATTAAAAATAAGTAAGTGAATTTTTTTTAATAAGGAGAAGGAGAAAAATGAGAAATGAGACCTGGAGAGGTTCATGACCCACTGAAGGTGGAACAGTTCATAAGTACTAGAACTTTGGGGGCAAGTGGTTTTAGACTTGCCTGCTAGTGGGTGGAGTTCAGAGAATGGGGGCAGGGGAGAAAGCACACAGGCTGAGGTTGCAGACCAGGCAATTCTTGTTAGTCTCATATGGATGGCATCTTAGAAGACAGCTGGTGCCACTTGACAGAGGTCTTTACTCTGAAGCACACAGGGTTTCTGTGGACACAGGGGACAGCTGCAAGCCAGATGTGGTAGCTGGAGGCTGCAGGTTGGATTTTGAAGGGTACCAGGTACAACACACTGCCTTCACAACCCTCTTGCTCTTTGGACATGATTAGTGATTTTCTAAGAAGAGAGAAAAGAGTGAGCAAGGAGAAACACTTGATGTACAATGCACCATACAACACGCAGAGGTGGATTCATTCTCTGTAGCACCCCAGCTAGGCTATGATTTAGAAAAAAATCTTAACTTCTTTATCTCCATTCCTTCCTTCCTTCCTTCCTTCCTTCCTTCCTTCCTTCCTTCCTTCCTTTTGTTCTTTTCTTTTCTTTCTTTCTTCCTTTTCTTTCTTCCTTCCTTCCTTCCTTCCTTCCTTCCTTCCTTCCTTCCTTCCTTTCTCTCTTCCTCTCTTGCCTCCAGGGTTATTGCTGGGGCTCAGTGCCTGAACTACAAATCCACCACTCCCAACAGCCATTTTTTTTTTAATTATTTTTTCCTTTCTTTCTTTTTTTTATTTATTAGATAAAACAGAGAGAAGCTGAGAGGGGAGGGAGACATAGAGAGAGAACAAGAGAGAAAGAGAGACAACTGCAATACCTGCTTCACTGCCCCTGCAGGTGAGAAGTAGGGGCTCAAACCAGGCCCTTGTGCACTCAACTGGGTGCATCATCAGACCCCCAAACTTCTATGGGATGAGCTTAGGAGACACTCAGAAACCACAGATGCCAGCCCTCACTCTTGCATTAACTGACTGGAGCAGTGTGAAATCCCCTCAAACAACGAGACCAGCAAGAATGCAAGCCTCAGTAGAACCATACAAGTTCTTCCTCACCTAGATCAGGAAAATGCGTTGATCCCAGGAAGATTAAAAAATTCCAAAGCAATTGTCTAACATACATAGTTTCTGCTCTTGAATACCTTCACCTCATGAAGTCTAGGGGGTGGACCCAATAGATCAAGTGTTGACCTCCCAAGCAAGAGTCCCCAAGTTTGATCTCTATCCTCACATATTCCAGTGTGATGCTTTGCTTCTCTGTCTCTCCTCCTCCTCCTTCCTCTCTCTCTGTCTCTGTCTCTCTCTCTTTCTCTCTCACTAACATATAAATCTTCATAAAGATTTAAAAAAAACTTCAACTCCTGTGGTGATGTTACTTCCATAGTAATAAGGTTCCCTGGAGAGGGTCCTGTCTGTCCTGGATATCAGCTCTGACACCTAATTGGTGACTTTGGCCCAGTTCTACAGATTCTTGCCTCAGTTTCCTTACCTGTTATCAAAAAAGATTTAAGACGGTCATTAAATTCCTATCCTAGAGCATAATGTGTAATGAAGGAACTGCCTTGTCCACTTCTGTTTGTTTCTGGGATTCTGGAAGCTTTACATAAGACTATCTGTTTATTCTAAGATGGGATGCTCTCTCTCTCTCTCTCTCTCTCTCTCTCTCTCTCTCTCTCTCCTCTCTCTCCCGTCATAGTCCCAAGGAAGATCCTTGAGCTGCCAGGTGGTAGCAAGCATGCAGGAAGCTGGGGTGTGCATGAGCTAAGCCAGAGCTTATCACCTACAACACAGGCTGAGCCCCCCTCCTCCCCAGCTCAGGCAAGGATCTAATTAAACCCTAGATAACTCACCCTCATCAAAGATTTCCTTAGGTGCAACTTTCTGCAAACTTCCTTGGCAATAAGTTCCTCCTTTTGTCTAACTGGCATCCCTTCTATTATAATTTGATCTCACTTCCTTTACTCTGATTCTAAGGGGAAAGAGGGACAGCTGGTCAGCACCACCCACGCCCTGGCCCTTCCGATAAAGGATGCTGTGCCAACGGACGGGTCCAAAATCCTGATCTTTCATCCTGTCGTAAAACTCGATCCAGCTGAGATGGAAGTTTTGTGACTTAGATCAGATGAGTCCACCTCTGTGGGTACAGAGCAGTCTGTGGGCAGCAGGAGGCATTTCCTATGCCATGGAGTGGGCCTTGGGGCCTTACTAGGGTGGCAGGTGGAACAGGGCTCACCTGTCATCCCACTAGCCTTTCAACCAAGGTGTCAGGGAGGCACAAGGGCTCTGGGAAGAATCTTCAGTGGACACTGTTGGGAAGACCTGTGATGCTCCCCCCAGAAGAGTATGAATGCCCCAGGAGGAATTGTCGACATTCTACAAACATAAAAGGCTTTTGGTCCAGGGCAAGGGCAGCAGCATAAAGGCTATGCATAGAGACTATGACAGTTGATGGGCTAAAATCCCATTCAGTCCCCCACACCACCATAAACTAGAGCTGAGCAGTGCTCTGATTAAAATATAAAGTAATTATATATGGCTATGTAAATAATATACAAATTTTATATATAAATAGTAAATATAAATAAAAAATACATAAGTAATACATGTAAACATATATATAAATAATGTATTATATATATATATATATATATATGATTATTGGTGAATAAATTGTGAGAGAGTATAGCTTGATTTTAAAATACTCTGTTTTTTAACCATAGGTAAATGTTGGACTTTGGATGATTTTGTTCATAGTAAAGTAATTACAGTGGAAATGCACGAATTAAACTCTCTCATGCATGGTTGGCAGAAGCATAAATTGGATTAAACTCTCTGGAGAACAATTGTCCATATAAAACAAAGGTATGAAAACACTTTTTTCCAATGCAGTTTTTCCTAGTTTATCAAATGCTAATCAGTACATATAAATGCATATAACTGATGGAACTGTGTTTATGGCAATATTTTTAAACAACTGCAAAAAAGTTGGAACAAATTACATATTTGTGGGAGCAATGATATAACTTAAATAAATTAACACTCCACTCGTAGTGATTATAGAGAAGTGTAGGGGCCGAGTGGGGGCCTACTTGACTGAGTGCACATGCTATAATGCACAAGACCTGAGTTCAAGCTCCTGGTCCCCACCTGCAGAGGGAAAGCTTTGAGAGTGGTGAAGCAGTACTATAGGTGTCTCTCTGTCTGCCTCTCTTCCTCTCTATCACCCCCTTCCTTCTCAATTTCTGGCTGTCTCTATTCAATAAATAAATAAATACAATAAAAATTTTTTAAAAGAAAAGGGTACAATCATTTGACAAAACATATGAACTGAAAAATAGCCAGTGAATAATAAATTATACGTGTGCGTGTATGTGTGTGTGTGTATTAAATTTCACTCATAGTACAGCTGTAGGATAAAATCTACAATATGCAGTTGATCTGGTGCAAATGAATTTAATTCTAATGGGAGAGATCTTATCTTATTATTAGAAAAGAATCTTATTATCTTATCTTATTAGGTTGTCATAGGTTACACTCAATATCATCTCAGTTTTGTTTATTACATCATGAATTCCATTTAGAGGGGGGAATAGCAAAAAATTCACAGAACTTCTACAGAACAGAGAAATAACAGTTTTGAATTTGCAGATGTTCACCACCCCACCCCCTACATTTAGAGCCAATGATTTACCTCCTTAGAAGTGTCACTCTTCATATGAGTTAGAATCCCACTGGGATCAGTCCAAAGTGAAGGAGACTGCAGAGCTGCCCATTCATTCTGAGATCCCCATCTCAGCCATGGAGGGGGAGACGGAGGCCCAGTGGTTGGGTCTCAGCTACTCTCAATACAACATGAGTGATTCCTTCCTACATGTTAGTCCCAGAGAACTTCCCAGAGAAGGAGGGATTTTAGACATGAATCAAAAGATGTTAAAGAAGATGAGATGATCTGGGAGAAAACAGGGAGCAGAGTTATCTTCCCCAAAGGAATAGTATTTGTCTCCCTTTAAAACTTCAATCCATCAGGGCTGGTGGCGGCGCACTCACCAGAGCACACACTTTATCGTGCTGAAGCCCTTGGTCCCCACTTGCAAGGAGTTAACTTTACAAACAGTGAAGCAATGTTGCAGATGTCTTCCCTTCTCTCTGTCTTGCTCTCTGCCTCTCTCACACATGAAATAGCCTCCAGGAACAGTAAAATAGTGCAGGGACTGAGCCCCACAAAAACCCTGGTGAAAAAAAATAATAAAAACACTTTGATCCATGACAAATCCCATTTTCTGTAACCCAAGGTCTTTACAAAGGGTCCAGTAATAGAGTGTTTTGGGCCTTATGTGGGTAACTGCAGGCAGCTGTTCACTCTGGAAAGGACTCTCTGGATTTTCTTCATTTACTCCAAAATAAACTCAAACAGTATGGGCGCATAAAGGAGAATGATGAAGACAAAAGTAAGGTCCCCTCAGGGTCTCATTCAGTCTGGATCGTGGTGAATAAGAGTACTTTGTCACAACAGGGCTTGACTACATCCCCCATGCCATAGATAGCAAAATGGAGAGATCCCCAAATTATAATTCAATGCTGTAAAAGAATTTAAAAATGCTCAATTTTGTCATCATTGAGATTTTTACTCCAGGCTGAATTTTTTTTAAGGTAGAATGTAAGAGAGAGAGAAAGTACACAAGTGATCTACACCACCTGGGAAGCTTTCCCTGTGCTGGTGCTCCCATGTGGTGGCTGGGGACTTGAACCCAGATCCTCAGGAATAGCGAAATGTATATCCTACCAAGTGAGCTATCTCCCAGCACAACAAATTGCCTTTTTCAATGAGATGGAGACAGAGATAGGCCACAGCGCTGCAGCATCCAAAGCTCACATCTGGGTTGTATACACGACAAAACAGATTAGCTATCTTGTGAGGACCAAAATCTAAAAAATTAAGGACTTGTTTATGTTGAGAGAAAGAGATAGAGAGAGCGAAGGAGGAGGAGGAAGAGGAGGAGGAGGAGATGGATGCAGAGTACACTGCTCCAGCTTATGCCTTACTGAGATCAAACCCCAGGCCTCATTCTTGCAAGTCTTGTGCTCTCTACCCACTGAACCACCTCCCTGTCTGCAAAACAATCGTTTTTTTAAATGTATCCACTAAAGATGGGTGGGTTTTTAAACAATAAATTTATACTCATTAATGAAAAAAAAAGCATCATAATTAAAGTACACTGTGCCTGTTTTCCTTGGGTATGACTCAAGACAAAAGTAAAATGAATGTGAGCTCAGATCTACAGGGATGCAGAGGTCACATCGGCTCCTAAGCTGAATATGGGCCCCAGATCACATCAGATTGATGGGGTTTACAATCAACAATATTTATACACCTTTTCCATATTAGGAAGCTACTTTCTTCCCTGATCTAGCCTTCTGGTCCTTCTGCCACCCATGACATCATCTCCCCAGACAATAATTAGGATCCACCTGTATATCAGATTTCTGGCTCAGGCAAAAAAAACAAACAAACAAACAAACAAAAAATACTATAGCCACAGACCCTTTGGAATATAACTAATATAACTAAAATAGGCCTACTAGCTAGCTACAAAACAGAGACCCCCTGCAACTCTTCATCTGCATTATTCCAGCCTTTAGGTCCATGATTGGTCAACAATTTGTTTGGCCTTGTATGTTAACTCTTTTCAACCACTAGGTTCCAGATGCCAAACAGACTTCCCTGGACAGACAACGCCACCAATGTGTCCTGGAGCTTGGCTTCCCCAGAGCCCTTCCCCACTAGGGAAAGAGAAAGACAGACTGGGAGTATGGATCGACCTGTCAATGCCCATGTTCAGCAGGGAAGCAATTACAGAAGCCAGACCTTCCACCTTCTGCATCCAACAATGACTTTGGGTCCATACTCCCAGAGGGTTAAAGAATAGGAAAGCTATTAGGGGAGGGGAAGGGATCCAGAGTTCTGGTGGTGAGAATTGTGTGAAGTTGTACCCCTCTTATCCTATCATTTAGTCAATGTTTCCTTTTTATAAATAAAAAATTAAAAAAATTAAATTAAATTAAAAAAGTGAAATGAATTGGAAACCCTCCATGTAGGGGACTCAGACGCACAAGGTGACTAGCAGCAGTTTGTACTGTGTGCCTGCACATGCTTTCTGCATCCTAACCAGCTCTGAGGGCAAAGACATGCCCCTGAAGTTCACTGGAGCACAAGCTGAATCACCCTAAGTTGCTCTCTAGTGAATGCCAAACCACAGGAACTGATAGAAGAGCAGGCAGGGGGACAAGCTTTGCCAAGAAGTTATTTAATGACATTCGTGTGAATTTCCTGAATTCTAGGCAGTTGGTGGGTGATGTCAACCTTCCAAATACATCCTTGTTCATTTAAGCATGTGTGTGATGTTTGCCATCCTTTTTTCAAACTGTGCTTAAATGTGTAACTATAGAAGTCTAGCAGTATACTGTTGGGAAATTGTGGGGAAGTGGTGGAGCCTGGCAGAGCTTAACCTATGAGATGCATTCACCTGGTAAGTCTCTCTCTCTACAGAGAGGTTGAGCAAAATAGTGGGACACATGAATCTCAGATGATTGGCTGCCAAGTAAGTCTCCCCTGCCCCCAAAAATGCATCTTCCCACCATGCCTACAGCTTTAAGCCTGCTCCACCCTATTTCCATGCTATTATGGCAAGTCCCTTTGTCTACATATCAGTCTTCTACTTTGTCTTACAAATAACTAAAGGCCTCATTCCTAATTCCCCCCAGGGCATTGCTATCCTAGTAGTTGAACCCCTAGCAACCTTTGCTGGGGAGGTGGCTTTCTCCACCCCTGTCCTAACTGTGTATGGATTGCCAAGCCACTCCCATTGGGTGTGGTTTCTCAGGTTCTTAAGTGGAGGAGGGTGGGCATGCAAGACAAGGCTGCTGCCAGCCATTGCGGTTCACACCACGTGGCTTAAGGAGTTGTGCACAGCCTGATTCTGGGGCGCTCTCAGGAATAAAGATTTGTATTGCCTTGCTGCCTCAATCTTGGTTCCTGGGTCATCTCGCTTCCACAAAGCTATCCTGACAGTATAATTCATAGCACCCATGGTCCTCAAGTCAGGTGTTGGGCAGAGAGGGCCCCTAGTTGATGGAGGACCAGGACTGACTGCCATCAAGAGTACACAGGACAGATGCAGTCCCACCAATGACAGAGATGAGAGAGACAGTCTTGTCAGTCCTGCCACCTCTCCAGATTCAAAGGAGGTCTCGAAACTTTACATTAGGCTCAACCGGACGCTGTTGACTGGCTATGGAAGAAGGGCAAATGCTAGAAGAAGAAGAAGGTATTCAGTGGGCTATGGTTTCTTTTTTAATTTAATTTAATTTCTTTATATCTAATTTTTTATTTATAAAAAGGAAACATTGACTAAATGATAGGATAAGAGGGGTACAACTTCACACAATTCCCACCACCAGAACTCTATCCCCTCCCCTCCCCTGATAGCTTTCCTATTCTTTAACCCTCTGGGAGTATGGACCCAAAGTCATTGTTGGATGCAGAAGGTGGAAGGTCTGGCTTCTGTAATTGCTTCCCTGCTGAACATGGGCATTGACAGGTCGATCCATACTCCCAGTCTGTCTTTCTCTTTCCCTAGTGGGGAAGGGCTCTGGGGAAGCCAAGCTCCAGGACACGTTGGTGGCGTTGTCTGTCCAGGGAAGTCTGTTTGGCATCTGGAACCTGGTGGTTGAAAAGAGCTAACATACAAAGCCAAACAAATTGTTGACCAATCATGGACCTAAAGGCTGGAATAATGCAGATGAAGAGTTGCAGGGGGTCTCTGTTTTGTAGCTAGCTAGTAGGCCTATTTTAGTTATATTAGTTATATTCCAAAGGGTCTGTGACTAGTGCTTTGTGTTTTTGTTTGTTTGTTTTTTTGCCTGAGCCAGAAATCTGATATACAGGTGGATCCTAATTATTGTCTGAGGAGATGATGTCATGGTTGGCAGAAAGACCGGAAAGCTGGATCAGGGAAGAGAGTAGCTCCCAAATATGGGAAAGGTGTATAAATATTGTTGATTGTAAACCCCATCAATTTGATGTGATCTGGGGCCCATATTCACCTTAGGAGCCTATGTGGCCTCTGCATCCTTCTAGATCTGAGCTCGCATTCTGTGGTCATGAGTAGGAATGTTCCAAGTTGCACCAATTATCAGGACCCATCTTCCTCAGGTGTAGCATAGAGTTGTTGTGTAGCCGCCCTTCGGAGGATGGAACATTCTCTACCATTGTTGATCCAAGTTGAGGGCAAGGTCCTATATGGGCCCACAAAGGGGTCTATTGTGTTGTTCCTGATAGAGATGACAACTAACAATGGAGAGAGGGATTTATTCGAGGTCTAGGCCCATCATGTCTGTTTGGTAATCTCAGAACTCCCCAACTAAGGTCCCAGCTGATGGGGTGCGCTATGATTTCTAAGCAGACATATCTGCCTGCCCCATCTCCCTAATAACACCACCACCATGACTAGTGGTTTTGGCCTTCCTATTTCTCTGCCCTCTCTTTCTCTTTCTCTTTAATTTTTTATTATCTTTATTGACTGGATAGAGATAGTCAGAAATAGTGAGGGTAGGGGAGATAGAGAAAGAGAAAGAAAGAGAGAGAGAGAGACAGCTGAAGCACTGCTTCAGCACTCGCAAAGCTTTCCCCCTCCACCCCTTAGGTGGGGACAGGGGGCTTGAATCTGGGTCCTTGAGGGTTATGACGCATGTGCTCAACCAAGCGCAGTGTATCCCAGCCACAATAACCCCCCCTCTTTCTTCCATTTCCCTATGAGACAACAGAGACCCAATGGCCAAGCAAGCACCATTCTGACAGCTGGACCAGCAGGGATCTGGCAGAGGCAGAGGTGGGTCTGTGCCAAGAGCTGTGTAAAAGCAGCATCTCAGGATCACATACTGGCACAACCAGTAAAGTCCATGTATTACCATGCACAAGGACCCAGGTCCATGCCCCTGGTCCCCAGATACAGAGGCGGGGGGAGGGGTGTGGAGTGGAGTTGGAGAGTTCATGAGCAATGGAGTAGTGTCACAGGTATCTCTCCTCTCTCCTTCTCTCCACTTCTGTTTCACCCTCTATCAAAGAAATGGGAAAATGAAAGGTCACCAAGAGTGATGGAGTCACTGTGCAGTCACTGAGCTCCAGTGATAATCCTGGTGGAAGAATAAAAGTAACATCTGCTGTGTGGTCTGAGTATCCCTCCAGAGTCTGAGTAATGTCTCTGTACCATTTTTTCCAGGCCTTTCTCCTCACTGGCCCTTGGGAATAGTAGTACAGGGCCTCAGGAGCAGACTGTGCTACAAGGGAATTGAGCAAGTGTAAATCCGTTTGTACAAGGGAATTTACAAGTGGTAAATCTGTTTTCAAGGATCTCCCAGAGAGCTGTGGGCACCTGGCCAGATCCCTATGCCCACATCATAGGCTTCCAGGATGGCTGTGCAGCCCACTCTGAGGAGAACCAGTCCTGGCCCACAGCCACAGCATATTCTGCATACATTCTGGAAGGCGCAAGTATGGGGGTGGGGGAAGAAGTCCAGAGAAACATAAGGAGAAGGGAGTCCTGCAAACTCCTACCTCCTCCACAAAGCTTCCCCCTCAATCACCTGGGCTCTGCCCCTTCAAACACCTGGGCACCACCCCTCCTCCAGGCTTCCAGAGCTTTCATCAGACCTCCCCATTAACATGGGCACAGCAGGTAGGTCCCTGTTATTTATTTATTTACATATATATCCTATTTCTCTTATTTTAAGGAGAGAGAGACCAGAGCACTGCTCAGCTCTGTCTTATGGTGGTAGGCATTGAACCTGAGACTTTGAAGCCAAAAGCATGAAACTCTTTTTTTTGAAAAATCATTAAGTTATCTCCCCAGTTCCTGTGATTTGTTTTTATTGACATCAGGGCATCACTGAGGCTTGGGGCCTGGAGAAAGAATTACTCCTCCCTGTGCCTTTACCCACCCCCATCTTTCCCTTTACTTTTTTCTTCATAGAGACAGAGAGAAATTGAGGAGGAAGCGAGTGAGACACTTGCAGCATGACATTCTACCCTGCAGGTGCTGACCAGGGACTTGAACCTGAGTCCTCCTGTAAGGTAATTTATGTGCTCAACCAGGTGCACCACCTCTCAGTCCACCCTATTCCCTTTTGATATGTATAAACCTTGTCTCTACTACACAAAGCTTCTGTTATCACAACACACTGTACTGTTTATTTCTGTGGCCTCACATCTAACATGACTGCCAGCAATTAAGAACCATGAGCTGGGTTGGTGAGATAGTTCACTTGGGAGGGTGTCTGCTTCAGCAGTTGCATGGCTACCACTACACTGGGGGGAGCTTCAGTACTGTGGTATCTTTGCCTTTTTGCCTATGACTCTCTTTTTTTATCTGAAAATGATGATACGTAGCAGTGAAACCTAAGGTGTAAAAAAAAAGTAAAAGAAAGGAAGAGAGAGAAGGAGAGAAAGAAGGAAGAAGAGAAAGGATAGGGTAGAAGAGAGCAAAATGGGATAAGAATAGAAATGAATAGAATAGAAATGAATAGAATAGAATAGAATAGAATAGAATAGAATAGAATAGGATAGAATAGAATAGAATAGAAATGAATAAAATAGAATAGAATAGAATAGAAATGAATAGAATAGAATAGAAATGAATAGAATAGAATAGAATAGAATAGAATAGAATAGAATAGAATAGAATAGAATAGAATAGAAATGAATAGAATAGAATAGAATAGAATAGAATAGAATAGAATAGAATAGAATAGAATAGAATAGAGGATTTGCTAACCAGGTTTATACTTGTTATAATAATACTAACATAACAAAGGTGTTGGGTGATGAAGAATTCTAGGTGGAGCTTGAAAAGGACCCATCTATTCTGGATTCCTGAATATCAGATCACATATACAATGTTTATCATCACACACACACACACACACACACACACACACACACACACACACACACCCTGAGGAGGGCACACTGCTTATTCTGTCATTACGACCTGATCAAGAACTGATGGGGTTCACAGTGATTTCTGGGGACAGTACAAATGGAGAGGTGGAAAGCATCATGCACAGAAAATCATCCAGCTAGCTTTCAGCTTCAAAAGTATTTTTAATCATCCTCCAGGAGTCATCCCTCTCTAGAATATTCCCAACTAAAAATATTTAAGAAATTCCATCCCTCAACAGTAAGGCCAACCTCATAACATCTGTCCTTCTACAGGCAAGGCTGTCCATGTTTGCCTAGCTGCACAGGACCACTGCACTCATCTTCCATATCTGCAGATGAGCCCTGTCTTTGAGAAGGAAAAACAAACAAACAAAAGGCAAGTGCTTTAAGCTTTTTCCGAAGGGAGCACCCTCTGCCACAACCATTCCTAAGGGGACATGTGCCCACAGGAGTAGGAAGAACACATAGCTGGGGCCTGAAGAGGCACTAATGTCTTCCAAGGAGGGAACGCCCATTTCTGTCTTCTTCTCCCTTACATTCTGCTTAAACTCTCAGTGACAGATTTAACCCAAAGTCAACAGGCCTTGGGTTGAAAACCTTCATCAGACAGCAAAGCCCAGCTGCTTCCATAATAGTGATTTTTCCATCCATTACATCTGTCCTTTGCCTTCTGTGCTAACAAGTAAAGAACTTGGATATTTCATCAACTTTAGCAATAGTCTCCTTTTAGGTGAAATGGAAAAAAAAAAAAAAGCAGTCATTAACAGTATGGGTGTTTGCCTTGACTGCCAGAAGGCCGGGTGATTGCCAGGTACACTCCAAATAGTGAGAGTCATAGAAGCCACAGGAATGAAAGAAAAAGAGAAAGAAGTTGGATCTGCCTGTGTCCCACTTTCTTCCAGAACTTTCCAGTGTGTGGCCTTGGAAGATAATGATACCTTTTTCCTAGGGCTGTTTTCTCTTTTGTCAAATGAAGAAAGTTGGCCAAGCAGGGACTTTTTAAACTAAGTTCCAACTCTAGGATGCCTTATTCTGCTTAAACTCTCAGTGACAGATTTAACCCAAAGCCAACAGGCCTTGGGTTGAAAGCCTTTGTCAGCAAAGCCCAACTGCTTCTATAACAGTGATTTTTTAAAATAATAGTATTTTTATATAATAGTATTTTTGTGTATGAGGAAGGGGGAAGGGTCATAAAAAAAGGTATAATTTTTTTGTTTGTTGTCTTTGAAGACTGAGAAGATGAGCGCTGCTTTTGATATGGACTGGAACCTAAAAGCTCAACCAATCTGTTAGCAATTCTGCCTGGGATGCTTCCTCCACCAAAGGGCTCACAGAAACAAAGGGAGGGCAGCCCCTCCAACTTCCCAGAAGTAGCAGCTACTTAGTTCTGCAGATGAACAGCCAGAAAAGGGACATGGGAGGCTTTGCCTGCTGCATAGTTGGAAGGGTCTTCAGCAATCTTCCAGCCCTGAAATGCAAAGCCCTGGGAATTTGCAGCTCTGAATGGCTCAGGCCTGGCCTAAGGGACAGAGAACTCCCTGAGGGAACCCCAGAAGCCACTGCCTGTCCTCTCATTGTCATGAGTGAAATGAAGAGTGAGTGAGAAGAAGTGGGTAAGGGAGACCAGGGTAAGCCTGGTTCCAGAGACTGGGGGAGAAAGGAGTTTGGCTCTGTTCCCCCTTTTGGCATTTCAGGCTGCTTTGAAAAGAGGAGATGTGATCACAGATGGATTTTTCTGGAGTACTTAAAATGGGTTGAGTGCAATGAACTGATAACAACTCAGGGGGTGCAGGGGTCTGGGCAAAGAAGGAAAAAAGAAATAAGACAGGAGGTGCAAAAGGAAGCTGAGGTAAATGATACAGCTAAGTCCAGGATAGAGGCTGAGGCATAGATCCCAAGCCACAGCTCGGAGCCAGGAACCAAGGGATGCTTCACAGCAACTCTCCAGACACAAGCTGGGTCTCCCAGAACTCAGCTTCACACTGACACTAGTTCCCTGGAGATGGTATTTGAATCCTCAGGTGGAGGATTCAGTCCCATAGCCACTCCAGGTGCCAGTCAATACCTGTGGATATCAGCTAGTTAAAGACAGACATGCCTTCCTTGGGTTGAACCCATTTTCAGAGTAACTTAGAACTCAGAGAAATATTCTACTGACCTAATTACCAGATGCATTCAGATAAAAAAAAAAAGATATAATTTGTGGCTGGGTATTTTCACAGCAATAGATTTGGGGTGTGGCCGATTCACAGTTCATTCTCAATATCCACTCTGTCACACACACACACACACACACACACACACACACACACACACACACACACACTTCCATAATACAGCTCAAAAGTAACCAAAGAATGAGACCTGAGGGCAGGGAGTTATATTTATTTTATGTTAAGGGGTTACAGGCCGATTCTTACCAGACCTGCACAAGCTTGTCCCACAATACCCAGCTTTTATCAGTTTCAAACTGGGTACAGCACAAGCTGATTGGTTAGAAACAAAGTCCATCAAGGTGCTGACAAATAAAGGTGAGAGCAGGTTGGCTACAATCAGAGCCCACCACTTGGGATGCTAGAATGTAGATTTTTCATTTCATACAGACGTGAGCCATGTCTTCACCAGGGCACAATATCCAGGATGTGTGTTGTGGGTCAAAGTCCCTCTGTTCTGTCACAGAGACAGGGCATCTGGGGTGTGGCCTCTCCCTGGAGCCCCAAAGGCTGAGCTTTGACATTGGACTCATAATACATTACCTTCCCAACAGTTTTTTTTTCACTGCTCTCCTTGTCCATAAACACAGGATGGCCTACCATGTATGTACTTAGCTCCTAATGTCCTTAGTGTTTAGTCAAAATAGCCACTAGATGACCTATTAACCTTTTTAGTGTCTGCTCTTTATCTCCTTAGTTATTGGCAGCAATGGTAAGTAGCATCTCTACAACAGAAATCAAAGTTCTAGTCAAAAGATGTTAACATGATGGGCATCCCCAGCAAGACAAAAATGAGTGCTTCACTTGACTTCCAAATGTTGTCACCTTCCAGATTAAAGCAAGTCACAGTCAGCCTGAAAGAAACACTCATGAGGCAGCAAGATAGCTAGCTCCCCTGGAGAGTGTGTCTGATTTGTTATGAGTATGACATGTTGGAGACTCATGTGCCTGCCATCAGCAAGAAGTCCGTTACCATCACTTCTGTAAAGGAAAAGGGGGGATATTTATGTGTTGAACCACATGGTCTACTGTTCCTCAAATCATTTCCCACCCTTAACCAAACTCATCATTGATTTTTTTTTTTTGCCTCCAGGGTTATTGCTGGGGCTCAGTGCCTGCACTACAAATCCACTGCTGCTAGAGGTCATTTTTTCCCTTTTGTTGCCCTTGTTGTTTATCGTTATTATTATTATTGTTATCATTGTTGTTGGTTAGGACAGACAGAAATGGAGAGAGGAGGGGAAGACAGAAAGGGATAGAAAAAAAGACACCTGTAGATCTGCTTCACTGCTTGTGAAGGGATCCCCCTAAGGTGGGAAGGGGGTGGGGCTCTAACAGGGATCCTACTGGTCCTTGTGCTTGGAGCCATGTGTGATAAACATGCTGCTACAGCCCAACCCCCTCATCACTGATTTTTTAAAATATTTATTTATTTTACCTTTTGTTGCCCTTGTTTTTCATTGTTGTTGTAGTTATTGTTGTCATTGTTGGGTAGTACAGAGAGAAATGTAGAGAGGAAGGGAAGACAGAGAACAGACCTGGTTCACCGCCTGTGAAGCAACTCCCCTGAAGGTGGGGAGTCGTGGTCTCCGGATCCTTAAGCCAGTCCTTTGGCTTCACGCCACGTGCATGGGCTTAACCCTCTGCGCTACCGCCTGACTCCCCCATTGTTGATTTTTAAATGCTCTGGGTTAGGAAACTTCAGGCTGGGGGACAAGGTTATAGATCAGGTGTCAGTTTGGGTTGTTTGTTTTTATTTTTCTAGGTGCTTCCATTTCCTCCCTAAGAATTGTTCATCTTTATTTGTGTATGTGTATTCGAAAAACGTATTTCTTTTTTAATCAATTTTATTAGGGATTAATGGTTTGCAGTACATTTGTTGACACGTGAGGACAACTGAAAACTCATTAACCTTTCTTGCCCTGCCACATAATCAACAAACTAAAGAGCACAGTGTGTCTTCCATATTAAAAGAGACATAATGTTTACCTACCTCAGCAAAGCGAAGGACACCACGGATGATACGTAGCCTTATGAGTCTTTGATGTAAAAATGTATGTGAATAACCAGGAGATAATTGGCTTGGTAGGATATGCTCCTTAACATACTCAAGACCAAAATAAATAAATAAAACCACAAGACCCTGTGTTTGATCCACAGCACTGTTGTGGGGGAAATTCAGGACATGAGGTCCTGGGGAGTACATCCTGTTTTTTGCTAGATTTGCACACATGGAACTGGGATGCATTTTAGTACATTTTTAGCGTATAGTTTGTTCTCACTGAATTTGCACGTGTGGAGCAGAGATTCACTTGGTGAAGGGTTCCCCTTATTCTTTTTTTGCATTAGAAAGGGGAGGAGTTTACTTCACAGGGCCAATGAAAAGTGAGTTCCTGCCTGATGTAAGGGGCGCTATAATAAGAACGGATCTTGAACAAGGGGTTTGGGATCTTGGTGTTTGACCTTGGGTTTTAGCCAGGGTTTTTGGGTAGGTCGGGAGATCTACCCCAGAGCCTTTCCTCTTAACTTTTACTTTGCACAACTAATAAAAAATTAGAAATTGTACACCTGAAAGCCTGTTGCTGGAAATTATTTTTCATCGTAACTGGGATGGACCCAAGGGGATCCTGCCCAACCACACATGACCACATGCATGCCCCAGCCCCCAACAGCACCCCATATGGGAGCACTATGAACAGTACTAGGGAGTGCCATGGGTTGAAGAGCAGTGCTGTGGTGTTTGTCTATCTCATTCTCATTCCCTTCTCTCTTCCTCACATAGAGAATGAAAAAAAATTGTCCCTGAGGAGGTTGTTCAGCAGTGGAATCAAGTATCTATGAAGCCCAGCATCAGCAAAAAGAAAAAAAAAAAGAGAATATGATAGTTTTTAAGTTGCTTTTTTTTTCATTATAGTTTGAATTGTCCGAATAAACTCATTTCCTTGGAAAAATAACTAATTGACTGCTGCTTGAGGTCAATGTAGGGAATTTACTAGAGCCAACAGTATTCAAATATAAATAATTCATTGTGTAAATTGGCAAATAGAATTTCTATGCCTTGCTTTATTTTAAAGCTGTCTTGGGCTTGGCAACTTCTCAGTTCAAAGAAAAAGAAACTCCTTCAATTTACCAGAGGTTTAAGCTAGGCTTATAATATCAACTCATACAAGATGTCCTGGACAGAAAGCTGATTTGATTGAGTAATACGTTGATGATTTCTATGCAAATCAATCAGACCTGTATGAAGCCAGTCCTTCTCACATGTAGATCCCAATCAGGTTATATGCGGTGGGGGATAGGATGGAGTGGGTGGGAGTTAATAAAGCACACTGGCAAAAGACATCAAACATTCTGCCTAAAAAAACTAAAGTCTTGCAAAGAAGAAGAAGGAGAAGGAGAAGGAGAAGGAGAAGAAGAAGAAGTTGCAGCAGTTTTTTCCAACCCTACTTTCTTCAGCCTTGAAATTATTCTGGGATTTCTCTTGTCAAAATTTCAAAGAACAAATAAAGCCAGACTTTAGCAAATCTGCTGTTAGGTTCATGGCTTAACCACCTAATCCCTGGCCCTTTCTGTTTACCTGTTACTATGAAGACAGGATACAAGGAAAGAAGGTTAAGGGCATCTTTGTGTGAATGGAGGCAATATGGAAAACCCAAGTTCCTGTGTAGCTCTACATCATTTGATTTTGGCAAACACATTAAGAGATTATTTCAAAAGCTAATCAGCCCTTTAATGATTCTCAGTGTTTATTCTTAGGCATTTGCCCTCTGGATGTGTGAGGAGGAGAGCTGGATGTGGGAGGTGCTATTGGAATGTGGGAAAGAGCATAGTTACAGAAGAAAGGCAGGGAGGAGCTGATAAAGTAATTTACAATTCCTTTGTGGTTTTGTCTTTTCAGAAGGAGACAAAGACCTAAGGAGTTTGGGGGAAGCCTGGGTTGAGACCTGGGTCTTTCTAAAAAGAAATGAACATTAACAACTTAAAAAAGAAAAACCAATGTGTGATAAACTTTTTTTTTTACTAACCCATGCAAAGGATAGTAGATATATCTTTAAGTCATTTGTACAACATCTTATTTATCATCCGGATTTTCCAGTGATGTGCTTAGAGAGTGTGATCTATCTATCTATCTATCTATCTATCTATCTATCTATCTATCTTTATTATTGTCTACCTATCACCTATGTAGTAAACACTGTATAAATGCTTAGTATTACCAATTTCATTATTTGACAATCTCAACATAGACCTGTATAAGCTAACTGCTCTGTGCCAGGCATCATGCAGTTCACTGAGCTTATAGTCACACATAATGTCATCTGGATTCTAAAGGCATTTACATTTCTGGACCGTAAGAATCTGTTTTTGGGTCTTGTTTTTTATTTTGTGGAGCCAGAACCTTGCATATGTACAATTATAGCACTCTAGGATGATTTTCACCCAAAAAAGGGCCATAGAGAGGAACAGAAAGGAACAAAAAGGGGCATAGAGAGAGAAACAGAGACAGAACCACCATAGCATCAGAGCTTTCCCTGGTGTTCTGGCACCTGCTGTGTGGTTCCGGAGCTCAAATTTGGGCCTTTTGTAGGGCACGGCATGTTCCCTACATTGTGAGTTATCTCTCTGGTGTTGGTAATGTATCTTCCTCGTTATATGCCAAAACTCGGTTTACTTGATTCTGTGCTCTCATATACTCAAGCTGCCTTCACATACACAAGTGGAGACTCAGTCACTTCAACCTTCAAGAGAAGTTGAGTGAAGGGTGTGATTATAGCAGAGACAGAACTCTCCACTGGCCTGGGCTTGACAGATAAGGTAGACGATAGAGGACACTAAGTGAAATTCAAATTTCAGATAAATGTAATTGCTCACCCTAGTATTTCTCTGTTTCCTCTGTTGGTTTGCTCATACTCAGCAGCTCTGACTAATCATAGCATCAAGATGGCCCTGGAAAACTATGGATTCTGCCCTGTGGATTTCTGTCTCTTGTTTCTGTGCTCTTGTTCCCTTTCTCTCTTTCTTTCTATTTTTTTATGGATTTAATAATGATCAATAAGAAGGATACAATTTCATACAATTCCCACCACCAAAGTTCTATATTCCATCCCTTCTATTAGAAGGCTCCCTATTCTTTATTCCTCTGGGAGTATGGACCTGCCAGGAGCCATTTCTCTGCTTGATAAGCTTTGAAACAATGGAAGCCCTCGAGACAAGTTTTCATTTCCCCCTGGGCAGACCATTTCCCCTCAGGTAGACCATTTATCAGAAATCAAGTGACACAACATATAGTTGTGGCAACAAACATGGTTTCGGCCATTGTATGTTGCAAGGAACATTCCACTTTGATGATTGCTCCCCCTCCTCCTCCTCCTCCAGCACTCCCCCCTTCCCCAAAGCCTTATAATGCCTGTGAACACAATAAAATTTTGCAGCTTGATCAGAATCCTGTCTTGCTGTCGTTCTTTCACGTCTCTTGTTCCTGTCATTCCAGGTCCCGAGGTTCCTAGCCCCTGTTCACCGCCCCGCTGGCCGGGGCATCTGGTGCCCGAACGTGGGGCGAAGAAGCCTTCTGGACCTAGGAACATCGCTGATCAAGAGGATAGGCCTATCCAAATTCACCGAGCCACCGCGGCCGAGGGGATAATGCAAAGGCTCGCATAGATCGCCACGGAACTGCCCGGTTGTGAGTCGCATCTGGAGGAGTGTCACAGCGGTGAGGTAAGCATTACCATGGTACATGAATTTAGTAAACAATATCTGTTTATTAAAGGACTCAGGGAGTCCCTCAAGACACAAGGAGTAAGGGTTAAGAAAAAGGATCTCAAGTTTTTTTATTTTGAGAGTGATGTTTGTCCATGTTTTCCCTTAGAGGGGACTATTGATGAAAAAAGATAGGCTAGAGTAGGAAACTGTTTAAGAGATTTTTATGAGACCTTTGGTCCAGAAAAGATTCCAGTCCAGGCTTTTTCTTATTGGAATTTAGTAAATGTTATACTCAAAGTCTATAAACATTGTCCTGATGTACAGTGAGTCATGAGAGAGGGAGAAAAAGTCTTACAGGGAAACTCCCGGCCACCTTCTGTTTGTGAGTCTGTCTCTATTCCCATGCCTGATTCAGGAGACCCCGCCCCTGAGGCCGCCTGCTAAGTGCCCTCCAGTTAAGATATACCCCTCTTTGACAACCTTAAGACCCCCCCCCCCGCAACTAGCACAAAAAATAGCTTCCCTTAGAAAATTAGTAAACAAAAAAAAAAAATGAGAGCATTTACAATTAGTTAAAGAACTGTGGGCTCTTGATTTGGCATTATCTTAAAATTAGCCAGCCAAAAAGATCCAGCTTTTTTTTCCCTCTACTCTCAGAAAGCATTAAACCAGTTCTGAGTGAGATCTTATCTGGCTAGCAAGTTATTCTTTAGAAAAAAAATGAAATCAATCAAACAAGATGTTCTCTTTAACTTAAAAGCTATTAATCAGAGAACCAGTACACACTTTTGATAGAAATTTAATGATTTGATTCTTTAAAACTGTAAAATGTACCTTAGCCCAGAAAAAGAACTTTCAAAGATTTTTCTCCACGCTTCTCTGTGCATGGCAGTAAACTAAGCCCACCTGTTCTGTCCATGCAGCCAATCACGGCACAGAGCTCCTGCTCCACAGATTGGCAAAGACTTCAGTCAATCATTCTTAGCCACAAACACCCGTCCTGGGAGGCTGTGAGTTAGAAATCCAAAAGGCGCTTTTCAAAGGGAAAATTTTTCTTTTCACCAAGAATGTCTGTTTTAAGTCTGTGCCTTGTTTTCATTAATGTGTGTTAACCCCTAAGCAACTAAAGTTTGTTTTAAGTTTTAAATAAGATTTATTTAAGATAAATGTGGTTTTAAAGATCCCGACTCATAGATTTGGCACACCTTTACCAGAGTAAAATATAGGACAGTTTCGTCCTTCTGATAGCTAATATCAACATCAATTCATTAGTTAAAAGGTTTTCTGAGATATCTAGGCATGGTAAAATGCCTCTACAGTCTCTCTCTTGTGAGAATTGTAAATCTTACCAGCACCCCAATACCAACTGCCACTGTTTGTAACAAATTCCATGTTTGACTGGCTTTCTAATAACCCAGTCTGGGTAGAGCAGTGGCCTTGCCAGGAAAAATGGATTAAACATGATATTCCTGGCCTGATAAAATTTTTCATTTGACAGATGTGATTCAACAAAATTATTTAGTGTAAAATGGTCATCTAAAAGAAATGTTAACAGTAAAAATTTATTTTGAACATTTCAGCTATGAGGTTTATCTTAGCCTTTTAAGTTACCTATCCAAATCAAAGTAAAAGATAAAATTAAGTTGTGTACCCACCCTTGTTCATAGCTGCCCTAAGGGTATGATAGCTTTGTGATAAGCAAAGATCCTAACAAACAAAGTTTAACGTTTTACTTAAAATTGTTTAAGTGACTCAAAAAAAAAATGAGATTTTAAAATACTTTCTCAACTAAACAGGCAAAACTGGCTTGGGTTAGTAAAAGATAACACAATGGTTATGATAATTATTTACATGCCAGAGGCTTTTTTTTTACATGCTGGTTTTCCTCTTTATATCTTTCTGCTTTTAAAAGTTATCTCCAACGCTGCTCTTCAGAAATGTGGATTTTAACTCTCCAGGGACATTTAGCCTGAATGATGGAGGGTCGTCTCTTCCCCACTCTAAAGGAATGTGAGGCTCTAGTTGAGACATGGGATGGTTCTTCCAGGCAGCAATTCTTCTCTCAGCCCTGGAAATCATATCACATTGGTTGTAGATTCTGGAGCACGTGCTTGCGAACTACTCTGTTCCTACCCTTCCTCTTGTCTACTCATTAGCTTTTGGTAGGAATTTAAGGCATGGAGTTGCAAGGAGACACAGCATGCTCATGCTCTGCACCCTGGATACAAGTTCCCATTTGCAGGTGAATTCTGAGGGCACCATAGTCAGCCATCCTGCCGGGATAGCCTGAGGGTACTTCTTCCCGAGCCGGTGCTCTCTGGGTTGGAGAGAACTCAACTGGAGCTGATCTAGGCTGCTGTGTGGGAGAGGGATCAGGAACGCGTGCTGCACCAACTTCCGCAGGAGATACACTCTGGAACTCTCGGAGCCGGAAAGCAATTTCCAAGTGTCTTTAATCAGAAGAGCAGCTGTTTTTATACTCTCCAAGTAGGGTGGAAACAGGATGTGATATAGAGAGGGTGGAGAGAAAAGTGACTGGTGAAAATCAGAGTGTGACAAGGAGGGGGCGGAACAGGCGAGAATCCTATGACTGAACCACCAATGCCCTGGAGTGCTTTATGTAAAAGTGATTTATGTAAATAGACCAAACCTTTGGATCAGTAAATCCCTATATAGGCATATGGATAAGAAGAAGCCAGGGGGAGATGGCAACTACCCAACACCATCCCTGGCCTCCACCCCTGCATCCCAGGCAAAGTTCAGCCAGCATGTTCTTCCATCTTGCCAGAGAGGAGCGTGCAATACCTTTCCCTCCACTGACTCACACTGTGAGTTGTCCCTTTTGCTCACCATCCTTATTCTGGTGATATTCCTTGGCTGGACAATGGTTTTTAAAGAGCTGCTTCCTTTGGCAGACACCTCATCTCTCTGCCCTAATGATGTGTGCAAAACCCATATTCATCACAACAGACAGGCCCTGGCACAGTGATTCATTTCCTTTCTCTGGGGGCATGTCTGGACTCTCCCTGCTTCAGTGACCCCCTCACAGTAGGGAAGGGAATACCAACTGAACTTTAATCCGGCATTTTTTTTACCCCGCAGGCTCAAATTCACTTATACTCCACCACCCCTTCTGCACATACACCTTCCCAGTTCAGAGGTGAAGACGATTCTTTACCCATTTGCACTGCTTTCTTTCTCTATTCTTTCCTGACAAATGTTCACTGACCTCAGGTGACTCCCTTGAGAGTTCGGCCCCTTTCTCCTGGCATCTGATCCTGCCTAGATTGGACCTTCTCAGAGCTTGTCTTTGTCAACCAAATCCCATTATTTTTCAGTCTGGTTTGACTCTCAAAGTGCCTCTAAATTGTTCCTAGTGAGAGCAACTGTCTTATCTGAGGTGAAAAGACAGATCTAAAGGGAAGGGGAGAAAAGATCCTTAGATTCTTCAAGTAATTAGAACCCTATAGGTGGAGAATATACTTGATTTGAAATATTTTGACAAAGAGACTATGTACTATCCACCACATCTGTATCCCCATAGCACTAGTTACATGCCTGAAACTCTGAGTAGTTACTCAGTGTGACTGAAGAATGAATTCGTGATGTTCCAACTTTTTTTAAAAATTAATTTGTTTGTTTTATTTTGTAAAGAGAGAAAATGGAAGGGAAAGAGAGGGTGAGGGAGAGAGAGGACCTGCAACTTTGTTACACCACTTCTTTTTTAAAAAATTTTTTTATTAATTTTATTTTTGAGAGAGATGAAGACACACACATACACACACACACACCAGAACACTGCTCAGCTCTGGCTTATGGTGGGGTGGGGGATTTAACCTGTAACTTAGGAGCCTCAAGCATGAGAGTCTATTTGCATAACCATTATGCTGTCTCCCCACCCTGTTACACCACTTCTAAGGTGTCCCCCTGCAGGTGGGACCAAGGGTTTGAACCTAGGCTCTCATGCATTGTAATGTGTGTGCCTGCCACAACCTCAGCCTAATGTTCCAATTTTAGGTGTTATTAAGTGGGGTGTGAGGTGTTAGTGTAACTTACTGAGAAAGTAATATCAGCAAGAACTGTAAATGTCTTACAAAATCACCCCTCTCTGTAGAGCTGCACTATTCACCCTATTCAAGTTATGAGTACAAGCTTAGTATCAACAGATAACAGGATAAAAATGTTTTAGGATGGGTGTTCAATAGATTAGTACCCTGGAACTTATTTTTTTTATATTTCATTTATTTATTTATTTGTAATGAAGGAAAGACACAGAGAGAAAGATCACAATACAACTCAGCACTGGCTTATGAAGGTGCTGGGGATTGAACCTGGGACCTCAGAGTCTCAGGTGTGAATGTCTTTTTCAGAACCATTATGCTCCTGGCTCTACCTTGCAATTTTGGAAAAGATGAGACTGCATCCTTTGGCACAAAATGGATGATACCAGAGATGATTATGCTAAGAAAAATAAATGAAGAAGTGAAAGACAATTACTGGATGGTTTTGCTCATATGTGAAATAAAGACAGCCAAAAAAAAAAAAAAAAAGGAGTTTGCAAAAAAAAAAATGTAATCGAACTGTCTCAAATTTTGTGAACCTGATAGTAGTTATCAGATTGGGACAAACATACACAGTTGTGAAACATACACAGTTGTGAAACTATATCCCTGAAATCTTGTTATTTTTGTAAACCACTGTTCAACAACTAATAATTAAGTAACCGGAAGACTAAAAATGAAAAAATGAGTTAAAAAGAAAGGATTTATAGTAGTTTTAACACTTTGAGAACATCTAAAGCTGTCAATCCTTAAGAAGTAGTCATAACTTCTAACATGTTACATTCATATTTAGGACTTATATAATGGCATCCTTGGAGTTTGAAATATGAAGTTAAAAAGAATTAACAAAATGAATGACTATAATTTCCTAGGACAGAGGAAGTAAAGGCTAACCTAGAAGCTTATGGGTAGAGATTTGGGGATGCCGAAGACCAGCAGAATGATTTGAGTTAATTTCAAAGAGACAATTTGCAAAGTGTTTGTATTTGGAAAGCTGAAATATAATTAGGAAGGACAGTATTGACAAAAGAATAATGGATAACTATTCAGAAATAGCAAAGATCTTACACTGGTAATTCAATACTAGCCAAAGGAGAAACTGGTTAGCATAAAAAGTCTAGACATTTTGTCTGTTGAAAAATACAAAAAAGGTGTTGATTTTCAGCAAAGGTGCAGATTCTGTGAGAAAGAGTTTGATATTGGCTATTATGGGAGTAACAGATTTTTGCTCTCCTCCAATATCAATAGGTAAAATAATTTTCATTCCATATTTCATTTAATATAAAAACAATTAACTCAAGGTGCATTAAAGACTGAAGCATAAAGCTTCAAACTATAAAATTTTAAAACTGTGATTTTAAGTTCAGCAGAGACTGCTTTGAGAGGACATCAAAAGTATGATACCCTCCTCCCAATTTCAGTATTGTTTTATTGAGGGATAAAATCACTTTTTTAGATTTTAATTGTGTGTTCATGGGGTGGGGGTAGGGTTTAAATCCAGCAACTCCAAGCTCAGGCTAAGATGTGGAGGAATGTTAAGTCACATGGTTTGCCAAGTGTTTATGGAGGCAACCAACTTAGAAAGCATACATCAGGGGCTGGGTAAACATCATAGTGATTATATGCCAGGCTGGGCTAGCTTCGCGGGCGGGAGAGAGAGACGACCAGGGACTCATGGCTGAGTGGTGTGCAGTTCAGTCTTTATTCATGTGGAACACAGCACAATCTAAGCTATCTCTAATCACAATCTTGTCCTTATATATCCTGAGGCGGAGGAGTCAGGTCCAAAGAGGATGTATGAAGGATAGGGGGTGGGGAGAAGGAAAAAGCATGCAAAACAATGAGGGTTAAACCAATGCCCTGGAGGCAGGGCGGTACTTAGTTAACAGTGGTTATGTAAATAGAATACAGTGTTAAGCAGGGGGGATTAAACCAATGAAACAGAAGGGGTTTTAGAAGCAGAATTTAGAAGCATACCAACAGTTATACAAGAGACTTTCATGCCTGAGGCTCCAAGGTCCCAAGTTCAAACCCAAGCACCACCTTAAGCCAGAGCTGAACAGTGCTCTGGCCTTTCTCTCTCTCTCTCTCTCTCTGTATTCTTTTCTGTGTATCTCATTAAAATAAGTAATGTATATGTTAAAAAATAAACAATCTGGCAAAGTGGAGATTTTCATGCCCTGCACATAGAAAGTTCATTCCTAGGTAGTTGCTTGAGGGCAACCTTAGTACCTGTACATAGGAAGATATTTATAGCACCAGAATAGCAAAAAATAATGTAATTGATTTTTAATCAATGAACACATAAATAAACTATGGTCTACTCATGCAGTAAAATCTCATACAGCAGCAGTAAAAAAAAAAAAGTGAATAAAAGTTTTTAAAAATTTGAATGTTCAGGGAAAATTGGTCTCAAATCTCAAGCCCTAAATTCAAGCTAAGGTCATCAGGGTGGTTTCAACCATAATTTTATTTTAATTTTTTTTATTTCAATAACAGACACTTGTGTTCTTTCTCATATTTCTTACACATCAAAAATACTCTGCAATGGTCTGGGAGGTGGCACAGTGATAAAGCTTTGGACTCTCAAGCATAAGGTCCTGAGTTCGATCCCCTACAGCACATGTGCCAGAGTGATATCTAGTTCTTTCTCTCTCCTTCTATCTTTCTCATTAATAAATAAATAAAATCTTTATTACAAATTTCAAAAAAAGATATAAAGCAGGAAAAATTGTTTAAAAAAAAAAACAAAAAAAGTCTACAATGGTTTCTTTACAGATAATTCTCTCTAAGCTGCTATCCATTCTTGCGTCCTTATTGTCCCGTGATGTGAGTCTATGCCCACCTCTCCAAACACAAATCATCTTGGGTTTTACTGCTAACGGTGTCCATAAATGTATCAGCCACACCTGCAATTGCTTTTAACCCAGCCTTTTGCTCAACTAAGCTCCAAGACTATGATGAGAGACCAGTAAAGGATTTATATGTCCTTCCTGACACAAGCTATTAGTTCCATCTGTTCGTCTATGGCCTCTAGTCTTGTTTCATCTCCTATCAATGAACACCCTTTCCCATAAATAAAATAAAATAAATAACTGTTTAAATCTTGGCTGCTGCTTTATTTCAGGATGTTTCCATGTAGATTGAAGAAAGAAACTAGAATAGGAATATCTCTATGGTGTTTTGTAAATAGAGTATGTTTACACTTTGTTTCAACATTTGCCTTAGATATTTGTGTTGTTCAAAATCTTTCAACATACTTTCATCTGGAAGGCTGCTTTTGAAAGTTCAAATCTCTAGGTAACAAGACTCCCCCAAATGGCTGTAATGAAAAGTTATCTATTAACACCTAATAATCCCCATTGTTGGTAACCATGTTGATGTCTTATCTTCATACAAGCTGTACTGGGCACAGAGAAATGCTACAACATTTTTGGAGGGTAGTTTATTTACTTCTGGCAAAAGTAAGAAAATTAATCCTTTTCAACTCACCATACCAACTACTAGCAGGATTATGCCAGTAGTAAATGTTAAGGTAGTTGCAAGAATATTTATAGTTGCATAGTACTAATAGGGATAAATTGAAAACAGCCCAAATATCAGTTAACAGTTTAATCCATAAAGAAATTATGGACTATTTCATAGTGGAAAATAATAAAGCAATAAAGTAAATGGGTATATATAAGTACATAGATTTCATACAGTTAATGTTAAATAAATATAAGTTATGGAATGATCCAAATGTAGAATACTATTTGATAGGAAGTTTTGAAAATCAACTCTGGATTTCATTTATGAATAAACACACATACAGCAGAAGAGGTAGATGTGGGTAGAAATAGAAAAACGTATACTTTTAGTGAGGGAAGGAGAAAAATGACATTGAGGAAGAATTTAGAGACCTCAAATATAATATATCTGTGATCTGTTGCTTTTATTGTCTTTTTTTTTTTTTTGCTATTTTAAAGAAAATTCCCTAATATATTAACTATGTTTAAAATTGGGTCTTTTCCTGTATAAACGTGTCTTATTATGAAACCTAACAAAAATGTAAATAACACTGGTATCATAGAAGATATTTAGTTCACACTAAAACTCATAGTTACAGCTCACCTGCCATGCTCCCAAACCTATTTCTAGTTCTGGGACCACATGGAAAGTGGTTTGGCAGTGGAGGAAGCTTTGGTGCTGTGGTATCTAGCCCCAGTTACACACACACACACACACACACACACACACACACTCATTGTAACAATTGTTTCAGAACATGTTATACATTAATTTTGTAAAAATCAGTATACAAACAGAAGCTGCACATCATATTTCATTTTAATGTATCTCTTTAAAGTTTTTTTTTCCTATTTCATTCTTACTTGAGAAAACAGAGATAAACTGAGAGAGGAGGAGGAGAAAGAGTGGTGGTGGTGCACCTAGTTGAGCACATGCTACAATGCTCAAGGGCCCAAGTTCAAGTCCTCGTTTTCCACCTTCAGAGGGAAAGCTTTGAGAGTGATGAAACAGTGTTGCAGGTGTTTCTCTGTCTCTCTTTTTCCCTATTTCCCCCTTCCCTCTTGATTTCTGCCTGTCTCTATCCAACAAATAAAGATAATTTTAAAAAAATTTTTAAAGAGAGGGAGAAATATCTGCAGACCTGCTTCACCACTCAAGAAGTGGACCCCCCCCCCGCAGGTGGGAAGCAGGGACCTGAACCTGGGTCCTTGCACTTGGTGATATGTATGTTTAACTGAGTATACCACTGCCTGGCCCCCTTAATGTATCCTAAATTACTTTAAATGTAGAGCAGGAAGTTGGAGAAATAGCTTACTTGGATAGTGCACTGTTTTGCCATGTGCACAACCAGGGTTTGAAGTCTATCACCCATAGCACTGAAAGGAACTTAAGTGTGTGTTCTCTCTATAAAATAAAAAAAATAAAATGTAGAGAGTTGAGGAGAGTGTATAAGGGTTATATAAATGACCTTCCTGCCTGAGGATCTTACCTCTCAATTTCAGTCCTGAGAAAGCTGAGCAGTGCTAAGGGGGTGGGGTAGACCAGGATATTTTTCCCCTTTCCCAGATCTTCATATAGCTCTTCCCTTATTTCCTTGCTAAAGAAATTGAATGGTTCTGTCTTTAAACTGCCCTACACTATAGATTTTATTTTATTTTATTTTATTTTATTTTATTTTATTTTATTTTATTTTATTTTATTTTATCTGATCTGTTTGGTTTTTGGTGGAGCCCAGAATGACCCTGTAGCCTCAGAGCCTCAGGCAAGAAGGTCATCTGCATAACCATTATGCTGTCCCCCATTTAATGTGTTTCTTTCTTCCTTCACATTCCACACATTTGTTCTAGTGATATGGTGAAATTCAGAAATCTCAGCTGCCCCACACCTTCTCAAGCATCCTTAATTTTTTTTTTTTGGTACATTTCTTTACTTATTTATACTAGAACACTGCTCAACTCTGGCTGACGGTGGTTCTATGGTTGAGCCTGGGATATCAGAGCCTCAGGCATGAAAGCCTTTTGCATAAACATTATGCTGAATCCCCAGCCACACTTCCATTGCAACATGTCGGGAGAGTGGCCTTGTTTTCATGATTTCTAAACTGAGCAAAGTGGTATAGATGTAGTAATTTAGTCCCTCCTTCTCAAGTCCCTCATTAATTTTTAAAGAGTTTCACCCATGGACCCATGATTACACCAATGTACACAAAGTGGTTTTCTGTTCTTTGATTCACTTAATTGGTCCACTCTTTCCTTAAAAAGAAAAAAGGGGGGTCAGGCACTAGTGCAGCAGGTTAAGTGCACGTGGCACAAAGCTCAAGGACCAGCTTAAGGATCCCTGTTCGATCCCCCATCTGCAGGGGAGTCGCTTCACAGGCAGTGAAGCAGTTCTGCAGGTGTCTGTCTTTCTCCCTCTCTGTCTTCCTCTCCTCTCTCCATTTCTCTCTTTGCTATCAAACAAGAACGACATCAACAATAACAATAATAACCACAACAAGGTTACAACAACAAAGGCAACAAAAAAAGGGTGGGGGGAGATGGCCTCCTGGAGCAGTAGATTCATGGTGCAGGGACAGAGCCCCAGAAATAACCCTGGAGGCAAAAAAAAAAAAAAAAAAACTCACATTATCTATAAAAACTAGAAGAGACTGGGTGGTGGCTCACCTGGTTAATTGTACAATGTACAGTGTACAATGCATAAGGACTTAGGTTCAAGCCCCCAACCCCCAACTGTGAAGGGAGGGAGAAAGCTTCACAAGTAGTGAAACAGGACTGCAGATGTCTCTTTCTCTTTCCCTCTATTTTCCCTTCCCACTCAATTTCTGTCTTATCAAATAAATAAATTTTAAAAAATAAGAAAAAAACTAGTTACCCTGAAGTGTAGTCCACGTAGGAGTCATTTTCTTTCCTATTAGCCACAAATTTCAAAATTAAGCATTAGCACCCTAATTTTTTTAAGTTGTCTTAAACTGTAAGACATAGGACTTAAATGTTAAGATTTTGTAAAGCTGGTTAATAAATACCCAAGCAGAGGAGTCGCTTCACAAGAGGTGAAGCAGGTCTGCAGGTGTCTTTCTCTCCCCCTCTCTGTCTTCCCCTCCTCTCTCCATTTCTCTCTGTCCTACCCAACAATGACGACATCAATAACCACAATGTTAAACAGCAAGGGCAACAGGGCAACATAAGGGAAAATTTAAAAAGTAAATTAATAAATACCCAAGTGCTTATGCTATTCTCTCAACCTCCCTAGAGTTTTGAAATATTTTTGCTGAAATATTTAATTAAACAGGGGGGGAAATGTCCCCTACATTGTAATTTCAAAGGAAAAAAAGATTTAAAAATAGGATGTGTGGCGGGGGGGGGGGGGGAGCAAAATATAAACAAGCTGATCAAGAAAGTACACAACCAGAACTCAAGGACCAGGGGCCGGAGGGGTGGGCTGAGAAAGCCACCTCTGCACAGACCCAGGAATCCTGCCTGTGGCCCAGTTGCCACTCTGAGAGGACAGGGAGAAAAGACCATGAAACCAAGCAAACGCACATGCCACAGTAGCAGTTAAAAAGAAAAACACTCGAAGTCTCTCTAAGAAACCAGACTCAAAACAAAAGAAGTGGCCTGACTTGAAGCAGCCCATTCAGAGGCCCAGGGAGATGGAATGAGTGGCTCAAGGAGAAGACAGATGGAAAATGTGTTTTTATCCTAGTCTGGAAGGAGACTGGGCAGAAGGCTTAGTTAAGGTCCCAAGTGCTTGGGGCTAGGTGGTGGTGTAGCTGGTTGAGTGCACATGTTACCATGTGTAAGGACCCAATTCCCACCTGCAGGGAGAAGGCTTTACCACAAGTGGTAAAGCAATGCCACAGATGTCTCTCTCCTCCTCCTCCTCCTCCTCCTCCTCCTCCTCCTCCTCCTCCTCCTTCTCTTCTCTCCTCCCTTCTCAATTTCTTTCTGTCTGTAACCAATAATTAATTGATTGACTAATTAAAATAATAACTGAGTTTGGAGTATGGCACCAAAGTAAAAAATCTCTGGCAGGGAGATGTTCAGCTTCACTGTGGGGGTGGGGGAGGGCACACAGACCTTTGGTGGTGGGAATGGTGTTAATATACACTCCTATTAACTCATAGTCTCATAAATAAAATTTAAAAAATAAAAAAAACATGAAAAAAAATCAAAAGCTGCTATGTAAAAACCGGCTGCTCTCTACCTTCTGTTTGCTGTCTCTGGTTAGTGTATTCGAACTGCTTGCTACTCTCTTTTCCTAATAAATTACTTCTTTCCTTCCTCTTATGTTTTATTCTGAATTCTTTCATAGACCCATGAGACTGGCCACACACTTCATTCTTCCCAGAGCGGCTGTAGGATTAAATGAGATGGTTGGTTAGAACATGGTAGATTTTGAACTCTAGCTTCTACTTTTGTCATCATTTATTATTTATCTAAACAGGCATAGAAGTTGGTACAGTTGCTCTCCAGGGTTGGATAAACAGCTCAGGATTTTGGACCATTGAAAAGTATAATGCATTTGCTCTCAAATAATGCTCACAAAATGAATATTAGCAAGAATGAGAAGGTCTCTGTCTGTGTTTCTCTTAGGCTAATAGACCAATCAATCAATAGATTGATAGATGGATAGATGGATTCATTGATAGCTAGGTAGTCAAACAGCTATATAGCTAGATGGATGGAGTCACAGGACGGTTCAGGGTTGCTTCAGAGAACTTTCTATTGAGAAAGCAGTGGAGTAGGGGACTGAGCAATGGTGTACCTGGTTCAGTGTGAACATTACCATAAGCAAGGACCCGAGTTCAAGCCCCAGCTCCCAACCTGCAGGGGGGAAGCTTCACGAGCAGCAAAGCAAGTATTACAGGTGTCTCTCTATCTCCTTCTCCCCTCTCAAACTCTCTCTGTCCTACCAAATAAAGAAAGAAAAGGGAAGGGAAGGGAAGGATAAAAGAAGGAAAAAGAAGAGGAAATGACTGAGAGAGAGAGAGAAGAAAATAGATTGGCTGCCAGGAGCTAAGAATTCATTGTGCCAACTCTGTGCCCTAGTAATAGTACTGGTGGCAATGAAAGAGAGAAAGAAAAAGAAAGAGAGATGAAGGAAGGAAGGAAGGTGAAAGAAAGAAGAAAGAAAGAAGGAAAGGAGGTAAGGAATGGAGGAAGGATGGGAAAGAGAAAGGGAGAGAAGGGGCTTGGCGGTACCACACTGAGTTAAGCACACATAGTCCGAAGCTCAAGGATCCCAGTTTGAGCGCCTGGTTCCTCACCTACAGGGTGGTCACTTCACAAGTGGTGAAGCAGGTCTCCGGGAGTCTATCTTTCTCTCTCCTTTTGTATCTCCCCCAACCCTTTTAGTTTCTCTCTATCCTATGTAAAATAATATAAAATTTAAATTAAAATAAATGGCTGCAGGAGCAGTGGATTCATAGTGATAACCTTGGAGGCAAAAAAAAGAGAAGAAAATAAAAGAAAAAAGAAAAAGAAAGAAAGAGAGAAAAGGAGGGAGGGACAGAGAAAGAGAGAGAGGGAAGGAAGGAAGGAAGGAAGGAAGGAAGGAAGGGAGGGAGGGAGGGAGGGAGGGAGGGAGGAAGGAAGGAAGGAAGGAAGGAAGGAAGGAAGGAAGGAAGGAAGGAAGGAAGGAAAGAGAGAGTACTGAGTATAGGGCAGGGGCTAGGTGGTGGCGCACCCGATTAAATGCTCACATTACAGTGTGCCAGGACCCAGGTTCAAGTCCCTGGTCCCCACCTGCAGGAGGAAAGCTTCACAAGCGGTTGAACAGGGTTGCTGGTGTCTCTCTTTCCCAATTTCTCTGTCTCTATCCAATAATAAATAAATTGTGTGTGTGTGTGTGTATATATATATATTAAATAGAAAAAGAAAGAGAGAAGGTATGTAGGGCAGTAGGGAAAGACCTGCAGTTCGCTCTGGCTTTGCCCTTCTGTTTCCCATCTCCACAGCAGGATTCCAGGTATGGTCCAGCTTGAGCAAATGTGACTCCTTGGCACTCAGCTCTATGTATCTCTCTACATACCTGCAAGGATAACAACTGCCCGCACACACCACACTGGGCCATACCACACACAGCTGCCTGAGCCCCCAGAGGTCCCAGGAATTTGGGCAACGACCGTGTATTTATGTTTGTGTGCATCACACACATGTCCTGAAGTCCTGGCTGGGCCTGGGGCCAGCAGGAGGAGAGATTTCAGGACCATGGAACAAACTCAAAGTTCTGTAAATAGTTCTGAAAGAGAGCCAGCCACCTTCTCAGCAGGCCCAGACCTCTCTGCTAGGATGGGGGCCTCCTCAGGGAAGGAACCTGCTCCTTTTCTGTCCCCTGTGGACTCTGTTCATGACTGTCACTCTATCAGCTTTCTGGAGTCTGCTGTCCCAGAGATTCTTTCACCTGGAAGGTGATACATTCCATAGTGGTAGTAACACGACTGTAACTTTTGAGACCAGGCCTACATTCATTTTCCCTCACCAGAGTAATAACTGGGGCTTTGCACCTGCACAATTCTGTCAGTCCTAGTGTGGCTATTTCCTCTTTCTTTTCTTTCTTTCTTTCTTTCTTTCTTTCTTTCTTTCTTTCTTTCTATCTTTCCTTCTTTCTTTGCCTTTCTCCTCCTCCTATTCTTTTCTTTCCAATAGTGATTTGTGATTAATAGTAGGTTACAAGACTGTAAGATTAGGGGCCAGATGGTGGTACACCTGGTTAAGCACACACATTACAGTGTGTAAGGGCCAGGTTCAAGCCCCTGGTCCCCACTTGCAGGCGGGAAACTTCACAAGTGGTGAAGTACAGGTGTCTCTCTGTCTCTCTCGCTCTCTATCTCCCTTTCCCTCTAGATTTCTGGCTGTCTCTATTAAATAAATAAATATAATTAAAAAATTTTAAAGACTGTAAGACTATAATGTATATCTCCTTTTTCTTCTCTTTCTCCCCCTCCTCCTTTTCCTTCTTCCTCTCAATAAAATATGAGAGGCAGAGATGAGGAGAAAGAAGAGAGAAGCCTGCAGCATTGTTCGATCACTTACGAAGCTTCCTCCTGCAGGTTGGGACTGAGAACTTGAACCCAGGTCCTGACCCGTGCATGGTAAGGTATATGCTTTATCTGCTGACCCACTACCTAGCCCCTCCGTTCTAGCTTTTTGCCACTGACTTCTCGAGGAGTCTTCTGCTTCTCTCCTCTTTGAGGACCAGCATCTAGGGACCCACATAGAAGGATGCTGGCACCAAGTCCATCTGCCACCAAGTCTTCCTTTGTCTTTCTCTACCTGTCTGAGTGAGGGGAAAGGTCTAGTAACCCATGTGAGGGGGGCACCCTGTTGTCAAGGTGAGGCCACCCTCATGCCTCTGCTTCCCCCTCATAGAACAAGAATGTCAGAGATATGTCAAATAGCCTTGGCCCAGACAGTTAAACAAAACATAAGCAAGGAGAGGTGACATATAATGCAAATACAGGCTCTAGACACAGACCCACAATAGCCTTTCACATGAAAGGAAGGGACATAAACCTTGCCCCAGGAGGGCAGGACACCCACAAAGCAGCACAGCCCTAGGAATGCACCCAGGGAGATGCTTAATCTAGAGCAGACTCAGCTGGCACTGACATGACAGAGAAGTGGTGTGAGAAAACAGATTTTAGGTTGGGGAAAAAGAACAACAACATTTTTTACATAGCAGTGTATGTGTGTATGTGCGTGTGTGTGTCAGGGTGGCGGGCGGAGAAGCTTCTGAAGCCTTTGCTGCTTAACAGGTTTAGAACTCAGTGCCAACTGGGCTGCATTGAGCCATAAGGTGACACATTTGCAAGGTCCTGGGCAATTGCTTCTGCAGAATGAGTCCATACAAGGCAACACTGACAAGAAGGGGCAGGAGCTGATCTAACTGAGCTATAGACAGAAGACGCATTGCCAGAAGAGAGACTGGGTTTTTTTTTTTTAAATTTTTTATTTATAAAAAGGAAACATTGACTAAACCATAGGCTAAGAAAGGTACAACTCCATACAATTCCCACCACCAGAACTCTGTATCCCATCCCTTCCCCTGATAGCTTTCCCATTCTTTATCCCTCTGGGAGCATGGACCCAAGGCCATTGTGGGTTGCAGAAGGTAGAAGGTCTGGCTTCTGTAATTGCTTCCCCGCTGAACATGGGAGTCAACAGGAGAGACTGGATTTCTAAGGGAGGCCAAAAAGTAATTTTTGAAGAGGTCTAATTTCTCTCTCTCGCTTCTTTTTTTTCTCTCTCTTCTCTTCTCTCATTCTTTTACTTCTAGCTGAGTTAAGATGGTTTGGTGTATTCACCAAAGCAAAGGACTCTGGGAAGGAGGGCAGGGAAGAGGCTGTTAAGGTTGAGGGTTTTGGGGTGCTGCTGCATCATGCTGGAAAAGGACCTAAGTTGGGGGTGGAAGTGTTTTGCAGACACCTATCATGGGGAGATGAGAAAGTGTACCCCTGTGTCAACAACTCTACTTTAATCCATGAATTACCTCCCTTCAATTAAATTTTTTTTTAAAAAGAATTTACCAAGGAGAGGAGAGTAAGAGAAAAGCTACTCCCTATTAGAAATAGTAAGAATAAAAGATACATTTTGCTCCTGGGAACTTCAAGCAGTATCTTAAGCACAGAAATAGGAAATAAATATATAAATATGCAGAAAGCTAGTGTTTAAGCTAATCTATACTATCTATGATAGTGGGTTTTCTTTTTATTTATTTTCCCTTTTGTTGCCCTTGTTGTTTTTCATTGTTGTTGTAGTTATTATTGTTGTTGTTATTGATGTTGCTGTTAGGACAGAGAGAAATGGAGAGAGGAGGGGAAGACAGAGAGAGAAAGACAGATACCTGCAGACTTACTTTACTGCTTGTGAAGCCACTCCCCTGCAGGTGGGGAGCCGGGGGCTCGAACTGGGATCCTTTCGCCAGTCCTTGCACTTCATGCCATGTGCCATTAACTTGCTGCACTACCGCCCAATTCCTTATATGATAGTGTTTAAGCTAATTTATACTATATGTGAAATATACATATTATTTGATATTGATATATATATGTATATGGCAGATGGAGGATGATGGTTATGGTGGGTGGTGAGATATACTGACACCCATTTGAGGGGAGATGTGGCAACAACAACACTACATATCAACATTTCCTCAATAAGACGATAAATAAATTCTATCTCCCATAGCTCAGGAGGTGGCGCAGTGGACAAAGTCTTGGACTCGCAAGCACAAGAACTTCAGTGTCTGCATGCAGGTGTGCCTGTGCATGTGCTGATGGAAGGGCGTGGAGGTAGGTGATACAATTTGGGCTCTCAAGCATAAGAATCCCAGCATTGAATGTGCCAAAGTGGTGTTTGGGTCCCCCCCTTATAAATAAATAATTGTTCTTTTTTTCTTTTTTAAAAAAAGAGCTTTAAGAACCTCTAAGTAGCACACTCAGTATAGTGCACACATTACCAAGGACCCAGTTTCAAGTACTTGGTTCCCTCCTGCAGAGGGGCTCCTTCATGAATGATGAAGCAATGCTGCAGGTGTACTCCCTCCATTTTTCTTCTCCTTACCCTCTCAATTTTTCTCTGTCTTTACCCAAAATACAAGGAAAAATGAATGACTACCAAAAGCGAATTCATATGCAGGTGCCAATTATTCTTGTGGCAATAAAAAAAAATCATCATCATCATCATCATCTCTCCCTCCTTAAAAAGAATCCAATAAATATCAGAATCAGCCATGGCATACATCAAAAAGGACAGCAGCAGCAAATGCTGGAGAGGCTATGGGGACAAAGGAACCCTTCTACACTGCTGGTGGGAATGTAAATTGGTCCAGCCTCTGTGGAGAGCAGTCTGGAGAACTCTCACAAGGCTAGACATGGACCTTTCATATGACCCAGTAATTCCTCTCCTAGGGATGTACCCCAAGGACTCCATAATGCCCAGCCAAAAAGATATGTGTACACCTATCTTCATAGCAGCACAATTCATAATAGCTAAAACCTGGAAGCAACCCAGGTGCCCAAAACAGATGAATGGCTGAGAAAACTGTGGTATATATACAGAATGGAATACTACACATCTATTAAGAATAATGAACCCACCTTCTCTGACCCATCTTGGATGGAAATAGAAGGAATTATGTTAAGTGAACTAAGTCAGAAAGAAAAGACGAGTATGAGATGATCCCACTCATAAACAGAAGTTGAGAAAGAACAGAAAGGGAAACTCAAAGCAAGATTTGACTTAATTTGGAGTAGGGCACCAAAGTAAAAATCTCTGCCTTAAAGGTAAGAGCAGAAGTTCAGCTTCACTGGGGGGGGGGGGGGGATGGGGATGGGATGGGACACAGTCTTTTGGTGGTGGGAATGGTGTTTATGTACATTCCTATTAATTTGTAGTTATATAAATAACTATTTAATATGAGAGGGGGTAAATTTATTTAATGTCTCAAAAACAGACCATAGGCTGAGTCTTTGATAGGCTGACTCTCTTAAAAGCTTAGACCAGGGAGAACAGAAGCAACCAGTGTCACAGCTTTATACAAATAATGTCAAAGGACATAAATTATGGTGATGGTGTGTATGATAGGGTAAATCCTAACAAAGGGATTTTTCAAAGTTAACTCAATTGCCAAATAATATTATTATAGCAATAACTATCTATTGCCTTCTTGAACCCTAAGACAGCAGGAACCTCCCACTTCCTCTATAGAGCCTGTATTCCCCCTAGTCCTGGAACTCCTAGGGTGGGGCTCACTTTCCTACATGCTTCTCTCAATTCATATCAAATGATATTGCATCTGTCGGCCCCAACCTAATCAACACAATGAGTACCACCTCAGCATGCTTCACTACAGACTGTGTCCAGAGACAACAGGTATGGAATGTCAACTCTACAGCCTCATTACTTGGGTAAGACCTTTCCTTTCATAGGATTCTCTAATTCCATTCCAGGAGGTTCACTTCCTAACAAAGTCCCAAAACCTAGATATAGAACAGGTCCCATGAGATAGAGCATATGTTCACATGTATCCATAAGTTAGGGCAAAATATATACCTGAAGCAAAAATAAACAATAGTCTGTAGTGAGTCAGTATAAAGTTCATAATGAAATAGTGTCTACTTAGACTTAGATATCATCTTCACCAACTTCCTATTACAGTTCTCTCACTCACTCCAAAGCTGACCTTATCAAAGCAAGGACTGCAAAAGCTGAATAGGGGCAAGAGACTGGCATACTTTAACGATGATTCTTTTGTCACTATCAGGCCACCCCATCAGCCAGGGCCCTATTCGGGGAGTCCTGAGATTTCCAAACAGACATGATAGGGATAGACCTTGAATAAATCCCTCTCGTTCGCTCATAACTGGAACAAAGACCTAATTTTTGTTTTTTTATCCTTCTTTCCCTACCATCTTTATTCCTAACACCCACCATTACCACCATTTTCTGTCTATACCCTTTTCTCCTATTTGTACATATTAGGAAAACTATCATTAAAAAGGGAGTTGGAAAGAATATTTTCTCAGTTACAGTGTAGTTCATGAACTCTTAATTGTTTTTCTACTCTTTATAGTCTAGTGACTGAAGGCTTTAAATTTTTGTTTTATTTATAAAATGGAAACACTGACAAGACCACAGGATGAGAGGGGTACAATTCCACACAATTTCCACCACCAGAACTCCATATCCCATCCCATCCCCTGATAGTTTCCTATTCTTTAACCATCTGGGAGTATGGAACTATTGTCATTATGGGGTGCAGAAGGTGGAAGATTTGGCTTCTGTAATTGCTTCCACATTGAACATGCGTGTTGACAGGTCAATTCATACTCCCAGCCTGTCTCTCTCTTTGCCTAGTGGGGCAGGCTTTTTAAAATTTTTTAAGCTTATTTCTTTATTTTAATGTAGGTTCAAGGAAACCAGAGCACCACCCTCCCATAAACTATGTGGAGAATCAAGTATGAAGTCCCATGTATCCAAAGTGTGTACTCTACCCATTGAACTATTCAAGTTTTTAGAAATGGCAGTTCTTTGACCTCTGGTGAGGATAAACCTGAAGAATGGATGTATGGACTGTTGTTTATGGTTTAAAAACAACAGATCCAGGAAAAAGTTGCTTCAGATTCATTTCTGATTGCATTGGAAACCATTTACTTGAGTGTTTTCACTAGAACTCTTGAGTATGCAGGCTCACTCTTGAAAGAAAAGGAGAATGTTAGATGCTTTCTTTTTCTGAGAAAGGAAAACATCCTCTTGATCTACTTGTTTAGTTTATAAAATCTTTAAAGAGGAGGTGAGGTTTGATGGTTTCCACAGAAAAACAAAAATTAAAAAATCATTTCCCCCATAAAGCTTGGAAACACATATTTATAAACACATGGAAGCTCGTCTGCTCTTCTATTGGAGAAAAATGTTCTCATTCAGTTGCCAGAACATATGTGTGTGGCCAGAGAAGAAGGTCTGGACCACAGAAAACACCTCATTTCCAGAAGAGGTACAGAGTTCAGAAGGGGAAAAAATCATCCATATTCCAAACTTGCTTGCTACCTTTTTGGAAAAAAAAAATCCTGAGAGACCATGAAAAAGAGAGACTTTTCATCCTTCCTCAACAACTAGAAAACTCATTGCAAAAGATCACTTTCTCATGGCTTGGTGGAGGAAGGAGGGGGTAAAGCTAAGATTTATTATTAAATGCATGTGAAAGAAAAGATTAGACTATGTGGAGAGAGAATGTCAGGGCTCAAAATGTGCCTTATTTGTGATATTTTCTGTAATGTGTCTTAATATGGATATGAAAGTGTATTCCAACTCATAAAACAAAGTCACAGGAATAAAATTGCATATGTTAGTCATTTCATACATCACTTTTCTTCTAAGAACTCTATACAAATTGCTACTGGGGGGGTGAGTGTGGTGTACCTGGTTGAATTCATATGCTATGATGTGCAAGGACCCAAATTGGAGCCAATGATCCCCATCTACAGGGAGGAGGCTTCACAAGTGGAGAAGCAGGTACTATGGGTGTCTATCATTCTCTTTTCCTCTTTATCTCCCCCTCCCCTCACAATTTCTTTCTGTCCTATCAACATAGAAAGAAAAAAATGACCACCAGGAGTTGTGGATCCATAGTGCCATAGTGCTGGCATAGAGCACCCAGAGAAAAAACTGGTAGCAATAAAAAAGAAAGGAAGAAAGAAAAAAGAAAATAAAAAGGAAGGAAGGAAAGAAGGGAGGGAGGAAGGAAGGATGGAAGGAAGGACAAAATAAAGAAGGAAAGATGCTACCTGGTAAGTATCATAACCTTGCAGACCTCAGTAGGCAACAAACTCTAGTTAATCTTCTGTGGTGAACAATAATTTCATCTACAACATCTGCACCAATTAGAACCTTAGTTCTGGCAAATGAATTACTGAAATCCAATCACTTTGTATACTCAAAAAGAAGCACTTTCTATTGGCGACACTGTGACTTGTCTCTGTGCACTCCAGATGACTCATGGAAGACTAGGTCACTCTATTCCACAGTTTACACACAACTTTCCAACAATCCCTCTTGAAATTTTCCCTAGGCCTCCACCATTGTCTAGTTAGCAGTTGGGTCACATCCACATGAAGGCTGAAGCCCATCACATTTCCTGTCTGCTCACAGGTTAGTAACTGGTTCAACAAGCACACGTCCAAGTTTCCTCAGGTCCCTTGAACCTCAGAGGTCTCTGACATCAGTTTCAATTTTATCCTCTTCCATCCATTCCAATTAGGGGTCATCTTCTTAGACAAGACTCTAGGGTTCAGAGGAGAAAAGGAGCTCTGAGTTTTCTCCATTGTTTCTTTGCTCTGCACTTAGCTTAGTGCCATGTGTCTCCCAGAAGACATCTAAGCTATTCTGCAATTGTTATAGTCCATAACTAGCCCACAATTTCTTTTTTAAAAATTTAATCGGTGATTTGGTGATGGCTTACAAGATTATAAGATTACAGGAGTATAATTGCACACCATACCTACTGTCAAAGTTAACCCAATTACCAAATAATGTGATGATAACATTAACTATCCATTGTCTTTTTGAACCCTAAGACAGCAGGAACCTCACATCTCCACTATAGAGCCTCTACTTCCCCCAGTCCTGGAACCCTTGGATAGGGCCCACTTTCCCGTATGCCTCTCCCAATCCATATCAAATATTATTGCATCTGCCGATCACAACCTAACCAACACAACGATTGCCACCTCAACATGCTTCACTTCAGACTGTGTCCAGAGACTTCACGTGTGGAATGACAACCCGTCAGCTTCATTACTCAGGTGAGACCTTTCCTTTCATAGTATACTCTAATTTCATCTCAGGTGGTTCACTTTCTAACAAAGTCCCAAAACCTAGATATACACCAGTTTCTGTGAGAGAGAGTATATGTTCACACATATCTGTAAACTACTGCAAAATATATACCTGAAAGCAGAAGTACACTAGAGTTTGCAGTGAGTACCCCCCTAACACTTCCTCTCCACTATTCCAAGCTTTGGGTCCATGATTGCTCAACAATTTGTTTGGCTTCGTATATTAACTCTTTTTTCAGTCACCAGGTTCCAGATGTCATCAGGATGCCGGCCAGGGTTCCCTGGACTGAAGACCCCACCACTGTGTCCTGGAGCTCTGCTTCCCCAGAGACCCACCCTACTAGGGAAAGAGAGAGGCAGACTGGGAGTATGGACCGACCAGTCAAAGCCCATGTTCAGCAGGGAAGCAATTACAGAAACCAGACCTTCTACCTTCTGCAACCCACAATGACCCTGGGTCCATGCTCCCAGAGGGATAGAGAATGGGAAAGCTATCAGGGGAGGGGATGGGAAATGGAGATTGGGTGGTGGGAATTGTGTGGAATTGTACCCCCATAAGATTAGCAGCAGACTTCTCCATACAAATACTACCGGCCATAAGAGAATGGCAAGATATCTATCAAGTGCTCAATGAGAAAGTCTTTCAACCAAGACTACTGTATCCTGCTAGACTGTCATTCAGACTAGGCATAAAAACCTTCTTAGACAAGCTACAGTTGAAAGAATCAATTATCACCAAGTCTGCCTAAAAGAAGTTCTGAAAGGTCTACTATAAAGAGTCAGATCACCACAAAATATGCCACATATCAGAACACTAAAAATCTACAAGAATGGCATTAAAATATCTTCAATCTTTGATATCAATAAATGTCAATAGCCTGAACTAACTTATTAAAAGGCACAGAGTAGGAAGATGGATCAGAAAACGCAACCCAACAATATGCTTTCTACAGGAAATCCACCTAACTCAACAAGACAAACACAGACTCAAAGTGAAAGGATGGAAAACTATCATACAAGCCAATGGCCCACAAAAAAGGGCAGGAACAGCTATTCCTATGAGGGAGATAAATGAGCTATTCCTATGAGGGAGATAAATGAGGATATAGATAGATATAGATAAAAGACAACTATTGGATATTTTCAGAGTCATTCATCCAAGAAACTGGAATACACATTTTACTCAAGTCCACTTGGGTCATTCTCAAGGATAAACCATATGTTAGGCCACAAAGATAGCATCAGCAAATTCAAGAGCATTTAAATCATCCCAAGAATCTTCTTAGACCACAATGGAATTAAACTAACACTTAACAACCATCAAAAGATTAGTAATAGTCCCAAAATGTGGGAGCTCAGCAGTACACTACTTAACAACTAATATATCAAAGAGGAAATAAAGGAAGAAATCAAACTATTTAGAGAGTTCAATGAAAATGAAGACACAGCTATAAAAATGTTTGGGACACAGTTAAGGCAATAATGAGAGGAAAGTTCATAGCCATACTGAGCAAGTACACATTAGGAAACTAGAAAAAGAACATATAAACAGCCTGATTGCACACCTTAAAGATCTAGAAGAAGAAGAACTAAGGAATCCTAAAGTAACCAGAATAACAAAAATCACTGAAGTCAGGGCAGAAATCGATAACATTGAAAATAAGAAAACCATACAAAAAAATCAATGAAAGTAAATGTTAGTTCTTTGAAAGAGTGAACAAAATCGACAAACCTTAAGCAAGACTCACAAAACAAAAAAGGGAGAAGACCCAAATAAATCGGATTATAAATGAAAGAGGAGATATCACAACAGACACCACAGAAATTCAATATATCCTGTGAAACTTCTATGAACAACTATATGCCACCAAGCTAGTGAATCTGGAAGAAATGGACAATTTCCTAGATACCTACAAACTTTCAAAATTAAGTAAAGAGGGACTAGACAACACTAACAGGCCCATCACAGCTAATGATATTGAAACAGTTATTAAAAACCTTCCCAAGAATAAAAGTCCTGGACCAGATGGTTTTATAAATGAATTCTACAAAACCTTCAAAGAAGAACTAATACCTCTACTTTTCAAAGTCTTCCAGAAGATAGAAGACACTGGAATACTCCCTTCCAGCTTATATGAAGCCAACATCACTTTGATACCAAAAGCAGACAGGGACACAACCTACAAAGAAAATTACAGACCAATATCTCTGATAAACATACAAGCTAAAATATTGAACAAAATTCTAGCCAACCAGATACAGCAGTATATTAAAAAGATTGTTCATCTTGACCAAGTGGGGTTTATCCCAGGGATGCAAGGCTGGTTCAACACATGTAAATAAATCAATGTGATCCACCACATCAATAAAAGCAAGCCCAAAAACCATATAGTCATATCAATAGATGCAGAGAACGCCTTTGACAAAATACAACATCCCTTCATGCTCAAAACACTACAAAAAATGGGAATAGATGGAAAATTCCTGAAGATAGTGGAGTCTACATATAGGAAACCAACAGCCAACATCATACTCAATGGTGAAAAACTGGAAGCATTTACCCTCAGATCAGGTACTAGACAGGGATGCCCACTATCACCATTACTATTCAACATAGTATTGGAAGTTTTTGCCATAGCAATCAGGCAGGAGCAAGGAATTAAAGGCATACAGATTGGAAGAGAAGAAGTCAAACATTCCCTATTTGCAGATGACATGATAGTATACGTAGAAAAAACCTAAGGAATCCAGCAAGAAGCTTTTGGAAATCATCAGGCAATCCAGTAAGGTGTCAGGCTACAAAATTAACATTCAAAAGTCAATGGCAATCCTCTATGTAAACACTAAGTTAGGAGAAAATTAAATCCAGAAATCAATTCCTTTTACTATAGCAACTAAAACAATAAAATATCTAGGAATAAACCTAACCAAAGAAGTGAAAGACTTGTATATTGAAAATTATGAGTCACTACTCAAGGAAATAGAAAAAAGACACAAAGAAGTGGGAAGATATTCCATGTTCATGGATTGGAAGAATTAACATCATCAAAATGAATAAATATACTACCCAGAGCCATATACAAATTTATGCTATCCCCATCAAGATCCCAATCATATTTTTTAGGAGAATACAACAAATGCTACAACTGTTTATCTGGAACCAGAAAAGACCTAGAATTGCCAAAACAATATTGAGAAGAAAGAACAGAACTGAAGGCATCCACACCCAGATTTCAAATTGTATTATAGGGCTATTGTCATCAAAATTTCTTAGTACTGGAAAATAAATAGACACATTGACCAGTGGAATAGAATTGAGAGCCCAGAAGTGAGCCCCCACACCCATGGACATCTAATCTTTGGCAAAGGTGCCCAGACTATTAAATGGGGAAAAGGGAGTCTCTTCAATAAATGATGTTGGGAAAAATGGGTTGAAACATGCAGAAGAATGAAACTGAACCACTATATTTCACTAAATACAAATGTAATTCCAAGTGGATCACAGACTTGAATGTTAGTCCAGAAACTATCAGATACTTAGAGGAAAATATTGGCAGAAGTCTTTTCCATATACATTTTAAAGAATCTTTAATGAAATGAATCCAATTACAAAGACTATGATAAACCTATAGGACTACCTCAAATTAAAAAGTTTCTGCACAGCAAACGAAACCACTACCCAAACCAAGAGACCCCTCACAGAATGGGAGAAGATCTTTACATGCCATACATCAGACAAGAGGCTAATTACCAGAATATATAAAGAACTTGCCAAACTCAACCACAAGAAAACAAATAACCCCATCCAAAAATGGGGAGAGGACATGGACAGAATATTCACCACAGAAGAGATCCAAAAGGCTGAGAAACACCTGAAAAAGTGCTCCCAGTCTTTGATTGTCAGAGAAATGCAAATAAAGACAACAATGAGATACCACTTCACTCCTGTGAGAATGTCATACATCAGAAAAGGTAGCAGCAGCAAATGCTGGAGAGGTTGTGGGGTCAAAGGAACCCTCCTACTCTGCTGGTGGGAAAGTAAATTGGTCCAACCTCTGTGGAGAACACTCTGGAGAACTCTCAGAAGGCTAGAAATGGACCTACCATATGATCCTGCAATTTCTCTCCTGGGGATATATCTTAAGGAACTTAACACACCCATCTAAAAAGATCTGTGGTGGTCCAGGAGGTGGTGCAGTGGATAAAGCACTGGATTCTCAACCATCAGGTCCCGAGTTCAGTCCCTGGCAGCACATGTACCAGAGTGGTGTCTGGTTCTTTCTCTCTCTGCCTATCTTTCTCATGAATAAATAAATAAATTCTTAAAAAAAAAAAAGATCTGTGTACACATATGTTCCCAGCAGCACAATTTGTAATAGCCAAAACCTGGAAGCAACTCACATGTCCAAAACAAATGAGTAGCTGGGCAAGTTGTGGTATATATACACAATGGAATACTTATTCAGGTATTACAAATACTAACTTTACCATTTCCAGCCCATCTTGGAAAAATTCATGTTAAGTGTAATAAGTTAGAAACAGAAGGACAAATATGGGATGATCTCACTCTAAGGCAGAAGTTGAAAAACAAGATCAGAAGAGAAAACACAAGTAGAAGCTGAAATGGAATTGGTGTATTGCACCAGAGTAAAGGACACTGGGGTAGGTGGGGGTGGGGGGAAGAATACAGGTCCAAAAAAGGATGACAGAGGACCTAGTGGGGGTTGTATTGTTATATGGATAACTGAGCAATGTTATGCATGTGCAAACTATTGTATTTACTGTCGAATGTAAAATGTTAATTCCCAAATAAAGAAATTTTTTTAAAAAAGAAAAATTTCTGTACAGTTTTTACAATAGTTTTACCCAATTTTGAATAAAATGCAAAAGTTGATAAAAATGACACTGGTATTCACAATCAGAATTAAACACAATGAATCAGTTTACTAAAGCACAGATGACATCTCAGCTGTGATTCTAATGGATGTCTGTGGTGACTAACATCATATAATCCTTACTTCTCACACCCTAAAATACACAGAAATTATGGGGTGTTCTGATACCTTTTTATTCTTGTGCACATAAAATGTATTTTTTAAAATTTACTGGGGGATTAATGGTATACATTTGACAGTAAAATACAATAGTTTGTACATATATCCTAAGGAGCCAAAGACACCCATCCAAAACGATGTGTGTATACCTATGTTTGTAGCAGCACAAATTGTAATAGCCAAAAACTGGAAGCAATCCAGGTGTCCAACAACAAATGAGTGGCTGAAAAAGTTGTAGTATATATACACAATGAAATACCACTCAGCATTAAAATTGGTGAATTCAAACCACATTGAGATTCCACCTCATTCCTATGAGAATGACCTACATTAACAAAACAGGAAGTAAGAGGTGTTGGTGAGGATGTGGAGACAAAGGAACTGTGTGTTACACTGTTGGTGGGAACGCAAAAGAAACCCCTGTTGAAAACAGTATGGAGAATCTTAAAAGAAATGAAAATGGGAAATACATGATAGTCCAGCAATACTACTGTTAGACCATAACTACTACTACTTCTTCTTCTTCTTCTTCTTCTTCTTCTTCTTCTTCTTCTTCTTCTTCTTCTTCTTCTTCTTCTTCTTCTTCTTCTTCTTCTTCTTCTTCTTCTTTTAAATTTTGTTATCTGGGAGCCACACCAACTCAGGGCCCTGGCTGGCTAATTATCCTGACTCAACACCTCTGGCCCCACCCACCCAGGACTCTGACTAATCATCCTGGTTCACTGCACCTGTGCCCCACCCAACCTGGATGCTGTCTGGCTAATCAGCCTCTAGGCCATAACTTCTTAAAGCTTTGGCAAGAGTTCGTTTTAATGTTGTTGTTTGTATTTCCACTTCTATTCTACCACTGATAAACTCATTTAGAGTTGAGTTTGTTTGATTCTTTTCATGTAGGACTCCTTTCAGTAACTCTTGCAAGGCAGAATTGGTGGTGGTGAAGTCATTCAGTTTCTGTATATTTGGGAAGGTTTTAATTTCTCCTCCATAATTGAAAGACAGTTTGAAAGACAGAGAAATAAAGGCAGCAACAGTAGAAAAGACATTAGAAACCTCAAGACAAACTGGACAGAGCAGTATGGACAAAGTGGTTGAACCAAGGCCAAATATCAAAAAGCCACATATTAGAGCAGAAACACTAAAATCCCACTCTTAGCATCACCTTGCTTGGAAACTGAAGGAGAAATACTGGGATATGATGAACAGAAAGGGAAGGAGGAATGCTGGTTGACCGTACACATAGGAGAAACTCAGGTGACAGAGTCAGAAAAGGAGAGTACAGGGTGAAAATGGGACTGAGGATGGGGTGCTGCTCCAAAACAAGGAACTCTGGGGAAGAGGTGGAAAGGGGAGCTTGGAGAGTGGTCAGGATGGGGGTGAGAGTATGTTGTAGACACCCTTGATGTGGAGCTGGGAAATGGAGCCCATGTATAGACAATGGTGTTATAGACCATTAACCTCTAAATAAAATGAATTTAAAAGAGTACATTTTTAAAAAATAGAGAGATTTTCAATAAGATGCTCTTTTTCTTTTCTATTCTTCAAAATGGTGAACTCTCAGTTTTTATCTCCAGGACTACATATGCCATAGCTATACTCTAGAGTCTTTCTTGTAAAGAAAATGAAGAAACAAATTCAAATGGTAGATTTACCTGGAACTAAAGACTAGAGAAAGCAGGGGAGTGCAGAGTACAGAGAAAGCTTATGCTCCTGGCTCTGGAAATACATTTGTCTTTCACTTCTATTCATAACCAGAATCTCCTAGTCTATATTCTCCTGACTTGGTTGTCATTGGCCCTTTGAGACTTTGCCACTTTTAAATTGCAAGACACCCAGGAACAGAACCATTGTTTATTCCCAAAGTTTTGAATGTAAATTCAAAAGCAGAATGGACACTATCATGTTGACAAAGAAAAAGGCGTCAACTATTTTGAAGTCATCATTTTGTTCAGAGTATGAGTTTTGAAGATAAATTCAGATGCTAACTTCCTGACCTGGGGAACATTTCTTAATGCTTTTAGGATTTAATTTTCACTTAAGCAACCAACCTGTTATGATGGTTATGATGGATATATCAGATAAAATATGACTGGTCAATTAGTAATACCAGTGGCTTATAGCATTTATCATTACCAATAGTATAATGAAGACATGGAAGTGACCTCAAAAGGTTATATTAAATGAAGAAACATAGGTTAAAGAGCCCTGCCACATTGCAGATACTTAATTTTAAAAAATTAGATTCTTTCCTTCAAGAAATGAATACTATTATAAATTACCCAGGCAACAATGTCACAGATAAATTAAGTAATGTGATTACAAAGAGAGTTAACCTACAAACTATACGTATACATCAATTTACAGATTATTGACATACTCAAATAAAAGATTCATAACTCTAAAATTGTCCTGAACTTAATTGAATTAACTTTGATTTCTCAAGCAACCCTTTGAAGTAGGGGGTCACTGCATTGTGTGGTGTGGCCTCATCTGGTTTTATAGTAGAAAAATTAAGGAATTTGAGATTCAGCGAGGTAGCATACCTGATTTTCCATGTGCAGGACCAAGGATCAAGCTCCTAGGATACCACGTGCACCACTATCACACTGTGGGAAGTTTGAGTGCTGTGAAATCTCTTTGTCTCTCTACTTCTTTCACTTTTTTCTAACCTGAAAACATTGCCCTGAAATGATAAAGCTCTGGTACTGACATTAATTAATTAATTAATTAATTTAAAAGTAAGAAGTTCTTCTTAGAAATGATATCAGAATGTTCCCCCTTAGATCCTCATCCATAAAAGTGATAGTTTAAGTAACTCTTGTGCAATTTGTAAGGTAGCAATGGTGAAATCAAATAGCTGGAGGTGCTGGGTAGTATCACACCTGACTGAGTGCATATGTTACAGTGTGCAGGTGGAAGATGGTGGACTGAGAAGCTGCTAACAGCGAGTGCTCGAATCGCATCGTCGGCAACAGTAGGATTTTCTGCCTTTAGCAGGCCAGTCAATAAGGGGTGACACCAAAGAGGTGATTATAATTTAATTTGGGTTAAGAATTAGAGTAAAGGTGACACAGACTAGCGGGGCTCCAGACTTCCCAGGAGGCGCCGGGCAAGGCGAGTGTGCCTGGCATTGTCCTCCGCCCGGGAAGGCGGCTCCTCCGCCGGTTGCAGAGCACGGCGGGCAGAGGACCCGGAGAGAGCACTTTAGCTCGGGGGCTTTCTCTTGGGAGTCTCCAGGGTCCACCACGACCCTGAGGGCAGATCCAAAGACTTCTTGAGTATAGCTCTCATTGGATCAAAGGACTTGGAGCTAGTATTCATTTTCGAGAAATCCTTTAAAAAAGTCTGGAGGGGGGGGGTTTCCCGGAAGATGGCGGAGAAGCTGCTAGCCTCTGAGCTCCGAACGCACTCCCCTGGAGACAATAGGATTTTCTGCCTTTAGCAGGCCAGCCAATAAGGTGAACTTAGACACCAAGGAGGTGACTATAACTTAATTTGGGTTAAGAATTAGAGTAGGGAAAAAAAATTCTTTTTTCTTCCTTTTAATTTTCAAGCATACATCCTTCCCACCGCCCTCCCCCCCATAAGTAGTCCCTGGGACCAGCTCCTAGCAGGATACCCCATACCACCAAACAGGGTGTTTTTTTTTTTTTTTTTTTTAATTCACTGATACACATTTGGGAAGTTTCTTGCACTGCTCTTTAATTACAACTCTTCTTCTTATCTTCTCCCTTTTCTCTCTCTTATCTCTCTCTCTCTCTTTTTTTTTTAATCTTGTCATATACTTCTTTCTTCTTTACTTTCTGAATTTGTGAATTACTTTGGGGAAGAAATCTGACTCAGAGTGGACTCTCTATGTGTGTGTCTCTGTTCTAGTTCCCTTTCCCCTCTTGTTACCCCTAGAATATACACTGGATAGTAGATTTGCATAACTGTCTATTCTTGCTATCCTCTCTTTCTTTTCTCTTTCTTCACTAGGATTTGGTTACTATTTTTTCACAGACTGGAGAAATTGTTTGGCTAACTGGTAACGATTAAACTACTTCAATACTTACTTCAGTTGCTACTGTAATTCCGGAAGTTGGTGAGTGCAATTGTCATAAAGGTATTTAGTACAGTGTTACTTGTACTCAAGACACAACAACTGAGGAACAACAGAGCATAAAAAAAAGAGAGAAACACATAAATAAAAAAAAATGGGTAGATTAAAAACAAATAAAACTGCTACCCCAATGAATGAAGACAAGAGCCCAGAAGAAACCACAAATCAGTCAGAAGTAACCATAGATAAGAAAAGTATGCAAGCAATAATAAACTTATTAATCACAGAAATGAAAACAACATTGGAGGAAAGGAATGGCAGTATTAGGGAAACAACAGTTGAGACCCCCAAGGAAAATACTGATTATCTTGAGGCAATTAGAGAACTGAAAGCTGAAATAGCTGTAATGAAGAAAGAAGCTGAGGCAAGGGAAAGCAGACTAACAGAAGCAGAAAACAGAATTAGTCAGACAGAGGATGAGTTAGAGAAAACTAAGAAAGAGGTGAAAGAGCTTAAAAAGAGATTGAGAGACACTGAAAACAACAACAGAGACATATGGGATGATCTCAAAAGAAGTAACATTCGTATAATTGGCCTGCCAGAGGAAGAGAGGAAGGGGAAGCAAACATTCTAGAGAAAATAATAGAAGAAAACTTCCCAGACCTGAATAACAGAAAGAACATCAAGATTCAAGAGACCCAGAGAGTACCAAACAGAATCAACCCAGACCTGAAGACACCAAGACACATCATAGTCACAATGAGAAGGAGTAAGGATAAAGAAAGGATCCTAAAGGCTGCAAGAGAGAAACAAAAAGTCACATACACGGGAAAACCCATAAGATTATCTGCAGACTTCTCCACTCAAACTCCAAAAGCCAGAAGAGAATGGCAAGATATCTATCGAGCCCTGAATGAAAAAGGGTCTCAACTAAGGATAATATATCCTGCTAGACTTTCATTCAAACTAGATAGAGGGATCAAAACCTTCTTATATAAACAACAGTTAAAGGAGGCAACCATAACCAAGCAGGCCCTGAAAGAGGTTCTAAAAGACCTCTTATAAACAAGAACATCACTATAATACTTGCAATATATCAGAGTAAACAAATTGTTTTTTAGAACAATGGCACTACAATACATTAAATCCATAATATCAATAAATGTCAATGGCTTAAACTCACCCATCAAAAGGCACAGGGTGGGGGAATGGATCAGAAAACATAACCCAACCATATGCTGCTTGCAAGAATCCCATCTGTCACAACAAGATAAACACAGACTTAAAGTGAAAGGATGGAAAACTATCATACAGGCTAACGGTCCACAAAAAAGGGCAGAAACAGCCATTCTCATCTCAGACACAATAGATTTTAAATTAAATAAAGTAATAAAAGATAGGCAAGGACATTACATAATGATTAGAGGATCAATCAGCCAAGAAGACTGAACAATTATTAACATCTATGCACCCAACGAGGGACCATCTAAATACATTAAGCATCTACTGAAAGAATTTCAAAAATACATCAATAGTAATACAATAATAGTGGGAGACTTCAATACCCCACTCTCACACTTAGACAGATCAACAAATCAGAGAACCAATAAAGATACAAGAGAATTGAATGAAGAGATTGACAGACTAGACCTCTTGGACATTTTCAGACTCCTCCACCCCAAAAAAACTGGAATACACCTTCTTTTCAAATCCACATAACACATACTCAAGGATAGACCACATGTTAGGCCACAAAGACAGCATCAATAAATTCAAGAGCATTGAAATCATCCCAAGTATCTTCTCAGACCACAGTGGAGTAAAACTAACATTTAACAACAAACGGAAAATTATTAAAAGACATAGAATTTGGAAACTAAACAACATGCTCCTTAAGAACCACTGGGTCAGAGACTCACTCAAACAGGAAATTCAAATGTTCCTGGAAACTAATGAAAATGAAGACACAACCTATCAAAATATTTGGGACACAGCTAAAGCAGTACTGAGAGGGAAACTTATAGCCATACAATCACATATTAAACACCAAGAAGAAGCCCAAATGAACGACCTTACTGCACACCTCAAGGACTTAGAGGAAGAGGAACAAAGGAACCCTAAAGCAACCAGAAGGACAGAAATCACTAAAGTTAGAGCAGAAATAAACAGCATCGAAAATAAAAGAACCATTCAAAAGATCAATGAAGCCAAATGTTGGTTCTTTGAAAGATTAAACAAAATTGACAAACCCCTAGCCAGACTCACCAAACAAAAAAGAGAGAAGACTCAAATTAATAGAATTGTAAACGATGCAGGAGATATCACAACTGACACCACAGAAATCCAGAGAATCCTGCGAAACTTCTATAAAGAACTATATGCCACCAAGCTAGAGAATCTGGAAGAAATGGAACAATTCCTAGAAACCTATGCACTTCCAAAACTTAACCAAGAAGAACTACAAAATCTAAATGCACCAATCACAGACAAAGAAATTGAAACCGTTATTAAGAATCTCCCCAACAACAAAAGTCCTGGACCAGATGGCTTCACAAACGAATTCTACAAAACTTTCAGGAAACAGTTAATACCCATACTTCTTAAGCTATTCCATAAGATTGAAGAAACAGGAATACTCCCTTCCACCTTTTATGAAGCCAACATCACCCTGATACCAAAAGCTGATAGGGACAGAACAAAAAAGGAAAACTACAGACCAATATCTCTGATGAATATAGATGCCAAAATATTAAACAAGATCTTGGCCAACCGGATACAGCAACACATCAAAAAGATTGTTCATCATGACCAAGTGGGATTCATCCCAGGAATGCAAGGCTGGTTCAACATCCGTAAGTCAATCAATGTCATTCACCACATCAATAAAAGCAAAGCCAAAAACCACATGATTATCTCAATAGATGCAGAGAAAGCCTTTGACAAAATCCAACACCCATTCATGCTCAAAACTCTACAAAAAATGGGAATAGTTGGGAAATTCCTCAAGATAGTGGAGTCTATATATAGCAAACCTACAGCCAACCTCATACTCAATGGACAGAAGCTGAAAGCATTCCCCCTCAGATCGGGGACTAGACAGGGCTGTCCACTGTCACCGTTACTCTTCAACATAGTATTGGAAGTTCTTGCCATAGCAATCAGGCAAGAGAAAGAAATCAAAGGGATACAGATTGGAAGGGAAGAAGTCAAGCTCTCACTATTTGCAGATGATATGATAGTATACATAGAAAGATCTAAAGAATCCAGTAGAAAATTACTGGAAGTTATTAGGCAATATAGCAAGGTATCAGGCTACAAAATCAATGTACAAAAATCAGTGGCATTTCTTTATGCAAACACTAAATCTGAAGAAGAAGACATCCAGGAATCACTCCCATTTACTGTTTCAGCAAAATCAATCAAATACCTAGGAATAAGGTTGACCAAAGAAGTGAAAGACTTGTATACTGAAAACTATGAGTTGCTACTCAAGGAGATAGAAACTGATACCAAGAAACGGAAAGATATCCCATGCTCATGGATTGGAAGAATAAATATCATCAAAATGAATATTCTCCCCAGAGCCATATACAAATTTAATGCAATACCCATCAAAGTTCCACCAAGCTTCTTTAAGAGAATGTTACAGTGTGCAAGGACCTGGGTTCAAGCCCCCATTCTCCATCTACAGGGAGAAAGCTTCACAAGTAGTGAAGCAGGGTTACCGGCATCTGTCTGTCTCTTTCTATGTCCCTCTTTATTTCACTCTGTTTCTATTAAATAAATAAAATATTAAAAAGAAATCAAATAGCTGGAGACATTTTGTAAACTATAAAATTACTTAGGGGACTCAAGTGGTAGTGCAGTGGGTTAAGTGCAGGTGGCACAAAGTGCAAGAACAGGCATAAGGATCCCGGTTCAAGCCCCTGGCTCTATCTTTCTCTCCCCCACTCTGTCTTCCCCTCCTCTCTCCATTTCTCTCTGTCTTATCCAACAACAACGACATCAATAATAACTACAACAATAAAACAAGGGCAACAAAAGAAAATAAAGATTTTAAAAAATCTTTTTAAAAAAACATTACTTAGAAGCAAGTTGCTATTAGAGTACATAACGACAAATGCAATTTATAGCATGCATAGGAGGCTCTGAAATGAAGTCAGAGCTATGCATGTATGTTTACTATTGTTTTGTTACCAAAGGCCCTCTTGCTGGAATGAAGCTCTCTAAGAGAACCAACTGTGCGGTTGAGTGCACATTTACAATGCACAAAGGACCTAATCCCCACCTACGGGGGAAAACTTTGCAAGTGGTGAAGCAATGCTGCAGGTGTTTCTCTGTCTCTTTCCCTCTCTATCTCCCCCTTCCCACCAAATGTCTGACCATCTCTATCCAATAGTAAGGGTATTTAAAAGAGAAAGAGAATGAATTGCTAATTAATCGTTCAAAAGTAATTTTAAAAAGAGGATATAGGCACACATCTTAGGCAAACATAAAATGAAATCCAGCAATGGTGTTTGTTTAATGCATGAGTTAAGGAGCAACTGATCCAAGTGGAATTCACAGCAAAGCATGTTTATATGGCAGAAAGGACAGCTGAGGTGAGTTTACAAATAGATACAAAAACTGTTCTGTCCCAAAAGTAACATTTAACTCCACTTTAAAGACTCAGCAAATGTGTAATATGGAAGGAATCTTGTGGATTCACATCAGTTGTAAAAAATGATTTAGAGTATGAAAGATAGAGAAGAAAAGATAAGTTGAATAACACTCACAAATTCATATATATTTACACACTTTCCTACATGTGAATATGTATCTGCACATGTGTATCTAATATATATATAATGTTCTCACAGAGCTAGCTACTTAAGTTTTCAACAAGCAGTCATGGCACCTCAGATAAACCTCATTGGCTGCAATAATACAACTGAATGAGGCTTCTGGCAGAGCTGCTTAAAATAAGACAGCAGGTTCAAAATGGAGTTGCTTAAACTAACCCCTCCTTATCAAACCAAGTTTTAACTTGATCATCACTCTGGGAATTAGAAACTTTTCAATAAGGAATCACTTTGCCGTCTTTAGTTCAGTAACCTGCTGGACAGACACCTGCAAACCCCTTTAGCAGAAAGAAACTTTGAATCACCCCCAGTCTACATTTCTGCCTAGTCCACATGTTCTAGTGTCCATCTGCCTAGGAAAGTCTTTAATTTTTTAGAACTCCTCCAAGCTCCTTCTTGTCTGCATAATCTAGACTGTATGTGCATCACAAACATGGAATAAAGCCAATAATCATTTGTTTGCTTAGTCTTGAATTTTATTATTATGAAGGATAAAATATAAACTCAAGTGGTAATGGTAATCACCAGATCAATGTAGAGAACAAATTTTCTGTTATCCCCAGAGACACTTAAACAAAGATTTAGAGAACCAGGAAAAGTAAGCAAGAATCAGGCAATCTCATTTTTTAAATTTATTTTATTTTATTTATTTATTTTCCCTTTTGTTGCCTTTGTCTTTTTATTGTTGTTGTAGTTATTGTTGTTGATATTGATGTTGTCGTTGTTAGGACAGAGAGAAATGGAGAAAGGAGGGGAAGACAGAGAGGGGGAGAGAAAGACAAACACCTGCAGACCTGCTTCACCACCTGTGAAGCATCTCCCCTGCAGGTGGGGAGCTGGGGGCTCAAACCAGGATCCTTGGCAAACGCTAGAAGAAGAACCAGGACCCTTACTCCGGTCTTTGCGGTTTGCACCACTTGCGCTTAACCTGCTATGCCACCACCTGACTCCCCTTCTCTTCATTTCTAAGTCACACCTACACCTATTACTACTTCCAAATGTCCTTCCTTTTTTCCTCTTCTTTCTCCAGGTCCTTGTGCTTTGCGCCACATGCGCTTAATCTGCTGTGCTACTGCCGACAACCTCATTTTTTTTCTGTCTTCTACCTTCAATCTCCCCCGCCCCCCACAAGAATGTATTACTTAATCTCCTTACTTAAGAAAGACTCTCAGCAGCAATCAACATGGGTCTTAGCAATTTTTGAAGTTCCTCTTATAGACTTTCTGTGGGTGGGGGCGATAGCATGTGGTTAAGCAAAAAGTCCTCCACATCTGAGGCTCTGAAGTCCCAGGTTCAATCTTCTGCACCACCGCAAACCAGAGCTGAGCAATTCTCTCATCTCACTTGATTGCTCTCTCATCAAAATAAAACGAATAAAATATATATTTTTAAAAAGACTTTCTGTGAACAGCCATGTAGTCAGAAAGTATTGCAGTGCTCTGGGAAGCAAAAACAGCGGAGAGGCATGCTACTACCACCAACCCCAAACAGGTTCAAGCAGATTTGTATGAACAGAGGAGGTAAGAGAGCACAGGACAGAGAAAATCGGTGAACCCTTAGCTTTGAAAGCTATTTCCATGAGAAAAAGCAAACAGCCATCATCACTGTTACCATCATGATCAGCTGCTTCAGTAGCCAGTTCACACTTGGAAAACCTCCACACAGCTTGAAGCAGTGGTAGAATTGCTGAGATTGTTTTCTATGTATCTACTTACTTCAGACAAAAACCATATTGGAAGGAGAAGACACCAGCCAAAACATTGGACTTACTTGTCCTTAAAGAGGCAATTAATTACTTATTTTACAGGGGAGGGAGATAGAGGAAGGCAGTGGGTCCTTCACTCTACTTACTGAGCCATTGCCCAGGCTGCCAACCCTTTTTAAATATATCTAACTGGACCATTTCCAATCACCTTCAAACAAGTTTACTAAATCCTAATAAGGTAAATAAAATGGCTATGCACTCATAAAAATGTGAATCTCTGTGGCATATTTTATAAACGATCGAGTCAGATTGAAAACATACCTTTGCTGTTTCCAGTGATTTTGCTCATTTGTTGTTATTGTACGATGTCTTACAAGACATGTGGTCAGACATTAGTTCAGATCTAAAGCCCAGCATTTGGCTAGGAATGTAATCTTCTAAATTGTGACATTGTTCAAAAGGGAAAATATGAACATGTTTTACATTAGTGGGTTTTATTACAACATTTCCCATGATGCTCTGTGCAAGATGTGGAGTGCCCATGTAGTAAGAGAGATTCCTGATTCTCAGATTAGAGCACAATGAAGTGACTTTGAAGTTGGAAAGTTACTTTTTTTCCAACGTATTAAATCACTCATCAGGCTATTCAACCAACATTGAGTTTTATACATGTTGTTGACCGTCTGATTACTTCACAGCTACTCATTCATTCATTAAAGGAAATATGGATTTTGGATTTAAATTGTACTCCAGACAGCTGAGGGGAGTTAGAAAGATGTGTCTGAATGACAATGTCTTTGCTCGAGAGAAGGTAAGATCTGTTTAGAGAGACCAGTCATGACACACAAATAAGAAGGGTTTACATAGACTTTGTGCCTGGGAAAATGGTGGCTCAGATATAGGCGTAGAAGAAATGAGCTGACAGATCAGGGAAATATGCAGGGACATAGAGACCACAGCCTGGGCTCAATCTAAAATCTCTAAACATTTGATTTCATTAGCATGGAAACACTGGCAGACAATTTGGGGAGTCACAATAGCTGGCACAGTAGTGCACCCTCTCTTAGGCAGACTGGAGGTGAGAATTTTACATGAGCAGTTAGGGCAGTGTGACTGGGAAGTAGGATTAGTAAGGAGATTTATGTGTATTGTATTTTTCTTTTAAATATGGTGGAGGCAGGGCCAGGTGGTGGTGCACCTGGTTAAGCGCTCACATTACAGTACACAAGGACCCAGGTTCAAGCTCCTGGAACCCATCTGCAGGGGGAAAGCTTCATAAGTGGTAAAGAAGGGATGTCTCTGTATCTCCGCCCCTTTCGATTTCTCTCTGTCTTTATCCAATAATAAATAAAAAAATATTTTTAAATGGTGGAGGCTATGGTGATTTGCACTTGACAGTTATAGGTGTGTAACTGTACCCTTGAAATTCTATGACTTTTAAAAAATATATTTTATTTATTTAATAGCAACAGAGAGAAATTGAGAGGGAAGAGAGAGGTAGGGAGACACCTGCAGCACTGCTTTAGTGCTGCACTCATGAAGCAGGCCCCCTGTAGGTAGAAAGAGTTCAGGGGGTTGAACCTGGGTCCTTGCATATTATAGTGTTCAACCAGATGTGCCACCGCCCACCCTGAAATCCTGTAATTTTGTAAAACCCTGCTAACTGACTAATATAAAGAAAGAAAATAAGTAAGTTAAAAAAAAAGGTAGAATTTATTTTCCCCAAAATTGAAGTCCTTCTTAGGCCACTAATTTAATTTATTAATTTCCCTAGTTTATCATCCTCCTACTTTCTGCTTATGTATGCACTTGAACAACTCTCTTCACTGCTTAAAATGAGAAGAGAAGAAAAAGAGTGTGGAACATGGGCTGACTGGTTGGCTAGGGCTATATAATCACACCTAAACCATAAACTAATGAAGAACAATAGAACAGGTGTTCTTTAACTAGCTCCAGCGGGTCCCATGCAAATTTCAAGGACATCATTGACACTGAGAGCATTTCTCAGATACCCTTAACAACCCAGATGCCTAAATTCAGTCTGTGAGTATGAGCTTTGGCATCAGGGCAAGCAATGAAACAGCAAAAGGGACACTTTGGAGGATACTCGTTCTCCCTTTCACTTATAAACTCTATTGAGATTCCCCTCTCCTCCATAAAAACCTAACCTCTTAAAAGCTTCTGCTGGGAGTTGGGTGATAGGTAGCACAGCAGGTTAAGTGCACGTGGCACACAAAGCATAAGGACCAGTGTAAGGATCCCGGTTCAAGCCCCAGCCCCCCACCTGCAGGGGAGTCGCTTCATAGGCAGTGAAGCAGGTTTGCAGGTGTCTGTCTTTCTCTCTCCCTCTCTGTCTTCCCCTCCCCTCTACATTTTTCTTTGTCCTATCCAACAATGATGACAACAATAATAACTACAACAATAAAGCAAGGGCAACAAAAGGGAATAAATAAATAAATATTTTTTTAAAAAGCTTTTGCTATGATAGCAAGTATTTAAGACATTATGTCTCCTACCCTAAAATCTTCAAACTCAGAGGCTGGAGAGCTGTCTCACAGGGTAGGGTGTGTGCTGTTCTTGATGATACAAACACCACAGTGAATTTCGGTAGCAGGGAAAAAAGTAGTTCCTCCAAGTCATTACTGATGCCTCCTGTGAATTTTCAGGATTTATATGTTTTAATTTTTTGTATTGCCTTGGGTGCTGAAGAGGTTTAGGTGAGGTGTTTGTGTAAAAGAACTGCCAGACACTAGGTAATATTTGTTCTAAAATCACTGACTGCAAATGAAGGGAAAGGTAGACCAAACTGAGTGAGAGAGCAAGCGTGTTGACTAGAATGGCCTCTTTAGTTCTCAGCTGCAGCTCCATAGGGTCATTGCTGACTTGAGCAAGATGGTGCTCCTTGGCATTTTCTGATTTTACTTTGCTTGCTTTGTAAGTGGGTAAGTAGAAATGTATCCCCCCCATTATATGCTAGCATATACTTTCATGTCCATTATATCCAGAAACTCAGCTAGTAGCCCCCCACCCTATTAATGTCCATTAAGTATGAGAAATGCTTTCTTAGGAGCCTGAGTTGACTGCAGAAATGGAAACAGGAAGTGTGGGGCACTGAGTATGGAGGCCAGAGGAGCCTTGACTATATTTACCTGAGTCATAACCTTCTCTAACTGGAGGAATCAAAAGAAGTAGAAGAAAGAGTTGAAGTGGTTCTGGAAGACCAGTTAGGTCTGGAAATAAATATCAGGCAGGAGAAGAAAGCAGGAAGAGAAGAGAGGGTATGTTGTCGCTGGATTCTTGGTCCATGTTGACATTCTTGTAAATCCTTTAGAAAAACAAAAGGAAAAGCAGAAAAAGTAATTTTCTTGGACGAAGGCTACTGCTTTCAATTATCCCATGGCAAGAAAAGACAAAAGCAAGAATCTGTGCCCAGGTTCAGCCAAATCAGAAAAACACATAAGGCTAGTCTAATTCCCAAGCGGCACTATAGAAAACATCAGAATGAATGAAATCTAAGCCTGAACACAAACATCTGTGGAATGTCTACTTAAAGGAGGAAAATGGAAAATTTAAAAAAAAAAGAAAGAAAGAAAAGAAAGTGAGATTAAGACCTACAGCGTCTGAAAGAGCTGCTTAATAAAAATAATAAGATTTGACTACAGTTTTGTAACTCACAGGGCACACCCTCGTGTCAGATGTCTGAAACATCAACATCCTCAAGAAACCGCAGTGTTTATTCCGTGTTTCACATGTGCATAATGTACCCAGGAGTGTTGTTTTTGCCTTGCCAGGCCTCTTTTATGTCTCTCAGGCTACAAAACTTTTCTTGTAAGGATCCATTCCAAAGGGTTCAGGTGGGTTAGGGTTAACCTTGACAGCAAGCTGACTTTCTTTTGCACTACAAAAGGAGGTGACTTGTGACCCAAGCTGGTCTGTTGTACTACTTCAGAGAGAGAGGGAGGGGGTATTTTCTTTTTCTTTTCTTCTTTCTCTCTTTCTTTTATAATCAGAGCACTTCTCAGCTCTGGTTTATGGTAGTACTGGGATTTGAACTTGAGACCTTTGGTTCCTCAGTCTGTATCACCTCTCTGCTATCTTTTCAGTCCCATGTTTTAATCTTCAGGCCAGAGCACACAACTCAGAAGTGCTCTGCATGTTCAAGCAGGGCCAACCAGTCTTTCATTCCATCTGATGAGCACACTTTGACAGGGAGGGGGGGAGGGGCTTTCATTTTCTGTGGGATCATCAACAGTGAGAACCAGACACCAGGAGCCCTCTTTATCATTGTATAGTGAGTTCCTAATGAAAGCAAAAATGATGGAGAGAAAAGAAAGCAGATACAAGAAATGAAGAGAGGCAAGTCTGAAGATGGCCCATCAACGAGGACATGTCTTTCTTGATCCCTGAGGAAATCCCAGATTATAGAGTCCGAATGAGAAAGGAGCTGCTCATTTGGTTCAACACCCACAGGGACACCCTTCCTGTCATCCTTCTGAGATGGTGTATCCACTGAGAACCAGAGAAATGGACTTCCATACCCCATGAGTAGAGCCCAACAACCAGCATGGCACACCCAGGAGCTCATGGCATTGCCATGGGGGCACCTTCTGTGGCTATCAAGTGCCAGATGGTATCTGCACTCTGAATGTGGTTTCCTCTTATCCCGGAGAAACCCTCACACATGGACTCTAAGAAACAAAGCAAAGGACAAAGTAGAGTGAGTCCTCAGAAGACTCTGACCTATCATAGCAGATTTGGGATTCAGAATGGAGAAAGGGGACTACTAAGAGGAAGCTGGAGAGCTAAAACCAGGGGATGAAATAAGAGGATGGTTTGTTTGAGGGTGAAATGTACTGACATCTGTCTTGTGGACATGTGGAAATACAACCTTGTGACACCAAAAATGGCTGTAAGTCAACATTTACTCAACAAAATGATATTGGAATTGGAAAAAAAAAATGTGATTTCTTCTTCACCTATAACTGAGATCTTTCCAGAAAACAACAGTTCTGCAGATTAAACCTCACCTGAGACAACACAGGACACATCCTTAAGTTCCCCACACTGCCCACATCTTTTTTTTTTTAAGTATTTTAAAAAATATATGTATATTTACCTATTTCCCTTTTGTTGCCCTTGTTTTTTTATTGTTGTAGTTATTATTGTTGTTGTTGTTGATGTCTCCATTGTTAGGTAGGACAGAGAGAAATGGAGAGAGGAGGGGGAGACCGAGATGGGGAGAGAAAGCTAGACATTTGTAGACCTGCTTCACTACCTGTGAAGCAACTCCCCTGCAGGTGGGGAGCTGGGGGCTCAAACCGGGATTCTTACTCCGGTCCTTGCACTTCACACCACGTGTGCTTAACCTGCTGCATTGCCACCCGACTCCCTGCCCATATCTCTTATTCACAAATGTCAGCACAATTTCAAAAACACTGGGCACAATACACAATTAAAGGAAGGGGAAGAGGAAGCATTTTTTGTGTGACAGACTCATGGCGCTAGTTTTAAATGGAAGCTTGAATTGGTGTGTGTGTGTGTGTGTGTGTGTGTGTGTGTGTGTGTGTGTGTGTGTGTGTATGCATGCACTCATATGTAAAATAAAAGAAACAGAGACTGGGAGATGAAGGCAGGATCAGCCAGGTTAGCACAGGTTCCAGAAGATATGAAATTGAGACCCTGGAAAGCCCCAAGGCTGAAGGCACCAAAGTGGGACAGACTGAAGAACTGAAGTGACAATTCCCATTTAAAAAATCAGGTTCTATAGGATGCCAGGGCAGCTGAGACTTGTATTCAGGCTTCATGGAAACCCAGCCAGTCCCTGTTTGATGTGGGGGTAGGGGTGGGGGATAGGAATGAAGCAAAATCCAAGAACAAGGAGACATTCTAGCCTATTCTCAGCATCTAGATGAAGCAGGGCATGTAAAGGAGAAGGATACAGCTTGCTGTATACATCAGTAAAACTGAACATTGAAATAAGTGTAAAAATTAAAAAACAAAACAAAACTGAACATTGATGTTTCCTATCAGTTTCCACAAAAACACTGTATTCATTCTCATGAAAAGAAGGTGTACAGGATTAAAAGAAAGAAAGAAAGAAAAAAAGAAAGAAGGAAAGAAAGGAAGAAAGAAAGGGAGAAAGAAAGAAAGAAAGAAAGAGAGAGAAGAAAGAGAAAGAATCGGGTTCAGGTGGTGATGCATCAGTTAGGGATCACATGTTAGCATGCTTGACCCAGGTTCAAGTCCCTGGTCCCACATATAAGGGCAAGGGGGAGATTCACAAGCAGTGAAGCAGTGCAGCAGTTCTTTCCTTCCTAATCTCCCTCTATGAAAAAAAAAAACAAAACAACCAGAAATGGTTGCTGGTAATAGTGGAGTCATGTAGGCACATAGTCCTAGTGATAATGCTAGTGGGAAAAAGGAGAGAGAGAGAGAGAAAAAAAAAAAAAAGGAACAGAGAGGGGGAGAAACTGGCCGGGCAGTGGCACACCTGCTTGAATGTACTTATTTTCATGTGCAAGGACCCTGGTTCAAACACCTGTTTCCCACCTACAAGGGGAAAGCTTCACTGGAGGCGAAGCAAGCCTACAGGTGTCCCTCTTTCTCTCTCCCTCTCAGTCTCTCCCGGCTCTCTGAATTTCTGGCTGTCCTTTTAAATAAAATAAAGAAAAAGAAAAATGGCTGCCAGGAGCAGTGGATTTCTCGTGCAGGCAGTGAGTCACAATGATAACTATGGAAAAGAGAAACGAAGAGAAGAGAAGAGAAGAGAAGAGAAGAGAAGAGAAGAGAAGAGAAGAGAAGAGAAGAGAAGAGAAGAGAAGAGGTTGGAAAAGAAAAGAAATTACAGAGCAGACCAAAGGTAAAAGTTATTGTTGTCATATACTGATACTACACAAGTCATTGATTCATTTAAGTATTATTTTTTTATTTAAAGAGAGAAAGAAAAAAAAGAACATCACTCTAGTATACCTAATGTGTGGGGGAGGGATTGAACCCCAAGGCCTCATGCATGCAAGTTCTGTACTCTGCCTGCTGAGCTGCCTTCCTGCACAGAAACCCAGTTACTTAAAACTTTGGGCCTCACTGTGTTCCTCTGTGACGTGAAGATAGTAATAGGCTCCCTTCCAGCACTGCTGGACATTCAGTTCCCAGATCAATCTTTGTAGCCACACAATCAGGTGCATTTGCCCCAGCTCTGAAACAAAACTGTGACACCTGAGGACACACATCACAACCTCAGGTGAGTGTGTGACCTCAGTATGTGACCACCTGTGCCCTTCTCCTGGAGCTGGGAGGCAGGACCTGGGTGGGCTTATGGAAAGATGGGGTCCCAGGGTGGGGGTGGGGGAGCAGATCATTTTCTAGGAGCCTCTGTTTCTCTGTAGCTTCCATTTCCATGTTCACTTCAAGCAACTCTCAAGGCCTAAGTGGAAATGAGAGTGAGAAGGGTCCAGAGCAAAAGTCTCTCCTCCAGAACCAGATGTTGGGCCATAGGCCAAACACCAGGGCTCCTGCCTGCCCTGCCTGGATCAGCTGCCCTGGCTCTGCAGCTCAGCAGATGCGCTTCTGGGAAAACAGCATTAAGTCTTTAAATCAGAGGTGAATGGGAATGGGAATGGGAATGGCAGGGCTGCCAGAATGCTTGCAGGGCACTGTTTCTTACAGTGGAGCTGAGAGGAAGTGAGAGGGTGGTTACCCACCCACCCCCCAGCCCACACACAGGTGTTGTAAGATAGGGATCAGTCTGAATGCCTCCCACTGGAGAGAGGGATGGGCACTCTTGTTTTACTAATCCCAAAGGTGATACATCTTTAATGTTGATAATTACCAAAAAAAAAAAAAAAAAAAAGCTATGTTTCAGTCAAGGTGCTTAACATTAGGACCTATAATAAACAACCTCAAAATTATGATGGGCTATGAAGAAAATAATTCTCAGTAGGGAGTCAGGAGGTGGCTCATGTGGTACAACACACTTTCTCATGCATGAGGACACAGTTTCCAGCCCACAGTCATGCTATGGAAGCACTTTGTAAAGGGGAAGCTTTAAGAGTGATGGAGCAATGCTGCAGTCTTCTCTCATCTCTCTCTCCCCCTCTCTGTCTGATTTACTTTCTGACTTTCATCTATGAAAAATAGAGAAAGAGAATACTTCATTAGGAGCAGTATAATCTTATAAGCACAGAGCTCTAGTAAAGCCCCTTCAGGAAAAAAAAAAAAGTCCTCATTCACATAATTACAAAGTTTTTCCATGTGTAACTCTCCTTCAAGCAACAAATGGGGGATTAAGAATTATTTCCATGGGACAGGGAAGATAACATAATGTGCAGAGACACCCTCATGCCTGAGGTTCTAAGAACCTCAATTCCCAGCACCACCAAAGCGAGAGCTGAGCAGTGCTGGGTGGCCGGGGGGGAGGGGGGCTCCCCAGAGCAGGACAAAATCCTGGATATGAAATTTTCAAATGAAATCAAAGTATCATTTTAGGGATGAAAAAATGGTTTCAAAATCTTCCCTTTTAACATTTAATTTTGGAAAGTTTAACTAGCATGAGTGTGTGTGTGTGTGTGTGTGTGTGTGTGTGTATGTCTATGCTAAAGTATACTTCTCAACTTTGACTTGTTGAGAAAATGAACTTAGCTTTTGTAAGTTATGTAACTGGGGAATAGCCCAGAAGGTGTTAAAAATAGATAAGGCATTCAACTCTCAAGAATGACATTCCCAGATTTATCTCCAGCATTGTGTATGTCAGTGATGTTCTGGGTTTATCTCTCTCTCTCTCTCTCCCCTCTCCCTCTCTCTTCTCTTTTTCTCTCTCTCTCTTTCTCTCTCTCTTTGAAAAAGTTGCCCCAGAATGATTAATCCCTATTTATGATAAAAGCACAATTAAATACATACATATATAGATAAATAAATGTCTACATAGTTTAATGGATGTACCCGCCTCTCTCTCTCTCTCTCTTTCTGTCTCTCTCTCTCTCTCTCTCTGACACAAATTAACTTCTCACTTTCAGGGAACTGATTCAATCCCACAACTGAACATTCACATGGAAGTGAAGTGATTATTGCATTGATTACAGATTTTGTTCTATATATGCATATATGAGGCAAATAATTTCCTGATATTGCAAAGAGTCCTAAGAACTAGGGACATTGATCATAACATGATCATCTGTCAATGAGGACATATAAAAAGACAGAGCCTGTCATGAGCAAAATTGTGAGACTGATGAGTGAAACATGCTGTTCTCCATTCTTTCCACTCCCTTGTCTTAGATGGTCAGGATGCCCCTTTCTTTAATTCTACTCAGCCAGCGGGGCAGAAACAAAACCAGTTGTGGGATCTGACAAAGGTCACAATTCAGAGAAGCAGGGAAACTAAGCTGGAGTCCTGTCTCTTCTCCCCCTCCTCCTCCCTTCTTCAAGCAATATGCTCTACTTACCTTGGTGAAACTGTTTTCTCATCTACAGAAAGAGAAAGTGTTTTGGGGGGCGGGGGGTGCACTTCATAGAGAGCACATGTTATAATACTCAAGAACCCAAGTTCAAGTCCTTGGTCCCCACCTGCAGTGGGGGAAACTTCACAAGTGGTAAAGCAGTGCTACAGATCTCTCTCTCTCTCCCTATCTTCCCCTTCCCTCTCAATTTCTGTCTCTATCTAAAATAAATAGTGTGGTCCAGGAGGTGGCGCAGTGGTAAAGCTTTAGACTCTCAAGCATGAGGTCCTGAGTTTGATCCCTGGCAACACATGTGTCAGAGTGATGTCTGGTTCTTTCTCTCTCCTCCTATCTTTCTCATAAATAAATAAAATATTTTTAAAAAATAAATAAAATAAATAAATAAATAAATATGTTAATTTTTTTAGTTGAGGGAGACAGACAATGGGGAAATGACCAGAGCATCACTCTGCCATTGCAGGCAGCACTATGGATGGTGGCCAGGTCTTCACTCACGCAGGCATGTGCTCTACTGTTGAGCTACTTCCCCAGAAAAGACAAATAACAAATAACATCTAAGTCTCCTTAATGTTCCAAAATTAAAGACAGATGTCAGAAGACCTGAGACCCAAAGACCAAGATGTGAGGGTTGTCTTTGTTCATATTCATGGTGAGTGAACCTACTAAACAAATCACTATTCCTTTGAGTCTCAGTCTCCTTACCCAGAAAGAAAGAATTGAGTCCAGAGGCTTCTGAGATTCTGTTTTATGTCTGATTCTAGGTCCTCATCTGAAGAATGAATTCAAGCATTTGCTACAGAAGAAGACTAAATGTTTGTTAGCAATAGACTCTCCAATCCTCTCCATTCTGACTCCTCCAAAAGGCACTGAGTCTGTGCTTAATTGCATTGGATTAAACTCCTGATGTTACTCCACAATAAGGACAGATTTCCAGTGTAGAGTTTCAGTAGAAAAGCCATGGTGATGACCATTCCTCATGAATCTAGAGTCATGATTTTGATATACAGTAGAGGGCCTCATGCATTTGTAAATAAATGTCTGCTAGGAAAAGCAAGGCACAAGTTAGAATGTCCTAGGCTCTCCCATTAGTCCCAGTAATAGAAGACCAAGGGAACATGGATTTGTGCTAACTATTTTTGAAGTCTTGTCCAGCCAACTCTTTTGGCAGGCATGCAACACACAAATGCAGATAACTGAGTGCACTGCTAAGCATTGGGGACAGAGGCAGATATCACAGTGGAATTAGAGTCTTGGCACCCTGGTTCCCTGCTGTTTGTCTTCAAAGAGCTCCTGGGAAACATACCTATAGCCTATCTATGACTTGCTTCTAGAAAAGTAGATATGTATACACATGTGGGCAATTCTTAAAATGTCAAACATTAAACTGAAATGGAAAATAGATGAAAACAGGACATACTCTCCTGATTCACCCTATGTAGGTATTTTAATCTATGTGCCTGGTAGAGATTTGTATTTCCTCTGTGACATAGGGACATATAGCCTAAGTCTGTATTTCCTCTGTGCCAGATGGGCCTCACAGCAATCACTGTCTGCAGCTACTGTACCTCCTCCCTCCACATTCCTAAGCAGCACAGCTAAGGAAGAATCTAGCCTAGCCAGAAGAGATAAGACCTTCATATCCAACTAGTACCATGGCCCAAGATCATATGAATGCAATGTGTTAGTGTCTGCATTCTCTTTGGAACCAAGATGTAAAACTACATAAACAGTAATATTCCTTTTTTGGGTCAGAGAACTTCCCAGAGAGATCCAGATCTCTCGCTCACCAATGTATTAAATTCCTCCCTATTCACCACACCGGGCTCTGGTCTTGTGTTTGATGATGATTTCTGCAACAAAACATGTTCCTACCACTGAAGATTCAGAGAAGAAAGCTCCAGATGTCCTCTTCTGGGACAAATGCAAGTTCTTTCCTTGCTAGATTGTGGGGACATCTGGAGGGTTCCTAGAAAGAAGCCTGAACAGCTGATGTGGTGCACTCACAGGATTTGGAACCAGTATGGTGATATTTGGATATTTTAACACCCAGTGCAGAGGCACTGGTGATACCCCATAGTAACAGACTTGCCAATATAAAATATTATTTGCAGGGTTAGAAAGATAGCTCACCTGCATGGTGTGTCTGCTTTGTCATGCAAATGATCCCAGCCCTCACTGCACAGAGGAAAGCTTCAGTGTTTTGGTCTTATTCTCTTCTCCTCTGTCTTATTCTGTCTAAAAGAGTCATCCCACAAATGCCTAGTGGGATGCAATCACAGAAGCCAGAGCTTCCATACCTTCTGCACCGCATGATGACCCTTGGTCCATACTCCCATGGGGTTAAAGAGTAGGAAAGCTATCAGGGGAGGGGATGGGATACGGACAGAGCTTCGGTGGTGGGATTTGTACCCCTCTTATCCTATGGTCTTGTCAGTGTTTCCATTTTATAAATAAATAAATTTAAAAAAACTTCACATATAGGTTATGGGGATTTAGAGACCTCTTAAACTCTATAGATCATTGAAAGAATCCCCATATACGGGGTTTACTTCTGGAAGTACAGTAAAATAAAAGCACTAGTTATGGGGGCTGGATGGTGGCACACTTAGTTGAGTGCACATGTTACCATGCTCAAGGACTTGGATTCAAGGCCTTGGTCCCCATCTGCAAGGCTGTAGGGAGGAAGCTTTGCAAATAATAGAGTAGTGTCAAGGTGTCTCTTTCTCTCTCCCTTTCTTTCTCCCCTTCCCTCCTCCATTTTTCTGTCTCTATCCAGTAAATAAATAAGTAAAGAAAAAAATTTAACATCACTGGTTATGTGACTGGGTCATAACCACATCACTGCTTATGTTTTTCGTCTATAAGGCTTACCAACTATCTAAAGCTCTTTCTAAGTTGCTAAGCTTATGGTTAATTGGATAATGGCTTAGGAAGGACCTTCATCTCTTATATTCATTACATATTTTTCCCCAAAAGTTCAAATGCTGGTGCCTCTGACCCTTTTGTGGAGCTAAGTAGGGTATAAATAAATTGGCATGGGCTCAATCATGCAGAATGACTTTTTAAAAATGAGTCATGAATTGCCATGATTTGAAAACATGTTTTGCGGACAGGGGAGGCAGCGGACAGCTGGCCATCATAGTCTGTCAGATGACATTTCCTGGGTTTAAATGCTTTGGTGAGTCATCCTTTGACCTCCATTACTCCAAATAAAATAATTCCAGCTCCTTCACCTTTCCTGGCCATGAAAGATGTCAGCACAGACTGAACCAGGAACTCTGGAAGATTCTGGTAGTAGAGTGGTATCTTTCTGCATTCACTTATGAGTTATACCCACACCTAAACCTCAGACATATTCTCCCTCTCCCTCTCTCTCTCTCTCTCTCTCTCTCTCTCTCTCTCTCCCCTTCTTTCTCATTTCTACTACTCCAGTGACTTTTGAAATCCATTAAGAAGTCAAGGTTACAATTTGGCCCAGCTCTGGCATTGTAGTCCTAGAGTTATACATAGAGTTTCCTTGATAAACTTAAAAGATTTAAAGATTTTTTTTTTCCTTGACAGCTCAACCTGGAAAATTCCCATTTTCTTTGAGGCCCAACAAATGCATTTACTTATAGCTTTTACATTGTCCAGACTTAGCTATTTCTAAGTCCATCTATTCCTCAATAGAATCTTCTCCCGGACAGATTCTTCTTCATGACAATCTCCAACTCTAAGACCATATGTGGGCACTTGCTGGGAATGAGCATAACGTATTTCCAAGAAAGAAATCCTGCAAGAACAAAAAGCAGATTTTAGATAACAGAAGAACTGAAGTTGGATTCATGTGGAGACCATACACTGGGACTCTAGGTAGGCCAGGTGAGTTTATACCTTCTCTAGTGCCAGGTAGAAAGGTGTTTGAGCTTGGGCCTGTCGAGACAAGCTTCGATGAGTCTACCTGTATTGGCACTGAGGGTTCCAGGCAATGTTTTGCCTATGGCTGTCCTTGTACTAGATTCTCAACCTTTTACTCATGAACATGGCTGAGTTTTGGGGGGATTTAAATATTATCTTGGAGAAAAGAAAACCCACATGATCAGGTTTATAGATAAGCATTTTGCTGATGAATGTCAGAAATGACTGTGTAGTCTACTCTCAGGTATAGTTGAAAGCATCAAGCTGAGTATTAACATTATATTCATTAGACTTTTACACAAGACCAGAGCTACCTGAGACAGAGCTATCTTCTTATCTATCAACTTGCCAAATGCCCAACTGTATACCCTTCTCTTCATCCTTCCTTCTTTTCTTCCTTCCTCCCTCCCTCCCTTCCTTCCTTCCTTCTCTTCTTTCTTTTATTTGATAGGGCAGAGATAAATTGAGAGGGAAAAGGGAGAGAGAGGGTGAGAGAAAAAGACACTTTCAGCATGACTTCACTGTTTGTGAAGCTTCTCCACATGTAGATGGAGACCAGGGGCTTGAACCCAGGTCCCCAGCGCATGCTACCACTGGGTCTCCTGTACATCATTTCTTTTCTTCAAGTCCAAACAAATAATTCAACAAACCCAGGAATAAAACACTTTGCTCCCAGGAAAAAAAAGTCAATACGAAAAATCAGCAACCTGAATGCCTGAAAACAAACTCTTTTTGGTACAATTTCCAGGGTGACATTGGAGCCAGCCAGAGATCTTTCAAAAGCATGTGGAAACTGCTTTTGTAGGTGGAAACAGAGTCAGTTTCCAGGTGGAGGGAAAAGCCCAGAAAGTTTAGCTACTGACATTTCTGTATCAGAACTGGAGGTTATTTCAGGACAGCTAAAGAAGAAAGAGGTTTCCATAAGAATTCAGGGGAACAGACATAAGAACAAAGCAGTGTGCAAGTATTTCAGAGGTATAAGAAGGTAGAAGAGATAGACAGATTTTCATTGAACTAAGATTGAGAGCTTAAAGGCCAAGTGGTGGAACACCTGGTTGGGTGCACACATTACAGTGCGCAAGGACTCAGGTTCAAGCTCCTGTTTCCTACCTGCAGGGGGAAGCTTCATGAGTGTTGAAGCAGTGCTGCTGGTATTTCTCTCTCTCTCTCTCTCTCTCTCTCTCACCCCCTTTTCTCTAGATTTCTTTCTGTCTTTATTCAATAGATAAATAAATATCTTAATGAAAGAAGAACCTACTATATGTTATGTTTCATAGGCATTACCTAATTTTATTGTAGCAGAAAAGTTTTAAGAGATGTTATCATCTTCCAGATCACTTGAAACACAAGAAGCCAAATGAATTCAGACATTTCTCTGTTTAGAAGGTACACATAATTTGCATATAACAGAATCCACCTATGTTAGATTGTGGCCCAGAAGTGGTACAGTGGATAAAACACTATCTTTTCAAGCATGAGGTCCTGAGTTCAATCCCTGGAAGTACATGTACCAGAATGATGTCTGGTTCTCTGCTTCTATCTTTATCATTAAAAAATAAATTAAAAAGTCTAAAAAGAAAAAAGAATAAAGCATAATTACTTCTGACAATGATGTACTCATATAGCCATTTCTTAAAGTAAGAAATAGAACATGTCCTCATCCCCACAAACTTCCTTGATTCCATTTTCAAATAAAAAACATCCTTTCAGGGCCAAGTGGTAGTGCACCTAGTTAAGCACACACATTGCAGTGCATAAGGACCTAGGTTCAAGCCCCTGGAAGCCACCTGCAGGGGGAAAGCTTCACAATGGTAAAGCAGTGCTGAAAGTGTCTCTTTGTCGGTCTCTTTTCCTCTCTACCTTCCCCTTCTCTCTCAATTTCTCTGTCTCTATCCAATAATAAATAAAAAATATTTTTAAAAAAATCTATCCTTTCTGAAGTTGACTAATCTTCAGATTTCTGCTACCATTTATTAGGATTGTGTCTATTCCAACAATTGATTAGGGTTTCCATAACAAATTCCCCCAAACTGAGAAATTCATTTTCTCATTACATGGAGGTCAGAAGTCCAAGAAGTCAGCAGGTTTCTTCTGAGATCTCTTTGCCTAGCCTGAATATGACTTTCTCCCTGTGTCTTCAAAGACCTTCCTTCTGCCTTTATGGGGCAGAAATGCTTCTCCTCCTTATTTTTTGTTCCTTTAGATGTCTTTTTTTTCTTTATTTGGAGATTAATGGCTTACAGTTAACAATAAAATACAGTAAAAATAAAATAAAATACAGTCGTTTGTACATGTATAACATTTCTCAGTTTTCCACATAACAACTCAATTCCCTCTAGGTCCTCTGAAATCATGTCCCAGGACCTGACCTGCCCCCCACCCCAGATTCCTTTACTTTGGTGCAACACACCAGATTCATTTGCTTTGCGTTTTCTTATTTTTCAACTTATTTATTTATTTGTTATTAGTAGTGATTTAATAATGATCAACAAGATTGAGGGATATGAGAGGTACAATTTTTTCAGTTCCCACCACCAGAATGCCATATCCTATCCTCTCCATTGGAAACTTCCTTGTTCTTTATCCCACCAAGAGTATGGAGCAAAGATCTTTATGAGGTGCAGAAGGTGGGAGGTATGGCTTCTGTAATTGCTTCTCCACTGGACATGGGAATTGACAGGTAGATCCATACCCCCAGCCTGCCTCTTATCTTCTCTTGTGAGGCAGGGCTCTGGAGAGATGGGGGTAAAGGACACACTGGTGAGGTCTTCTGCCCAGGAAAGGCAGACCAGCATCATGGTAGTATTTTTCAACTTCTGTCTATGAATGAAATCATCCAGTATTCATCCTTCTATTTCTGACTTATTTCACTTAACATGATTTCTTCAATCTCCATCCAAGATGGGCTGAAAATGGTAAAATCACCATTTTTAATACCTGAGTAGTATTCCATTGTGTATATCACAAAACTTGCTTCCAAGTTTTGGCTATTACAAATTGTGCTGCTGCTATGAACATGGGTATACACAAATATTCTTGGATGGTTGTTTCTGGTTCCTTAGGATCTATCCCCTGGAGAGGAATTATAGGGTCATAGGAAAGGTCCACTTCTAGCCTTCTGAGAGTTCTTAAGACTGCTCCCCACAGGGGTTGGATCAATTTACGTTCCCACCAGAAGTGCAAGAGGGTTCCTTTGTCCCCACCTCTCCAGCATTTGTTGCTGCTACCTTTTCTGGGGTATGATATTCTCACAAAAGTCAAGTGGCATCTCATTGTCTTTATTTGTATTTCTCTGACAATCAATGATATGAAGCACTTTTTCACATGTTTGTTGGCCTTTTGGATCTCTTCCATGGTGAATAGCCTGTTCATATCCTATCCTTATTTTTGTTTTTTTGTATTAGTATTTTTATTTGTTGCTGGGTTTATTGAGCTCTTTATATATTTTGGTTATTAGCCTCTTGTCTGATGTATGGCATGTAAAGATCTTCCATTCTCCTTGAGTAGTGGTTTATTTTGCTCTGCAGAAGCTTTTTAATTTGGTGCAGTCTCATTGGTTTACTTTTGTTTTAGTTCTCTTTGTAATTGGATTTTAATCATTGAAGATGCCTTTAAAATTTAGATGGAAAAGAGTTCTGCCAATATTTTCTTCTAAGTATTAAATAGTTTCTGATCTAACATCCATGTTCTTGGTCCATTTGGAATTTATTTTTGTGTTTGGTGAAATATAGTAGTTCAGTTTCATTCTTCTGCATGGTTCAACCCAATTTTTCCAACACCATTTGTTAAAGAGACTCTTCTTTCCCCCATTTAATAGTCTTGGCACCTTTGTCAAAGATTAGATATCAATAGGTGTGGGGACTTGTTTCTGGGCTCTCAGTTCTATTCCACTGGTCATTGTGTCTATTTATGTTCTGGTACCAAACAGTTTTGATTACAATGGCCCTACAATACAATTTGAGATGTGGGAGTGTGATGCCTCTAATTCTGTTCCTTCTTCTCAAGATTGTTTTGGCAACTCTAGGTATTTTCTGGTTCCAAACAAACATTTTTATCTTCTGTTCTATTCTTTTAAAAAAATGGATGGGATCTTCATGGGGATTGCATTAAATACTTCTTTCTTTAATTCCACTAGTTGTATAGCTGTTGATCAGTGCCTATACAACAAACCCACTGTTCACTTTTTTTTCCTTTTATTCCTATCATTTATTTGATAGCACAGCAAGAAATTATATAGGAAGGAGAGATACAGAGAGAGACCTGCAGAACTACTTCACTGCTTATGAAGCTTTCCCCTGCAGGTGGGTACTGGGGGCTTGAACCTAGGTTCGTACACATCCTTCATATCATATTAGTGTCCATATCATATCCTAGTCCCTGTCAACTCATATTAGTATCCATTCTAATGACCTAAATTTAACTTCATTACCTTTTCTAACGTCTATTTTTTTTTTTTGGAGGGACACAATTCAGCCCATGACAGCCATTCGTAAACTTCATGTAAACATAATCAAACCGATTCTACTCTTTTGCCCAGCATGATGACTTCAAAATTCACTCATGTGGTTATATGTGTCACTACCTTTTACTGATTCTATGAATATATCCTACTTTGTTTATCTATTCCTCTCTATGATGTTAACAGTATTTCCTGTCCTTGGATATTACTGTGGAATTTGCTATAAATATTCTCATCTGAGTACTTTTGTGTATACTTTTCATTTTTCTTGAGTAAATATCTGAGAGTGGAATTGCAGGGTCAATGAGAAGGTGCAGGCCATACTTTCATCAAGAACATACAAGACAGTTTTCTAACATAGCTATACTGTTTTGATCAGCTCAATAGACCTCCAGTTCCTGCATATCTTGGTCAATACCTAATATTTGCTATCAGTTTTTTAAATCTAATTATCCCCATAACTTGTCTGTGTGAAATGGTATCTCACTGTGGTTTTAATTAAATTTCTGTAAAGTCTGTTGATATGAATACTTCTAATGTGCTTATTGACATTTTGTAATCTTTGTGTCAAGTTTTATTTTGCTCTATAAAAAAGCTGAATTACCGGGAGTCAGGAGGTAGTACAGCAGGTTAAGTGCAGGTGACGCAAAGTACAAGGACCTGCATAACTATCCCGGTTCGAGCCCCCGGCTCCCCACCTGCAGGGGAGTTGCTTCACAAGAAGTGAAGCACGTCTGCAGGTGTCTGTCTTTCTCTCCCCCTCTCTGTCTTCCCCTCCTCTCTCCATTTCTCTCTGTCCTATCCAACAACAATGACATCAATAACAACAATAATAACTACAACAATAAAAAAACAAGGGCAACAAAAGAGGATAAATAAATATATAAAAAAGAATAAACTTTAAAAAATAAAGCTGAATTATCTTACTGGCAAAATAACTTCCTTGGGTAGTATATGGCTTTGCCATGTGACCTAGGTTTGAGTCTGACCCCACAACATTGAAGGAAACTCTGTTACTATAGTCTCTCTCTATCTCTCCCTCTCCCTCCCTCTCTCTCTCTCTCTCTCTGCCTCTCTCTCTTTCTCTCTCTGTATGTGTGTGTATCTTGTACTTTCTATCTGTAAAACAGTCAACCTGAAGCAGTGAAATCTCTTAAGTGATAATAAAAAATTGATTTGTCAAAAACAACCCTAGCAGGATAATCACATGTGTTGTAATTTAACTTAAAAAGGGTTTGTGGGGTTGCTGCAGTGTGTAAAAGGATTCACAGCGGGGAGCTGGAAACTGGTTTAAACAATACAATGTTTATTAGGGTAAAACAGGTAAAAGGCAAAATAAGCGATTATCATCAAAGGTTAAGAGTACACTAGGTCCATAAAATCTGAGTACAGTTATCAGAAGTTTAGTCCCATAAGATAAGCAAATATCAGCTCTGGTAAAGGTTGCTCATGGCTGTAGAGGGGTCTAAAAGTTTACCGGTTAGCAGAGTCACATATGTTCATTTCCCAGGAGAAGTTGCCATGGCAGATACCTGGTGCACCTCAACAGAGATGCTTCTGACCAGGAGAAGCTGCAGCAGCCAAAGAGAGCAATGTGCTCAAGGTCTCATGCTTTTATACATTCCCTTCTCTGAAGCACCTCCTCAGGGTTATGTCATTTGTATGCTAATAGCCCCAAACTCTTGTTGGGGTCACAACAATTCCCCACTTCTGATTATAGGCATGGACAAGATGTACAGTCTGTATGAGCATAGGTGAAATAAGCAAATCTTCAGTGATTCTAGGGTTACCCCTGCAAGCTCTGCCCTCACCCCCCAAGAGTACAGGTGCAATAACTGGGTATCAGATAAGGCCCTGTTAGCCTGAAGACCTGTGGTCTAGTATCCGTGTCTAACACAGAGATGATCCATCACTCAGGGAAGCTCAGAACAGAGACTTACAGAGGTGTCCCCAAGTTCAAGTGGCTCCTGGGTGGCAAGCGTGGCATATCCAGCGAGCGTGTTGGACTGCTGCGATCCACGCGCCAGCTTGTGTTCTTGTGAGGAGTTCGCAGATGAGAGGGGGTTAACTGCTCAACATGGATCCAAACAGGACCTGTGAATGATAAACTAGAACAAACATACCCTATGCCTTATGTCAGTAATTTTATTGATTTTAATTGTAAAGACTAGACAAATCATGAGGCATCTGCAGGAGAAGGAATAGCTCTGTGGAGAAAAGTAATGCTTAGCAGCTATTAGAATTATGCTGTACAAAACTTAAAATATATAAAGCTCTTTGTATTCTGTTCATGTCTGAGAAATAGCCCTTAAAGCGTACATATGGCCTTCCACAATTAAGCTTTAATCTAGAAACATATTTAGGGCTGTAGTCAGTCTAATAAGGAATACCTCAGCAGCAAAGGCAGAGAAAGTATTCACATACATTGGTTGCTTTCTGTGCAACAGGTGGCATATAACAGTGTCCACAGAGATAGGAATAAATTTCAACTTAGCAAACTGAGAGTTGTGTGAAACATCCATTTTCCAGAAGCAACATTAGAAAGTCTACTGAGAAAAACACCCATAAAGGGAGGAGTCACATCATTCTAGGCATAAAGAAACAATGGCTCATGCTCTATCAGAAAAATATCTTATCATTTAACTAGAGCTTAGCACTTTGGTAAAAGAAGTACTGGGAATTTATAGCTGGTCAGTATATGTCCTGCATGGTCAGTACCAATAAATCTAGAATGTGCTTGAACTAGAGAGGTTAAGTAGAGCACAGTAGCAAAACAACAGTAAAAGTTAAGGGGAGAGGACACCAAAAAACTGGTGGATACAGTTTCTATTCTTTCTCTTTTGGTTAAAAGACACAGGTGTGTATAGCAGCATACCACTATCAACAATGGCTTTAAGATAAACTTGAGTCAATACATACAAACCTCATATTCAAATAAATCACTTCTCCATAGAGAGACTAGAAGGTTAAAGACATGACTTACATAGTTAAGCAATCTATTAAGATTCATGCCTGTAGTAAGTGACTATCCTTTAGAGTCATCCAATAGTCCTCATAGCTATGTGGGCTGGAGAGCCAGGGCCCCGCTTATTGTTATTTAGCAGAGAATTATCTCCTGCATAAGTTCTGGGCAGACAGTGGATTGCCCAGTGAAAGCCTCTTTTACAAAGTGAGCATTTGGTTAAGGGAGGTTTTAAATATCTGTCATCTCCAGATATCTTAAAATCAACCTGTTTGAGATTCATTTGCAATTCTTGTAAATGGCCCTCATTACTACATTTAAAATAAACCTTGTTTTGCATGGGCTATACTGAGCCCACCACATATGTGGCCTGATTAAAGGTAGTCATAACATGTACTTTATGGGTTGCAGTCTGTACCTCAGTACATGCTTTTATCATCTGAGAAATACTTAAATCTAGATCCTTAAGTGGCTGAAGAATTTCTTTACAACATTGGTTTGCATTTTCATAGGCTAATCGCTTAATTAAAATTCTGGCTGCTTCTTTATTGTCTACTTGTCTACTGATAGCTTCTTGTAATCTATCCACAAATTCTCTGTCGGGTTCTGTGGCTTCCTGAATAACAGATCTGAAAGACTCTACATGAGTGCTAGGTAACTTATCACTTATTCTGACTGCTGAATGCACAGCAAGGTGCCTGTCATTTTTTTCTAATGTTCATATGTTAACTGGGAGAAGTAACGGCACTCTCACCCACTAACTGACTGGGTGAGATATCTCTGGGAACCTGATCTGGCCAAACTTTATATTCCATCGCAGTTCCTTCTCCTGTATGGAGCATGGGAAAAGCATCAAATTTAAGGCCTCGCTCAACAGGAATTTTTCTGTTTTTATTACTGTTAGAGGGCAAATTTGGGTCTATTATGGGTGAAGGCAAAGGAGGATAAAGAGTTAGGAAGGGGTTAAGTGAGTCACCTGGCACAGTAGGAAGAGGTGGTAGTTGTAAGGAATCAGATGTAACATAAAAAGAAGGGGAGGAGTAAGGAGAGGAGAAAGAATTTCCATAAATTATTAAGTGGCACCATGCCACTTTCCCCCCTCCCTTTCTTTGTTAAAGCCATGTATAGCCATGCATGGGCAAGTCTGTAAGGTAGCTACAGGCCCAGCAGAAAAATGGGAAAACGTTTGGGTTTCAGGCACGACAAAAACACTGTGTCTGAGAAGAGGAGGAAGTGGAATTGGAAGTTTGAGGATAAGAAGGATTTAGGGAATAGTCCTGCAAAGAAGCCTATAATTGATTTAGAGCAAAAAGGCAGAGCTTATAAGTCCGAAGTTGTTTTGCTGTGACTATACCAATATTTCTCAATAAATAATCTCCAATTTGTGTTCATATCTCAATTGATATAGCTGTATTTTTGGGAAGAGGTCCAGGGACCACCTCTAATATATTTAACAACTTTTTAAATTCTCGGTTAGAACAGTGAATTTTACATATCTTTAAAGTTTCTTTCAACTGTCTGAGGTGAAAACTGTCTTCTTTAGAATGTAATATACCTATTGTGGCAGTTTAGAAAGGGTGAGAGTAAAAGAAAGCTTAAAATTAATTGTTGGTCACTTACCAAGAATTAGCATATGTTTGCTGGGTCCCTAATCAACTTAAAATAAAGTCAAGTGGTAAAGAGCATGGGGGTAAAAAGAAAAAAATTAACACGTGTGGTAAATAAAAGTCAAGGAAAAACTGCCTTAAGCAGAAAAACAAATAAAAAAAAAAAAGAGGGAGTAATCATAGAAACTTATTGGAGCAGATTAAAGTCAGAGCCACATGGAGGTGGGGTTAAGACTTTGAAACACGTCTGGGACCCTCAGCGGGGAAATCAAAGTAGACCATACATAGTAACTAAACACGTGGGAGATAGAGTTTAACCACATAGAGCAAAGAGTGGGTAGGGCGATGAAATTAAAGTCACACAACTAGAGTAGGGGTGAGACTAAACAATTGCAACGTTGAGGTGCCATTTGTTGTAATTTAACTTAAAAGGGGTTTGTGTGAAAGGATTCACGGCACGAGCTGGAAACTGGTTTAAACAATACAATGTTTATTAGGGTGAAGCAGGTAAAAGGCAAAATAAGCAATTATCGTCAAGGCTTCTTTACGCTAGGTCCATAAAGTCTAAGTATAGTTATCAGAAGTTTAGTCCCATAAGATAAGCAATTATCAGCTCTGGTAAAGGTTGCTCATGGCTGTAGAGGGGTCTAAAAGTTTACCAGCTAGCAGAGTCACACGTGTTCATTTCCCAGGAGAAGTGGCCATGGCAGATACCTGGTTCACCTCCGCAGAGATGCTTCTGACCAGGAGAAGCTGCAGCAGCCAAAAAGAGCAATGTGCTCAAAGTCCCCTGCTTTTATACATTCCCTTCTCTGAAGCACCTCCTCAGAGTGATATCATTTGTATGCTAATAGCCCCAAACTCTTGTTGGGGGTCACAACATGAAAACCACACTCCTCTAAAGCAACAACATCCATATATCAATATTAACTGCAAATGGATTTAAAACCCTTGATATTAGACCTAGAACCACAGAATCCATAGACATAAACGTTGCTGAAAATACTTTGGTTTCTTAACATCAAAGATATGTCAGGAGGGAGTTGGGCTGTAGCGCAGCGGGTTAAGCGCAGGTGGCGCAAAGCGCAAGGACCGGCATAAGGATCCCGGTTCGAACCCTGGCTCCCCACCTGCAGGGGAGTCGCTTCACAGGCGGTGAAGCAGGTCTGCAGGTGTCTATCTTTCTCTCCTCCTCTCTGTCTTCCCCTCCTCTCTCCATTTCTCTCTGTCCTATCCAACAATGACAACAACAATAATAACTACAATAATAAAACAACAAGGGCAACAAAAGGGAATAAATAAATAAAATAAATATTTTTTAAAAAAAAGATATATCAGGAAATTTTACCCCATGGATAAGTGAAATGAAAACAATATTATATAAGTAGGACTAGACCAAATTCAAAAACTTCTTACAGGGGTCAGGCAGTGGTGCAGTGGGTTAAGAAACAGTTTGTTCAGATATTTAACCCACTTTTTTTTTCTTTTTTATTTCTCTATTGAGGGATTAATGGTTTACAGTCAACAGCAAAATACTATAGTTAGTACATGCATACCATTTCTACATAACAATACAAACCCCACTAGGTCTTCCTCTGCCGTCATGTTCCAGGACCTGAACCCTTCCCCCCACCCCAGAGTCTTTTACTTTGGTACAGTTCACCAACTCCAGTCCAACTTCTGCTTTGTGTTTATTGTTCAACTTTTTTTTTTTTTGTAGTTGGATTCATTTCATTGAAGATGCCTTTAAAATTCAGATGAAAAAGGGTTCTGCTAATATTTTCCTATAATTATTTGATAGTTTCTGGTCTAACATCAAAGAGTATTTGAAATCCCCTACTATTTGATCATATATGAAACATAGAGTTGAAACACATAAATATATATATATCAGGCAGCCCCCCTGCTCTATTGCTGATGCTGTGGCCTATTTAAATAATCATTGTTTTGCCTGAGACCCGCCCTGCCTGCAAGGTATTGGTTAATACCACTGGTTAGAACCTTCACAACAGCTGCTATGGAAGCTTTCTACCTTCATGCTCTTTTCTCCACCCCCTCTCCTAGCCATTTCCTTTTCCCACTTGCCACTTCTGGGTAAAGATATATATAAAGGCGTTGTCTCTGATCAATAAAAGGCATTGCATTGCATTCCCACTCTGCCACAAGTTCCTCATCTCTCTCTCCAGCAATGCTAGCCTGGCATATATATGGATCCAAACTACAAGCTATCTCTAAGATTTTGTGAAAAATATGGTGGTTGGGGTGGGGATTGGTGTGCAAAACTATGGTAGTAGGTGTGGTGTGGAACTGTACTCTGTAATCTTATGATCTTATATACCACTATCAAGCTAAAGGAACAATAACAATAACACTAATGAGAAGAACAAAATTAAAATGTATTTTGAAAGAGCAAAAAGAGGTGGGAATAAATGGTGAAAAACTGGGTTCCATTCTTCCAGTTCTTTTAAGTCATATCCAGAGCTTTAAGATCATAAGAGGAAGCAAACTCTATTGAAATAGAAACAAAATTATCCAAAACCAAATTTAAACTCAAGGCAAGAATTGAATCCAAGGCTAAAACCCCACTTTTTATTCCTAGAATATGTGTTTTAAGTCAATACTCTTTGAAATAATGGGTTAAATAATGCTTTGGCATATCATTAATATAAAGGTAGTCTGTGAAGTTAAAGAGGACTTATAACTATAAAAAAAAAAAAAACAGTGATAAAATAGGTGAAAAAGATGCCAGGTAGTGACTTACAAGGTGGAGCACACACATATCATGTGCAAAAATCAAGGTTCTCCACTGAGCATGGGCGATGGCAGGCCGATCCATACTCCCAGCCTGTCTCTCTCTTTCCCTAGTGTGGCAGGAATCTGGGTAAGTGGACACATTGGTGGGGTCATCTGCCCTGGGAAGTCTGGTTGGCATCATGGCATCATCAGCAACCTGGTGGCTGAAAGAGAGTTAAAACATAAAGCAGAACAAATTGTTGACTAATCATGAACCTAAAGGCAAGAATATTGTAGATGAAGATTTGGGGACTCTGTTTTGGAAAAAGCTAGGAGGTCTATTTTAGGTATATTCCAAAGGGCCCATGACTTTACTAGTTTTTGCCTGCATCTGATATCTAATATGTAGATGGACCCAGGTTAAAGAATAGGGAAGCTATCAAGGGAGAGGACTGGATATGGAGGTCTGGGGGTGGGCATTGTGTGGAAATATACCCTCTGATCCTATAGTCTTGTCAATATTTCCATTTTATAAATAAAAATTTAAAAAATAGAGGTTCAAGTTCCTTGTACCCACCTGCAGGGGGAAGCTACAGCAGCAGTGGAGCAGTGCTGCAGGTGTTTCTCTCCCTGCCTCTCTTTCTCTCTCTCTCTTTCACCATATATTTATAACAGGAGTGAAGGAGAAGGAGAAGGAAAAGGAGAAGAAAGAAAGGAAGGAAGATGACCACCAAGAATGCCAAGCAGGCATGGAGTCCCAGCAATAACCCTGTTAAAAAAAAAATCATTTTGGCCTGAACTCAAGTTTAGGTATGGATTCATCTGTCTTTTGAAAGTTCAAGAAAAGTCCATCTTCTATTGTCTCTGGGTAAATCCACATGGCTTCTAATAGGAGCGTAAGAGCATGTGTTTCACATTCCTCCCAAATTTAACTCCTCCAGCCCTTCCCAAAAGGACCAGCAGAAGTCAGTCTGACCACAGTCATTCTTCTTCCTCTTGTGCAAAAAGTCCCTGTTAAACTTTCAGAGTGAGTGAAGGTGGAAGACCCAGAGCAGTTTATGTTCTGGTTGCCGGGAGGCCTGGGGAAGGAGTGTCCTTAAACCTTAGAATGACTGATGGTAAGAAAAGCCTGCTTCCCCACCTAGAATCCGGGTCAGCAGACCTTCTCCAGTTTGGCAGTCTTCTTGTCTTTCTTTATTCTCAAATGACTCTTCGACAGCTGGGAATGACGTCCTGAAACCCTTTCTTTGTTTCTCCTTGAAGTGATGATGAATTCATGGGCTTGCCTAAGAAAAATAAAACCTGAACTTCCGGGCTGCTGAATTCTGCACTTTAGAAAAAAGCCCAGATTAGACAAAAGGCTTAGTCCTCTTTCAAACATACCAAATTATCCCCAGATCAAAGACAAAGCCCTTGAAACAAGTGATAAATGATAAGACTCATTGGCCTGAGGCAATTGCTAAAAGGGATTCTTTGGTGAGAAAGCAAATCTGGTTCTAATAGAGGCAGCAAAAGTTAAGTACTTTATAATCCTATTATAATGGGAAAAGAATCAAACCCTCAGGGTGCAGGCAGGCTTTTACTTGAGTGGTCATTAAGAATGGGAGGCTTGGGTGGTCACAACTTATATGGAAATATGTACATTCAATGTTGGGGTTGTTTTTCAGTATTACTGCTACCATGACTTTTATAGCGTCAAAACTGTAAATAATTTTGGGTAACTTGAATGACTGAGAAAATGAAACATTCTGGAGAGGTTAATTACTTTTAAAATCTTTAAAAAGAGATTTACTTACTGAAGAAAGAGGGAGGAGAGAACCAGAGCATCACTCTGCTGCACGCCATGCCAGAGACTGAACTCAGGATCACATGTTTGAGAGTTAAACACACTGGTGTTAAACTGTGCCCCTCTGGAGCAGTGCATTTACTTACTTTCAAAGTAACCAGAACAGTATTTGTTTTTTCCCTTTCTAATTCATATGGGGAAAAAAAATTTCCTATGATTATGAGTAACTGAGGTTCAACACAAAGGGGTTAAATTTCCTGGGGAGGGGCAGGGAGTGTTACTGGAGGTCAAGGTTCAGTCCATCCACCATGGGAACTGCCAATCTGCCATTGCAGGAAACCAATCAGAGCAAACATCAGGAGAAACAAGAATATAGGTCATAGGGGTTGGGCAGTGGTGCACCTGGCTGACAGCACATATTACCATAGGTAAAGACCTAGGTTCAAGCCCCTGCAAAGGGGAAGCATCACTAGCAGTACTATCAAATAAAATAGGAAGAAAAAAATGGCTGCTGGGAGGGTGGATTCACAGTGCTGTTACCAAGCCCCAGCAATAACCCTGGTGGCAATAAATAAATAAACAAACAAATAAAATCAGATCTCCAGGCCTCCAGCGCCAAATCCTGATACCAGGGATTTAAAAAAGAAGCCATAAAGCAATGAGGTTAGACTGACTTTAGGGCCAGAATCCTCCATCCTCAGATTGGAAAATATCACTAAATAAGTCTTTTTTTTTCTTTGCTCTAAGAGTTGAAGTGCAAGAACTTTTTTTTTTTTTTTTACTTGGTGGCATTGGTGGTCAAGCCATTCAAACCCTTTATCACTAAAATAATTGTGTAACAGAAAAAAAATCCATTACAATAAGAGAAGTTAGATGGCTTTCACACTTCCTCAGTAGCTGAGTCAGGGTGCAGATCCCACCTAGTGGGAGGACAGTTTTTCTGCCCAGCCCTGCCCTCAGAAGATTGGTGAGGGCAGCTCCTAGGACTTCTGAGTCACCAGAAATAAATAACATTTAAGTCTTAACCACCAGAGGATTTTCTTCAGTTCTCATCTTTGGGGCAAAGCTTTCCCCTTTTGGGCAGAAACCTGAAAGTCTTCAGTTGGAAAACAAGCATTCGCAAGAACATGGTGACTTTAGCTGCCACCCCTTGTGTGGGGTCCTCAGAAAACACACCTTAGGCTGCACTGGTAGTGAAAGCAAATCATATCTACCAGGCACCAAACATTTGTTTGTCTCATAAAATTTATTAGTTAAGAAACTCAGGCTAGCTACCAAACTCAAGCCAAACTACTATAGTTGTTTGCCCCCAGGAACACATCTAAAATGGTTCTCCTAGCTTTCTTCTACCCTAAAATCCCTAATCTCATCTACTCTGATCCTACTTTTTGGTTCCTTCTAGACAGCAAGTTACAGATGCTGCCATGACTCCATCTCGACTTCTCTGGACAGATGACCTTACCAATATGTCCTGAACCCTTTCATCTCCAGAGCTCTGGCCTACTAGGGAAAGATAGAAACAGGCTGGGGGTATGGATAGACCTGTCAACATCCATTCTCAGTGGAGAAGCAGCTACAGAAGCCAGAACTTCTACTCCCCATAAACAACCTTGATCCATACTCCCAGCATGGGAAAAGTGACAGGATGAAGATAAGAGGGTTCTGCACTCCAGCTTCTTTAGCACCTGGAGAGAGAGAAGGGATAGGAGAGGGAAATATGGAGGTATCTGTGATGTTATGAGTGGCTTAGAGGGGACAAGAGGATTGAATCAGAAAAAGAAGGGACAACTCTGTATAAATGTGGACAGATAGTTGTAGAGGAGATGGTCAGCCCATGTCTACAACCTTAGGGGAGCTGTGGTGGATTGTAGTGGGGAGAGTGAAGACTCAGAACTCTAGTGGTGGGAATGGTGTGGATTTAAACCCCTGTCGACATGTAATTCTATAATATAAAAATATAAAAAAATATGTGGCTCAGGAGGTAGCACAGAGGATGAAGCACTGGACTCTCAAGCATGAGGTCCTGAGTTCAATCCCTGGCAGCACATGTACCAGAGTGATGTCTGGTTCTTTCTCTCTCTCTCCTCTTGTCTTTCTCATTAATAAACAAAATCTTTAAATATATATATGAAAATAAAAAATTAATTAAGAAAGGAAAATGAGAAAGAGAAATGCTTGAGTGGGGGGGGGGGGGGTTGCACATCCAGTAGAGTGTCCATGCCATCATTTGCAAGGACCTGGGCTCAAGCCCTCAGTCTCCAAGAGTGGTGAAGTGGTGTTGCAGGTGTCTCTCTATTCTCTCTCCCACTTTATTTATCTATCCCTTCTCACTTTATGTCTTTATGAACAATAAAAATGAAAGAAAGGAAGGAAGGAAGGAAAGAAGGAAGGAAAGAAGAAAATAAAGAAGGAAGGAAGGAAGAAGTAGCATGAAGGAATGGAGGAGGAGGAGAAGGAGGAGGAGGCAGCTACCAGAAGCAATGGATTCATAGTGCTGGCATTGAGTGCTGGTAACAAGAATTAAAAAATAAATAAATAAAGTTTAAAAAGAAGCAAATTTATTTGATTGACTTTTGACTGAAACTCCTCTAATCTGGGGAGCCCAGGCTAAGTAAGTACTACCTGTGGCACTTCTGGACTGTGAGGTCCTTCAGAACAAGTGCTGTGTACTTAAATTAAGTGCTGTGTTGCCTGTCAGAAAGTCTGAGTTAAGTAGGATAAAAGCACTAAATGAGACATTGAGCTCTATGCTCATTCTCTACCAGCATCAGCTTGAAAAATGAGATGCAGGCTCTTGACATAGCTTGCAGTAGTCTTCGGAGCAAGAAATCCCTAACAGCGTCTGTTACAGCAATGATCTCTGGAGTTCATTTCTTTCACACTCTCATTCTAGGATAGCACTTGTGAAAGCCAAGTGGAAACACAGGGTCTCTAGCCACCACCAAAGAAATGTATGGCTATCTATGCCATCAGGTCATAGCCCAGAGAGTGAAATCATGAAAGTTTAGTACATCAGAACCCAAGATTCTCCAGCCTTTTCCACTTCTGTTGTGGTTGTTGCTGCTGCTTCCTCCTCCTCTTCCCCCTATTCTTCTTCTCCTTCAATGCACTATAAGCTGATTTCCACTAAGAAGCAAGTCTATGTTTCTCAGTGCCATCAAATCCAACAACTTATTAATACTATTTTTTAAAAAATAACTTGTATGATCAGTCATTTAACTGTGGCTTTCAAAATGACAAGATTGCAGGGGTACAATTTCAGTGTGTGTGTGTGTGTGTGTGTGTGTGTGTGTGTGTGTGTGTGTGTGTGTGTGTGTATATGTGTCACAATACCAACTCTCAATGTTTTTGATACTAATGTTCTTGGTACTGGTACCCACTACCAATGTTCTCAATCCCCTACTCACCCACCCATCATAGCCTAAGTCTAAGTGTCCACAACAGGTAACAGGATACAGATAAAGAAATTAATTTTTTAATTTCTTTATTGGGGAATTAATGTTTTACATTCAACAGTAAATACAATGGTCTGTACATGCATAACATTCCCAAGTTTCCCATATAACAATACAACCCCCACTAGGTCCTCTGTCATCCTTCTTGGACCTGTATTCTCTCTACCCACCCACCCCACAGTCTTTTACTTTGGTGAGATATGCCAATTCCATTTCAGGTTCTACTTGTGTTTTTTTTTTTTCTGATCTTTTTTTTCAACTTCTGCCTGAGAGTGAGATCATCCCATATTCATCCTTCTGTTTCTGACTTATTTCACTTAACATGAATTTTTCAAGGTCCATTCAAGATCGCTGAAAATGGAAAAGTTGAAAAACAAGATCAGAAAAAACAAACAAACAAAAAAAACAAATAGAACTTGAAATTAAAAGACTTTTGTTGTTTTTTCCAGTGCTAGGTGACCGGGTGTCATATCCAGTAGAGGGACTTGTTTCAACCTCTTCCCTCCACTCACCTTTTTCCCACCTCCTAGCTAATTCAAAATAAAAAAAAAAAAAGCTCTTTCCTTTCACTGCTCTTTTTTTTCTTGTTCATGCCTTCTTTTCTTCCTTCCTCCTTCTTATTCACTGTTACCCATTTGTGAATTATTTTGGGGAAGAAATCTGACTCAGAGTGACTCTGTGTGCGTGTGTCTCTCTCTTCTCTACTTCCCTTTCTCCTCTTGATATCTAGAATTTACAGTGGACAGTAGATTTGCATAATTGTCTATTTTTGCTTTTCCTTTTTTCCTTTCTCTTTCTTTTTCCTTTGGATTTGGTAGCTATTTTTTCTTAGACTGGAGGTGTTGTTTGGCTAACTGGTATTGGTTGAACTGCATCAATCCTTGCTTCAGTTACTATTGTTGTAATTTCTGAGGTTGGGTGACTACATTTGTCATAAAGGTATTTAATATAGTGTGGCTTGTACTCAAAAAAAAAAACCACTGAAAAATGACAGACCAGAAAAATAAAAAATAAAAAATAAACAACAGTAAAAAAAAATGGTTAAATCAAGAGCAAGTAAAACTGCTACCACAATGAATCACAACAGGAGCCCAGAAGAAATTCCAAATCAGTCAGAAGTAACCATAGATAAGAAAAGTATGCAAGCAATAATGAACGTAATAATCACAGAAATGAAGACAACTATGGAGGAAAGGGCTATCAGAATTAAGGAAACAACAGATGAGACCCACAAGAAAAAGACAAGATACCTTGAGGTAATTAGAGAACTGAAATTTGAAATAGCTGAACTAAAAAGTTAATTAGCAGAACAAGCTAATACTATAACAGAATTGAAGAAAGAAGCTGAGGGGAGGGAAAGCAGGCTAACAGAAGCAGAAACAGAATTATCCAAAGGATGAGATAGAGAAAACTAAGAAAGAGGTAAAAGAGATAAAAAAAGAAATTGAAATACACTGAAAACAACAACAAAGACATATGGGATAATATCAAAAGAATTAACATTCATATAATTGGCCTGCCAGAAGAAGAAAGAGAGTAAGGGGAAGTAAACATTCTAGAGGAAATAATAAAAGAAAACTTCCCAGGCCTAAACAACAGAAAGGACATCAAGATTCAAGATGCCTAGAGAGTCCCAAACAGAATCACCACAGACCTGAAGACACCAAGACATATCATAGTTACAATGAAAAAAAGTAAGGATAAAGAAAGGATCCTAAAGGCTGCAAGAGAAAAACAAAAAGTCACATACAGGGGAAAACCCATAGGATTGTCAGCAGACTTCTCCACTCAAACTCTAAAAGCCAGAAGAGAATGGCAAGATATCTATCGAGCCCTGAATGAAAAAGGGTTTCAACCAAGGATAATATATCCCGCTAGACTTTCAATCAAACTAGATGGAGGGATCAAAACCTTCTCAGACAGACAAAAGTTTAAGGAGGCAACCATCACCAAGCCTGCCCTGAAAGAGGGTCTAAAAGACCTCTTATAAACAAGAACATCACCACCATAGGTGCCATATATCAGATCAAATAAAAAATTGTTGAATAATGGTATTACAATACATTAGATACATAATATCAATAAATGTCAATGGCTTAAACTCACCCATTAAAAGGCACAGAGTGGGAGGATTGATCAGGAAACACAACTCAACCATATGCTGCTTGCAAGAATCCCAACTGACTCAACGAGGCAAACACAGGCTTAAACTGAAAGGATGGAAAACTATCATACAGGCTAATGGACCACAAAAAAAAGGCAAGAACAGCCATTTTCATCTCTGACACAATAGACTTTAAATTAAATAAAGTAATAAAAAATAGGCAAGGCCATTACATAATGATTAGAGGATCAATCAAACAAGAAGATTTAACAATTATTAACATCTATGCACCCAATGAGGAACCATCTAAATAAATCAAACACCTACTGAAAGAATTACAAAAATACTTCAGTAGCAATACAATAATAGTGGGAATTTTAGCACCCCACTCTCACACTTAGATCAACTGAGCAAAGAATCAACAAAGAAACAAGAGAATTAAATGAAGAGATGGACAGACTAGAGTTCTTGGACATTCTCAGAGTTCTTCACAACAAACAGAAAATTACTCAAAGTTACAGAATTTGGAAACTCAACAACATGCTGCTTAAGAACTGCTGGATCAGAGAGACACTCAAGCAAGAAATACAAATGTTCCTGGAAATAAATGAAAATGAAGACACAAGCTATAAAAATACTTGGGACATAGCTAAAGCAGTACTGAGAGGGAAACTCATAGCCATACAATCACATATTAGAGAACAAGAAAAAGCTCAAATAAATGACCTTACTGCACACCTTAAGGACTTAGAGGAAGAGAAACACAGGAAACCTAAATCAACCAGAAGGACAGAAATTACTAAAATTAGAGCAGAAATAAGCAACATCAAAAATAAGAGAACCATACATAAGATCAATAAAGCCATCTGTTGGTTCTTTTTAAAATTAAACAAGATTGACAAACCCCTAGCCAGACTCACTAAAAAAAAAAAAAAAAAAAAAATGGAGAAGACTCAAAGAGAATTGTAAATGATAGAGGAGTGATCACAACTGACATCACTGAAATCCAGAAAATCATGTGAAACTTCTGTGAAGAACTATATACCACCAAGCTAGAGAATCTGGAAGAAATGGAAGAATTCCTAGAAACATATGCCCTTCCAAAACTGAACCAAGAAGAACTACAAAACCTAAATGCACCAATCACAGACAAAGAAATTGAAACAGTTATTAAGAATCTTCCCAATAACAAAAGTCCTGGACCAGATGACTTCAAAAACTTTTTAAAAACTTTTCCACAAGATTGAAGAAACAGGAAAATCCCTTCCAGCTTTTATGAAGCCAACATCACCCTGATACCAAAAGCAGATAGGGACACACACACAAAAAGGAAAACTACAGACCAATATCTCTAATGAACATAGATGCAAAAATATTAAACAAGATCCTGGCCAACTGGATACAGCAGTATATCAAAAAGATTGTTCATCATGACCAAGTGGGATTTATCCCAGGAATGCAAGGCTGGTTCAACATATGTAAGACAATCAATGCCGTTCATCACCTCAATAAAAGCAAAACCAAAAACCACATGATTATCTCAATAGATGCAGAGAGAGTCTTTGACAAAATCCAACACTCATTTATTCTCAAAACACTACAAAAAATGGGAATAGATGGGAAATTCCTCAAGATATTAGGGTCCACATATAGAAAACCTACAGCCAACATCATACTGAATGGACAGAAGCTGAAAGCATGCCCCCTTAGATCGGGAACTAGACAGGGCTATCCATTATCACCATTACTCTTCAACATAGTATTGGAAGTTCTTGCCATAGCAATCAGGTAAGAGAAAGAAACCAAATGAATACAGATTGGAAGGGAAGAAGTCAAGCTCTCACTATTTGCAGATGATATGATAGTATACATAGAGAAACCTAAAGAATCCAGCAGAAAACTACTGGAAGTTATTAGGCAATATAGCAAGGTGTCAGGCTACAAAATCAATGTACAAATATCAGTGGCATTTCTTTATGCAAACACCAAATCTGAAGAAGAGGACATCCACTCCCATTCATTGTTTCAGCAAAATCAATAAAATACCTAGGTATAAAGCTGACCAAAGAAGTGAAAAACATGTACACTGAAAACTATGAGTCTCTATTCAAGGAAATAGAGACTGATACCAAGAAACGGAAAGACGTCCCATGCTCATGGATTGGAAGAATAAATATCATCAAAATGAATATTCTCCCTAGAGCCATATACAAATTTAATGCGATACCCATCAAAGTTCCACCAAGCTTCTTTAAGAGAATAGAACAAAAACTATGATCATTTATCTGGAACCAGAAAACACCTAGAATTGCCAAAACAATCTTGAGGAAAAGAAACAGTAATGGAGGCATTAATCTCCCAGATCTCAAACTATATTATAAGGCCATTATAATCAAAACAGCCTGGTACTGGAACAAAAACAGGCACACATACCAGTGCAACAGAATTGAAATCCCAGAACTAAACCCCCACACTTATGAACATCTAATCTTTGACAAGGGGGCCCAAAGTATTAAATGGAGGAAGGAGGCTCTCTTCAATAAATGGTGCTGGAGAAACTGTGTTGAAACATGCAGAAGAATAAAACTGAACCACCTTATCTCACCAGAAACAAAAGTCAACTCCAAATGGATCAAGGACATTGATGTTAGACCAGAAACTATCAAATACTTAGAGGAAAACATTGATGGAACACTTTCCCACCTAAACTTCAAGGACATCTTTGATGAAAAAAAAACCCAATGGTAAGGAAGACTAAAGCAGAAACAAACCAATGGGACTACATCAAATTGAAAAGTTTCTGTACAGCCAAAGAAACTATCACACAAACAAAGAGACCTCTCACAGAATGGGAGAATATCTTCACATGCCAGACATCAGACAAGAGACTAATCACCAAAATATGCAAAGAGCTCAGCAAACTTAGCACCAAAAAAGCAAATGACCCCATCCAAAAATGGGCAGAGGATATGAACAACACATTCATAATAGAAGAGATCCAAAAGGCTAACAAACACATAAAAAATTGCTTCAGGTCACTCATTGTCAGAGAAATGCAAATAAAGACAACATTAATATACCACCTCACTACTATGAGAATGGCATACATCAAAAAGGACAGCAGCAACAAATGCTGGAGAGGCTGTGGGGACAGAGGAACCATTCTGCACTGCTGGTGGGAATGTAAACTGGTCCAGCCTCTTTGGAGAGCAGTCTGGAGAACTCTCATAAGGCTAGACATGGACCTTCCATTTGTCCCAGTAATCCCTCTCCTAGGGATATACCCCAAGGACTCCATAATACCCAACCAAAAAGAAATGTGTACACCTATGTTCATAATAGCTAAAACCTGGAAGCAATCCAGGTGCCCAACAACAGATGAGTGGCTGAGAAAACTGTGATATATATACACAATGGAATACTAAACAGTTATTAAGAACAATGAACCCACCTTCTCTGACCCATCTTGGATGGAGCTAGAAGGAATTATGTTAAGTGCGCTAAGCCAGAAAGATAAAGATAAGTATAGGATGATCCCACTCATAAACAGAAGTTTAAAAAGAATAACAGAAAGGGAATCTCAAGGCAGGATTTGACTGAATTTGGAGTAGGGCATCAAAGTAAAAATCATGGGTCAAGGGTGAGAGTGAATGTTCAACTTCAAGAGGCGGGTGGGAGGTGCAAAGGGGAGGGGGGATTGGAGACAGTTTTTTGGTGGTGGGAATGGTGTTTATGAACATTCCTATCAATTTGTAGTCAGGTAAATCACTATTTAATTAATATGAGAGGAGAAAATTGATTGAATGTCTCAAACTTTTTAAATCACAAACTGAGTCTTTTTAATACCTAGGCTGAGTCTTTGCTATGTTGACTCTCTCAAAAGTTTAGACCAGGGAGTACAGAATCAACCAGTGGCACAGCTATATACAAATAATGTCAAAGGACATAAATCATGATGATGTTGTGCATAATACAGCAAATCCTAACAAAGGGATATTTCAAAGATAACCCAATTCCCCAATAATGTGATTATAGCAATAACTATCTATTGTCTTCTTAAATCCTAAGACAGAGGAACCTCCCACTTCTTCTATAGAGCCTATATTTCCCCCAGTCCTGGAACCTCTAGAGTGGGACTCACTTTCCTGCATGCTTCTCTCCAGTCATACCAGATGATACTGCATCTGCTGATCCTAACCTAATCAACGCAAGGAGTACCACCTCAGCATGCTTCACTTCAGACTGTGTCCAGAGACATCAGGCATGGAATGTCAATTCTACAGCCTCATTACTCGTGTGAGACCTTTCCTTTCATAGGATTCTCTAATTCCATTCTAGGAATTTCAGTTCCTAACAAAGTACCAAAACCTAGATATAGACCAGGTCCCATGAGATAGAGCATATGTTCACATGTATTCATAAATCAGGGCAAAATATATACCTAAAAGCAAAAATACACAATAGTCTGTAGTGAGTCAGTATAAAGTTCATAATAAAATAGTATCTACTTAGACTTAGATATCCTCCTCACCAACTTCCTATTACAGTTCTCTCTTTCACTCCAAAACTAACCTTACTAAAGCAAGGGATGCAAAAGCTGAATGGGGCAAGAGACTGGCATACTTTAACAATGACTCTTTAGTCACTATCGGGCCATTCCATCAGCTGGGGCCCTAATCGGGGAGTCCTGAGATTCCCAAACAGACATGATGGGCCTAGACCTCAAATAAATCCCTCTCTCCATTGTTACTGGTCATCTCTATCAGGAACAACATAATAGACCCCTCTGTGGGCCTCCATAGGACCTTGCCCTCAACTTCGATAAAAAATGGTAGAGAATGTTCCATCCTCCGAATGGAGACTAGACAATATACTCTATGCTACACATGAGGAATATGAGTCCTGATATTGAGGCAGCTTGGAACATTCCTACTTATGACCACAGAATGTGAGCTCAGATTTACAGGGATGCAGAAGTCACATAGGCTTCTAAGCTGAATATCGGCCCCAGATCACATCAAATTGATGGGGTTTACAATCAACAATATTTATGCAACTTTCCCATATTTGGGAGCTACTCTCTTCCCTGATCCAGCTTTCTGGTCCTTCTTCCAGCCATGACATCACCTCCCCAGAGAATAATTGAATAATTAGATTTTACCTGCATATCAGATTTCTGGCTCAGGCAAACAAAAAAACAGATAAACAAACAAACAAAACGCTAGTATAGCCACAGGCCCTTTGGAATATAACTAAAATATGCCTACTAGGTATCTACAAAAAAGAGAGCCCCCCCCCCAACTGTTTACCTGCACTAAACCAGCTTTTAGGTCCATTAATGGTCAAGAATTTATTTGGCTTTGCATGTTAACTCTCTTTTCAGCCATCAGGTTCCAGATGCCAACATGATGCCGACCAGACTTCCCTGGACAGACAACCCCACCAATGTGTCCTGGAGCTCTGTTTTCCCAGAGCCCTTCCCCAATAGTGAAAAAGAAAGACAGGATGGGTGTAGCGAAATTGTGAGGATGTGGTTGAGCTTGGCAGGGCTTGACTTGAGGAGACATCCAGCCTGTCAGTCTCTCTCTCTCTACTGAGAAGCTGAGTGAGGAGGGACACAACCCCCAAGGTTTGCCTTGTCTTATCAGACTCCCTGCCTCACAAAACACCCTGCATTCCTGATACTATGGCCTGCTCCCTTATTATCTACATAATCATTGTTTTGCCTGAAAGATCCCCACCCATTCCATTCCTTTGATCTATCTTCTTTCTACTCTCAAGACCCTCCCTGCCTGCAAAGTATTATTAATCCTCCCAGTTAAAACTCTCTCAACAATTGCTAAGGAAGAGTACCTACCTTTCTCAGCCCTTTTTGCCTTTCTCTGCCCCTTTACAAACCATGTTAAACCATTTCCGTTTCCAACTTGCCACTTCCATGTCTGACTCTTAAAAGCCTTGGCTCTCTGATCAATAAAGAATTGAATTGCCTCACCACCACCATCTCTGCTCCTGGGCCGTCTCTCTTGTGTCACTGAGTGAGTAGCAGCCCAGGCTAGCCCCAGTCAAGTTCTCTCTAATCCAGAGAGCATGCACCCGAGAAGAGGCACCCCCACACTAGCCCAGCAACTGAGAGTATGGATCAACCTGTCAACACCCATGTTCAGCAGGGAAGCAATTATAGAAGCCAGACCTTCCACCTTCTGCATCCCACAATGACCTTGGGTCCATACTCCCAGAGGGTTAAAGAATAGGAAAGCTATCAGGGGAGGGGATGGGATACAGAGTTCTGGTGGTGGGAATTGTGTGAAGTTGTACCCCTCTTATCCTATCGTTTAGTCAATGTTTCCTTTTTTAAAAAAAAATTAAAAAAAAAGAAATTATTGAATAATAGCTCTGAAAAAGTCATGGGATAAAAGCTATGGGCAAGTTAGCTCACCTGAATAATATGCTGCTTTGTCTCAGTCAGCACCATCCAGGTTAAAACAGGGTCCCTGCTGCACTAGGGAAGCTTCAGTGGACAGAGTGTGTGTGTGTGTGTGTGTGTGTGTGTGTGTGTGTGTGTGTGTGTGTGTGTGTAGATGGAGAACCAGGGCAGTGAAAAGTTATAGGATATATATCTCAACTTTATGAGATAATGTTATCTCATTTAGAGGTGAGATTCATGAATGGAGCTGGAAATGATGATGCTAGGTAAGTAAAGAGATAGCAAGTATTGGGTGGTTCAGTCCTATAAGGCATAGATAACAAAAGTAAATGAACTTGCAAAATATGGTAACCAAACTGTCTCTTACAATTGCTTTTTAATCTCTTAAGTATTAACTTTTCATTAACAGATTTGGAGTCCATTAGTGTTCAGCACACTTAATTCACGTTGACTCCAGAATATAGAATTGCCCAACCCTCAGGTGTCAGTAACCAATAGTTTACCTTCTGTCTCTGTGAATGTGAATTCTCTTAAAGATTCGTACACTTAGTATAATACTCTCAAGGTTTATCCATGGTGTGTGTGTGTGTGTGTGTGTGTGTGTGTGTGTGTGTATGATGTGTGTGTGCACGTGTGTGTGTCAGAATTTCCTTCCTTTTGAAAGCTGAATTGTATTCCACAGCATGTATATGCCACATTTTGCTTCTGCATTTACCCCTAGTGGACACTTGATTTGCTTTGAATGACAGTCAACATTGCTGCTATGAACAGGGTACACAAATCATTTCAAGAGATCTTCAATTACTTTAGATGTATACTACAAAGTGTAGTGGCTAGGTCATATGGCAATTTTTTCAAAATGTTTATTTATTTATGACATAGAGACACAGGGAAATCCAGAGGGGTGCAGGAGGGAGGGGGGGAGAGTCCTGCAGCACTGCTTCACCACTTGAGAAGCTTCTCTCATGCAGATGACCAGGTCTGACCCTGGATCCTTAGAGTTAACACAGGCACTCAACAGGGCTCACCACCACCCAGCCCATGGAAATTCTAATGTTGAATACATTTTTTAATGAAACATTCATATTTCTCTTTTCTTCTTTCTTTCCTCCTTTCTTTTTTCTTTATTCCTTCCTTTTATTGCCACCAGAGTCATTGCTGGAGCTCACTGCCAGCACTATAATTCCACCTCTCCCAGAGGCCATCCCCCCCCCCATTTTTTTCTTATTTGATTTGATAGGACAGAGAAAACAAAAGGGGAGAGATGGGAGAGAGAAAGGGAAACACCTATAGACCTGCTTCATATCCCATGCTTCACCCCTGCAGGCAGGGATTGGGGACTTGAACCTGGTTCCTTATGCATGATCATGTGTGTGCTTAACTAGGTGTGCCACTAGCCAGCCCATGTTGACTGTGTTTGTTCCAGACAGAAACAGAGAGGCAGAGAGAGACAGTAGAAAGTAAAAGAGACCATAGTTCTGAAGCTTTTTTCAATGCACTGAGGGCTGGGTTCTGACGTGCATCATGCACATGGCAACACACAATCCAGGCGAGCTAGTTTGCTGACCCTCTATTGGTAACTCTGCTAGAAGCAGTCATGCTGTTTTTCATAGCAGCCACACATTTTTGGCACTTCTTTCAAAGGGCCCAAGAGTTCCTATTTTTACTCTCTAAAATCCCCCCTCCCTCCCTCTCACCTTTCCTTCCTTTCATCTTGTGCTTTCTATAACTCTCTTTTGATAGTAGTCATCCAGAGTGGGTGTGTCTTATGTTGGTCCAAAACTTTTCCCAGTCTATATCTACCTATATTCAAACTATGCAAATAAGATTAGGTTCTACTGAATATTAGAGACAAGATACATGAAAACGTGTGTGTGGACCAAGCAGAGGCACACTTGGTTGAGTGCACATGTTAGCATGTACAAAGACCCAGGTTCAGGCCCCCAGTCTCCACCTATGGGGAGTGGGCGGTGAGAGGATGAAGCTTCACTAGTGGTGAAGTAAATAGGTGGAAGTCTCTCTTCCTCTCTACTTTTCTATTTCCCATTCTCTCTCAATTTCTCCCTGTCTTACAAGGTTACAAAAATAACAAGTGAAAAAAAGAGATAGAAACTGTGTGTGTGTGTGTGTGTGTGTGTGTGTGTGTGTGTGTGTGTGTGTGTGTATAGGTGGACGTGTCTTATAGGAGACAACAATATTGCTATCTGAGTACCAAGAAGAGCCAGTGTGTTCACTCTGGGAGCCATTTGGACTTTGTTAAAATTCAAACCTGAGAGGGAGAGAAAGAGGGAGAGGAGTAAGGAGAGGGAGAGGGAGGGAGAGATCCATTTAAAAAAAATGTTATTTAATTATTTCAGAAGGAGATACCAGAGCACTGTTCAGCTCTGGTTTACAGTGATGCTTGGAATTGAATTTGCGATCTAAGAGCCTCAGGCACAACAAGGCTTTTGCCTAACCCTTAAGCTATCTCCCCAGCTCTATCCATTTCTGAAAGAACCAGAGCATCACTCTGGCACATGCAATACTGGGTTTGGAACTCAGGGCCCCATCCTTGAGAGTCCAACACTTTATCCTCCTCCTCTCCATGAGTGGCTAGAGCCCCTCCCCCCTTCCCAAAGGCAGAGGCCATAGCCATCCTGGGAAGCTGAGTGACCCCAGTGTCCTATCCAGACTTTGCATGTGAGCCAGTCCCCCACTCCCCACCCCCTCCCTTGCTCTAATTCAGAGGCATGTGAGAAATGCAGAGCTGTAGATTTTTTCACGTTGAAGTCCAGCATCATCAGGAATGTCAGCTCCTCAAATCCCTTTCTCTCTTTCCAGCCAGCTGTCTCTTCTCTTCACAGAGTTCTTTGTGCCTTGGCCCCTCTGGACCAGCCAGTCAGGGGTCCTGGTGAGGAAATGACCTTCTGATTCTCTTTCCCACTAGCAGGGACAAGAGAACTCACCCATAGCACCACAGCACCTCAAAGTGACTGTGTGGGGGAAAAACCCAGGGAGGTGCCATATTGATGAGCATGTCTGTTTAGAAAGGAAGGGAGGAAAAGGAAGGGCTGGGGTTCCGTTTCAGGAAAGCAGCACCCTGCCCCTGCACACTGCAGGAGCCAGAAGCCCAGGGTGTCTACATATTGTTCCCCAACATTCCTGCCCTCCCAGACTGCAAAGGCCATAAAATGCAGATGGAGGCACAGGTGAGTTCTGGAGACAACGCCTGAGGGTCCCATCCTTCCTCTGAAGGGACTAGAAAACTGGGAAGATGAGGAGGCATTTCTCTCTCTCCCCACCCTCCTACACACCTATATGGCTTGCACTTTCTGCTCCTTTTCTGTCCTTACTTTCTCCCAATAAATGCTCATCTCCCTGAAACACGACAGTCTCTCTCGCCATTCTTCCATATAGGAATCAGTCTAGAAACCCATGGGAGTGAACAGGGGAAGGGTCCAAGTTAGCTGTTCCATTCCCCTCAACAGAAGGGCTGGGGGCAGAAAAGGCAAAAGAGGGAGGAGTGGGATAGATAGAGTGAGAAGTGTGTGTGTGGGTGGGGGGGTGGCTAGGACAGGTGCATCCTCCTCGGATAGTTTCCTCTTCAGACCTCTCTTGCAATGCAACTTGGTAAGTACATCAGGAAAGCAATACAGCCAAGTGGAGAGGACAGGGGAGAGAGCCCATAACTCCTCCCATTCGCGGCTCCTCTCTGATGCAGCGTTCGACTGGCGCCCCCTTATGGGGAATCAGCGGTACAAGGTGCAGTAGGGATTTCTGCAAAGCAGACTAAGTGTCCCAGGGTGCTGCTCTGGGGTGCAGGGGCAGCCACTGCCTGAAATTGTCTGCTGGAAAGCCATGGAGCCTTCCAAGTGGCCCTGGGGAAGCAGAATCATCCCAGGTGACAGCTGAAGCAGTTTCCTTAGTATCAACAGTTATTTTAAAATCCTACTTTATTTTTAATTCTTTTTGGATAGGAAAAAAATATTGAGAGGAGAGAGTCCTACAGCACTGATTCACCACACATGAAGCTTCCACCCCGCAAACAGGGACCCAGGTTTTGAACCTCTGTCCTTGCATATGGTACCATGTGCTCTCTACTGAGCACATGAGGCGCAGGCCTCATCAACGGTCACCTTATAAGGAATAGTGGGGGCTAGACTATGGTGTACTTCGTTTTAAGCACACATTGCCATGCACAAATACCTGGGTTCAAGCCCCCAGTCCCCACCTGAAGGGGGGGAAGCTTCATGAGTAGTAAAGGAAGTCTGAAGTCTGCAGGTCTCTCTTTCTCTTTCCCTCTCCATCTCTACTTTCCCTCTCAATTTCTCTCCTGTCAAAAAATAAATAAATATTTCTTAAAAAGAGTCACAATGGGCTGGGTGACAGTGTGCTCTGCTGAGCATACACATTCCCATTTTCAAGGACCCTGCTTCCAACCCCTTTCACAAACAGTGAAGCAGTGTTGCAGGTCTCTCTCTCCTCTCTTCTCCTCTTCTCTCTCTCTCTCTCTCTCTCTCTCTCAAAAATCAAAAAGATTTACTTTAAAAACAGAAAATCTCAGATTCAGCAGTCAGTCATTTACTATTTTCCCTACTCCAAAGAGAAGCAGCAAAAATTCAGAAATATCTGGATCTGGTGTCCTCCATTACAGGGTGCAAAGCCATCATCCCTAGCTGAGTCACCCCAGCCTCATCTTAACAAAAGGTCACCTGCATTCAGGAGCCTTTGGGGAAAGCCTATGAATCTGGGGTCCTCCTCCCCTGCACCCCTGCTGTTTTGGGGTGGGGACACATGGTACAGGTACATATGGTACATGTTTAACTGGGACCTGTGGGGTGGGGTCTGGTGTGCTAAGGCCCCAGGTTTGCATTGTGAGTCCAGGCAGGTGGTGGTTTCATTCACATGTAGGCATGAGCACAGTTTGGCTGATGCCTACTGGAGCCTCTTCTGGCTGGCGAAGCAGACGGAGACTGAGTTCATCTGTTCACCAACAGCAATGCAGCTGTCCCCTCCAATTACTTCATCACAGGCGTTGACAGAGCCTCCTGGGTGAGGTTCTGGGCACCGCCTCACTAGGGCCAATTTCCCATTCCTGTCCTGCCAGTCCTCATCAGACTCAGATTTATGGGGTGTGAGGTTGTGAGGAACACAGGGAGGGAGGTCACTCATGGGCATTGTGACTTCACGGGTAGAGAACCTTAGCTAGTTGCCAGGGACCTGAGCTTAGATACATCTCAGGGTAGAGAGAGATGACTTCAGATAGTCACCTGAGCTCTAGTGGTGCAATCGCTTAGCACGAAATACTTATACAGTCAGTCACCCTACAGTTTAACACCCTACAGAAGAAGTCAGGAGGGACACACACACATGAATCCCTAGCTAGGACAGTGTTAAAATGTGCCCTCTACCCCAAGCTTCCAGGAATATTTATTTATAAAATTTTGTATTCATCAAAAAAAATAAATAAAAAAGAATGAGGAAGATTAAAAATGTTTTTGAAGTAAAACACACATTAGGAGTAAAATGTCCAAGCACAAATAATAGGTGGTTGGTTATCCATCACAGAGAAAAAGATCAGAATACATTTCTGAAGGGGGACATCAGAATCAGGGTGCTTAAAACTATCATTTTCCAAATGTCATTACATCAGGTACATTCTTTTGATGTTAAAAGACGTTGAGTTTATTCCAGTTATCCCATGCACAATCTCCAGACCCTTGGGGTAGCAGCCAGACATCAGAGTTAGGGGTGATCACTTGTGGCAATACTAGCCTAATAAAGCCCTCTACTAGCCTAATAAAGTCTAATACAAATATAATAAAATTTCTGAAATACCCAGACCTTGCATTAGAGCACGATTCTTGTTGTAAGGGCCACAGCCTGGAAAACAGGCTTCATGGTATTATTATTCAAAGGAATGTAACTGGCAGACAGACAACATATATTTTTGCAAACAGAGATGCAAAGGTAACTATCAGTAGGTCTTCCAATAGCAAGTAAGTAGCAGGAAGTTTGGGATCAGAAAATTCTTCAACACAAAATCTTCATCTCCAAGTCTTAGGAGCTCACACTCTGAATCAAAGGCTGTTTTCAAGACACTTGGCCAAGCAGGCCAGATGACAGGTTCCTCCTCCCTGGATCTATAAAAGAGCAGGTCCCTCCCTGTGATTTTAGGACCGCACCACTGCAGCCAGGACCCCTGCCTCACCAGCTATACCAGCTCATGTAACAGATTATTCTTTTTTTGCCACCAGTGTTATCACTTAGTGCCTTTTCTTTATGATAGAGGATGAGAGACACAGACAGAGAGAGAGAGAGAAAGAGAGAGAGAGAGAAGGAGAGACATCTGCAGCTCTGCTCCACTGCTCATGAAGCTTTCCCCTCTGCAGGTGGGATCCTGGAGATTGAACCCAGATCTTTGAGTATGGCAATGTGTGTGCTCTACCAGGTATGCCACCATCCACCTACCCCCCAGATATTATTTCCAAACGATGTAGTAGCCAGCATTTTCCAAGCACTGTTACATAGCAGCTGATATCTTAAGTCATTTGTCTGGTTTAACTCACATGCTGCCAGCGATGCCTGACCCCACTTTGCTCACAAGAAAGCTGCTCCTCTCTGCAGGTTGTCTGTCCAGGGTTTGAGCTGAGGTCAGATGCCTCATTCCTGCACACTGAGCCCCAGTTCAGTTAGGTGGCAAGTTGCTCAGTGCACAAAGCTGTGACAAACAGAAAAGAGAGGTTTTCAGTGAGGGCACAGTGAAGAGACACAGAGTATAAACATGTGGCTGGAAGGAAGGAGAGAATGGTGGAGGAGGGAGCCTTCAGGAAGGTTTATCTGGGGAGGGTGGGTTGGGGATGGTCTTCCCAAGGAGGGAAGATTTGTCCAGATAAAGGGCAAGAAGAGCCTGAAGCAGAGGGCAGCATGGTGAACAGAAAGGAAGGTTCTGTGTTCTCAATCTCAGTCTCCCTTTCACTAGCCTCTAGGCTGGATTTCCAACCACTTCACACATTTTGCTTTCTTATCTCTAGTGTCATTGCTAGGCTTTGGTGCTACATGGCTACACTGCTCCCAGAGGCCATTGTTTTCCCTTTTCTCTAGATGGTGAGGGATGGGGGGTGTTGGAGTAAGAGAGAGGGAGGAGAGAGACCACAGCACAGCTCCACCATTTATAAAGCTTCTGACTTGAACCTGGATCTCTGTGCCTAATAGTATGTGTGCTCTACCCGCCAAACCACCTGCTAGGCCTCTGACATGTCTTTTAAACCAGTGCACTGCTCTGTTCTAACTGGTAGTGATGTCAGGGATCAAACCTGGGGCATCTTGAATGTAAGTCCTTTGCTACCATTGTGCTATCTAAGAGTCTGGGTGATATGCTGCAAATAAATGCTCACTTTCTGATGGTTCGAGGAGATGAGTTTAGACAGTAAGATGCCACAGGTTCCCTGAGCCCCTTAGTGAGGCTGCCCTGCTGTGATTCACTACCACTTTCACCTTTGAGGAAGAATTTCAAGAGTGTAGATTTGGTGCCTATGGAATAGATAGGATTGAAAGGTAGTTAGTACCCAGGACCACACTTATCTCCAGGTGATTTTGAAGTCCTAGTTGGCTCTCTGATGCACTGTGAGCATGTTTCTGGCACATTCTTTTAAATTATTTTTAAATTTACTGTTTATTTATTTTGAATATAGACAGAAATTGAGATGGGAGGAGAAGCTAAAGAGGGAGAGACAGAGACAACTGCAGATCTGCTTCAATGATCATGAAGCTTTGCCCTTGCAGATGGAGACTGGAGGCTTGAACCTGGGTCCTTGTGCAGGGTAATATGTACACTCAACCAGATGTGCAACTGCCCAACCCTGATTTTCCATAGTTGAATGCCAGTGTGTGTGTGTGTGTGTGTGTGTGTGTGTGTGTGTGTGTGTGTGTGTGTTCACACTGTGAATACTGTGTGCTCATTCAGGCAATGCTTCCCACCTTGTACTGTTCTATAGGGACACCAAATCAGCTGTAGATCTGCACCCCTGTTTGGAAGAACATCTGGAGAGAAAGAGAGTGTTGGGGGAGTGGAGTCATAAGCACTATAACTGTCACCCATTGAGAAGCCAGAATTCTGCCACAACAACCAAGCCAAAGGGCAGAGCAGAATTAGGGTCAAGGCTGACTCCCTGGCCGGAAACCAAATTTCAGGTTTTGGTCTTACCACTAACCTGCCTGCCACCCAGTGCTCACAGGATGAAGGCCATGACCTAGAACCCTGGCTGAAGACTCTGCTATCCTTGCCTTTTTACTCACTCCACTTCCTCCACCCCCACACCAGACACAGAGCCACAAGCTCAGAAATGGAAAAGGTTAAACCGCAAACCCTTCCTTGACCCCAAGTCCCATCCCTCCCACCCCCACCCCTGTTATTTTTAGGTTAGAAAAGACCCTTCTCCTTCTGACTCATGAGCCCTTAAGGGAGCAAGCTAAATAAAAGTCCTCCGTGCTGTCATGCTCTCACTTATCAAAGGAGCCTTTGTACGGGACCCTGGCTTATCATTTTGTCCTCTTCCCTGGGGAACAAATGCCTGTGCCCTGTGGGTGCTTCTGCAGGCCAGGGCAGCAAGGCCCCATAACCCCCTGCCTCCCCTAACCCCCCCCCCCCCCGCCCATATCAGTAAGGAGATTCAGTGTAACATCTTGGGCACCTCACCCACTGACTCGCTCCCCTGTGTCTGGAGCATAAGCCAGGCCAGTAGTACTTAGGGGAGTACTTCAGTGACTGGTTTTGCTATTGGGCTCATAATTCTGCTTAAATCCAGGGAGCTGCAGAGTGTAATAAGACCAAAGATTACTTGTTCCTGAGAGCTCCCCAGTGCTCTGGATCTGAACTGTGGCCCCACTCAGATCCTCACTGGAGTCGAACCTTTTGTACCATTCACCCCATCCATACCTTTGCTTCCTGAGCTGACTTCGGCCCATCTCCTTGTGGGTGGAAATCAAAATACCACCAGTACCTGGCACAGCTCATGCCTGCTGCATCTTTAATACTAAGAAAGACCAAATAGTATTTGTTTTTCATTGTCATCAGATTTGTTCCTGGGGCTTGGTGCCAGCACTATGAACCCACTGCTCCCAGCGGCCTTTTTTTGTAATTTTTACTTAACAGGACAGAGAAAAATTGAGAGGGGAGGAAGAGATAGAGAGGGAGAGAGACAGAGAGAAACCTGCAGACCTGCAATTTCAATAATGAAACTTTCCCTCTGCAGGTAGGGAGCAGGGACTTGAACCCAGATCCTTGTGGATGGTAACAATGTGCTCAGTCAGACACATCAGCACCCAGCCTTAAAGTTTAAACTAAATTGTTCTTTTTTTTAAAAAAAAAAATTTATTTATAAAAAGGAAACACCGACAAAAACCATAGGATAAGAGGGGTACAACTCTACACAATTCCCACCACCAGAACTCCTTATCCCATCCCCTCCCCTGATACCTTTCCTGTTCTTTATCCCTTTGGGAGTATGGACCCAGGGTCAGTATGGGGTGCACAAGGTGGAAGGTCTGCCTTCTGTCATTGCTTCCCCACTGAACATGGGCGTTGACAAGTTGATCCATACTCCCAGCCTGTCTCTCTCTTTCCCTAGTGGGGTGGGGCTCTGGGGAAGTGGGATTCCAGGACACATTGTTGGGGTTGTCTGCCTAGGGAAGTCCAGTTGGCATTACGGTAGCATCTGGAACCTGGTGGCTGAAAGAAGAGTTCACATATAAAGCCAATCAAAATGTTGACCAATCATGGACCTAAAGGCTGGAATAGTGCAGGTGAAGATTGGAGGTTCTCCATTTTGTAGATAGTTAGTAGGCATATTTTAGTTATATTCCAAAGGGCCTATGACTATACTAGTGGGTTTTTGTTGTTGTTGTTGTTCTGAGCCTGACATCTGATAAGTAGGTGGACCCAAGTTATTGTCTGGGGAGATGATGTCATGGCTGGAAAAAGGACCAGAAAGCTGAATCAGGGAAGAGAGCAGCTCCCAAATATGGGAAAGGTGTATAAATATGATTGACTGTAAATCCCATTGATTTGATCTGATCTGGGGTCCATATTCAGCTTAAGAGCCTAAGTGACCTCTGCATCCCTATAGATCTGAGTTCACATTCTCTAGTCATGAGTAGGAATGTTGCAAGCTGCCCCAATTTCAGAACCCATCTTCCTCAGGTGGAACATAGAGTATGTTGTCCAGCCTCCCTTTGGAGGATGGAACATTCTCTACCATTGTTGATTCATGTTGAGGGCAAGGTCCTATGGGGGCCCACAAAGGGGTCTACTATGTTGTTCCTGATAGAGATGACCAGTAACAATGGACAGAGGGATTTATTTGAGGTCTAGGCCCATCATGTCTGTTTGGGAATCTCAGGACTCCCCGAATAGGGCCCCAGCTGATGGGTGGCCTGGTAGTGACTAAAAAATCATCGTTAAAGTATGCCAGTCTCTTACCTTTATTCAGCTTTTGTAGTTCTTACTTTGATAACGTTAGCTTTGGAGTGACTGAAGAAAGTGTAATAGGAAGTAGGTGAGGAGGGTATCTAGGTCTAAATAGAAACTATTTCATTAGGTACTTTATGGTGTCTTTTTAGGTCTTTCTACTTGCTTGCTTCATTTGCTGACTCACTGCAGACTATTGTGCACTTTTGTTTTCAGGTATATATTTTGCCCTAATTTATGGATACATGTGTACATCTGCCCTATCTCATGTGACCTGGTCTATATGTAGATTTTGAGGCTTTGTTAGGAAGTGGACCACCCAAAATGGAATTAAGAAGTTCTGTGAGAAAGGAAAGATCTCATCTGAGTAATGAGGCTGAAGAGTTGACATTCCATGCCTGACGTTTCTGGACACAGTCTGAAGTGAAGCATGCTGAGGTGGTACTCCTTGCATTGATTATGTTGGGATCAGCAGATGCAATATCATTTGGTGTGAGAGAGAAGCAGGAAAATGAGCCCTATCCTAGAGGTTCCAGGACTGGGAGGAATATAAGCTCTATAGAGGAAGCAGAAGGTTTCTGCTGTCTTAGGGTTTAAGAAGGCAGTAGATCGTTATTGCCATAATCAATTTATTTGGCAATTGGGTTAACTTTGAAAATCCCATTGTTAGGATTTGCTGTATCATACAAGACATAACCATAATGTATGTTTTTGACATTATTTGTATATAGCTGTGTCTTACAGAACAATGCCACCAGTTGCTTCTGTTGTGCCCAGTCTAAGCTTTTAGGAGAGTCAACATTTTGAAAACTTAGCCTGTGGTCTGTGCATTAAAAAGTTTGAGACATTCAATCAATTGCCCCTGCCATGTTAATTAAATAGTGATTTATATGACTACAAGTTAATAGGAGTGTACATAAACACCATTCCCACCACCAAAAGACTGTGTTCCATCCCATCCTCGCTCCCCTCCCCAGTGATACTGAGCATCCACCCTTACCCTCCACCCAGACATTTTTACATTGGTGCTAAATTGTTCTTAAACTTATGAGACCAGAGACAAAAATGGACATGCCTGGATCTTCTGCTGGTGTTCTTTTTCTAGGAGATCTGACACTATGGAGTAATAGATACTTGGTTATAAACACCCCAAATTTGTACTGTGTTTTAAAAACTGTTTTTGTATTATAATTTTATGAATTTAGTTATATTGTTTATCTTATTTTATTGATCACTATTATAGGGCACAGTGCCCACGTGAGGAAATTCATCACTCCTGGCAGCCTTTTTTGTTGCTTTTCTTTATGATAAAGACAGAGAGAAATTGAGAGGAGAAGGAGAGATAGAGAGGGAAAGAAAGGCACATCTTTCTTTAAAAAATTAACTTATTTATTTATAAAATGGAAACACTGACAAGACCATGGGATATGAAGGGTACAGTTTCCACCACCAAAGCTCCATATCCCATCCCCTCCCCTGATAGCTTTCCTATTCTTTAACCCCCTGGGAGTCTGGACCCAAGGTCACTGTGGGATACAGAAAGTGGAAGGTCTGGCTTCTGCAATTGCTTCCCCACTGAACATGGGTGTTGACAGGTCTATCCGTACTCCCAGCCAAGAAAGGCACATCTATGGCACTGCTTCACAGCTGGTGAAAGTTTTTCCCAACTGCCAGACTTGCTTGCAGGCGGAAGACAGGGCAGGGACTCATGGCTGAGCTCAGAACGCAGTTCAATCTTTATTCACGAGCTGAGTTGCAGTTCAAAAAAACTAATCTCTTCTAATCACAACACAATTCTGTCCTGCATCTCTCTCCTCCAGCAAAAGAGTCAGGAAAAAAGAAAATACGTATGATAGGGGGCCGGGAGAAGGAAAAAGCACGAACCAGCGAGGACTAAACCAAATGCACCGGAGGCAGGGGGGGAAGACCAAACCAATGTCCCGGAGGCAGGGGGGTGCCCAGCCAACAGTGGACATGCAAACAGAACACAAGGCAAGCAACACAAGCGAACCCAATGTGATGATAAAAATAGAAGGTCTCACAAGCAGAATCCAGAAGCATACCAACACTCAACAAGTGTAGACTAGGGGCTAGAACTCCTTCTCTTGCACAGGGTAACATGTGTGCTCTACAGGGAGCACCACCACTCACCCCTCTAAATTGTATCTGAAATAGCCTCAATCACTCACATTTCTTTCTCCCTCTTTCTTCATTTCTTTCTTCCTTCTTTCCAATCTCCTCTGCTCCTCCACTTCTGGAAGACATCTCATCTTTTTCTTTTCCAGGAATGTGCTCCCATGTGACATGAAATAGCCCGAGTCCCACATCTGCTAAATTCTAGTTACTGTGGACCTGTCACTTCACACACCTCACGAGGCAGAATTTCTACATGGAGGCCATCTGTAAACCACAATATGCACAAAGAGCAAAATATCTCAGGCTCTTTTCAAGAATATTTTATGTATTCATTTACTGTATAGAGACAGAGAGAAATTGAGAGTTGGGGGGGAAAGAGAGAGAGAAAAGAGGTTTACAGTGCTGCTTCACCACTGTGAAGCTCCCCACTCCCACCCCCACCCCCTCAGGTGGCTGCCTGGGTCTTTGTGTGTAGTAACATGTCTGCTTAGCTGGATGAACCACCTTCCACCCTCTTTCAGGCAACCCCTTAATGTTTCAGGGAGGTTATGCCATACCCCTCCCCCCCATGGCAGATAATCAAGGTTCAGGTGCTCAGTTTTCTCTCCTACTCCTCTCCCTCCTCCTATCCTGTATGAGTAGAAATCCAGTCTCCTCCAGACCTGGCCCAGTGTTTGTCTGGGCTTCTGGCATCTTTGGTCTGGCAGTAGCCAGCTGGATTATCTTCACTGGCCCTTCTACCACAGCCTAATCTCTGGGGAAAGTAAACCAGATGTCCCCATTTGACCAGCCACAGCAGTCTCATCCAGCAATTCCCAGCTGTTCCTGGCTCTGTCAACAGAGCATCTCATTTATCTTGGGCTTCCTGGTGCCATACTGAGCTGCCAAAGGAGGCAGAGATGCTCCCTGTCTGACATCAGGAGGAAGGTATGAACCAGGAATCTAGGATATGCTGCTGCGAATCACAGCTTCTTCCCACTGGACTGGGCAGCCGCCCCTCCGTCCCCATTCACACAGAGGCCCCCAAGACAGGCTTTGCTTTCTCCCTTGAAGAATATGATCTGGGCATCTCTCCTTTCGAAAGAGATTTCCCAATCGTTTCTGAAAACCGGCTGCATGCTAAGGTCAGTCCCATTAAAGGATTAGCTCCAGGGTTTCCTTCTGTGTCTTTAGAGAATTAAGATGACCCAGCTGGATGGAAAACTGAGTTCCACAGATCTCCCAAGGAAAACTGGGAGCTCAGGGATTTCGTACGGACCTGAGATGCTTAGCATCCACTTCCTGTCCACATGGAAACATTGTTTCCAAAAAACATGGTCGTTCCAGCTTGAATCCGATCAAGTCAGGAGGGCAAGTTGTCTGAGATTTAGTGTGTGAGGTGGGTGAAAGTGCTGAGAAACCCTTACTGCTTGAGCAGACAGGGGAACTGTGTTTTAGTTCCGACTTGGCTTAACATTCCCTGTGTGTTGTCAGGTGTGCACAAGGCAGCTGCAGAGATTTGGGGGGGGGGGAGGGGACTAATGCCCATCATAATATGGAAGTGGGCTCCAAGTGGGGATATGGGAGCAGTTCAGTCTTATATCTCTGTGTACAAGATCATGACTTGGTCTAGACCAGACTAGCCCAAATAGATCCCCTTTCCCAAGAACTTGCATGTGACTTTATCAAGCCCAGCTCCTTGGTCTAGTCTCTTAAACTGAGCAGGGAGTGGTGACAGCTAGCTCTCCAGTGGAAAGCAAAGATGGCCATGCAGAAAGGCGAGAATAAAGTACACTTTAAGGAGATGAGACTAACACCATCGCCACCCCCACCCCCACCCCCCCCACACACACAATAGCTTAGGTCACCTGCACATTAGATGTCAGGCACAGGCAAAAACTAGTTGGGTCATGGGCCCCCTGGAATATACATAAAATAGACTTACTAGCTTTTTCCAAAATGAAAACCTCAAATATCCATCCACAATATTCTTGCCTTTAGGTTCATGACTAGTCAATAATTTTCTCTGCTTTATATCTTAACTCTTTTTCAGCCACCAGGTTGCAGATGATACCATAATGCCAACTGGACTTCCTTGGGCAGATGGCCCCACCAATATGTCCTGAAGTCCTGCTTCCTCAGAGCTCTGTCCCACTAGAGAAAGAGAGAGACATGCTGGGAGTATGGATTGACCTGCCAATGCCCATGTTCAGTGGGGAAGCAATTACAGAAGCCAGACCTTCCACCTTCTGCACACCATAATGACCCTGGGTCCATACTCCCAGAAGGTTAAAGATTAAGAAAGCTATCAGGAGAGGGAATGGGATATGGAGTTCTGGTGGCAGCAACTGTGTGGAATTGTACCCCTCTTATCCTATGATCTTGTCAGTGTTTCCATTTTATAAATAAAAACTTTAAAAAAATAAAAAACTGTGGTCCTCTGTTTCATGATGCACAAGGCAATTGTACCTATGTGTCAGCAACCCTACTGTAAACCCTTAACTCTCCAATAAAAATGGAAAAAAATAAATAATCAATAAAAAAGTAAAAGAAAGAGGAGAAGGAGAGGAGACCAGGCTGCCAGTGGTGCGTCTGGTTGAGCACACTTGTTACCATGCACAAAAACTCAGGTTCAACCCCCCTGATCCCTCCTGCAGGGGGAAACTTCACAGGTGGTGAAGCAGTGCTGCAGGCTTCTCTCTTTCTCCTTCTCTACTGCCTACTCCCTTCTCAGTTTCTCTCTATTTCTAGCCAACTAACATAGTATAATATAACATAATATAATATAATATAATATAATATAATAATATAAATAAAGAAGAGACAGACCCAAGTGACAAAAGGAAAACCAGATCCGTGACTACAGGAAGACAGAAAGTCAGCTCCCTGCCCTTGGCAATTCTTCCCTTGGCAATTTGATACAGCTCAAACAAAGATATAGTGACTTGTGGCAAATACTTAAGTTGTGGGCTAGTTTTTAAAGGGAAGATAATATTTGCATGACTATGAGGTGGAATTTGTTATCTGCAAAGGGAAAATAGTGTATTTGCTGTGAAAAAAAAAACACCTTAGTTAACAGTGATCACAGTTAATATGCTCAGGAATGGGAGATATGGGAAGCTCATTCCTCCACAAAAGAACCAAGAGGACACAGCATCGCTTCTGTCATAATACCCTCAACAGTCCATCACCTCAACTCAAAGAGGCCATTATGAGAAAGATATCAGAGAAAACAAAAAAGAGGCACATCCCAGGAAGTAGATGGTCAGCACACTTGAAAAAAATAAGATCTGTACCACAAGACTGATGATTGATGTCCCACACCAGAGGAGATAAATGACACTATGGAAGCATAAGGGCTTTGACAAGGAAAATGGTGACATCATTGTGAAATCTTCAGGGCAGTTGACATGGTGGCACCAACACCAACCATCTTGGTGTTGTGGCTGTGAAAGGTGCTGGCATTAGGGAAGGCTGGGTAAAGGAAATGTAGAGATTCTCATTAGAGTCCCAACTCCTTTGTAGGTTAAAAAAAATCATCTTCAAATAAAACAGTTAAAAAGGGGTCACAGAGTGAAGCTTGCCTGAGTGTAGTGCATTGCACCAGTGCAAAGGACTCTGGGGAAGGAGGGCAGGGAAGGGGCTTTTAAAGGTGAGGGTTTGAGGTTCTGGTGCCTCATGGTGGAAAGGGACTTAAATTGGGGGTGAGTGTTTTGCAGTCACATATCATGGAGAGATGAGAGTCTGTACCCCTGTGTCAACAATTGTTGTGCAAACAATCTTCCCAATAAAATGATTAAGGGAAAAAAATGGATGGAAGGAGGCCTCTTGGAATTCAAGGACATGGACCCAGCTAAGCCTCAGGGTAGTCACAGCTCCAGTGATGTTTGTCTCTTTAAACCAAAAAAGAAATTGAGGGTGAGAGTCTGTTGAATTGGTGGAAGGGTCACAGGAAAGTAGCAAGGGATTTGACTGACCAGTTTGGTCTGCCCCTCAAACAACGGCAGATCTACAGAAAGGTAACTTGCAGCAGCTGATAGATAAAGATAATAGGCAGCAGTTGATGATAAACTGAATGGTAAAAATGGTAAACTGAGCCCTATTCCTTTGAACACAACTGCCACTTAGTAGCAAACCTCAATGCTTTGAACTCAGACTGCAATTCTACAGAGAAGCCATATATATACACTACACAGAATATAAAACAGCTCAAGGGAATAATAAAAAACCAAGCCCAACCCCCACATCCTAACCCCCCACCGCCTACAGTAATAGCCCCACCTGTGGGCTCAGCAGTAACAAGCACAAGAAATGTGTAAACATCAGAGAAATATCAAAAACAAACTTCAGAACATGAAAACTCAAAAAAACAAAAACACCAAAAAGACAGTCTAACAAGGGTGATGGGACACCTGGTTGAGAGTACATGTTTCAATGAGCAAGGACCCGGGTTCAAGCCCCTAGTCCCCACCTGCAGGGGGAAAGCTTTCTGAGTGATGAAGCAGTGATGTAGGTGTCTCTTTGTCTTTCTCCTTTATCTTCCCCTCCCCTCTCCATTTTGGGGTGTCTCTATCCAATAAATAAGGATAATTAATAAAATAAAATAAAGAACTAAAAAAGAAGTCTGGCAAGAGCACTCTGGACAAGTCATGAATGCCTTCAGCATCTCAGCTGAGATCTTTCTAAACCAACACAGAATGTTGATGTAATGCTCGACTTTGCAAGTCGCAAAGCATCACAACCCTCCTCTCTTCCTGATCTGCAAAAGCCCAGCAGCAGGTGGGAGCTCTGATTCTATAGAAAAGAAACATGAATCTCATGTAGTAAGCCTGGAAATGCAGATGAAAATTGTCCTAGCTGAATTGTGGGATTTCTTTCTTTCTTTCTTTCTTTCTTTGTCACCAGAATTATCACTGGGGCTTGGTGCCTGCCTGAAGAATCTATTCCTCTTAGTAGTAATGTAGGACAGAGAAATATTGAGAAAGGAGGAGGAGATAGAGAGGGAAAGAAAAAGAGAGAAACACTTGAAGCACTACTTCACCACTCATGAAGTTTTCCCCCTGCAGGTGGGGACCAGGGGCTTGAACCTGGGTGCTTGCACATGGTAACAGGTATACCCAGCCGCGTATATTAATACCCAGGTTCACTGGGCTTTTATTTATTTATTTTTCCATCAGGGTTATTACTGAGACTCAATGCCACACACACCCATTTACCTTGATCCATACATCTCTTCTAACTGGGTGTCCCTCCAAATTATATTTTTTAAATCATCTCATAAGTAATTGTTTTTCTTGAGTTTTGTTAGTCATTCTAGTAAATTCATGGATTAGGGAGAGGAAAATTCCAGGAACCTTTGGTTTAGAACCTATAGGTGAGAAACACAGGTAAGAGACTGAGGACCCAGGTTCAAGACCCTGCTCCCCACCTGCAAGGGGGATATCTCTCTCTCTCTCTCTCTCTCTCTCTCTCTGTGTGTGTGTGTGTGTGTGTGTGTGTGTGTCTCACTTTCAATAAAGTGGAAAAAAGGCCATCAGGAGCAATGAAGTTCACTGTGCACCAAGCTGCAACAATAACCCTGGTTGAAAGAAAGAGAGGAGGAAGTAAAGGAGAGAGTGAAAGGAACAAAGAAAGAAGGAAGGAAGGAAGGCTGGCAGGCACCACCGGGATGCTATGTTAAGCACAGAGATGATATTAGAGAATCTTAGGCTGTCAACTTGGAAATTACTAAGAAAAGCTGGTAAATGTTAAGGTGCTACAAGAAACACACATTTTGACACTGGATCACACACTGGAAAGCAGCATACAATAATGCTGTATGTCAACTGCATTTTGATTTAAACAAATAAGCAAACAAACACTATCTATCTATCTTTCATATGTAGATCTTTAAATCAGGGCACCAGTATAATTAGATCTTTGTGTTAAAAAATATGACCAACTTCACCCTGGGAGTAGCTGAAAGAGGATGTGGTGAGCTCGAGGCCAAGGACAATGTCACTGCAATGACAACAAGGGAAGACCATCCACAAAGGGAATGGCAGAGGAGAAAAAAGGAGGTGAGAGAAGATGCTATTGCAGCAGGAACATAGCAAAGCCAAGAGGGGACCTGCATCCTAGAATTCTTCTCTTCTCTTCTCTTCTCTTCTCTTCTCTTCTCTTCTCTTCTCTCCTCTCCTTTTCTCTTCTCTTTTTTATTTTCTTTTTATTGGATGTTAACGTTCTTTAACACAGCCTCACATTTTCCCTTGATTGGTATCTAAGAGGTGCACCAGGGATCCAGTTGCCCTCCATCCTGTCCCTTTCCCTCCTTCCCAGAATCCACTGCTTTGGTGCAATATGCCACACCCAGCCCAAGTCACCCTTACTGTCCTTAGTTCTATAAGTTTCACCTGTAAGTGAGATCATTCAGTACTGGTCTGTCTCTTTCTGAGTTTTCTCACTCAGTATGGCCTAGCATTCTTCTAAATGGTCTCCTGTCTTGGACAAGACAATTCCATTCCATTTCATTGGCACTGTACTCCTGTAAGGGTTACTACCATGTTCTAATATCTTGAGTACCTATTCAAGGAGAGACAGAATAAGTTGAGTTGGGGAGGGGAGTCACTCTCCTGCTTAGTAGAGTCCATTAGTAACCAGAGTTCTGTGACACTATGTACCTACAGTCAAAGATGAATCAAATCAACCTTTAGAAGAGTGCTGAGGGCTAATGCAGGTGTGTGTGATTGTATCTCCCCAAACTCCTTGGACCCCTCACTCATGAGCGGGACTTTCTGAGCTCAGCCTGATAAAATACATTGGTCGGGGGTCGAGCGGTGGCGCAGTGGGCTAAGCGCATGTGGCACAAAGCGCAGGGACCGGCGTAAGGATCCCGGTTTGAGCCCACGGTTCCCCACCTGCAGGGGAGTCGCTTCACGAGCGGTGAAGCAGGCCTGCAGGTGTCTATCTTTCTTCCCCCCCTCTCTGTCTTCCCCTCCTCTCTCCATTTCTCTCTGTCCTATCCAACAACGAACAACATCAACAATAGCAATAATAATAACCACAACGAGGCTACAACAACAAAGGCAACAAAAGGGGGAAAAAATGCCCTCCAGGAGCGGTGGATTCATGATGCAGGCACCGAGCCGAGCAATAACCCTGGAGGATAAAAAAATACATTGGTCAACTGATATATCTGACACTGACACTAGTTGCCTTCAATAATAAGGGGAAAAACTCAAAGATGTTCATTGGACTGTACATCTTTTCTGATTAATTGTGGATGATTAAGCAGAAGAAATGGCTGTAATATGATATATCCCCACCAGGGGGCACTCAAGACTGCGGTACAGATTCAAAATGGCCTCCAGCCAACTCAAAACCCTATCTTGGAAAACTGGAGAAGTTGTTGCAGGATTTAGGACTAGTTCTCATTGGGAACTAGTCTTTGGTAATCAAACAAGGACAAGGGGCATAAAACCTCTATAGTGATGAGCAAAACTGAGATGCAAGTGATAACATTCTAATGTGGAAGTATGCCTGCTTTGCAGACTGGTGGGCTCCATCTTTAGAGAACATGGGCTGGTCTCTCAGGGGAGGGCTGCAAACCTATCTAGAGGCAGAAGATGGAAACGCCAACCTCTTTCAACATCTACTGTTGCCGCTCACTTAGGATGCATGTAAACTTTGACTTTTTTGTGGACCCACCCTCAACTTGTAAATTTTTTTTTGTGTTTGTTTTGTCATTTGTGATGCCTAGCCTAGGAATTTTAGAAAAGAGGAGAGGTAAAATGTGTGTGTGTGTGTGTGTGTGTGTGTGTGTGTGTGTGTGTGTGTGTGTGTGTGTGTGTGGAGAGGAGGATCTAAAATTACACACCACACTCCTTTTGCTTGATAGTTATAGTTGAATTGGACCAAAACACTTAATATGTGCAAAGCAGGGTGATCTGATTAGTCACACAGCCACCTAAGGAGGTAGAAATATCTCAGCCTCTGATGTGAATGGAGAGGCTAGGGATTACACGGAAGCAACAGCAGACTCAAGACATCTGTCCATATCTGTCAGAGACTTGAATTCAGCCTCGGACCTACTGTACTATGGAGGTTCTTGGGCTTGTGGCGGTACTAAGGGGAGGAGTACAGAAATTGGGTGTGGAGTATAATCCCTGACCTTAGGACATATGATGAAATGGAGCAGGGGGCATAAACAAAATACAGAGAATCAAATTAATATAGAGGCATTTATAAGTCCAATAGCCCATGAAATAGACCACTTAACAGTCTGTGAAATCACCAAGGAAAGTTCTGAAGACTTGAGAGGTGCAGAAATGTCTTCAAGGAAGAGAAGAGACTGTGCACAGCCTCAAAGGCAGAAACATGCCATGTCCAGAAGAAAAAGGAAAAAAAAAAAAAAAAGAAAATAGTGAGTCTTCTTCTAGTCTGAAAAAGAAAGAAAAAGAGACATGTGAAGCTTCTGAAGAATCATGTGGAGCAGGACCCAGGGGTCACATCTCTATCAAGGGCACAGAGGATGGAGCAGCATGTGTATTTTGGACGACCGGGAAGGAACAGGGCCTCCCAGAGGATAAGGCTATGTTCTATATTAACTTTGCTGTCTTGTGGACTTGAGTGTCACATGGTGGAAATAAGGAAGTTCTGGGAAAACAAGGAATGGGGAAGGGAAGTTGCCTTTGTTGATCTAAGTAAAAAAAAAAAAAAAAAACTACTCTTTTTCTAATTTTTATTTATTTTTTTTGTCATCAGTGGGCTTCAGTGTTCTAGGCTGATTTTTTTCAGGTAGATACAGAGACAGAGGAAAAGATATCACAACATCTAAGCTTCCTCCACTGTAATGAGGACTGAACTCAAACTGTGTGTGTGTGTGTGTGTGTGTGTGTGTGTGTGTGTGTGTGTGTGTGTGTGTGTTAGAAACTGCATGACATAACAGTGCACTATTCAGGTGAGCTAATTTTCTGGCACAATATTAAGCTACTCCTTAGCATATACAAATTAAGAACTCTAACACAGAACTTTAAAGCAGACAAAGAGCAAGAGAAACAGTTCAACCAATTGAAGAACCTCTTAGAGACCCCGAGGCCCCAGAAGCTGTAGGTCCAGTCCCCAGCACCACCTTAGGCTAGAGCTCAGCAGTGTTCTTATATATGCTAATATATGCCACCACCACACCAGCTCTCAAAGCAAATAAATAAATCATTTAAAAATAAAGTAGACAGAGGGGGGTGGGCAGTAGTGCAGCAGGTTAATTGTACATGGCATGAAGCGCAAGGACTGGCATAAGGATCCCTGTTGGAGACCCCGTCTCCCCACCTGCAAGGGGTTGCTTCAAAGGCGGGGAAGCAGGTCTGCTTCCTATCTTTCTCTCCCCTTCTCTGTCTTCCTCTCCTCTCTCAATTTCTCTTTGTCTTATCCAACAATAACAACAGCAATAACAATAACAACAATGGCAGCAAAATAGAAAAAGGCCTCCAGGAACAGTGGATTTGTAGTGCAGGCACTGCGCCCCAGTGACAACCCTGGAGGCAAAGAGAGAGAGAGAGAGAGAGACAGAAAGATCAATTATTGAATATGTGGGGGGGGCTGGTTGTTGGGAGTGGTGAATTAAAAGGAAACTACAGTTATGAGACCATTTTCTACTCTTCTATTCAGGCTCTCCCATAAACAATCTTTACTCCCCAGTCTTCCTGAACTTGACCTTAGAGACCCTGAAATGACCAAAATGTGGTTCCGCAGCCTGACCCTTCAACAGGCATTTGACCTTCTTTGTTCACTCTCATGCCACTTCTATCAAGACCAGTCCAGCCTTATCTGCTCCTCTACCTCATCCGCAGTGTCATGAGAGTGAGTTTGTCCCTCCTGGGCCCCAGCTCACTTAAGAGAGACCTGACAGTTCCAGAAACCAGATCCTGGCCAGATCCTACTGACTAGGATACAGTTATTGACCCACTGGATATGTGAAGTGGGTTTTACAATCACAGAAATAATTGCATGCCCATGAGATCAAACAATAGCTATAGTGCAGAAAGGCATGTGATGGGGACACTCCCTCCTCTGCCTTTCCAAGACACCTCTCCAGAGTCTGGGCTTGCTTCTCTGAGGATTTGCTTCTCCCATGGACACCTGTCAAGCAGTTCTGTCTCCATTTGTTGCTCTGTCAATATTTGACAGAAAGCACAGTCCACCAACCGTCACCTCTGAAGAATGGGTTGAATTCTTCAGTGGTAAGCTCCCCCCGCCACCCTGTCTCCTAACTCATATTAGTTTTACTATTTTTATTTTTCCCCTGATAGTTATGCTTATGGCTTTAAACAATGTCCTTAAAGTGAGTTCCAGTCAAGATGTTCTTGCAGATACCTTTGGAATGTTTTTGGATAAGTGTTTATATGATTAGAAGTTTGTGAGGATCATGATGCTTTAGTTTAGGGAGCATCTGTCAATGTCTGTGGGAAAGGTGAGGGGCTGAGTGAATGGCTGTTCCCCCTTCCCAACCTCTGTCCCTCAAAAATCACACTTTAGTGGAGTTTTGATATCCCATCATTGCCAGAGTAACTAGGAGATTCCATGCCCAGACTTAGCTTCTTGGTGAGATTGTAACACAAGGTAGAACCTGGTCACTCATTTTTGAAGATACATTTTATTTTAATGAGAGAAATGTAACATTTCTGTCCTCCAGTCAGAGGGTGCTGGCAAGAAAGCTTGTCTCTGCTTGGGGCTCTGAGTAAAGACTCCCATGAGAAACTGGACAGCCTCAAAGCTGTGGAAGGAATAAGCTGACAGTCCGAAAATACGCTTTCCCCATGATGGAGGAAAACATCAATATAGAAACTGGTTCTGAGCTGGCTGGGCTGCCCACCCTGAGAACTTTCACAGAACCATGGTCCTGGGTCAACAGCAGGGCCCCTGTGCCCAGACTCATTCATTCACTCACTCTCATTCATTCATTTGAGAGAAAGAACCAGAGTGTCACTCTGGCATATGAAATGCCAGGGATCACACTCAGGACTTTATTGAAAATAAGACCTCAGACTTGAGAATCTAATGCTGTATCCACAACATCACCTCCCAGTCTGCCCCATTTCTACTTAAACAATGCTGGGAGAGATGACCTTACAGTGAAAACACTTCACACGACCTAAAAGAAGAGTTTGGGGATCTTCATTGCAGCAGGTTAAATGCTTCATGAAAGGAATAGATGCCATGAGAACAGACAGCTGTTAGCATTAGCTCATCTGCACCTGACTTCTGAGCAAAGCCATGCTCACAGCAGCTCAGGGGGAAAGGGAGCAGGCCAGGAGGGACCAGACTTCTGCTCCATGACTGGCAGCCACATCTTACAGATTAGGGCCCTGGATCAAGGAGAACAGCTCCTGGCTGTGCAAGGCTGCTATGAAATAGGAGCAGAGTTCAATGTCCAAACCAAACCTAGGTATATAGCATAGTGGTTATGCTATATACTTTAAGGCATGAGGCTTTGTGCTCCCAGGTTCAATCCCCAGCACCACCATCAGCCAAAAACAAACAAACAAACAAACAAAAAAACAGTCTAAACTCATAGCTTAGTTCTTTAGTACTGAAGTAGAATTTTAAGTGTGTGTGTCAGGGGGCCGGGGGGGGGGGAGTGGGGGCGGGGGTTTACAGACTCTAGTGTGCACTCCAATCATGGTAGGCTAACTCCCCTGGGATCTTTCTTCTTTCTTCTATTCTTCCTTTATTCCTTTCTTTTTTTCTTTCTCTCTGTCTCCTTCTTTTCTTTCTTTTTTTTCAGTTGTCACCAGGTTGATCACTGGGACTTGGTACCTGCATAATAATTCCACCACCCCCAGTGGTTATTTTCTTTCCTTTTTTTTTTAATTTGTTTTTTTTTTCCTCCTCCAGGGTTATTGCTGGGCTCGGTGCCTGCACCATGAATCCACCGCTCCTGGAGGCCATTTTTCCCCCCTTTTGTTGCCCTTGTTGTAGCTTCGTTGTGGCTATTATTATTGCCCTTGTTGACACAATTCGTTGTTGGATAGGACAGAGAGAAATGGAGAGAGGAGGGGAAGACAGAGAAGGGGAGAGAAAGATAGACACCTGCAGACCTGCTTCACCACCTGTGAAGCGACTCCCCTGCAGGTGGGGAGCCGGGGGCTCGAACCGGGATCCTTACTCCGGTCCCTGTGCTTTGCGCCACATGCGCTTAACCCACTGCGCCACCGCCTGACCCTTTTTTTTTTAATTTGATAGGACTGAAATAAATTGAGAGGGAAAATAAAATAGAGAGAAAGAGATACCTGCAGCACTGCTTCACCACTCATGAAGCTTCCTACCTACAAGTAGGGACCAGGGACTTGAACTTAGATCCTTGTGCATGGTAACATGACCTTGTACTCAACAGGGTGTGTATATCCTACCTGCTCCCCCTTCCCACCCACCATGGAGTTTCTAATGCTGAAGGTCTGGAGAAGAGATGGCCTTTCTAGCACCTTCCCAAATGATGATGCTGGCCTGTGGGCCATGCTAGTGGGCTAAAGCAGTGCTTCTTAAATGGTCCTGAGGATGTTGTTACAGGATTGATACAGTAACACCTGAGTCAGTCCTCAGCAAGGACCTGAGCTGGTTTTTGTTTGTTTATTTGCTTGTTTTTGTTTTTTGTTCTCCCCCCATAGGTAGATGCAGAGTGGAAGAAGGAACCAAAGATGTGTGTGTGTGTGTGTGTGTGTGTGTGTGTAGCTGGAGTCTCATGCATGTATGTGATTGTACTGCTCCTGGACCTCTTTCTCATACAGACAGACACAGAGAGGGTGAGACACCACCACATTAGAACTCCTTCTGGAATCATAGCCCCTCCCTTGTGGTACCGAGGATAGAAACTAAACCCCACCCATGGCAAGGCATGCACCCTAACAAATGAGCTATATCTCCTTTTCCAGCCTCCACCGACCCCCATTCTATTTAAAGGTTATTTCCTTCTTCCTAGAAGCTGCCTGCATACACAAACACAGGCACACACACACACCTGTCCATTGTCACTTAGAATGATGGGGAGCCAGTTCATCAAGAACTGAACTCCAACATCAGTTTCATTAGCTAAGACGCTTATGGAGTGGTTCTTGGGTGTCACTGTCTTCCAGCTGGGGTGACAGTAGAAGATGGTGCAGACATCCAGAGAGAGAACAGGCAGGAAGGACCAAGAGAGGGGGGTCATGCCAAGCTTACAGGCCGAGGACCACCTGGGCTAGGGGAAGGGGGAGGAGAATTTCAAAATGTCCCTTCTGACTTAGAGAAAGGAAAGTAGTTCTAAAATTGGCCCAGCTTCTCCTGGGAAAGTCAGGACTTTTCCCAGAAGCCTGAGGAAGACTATGGGGTAGGGAGGGGGGGACCAGACTCTCCAGGCATGGTTACCTCCTATGAGTGATGGCTTGCCCCAGGGGACTCTGCTGCAGGCCCTTCCAGGCTGTGGCTCAGGCTGTCTGGGTGCCCGGGCCAAGCCTGGGAGGGAGGACACCAGGAGCTGTGGATAAAAACTGAACTCTTGGGAGTCGGGCGGTAACGCTGCAAGTTATGCATAGGTGCTACAAAGCGCAAGGACTGGCATAAGGATCCTGGTTCAAGCCCCTGGCTCCCCACCTGCAGGGGAGTCACGTCACAGGCGGTAGAGCAGGTCTGCAGGTGTCTATCTTTCTCTCCCCCTCTCTGTCTTCCTCTCCTCTCTCCATTTCTCTCTGTCCTATCCAACAACAATGACATCAATAACAACAACAATAAAAAGCAACAAGGGCAATAAAAGGAAATAAATATTTAAAAAAAAAAAACTGAACTCTTCAGGTGCCACACTAGGTTGAGCACACACATTACAACATGCAAGGATCCAGGTTCAAGCCTCCTATCTCCAACTGCAGTGGGGAAGCTTTGCAAGTGGTGAAATAGGGCTGCAGGTGTCTCACTGTCTCTCTCCCTCTCTATCTCCCCCTTCTCTCTCAATTTCGCTCTGTTGCTATGCAATAGGCAAATATACATATCTATTGTTTAAACTGGACTCTCAAGCATGAGGTCCTGAGTTTGGAGTAAGAGCAGCCTGTTGCTTTCAGCTTGCACATACATACCTTCTGGGAATACTGGCCTTATCCATCCACCCTTCTCAGTGGCAGGTGTGTATGGGGTGCATCCCACAACTCATGACACCCTGGAGGAAGGGCCTGGGAACTCTGAAGTAAGAACTGGGCGAGACTGCAGGGAAGGGGTGGGTCTCTATTCCAGAGTAAGATCTCCTGTGCTGCTCAAGCCTCACAGCATCGCTGCCTGTTAGGAAGCTTAAAGGAAGTGCCTTTTCAAAGGACACTCAGAAATAGTAATGGGTGTAGGTGTGACTTAGAAAGGAAGAGAAGGCAAGACCACAGGAAAAAAATGGGCAAATGTGTGTGTGTGTGCGTGTGTGTGTGTGTGTGTGTAGATAGATATAAATAGTGACAGATAGATAGATAAATATATAGATAAATACTGACAGATATAAAATAAATCTATATCTGTGACTGTGGAAAAACTACTGCAGTTTCCAATGGAGGGGGTGGGGACACAGAGTTCTGGTGGTGAGCATGGTAAGAGCATTTTAGTCTGCCAGGCACTCTACAGGTAGAATATCCCCCCTGGTGCAGTCACACTAGGAAACACTGCCATCTAGTGGAAGTTCAATAGCTTCCCTCTTTTCTAAGTCTCATGTCAAGTCCTGAAGAAGATGGGTCCTGAAATTGGCGAGTGTTCCTACTGATGACCACAGAATGCAAGTTTGGATCTACAGGGATGTAGAGGTTACATAGGCTTGTATGCTGAATATGGGCTCCAGATCAAATTGATGGAATTTATAGTCTACAATATTTATACACTTTTCCATATTTGGGAGCTCCTCTCTTCATTGATCCAGCTTTCTGGTCCTTTTTCCAGCCATGACATCATCTCCCCAAACAATAACTTGGGTCCACCTGCATATCAGATGTCAGGCTCAGACAAAAACTATTAAAGTCATGAGCCCCTTGGTATATACCTAAAATAGACCTACTGGCTATTTCAAAAACAGAGACCCTCAAATCTTCATCTGCAATATTCCAGCCTTTAAGTTCATGATTAGTCAACAATTTGTTTGGCTTTATATATTAACTCTCTTTTCAGCCACCAGGTTCCAGATGCTACCATTATGCCAACCTGGCTTCCTTGGACAGATGACCCTGCCAATGTGTCCTGGAGCTCTGCTTCCCTAGAGCCCCAACTTACTAGGGTAAGAGAGACAGGCTGGGAGTATGGACCAACCTGTCAATGCCCATGTTCATCAGGGGAGCAATTACAGAAGCCAGGCCTTCCATCTTCTGCACCCCATAATGGCCCTGGGTCCATACTCCCATGGGGGTTAAAGAATAGGAAAGCTATCAGGAGAGAGGATGGGATATGGAGCTCTGGTGGTGAGAATTGTACGCCTCTTATCCTATGGTCTTGTCAGTGTTTCCATTTTATAAATAAAATAATTAATTAGAGAGAGAGAGAGAATCTCAAATGGCTAAAGAGTCCTGCCCTCGAAGTTATGGGATCCTCCAGACTTTTCAAGGTGTGCTATCATTCTGGCCCAGGACTCTTTAGGGTATGAGAATCCAGGGCTGTGTCTGTGACTAGGGAATCCAGGCTCCCAGGCCTTTCCCCTGCAATCTGTCCCTAGTCCTATAGCAGACTCCACCTCCTTCCCAAATGCTGTGTCTGCATTTGAGAGCTCTTCTTTCCCCCCAGGCACCTGTTTGAGGACTTACTTCCAATTTTCAAGACACAGCTGTGTGTTTGACTGTCTCTCAGCCTCCAATCCTGCTATCTTCCAATTTGATTTTCCTAATTCTTACATATTCCAGATGTCATTTTCAGTTCCCCTGGTCTCCTGAAGGATAGCTCAGAAACATCTCAAGCACTATCCAGAATGTGCCCTTCTGATAACAATAACCATGTTCTTTTTCTGATAACAATAACCATGTTCTTTGAATTGGGAATGTGAAAGAGTAACTGCCTACCCCAATCCTTAGAATATGAGGAAGACTAGACAACACACTGAATTCATTTTCATAATGAGATTAAAGGCCTGTGAAATAGTTCACTTGGATAGTTTGCTGCTTTGCTATGTCTGCAATCTAGGTTCAAGCACAGTCCCCACCACAGTGAGGGAAGCTTTGGTGCTTATCTTTATCTCTCTTATCTTTATCTCTTTATCTCTCTCTTATCTTATCTTGTCTCTTATCTTATCTCTTTATCTCTCTCTTATCTTATCTTTATCTCTCTCTATATATATATATGTGTGTGTGTGTGTATGTGTATATGTATATATATATTCCTCTATCTAAAATAAATAAATGCATACTAAAATAAAATTCCATTGGAAAGCAAATATCTGTATCCTGGCTCTGTGGGCCTCTGTGACTGACTCCTGTAAGTGCAGAATTTATCTGCATCTGTCTCTGTGACTCTACCAAGTTGGAGGAGGTGGAGCAACCTGAGGGCACCTGACCCACTGTGGTCACTCACTGGACGTGTGGCATGATGGGAAGGTTTTGAGTCCTCAACCTCTGTTGTAACTCTGCTTATTCAACTCTAAGCTTGCAACAGTCACTGAATCTCAGTTTGCTCCTCTACAAAGGAGTGTTAATTCAGAAGGGCTTGACCAGCAAAACTGTCTGGGTTCCAATACCCGCACCCAATAACATAATACAAAGTAAATAAATACTTGCTGAAAGGCAGTAACACTAGATCTGCTTTTGTATTGCTGTGAAGAATTAAATAAACTCACCTAAAAAGCACTATGTAAATTGGGGAACTCTGTGCTGACTCCCCTTGTGAACATTTGAACCTGTCTGCAGTATGAAGGGGGCGTGTGGGGGGACAGTGCCCAGCATGCTTTCACCTCCATCTCTGCACCACAGGGATTCAGAAGCTCTTATTCTCTTCCTCTGCATGTCTCTCCCTCTTCCTCTCTTTCTGTTGGTCTCTGTTTTTCTAGCTAGATGATAAACCATGGGTACTGCCAACAAGTATATCACAAATAACACTCTCACCATCATTTTTTTCTTTAGGCTTGATCTCATTAAGTTCCAGGAAGCAGGCCCAGCCTCCCCAACAGCAAAATGCAACCAGGCTGCTCCTTGTCTCTCCCTCCTGTAAGTAGGTCGTTGCTGCCAGAACCTCTCTCAAGGTCCTACTTCTGATGCTCCCTTGGGCCAAAGCAACATGGCCTTTTCCAGCACTTTCTTTCTGCTCTAGTGAGCAGCCCAGGGCAGGTCAAAGCAAGCAGGCTGACAAGAAGGCTGTTGAGCTTAGAGGAGACAGGCAGAGGGGAGTTGGCTGAGGATGGGTCTAGAGACTGGACTCAGAAGGAAGTGGGAGACCTGGGTAAAACTACCCCCAGTTACTAGTGAAACATTGTCTCTCTGGTCTTGAGTTTCTTCATCTGCAGAGAGCCTCAAGCTGGAAGGAGTCTAAGTCTTCCCTCAGCTCTATAGTATTAGGAAAGACAGGGCCAGGTGGTGGGACACCTGGTTGAGTGTTCATGCTACAATACACAAGGGCCCAGGTTCAAGCCCCTGGTACCCACCTGCAGGGGTAAGTTTCACAAGTGGTGAAGAAGTGCTATAGGTATCTCTCTATCTCTCTCCCTCTCTAACTCCCCTCTCCCTTCTTGATTTATCTCTGTCTTTACACAAATCAATGAAATATTTTATATACTTGTAAATATGTTGTGCAGGTTATTGTATACTTGCAAGTATGTCATATATGTATCTTATGTACATATTGTATATATTCATATATTCTTTATGTATGGGGAAAATTCTTTTTTAATTTCTTTATTGGGGAATTAATGTTTTACATTCGACAGTAAATACAATAGTTTGTACATGCATAACATTTCCCAGTTTTCCATATAACAATACAACCCCACTAGGTCCTCTGTCATCCTTTTTGGATCTGTATTCCACCCACTCACCCACCCACCCACCCCAGAGTCTTTTACTTTGGTGCAATATGCCAATTCCAGTTCAGGTTCTACTTGTCTTTTCTCTGCTGATCTTGTTTTTCAACATCTGCCTGAGAGTGAGATCATCCCATATTCATCCTTCTGTTTCTGACTTATTTCACTTAGCATGAATTTTTCCAAGGTCCATCCAAGATTGGCTGAAAATGGTAAAGTCACCATTTTTTATAGCTGAGTAGTATTCCATTATGTATATATGCCACAACTTGCTCAGCCACTCATCTGTTGTTGGACACCTGGGTTGCTTCCAGGCTTTGGCTATTACAAATTGTGCTGCCAAGAACATATGTGTACACAGATCTTTTTGGATGGGTGTGTTGAGTTCCTTAGGATATAACCCCAGGAGAGGAGTTGCAGTATCATAGGGTAGGTGCATTTCTAGCCTTCTGAGAGTTCTCTAGACTGTTCAGGAAAAATTCTTTGTAGGAATCGGCTCACACAGTTACAGAGGCCAAGAAGTCCCACACACTTCTGTATTCAAGCTGGAAATGATAGGAAGCCAGTGGCATAATTCAGCTCAGGTCCAAAGGTCTGACACTTATGGAACTGCTGGTATAAGTTGGGGGTCCACACTGGAAGCCTGTGAACAGGCAGGCTGAAGCAGAAGGAGGTGAGTGCCTCAGTTCAGGCAGAGGGACTGAATTCCCCCTTCTTCCATCTTTTCTTCTGTTCAGTCCCACAGTTAGTTGGCTGGCACCCACCTAGTCTTTCCAGTACATGTGAGAATCCTGTCCCATTCATCACACAAAGTACTTACTCAGCTCTACACTCACTCAGACCGGAACACCTGAGACATGTCCTCCCTGTGGGAGGGAACCAGAGAACTCAGAGACATGGGCAAACATGCAGACTGTGGTCATATTGATGCATTTTTTCTTATTACTGTTAAAACAAAACTATCAAGGCTGGGGAGATAGCATAATGGTTATGCAAAAAGACTTTTATGCCTGAGGCACCAAAGTCTCAGGTTCAATCCCCAGCACTGCCATTAGCCAGAGCTGAGCAGTGCTCTGGTTATAAAATAAAAATAAATTAAAATTAAATAGATGATGTGATTTTATTCAAGGATCTGCTGTATTCACCTTATTTTGGGGATTTATTTTGAGGATTTTTTGTAACCTAGTGCCGGGCTGAGCTTCACTGACGGGAGACAGATGACCCGGGACTCATGGTTGAGCTGTACGCAGTATCTTTTTATTCATGCAGGATGTAGCACAATCTAAGCCGAGCTAAACTAAACTAAACTAAACTAAACTGAAAATAATCTTGTATATATATATATATATATATGTATGTATATACTAGCCAAGTAGGGTGGGGACAGGATGTGACATAGAGAGGGTGGAGAGAAAAGTGACTGGTGAATATCAGAGTGTGACAAGGAGAGGGGGCGGAGCAGGCAAGAATTCTACCACTGAACCACCAATGCCCTGGAGGGAGGGTGGTGCTTTATGTAAATATAAAAGTGATTTATGTAAATAGACTGCAGCTTTGAGTGGGATCAAACCAATCCCTATACAGGCATACCAGTGCTTGGTTAAGCAGAAGCCAGGGGGAGCTGGCATACTACCCAACAACCTAGTACCTGGGTTCAACCCAGGGTGTTATGGACGGTAAAGTAACTTTTACTGGGTGAGCCATTTCTTGAGCCATAACAGGTTTAAATTGAAGACATATATGTGATAATGAAACACACAGTATTTGAGAACTAGAGGGTTCCTCATCTTCCTCTTTATCAGGTCATTGTGAGATGCAGAAGGTGGAAGGTCTGGCTTCTTTAATTGCTTCCCCAATGAACATGGGTGTTGACAAGTCGATCCATACACCCAGCCTGCCTCTCTCTTTCCCTAGTAGGGCAGTCCTCTAGGGAATCAGAGCTCCAGGACACATTGTTGGGGTTGTCTGTCCAGGGAAGTTGGGTTGGCATCATGGTAGCATCTAGAACCTGGTGGCTGAAAAGAGAGTTAACATATAAAGCCAAACAAATTGTTGACTAATCATGAACCTAAAGGCTGGAATATTGCAGATGAAGAGTTGGGGGGGGGGCGGTCTCCGTTTTGTAGATAGCTAGTAGGCATATTTTAGTTAAATTCCAAAGGGCCTTTGGCTATACTACTGTTTTTTTTTGTTGTTGTTGTTTTGTTTTCCTTTCCCTTGAGCCTGAAATCTGACATGCAGGTGGACCCAAGTTATTGTCTGGGGAGATGACATCATGGCTGGAAAAAGGACCAGAAAGCTGGATCAGGGAAGAGAGTAGCTCCCAAATATGGGAAAGGTGTATAAATATTGTTGACTGTAAACCCCATCAATTTGATGTGATCTGGGGCCCATATTCAGCTTAGAAGCCTATGTGACTTCTGCATCCTTGTAGATCTGAGCTCACATTCTGTGGTCATAAGTAGGAACATTCCAAGCTGCCCTAATTTCAGAACTCATCTTCCTCATGTGTAGCATAGAGTATATTGTCCAGTCTCCCTTTAGAGGCTGGAACATTCTCTACCATTTTTTATCAAAGTTGAGGGCAAGGTCCTACAGAGGCCCATAGAGGGGTCTATTATGTTGTTCCTGATAGAGATGACCAATAACAATGGAGAGAGGGATTTATTTGAGGCCTAGGCCCATCATATCTGTTTGGGAATCTCAGGACTCCCCGATTAGGGCCCCAGCTGATGGAATGGCCCGATAGTGACTAAAGAGTCATTGTTAAAGTATGCCAGTCTCTTGCCCCTATTCAGCTTTTGCAGTCCTTGCTTTGATAAGGTCAGCTTTGGAGTGAATGAGAGAACTGTAATAGGAAGTTGGTGAGGAGGGTATCTAAGTGTAAGTAGACACTATTTCATTATGAACTTTATACAGACTATTGTTTATTTTTGCTTTCAGGTATATATTTTGCCCTAATTTATGGATACATGTGAACATATGCTCTATCTCATGGGACCTGTTCTATATATAGGTTTTGGGACTTTGTTAGGAAGTGAACCTCCCAGAATGGAATTAGAGAATCCTATGAAAGGAAAGGTTTCACCCAAGTAATGAGGCTGTAGAGTTGACATTTCATGCCTGATGTCTCTGGACACAGTCTGAAGTGAAGCATGCTGAGGTGCCACTCTTTGCGATGATTAGGTTGGGATCAGCAGATGCAATATCATTTGGTATGACTTGAGGGAAGCATGCAGGAAAGTAAGGCCCATACTAGAGATTCCAGGACTGGGGGAAATATAGGCTCTATAGAGGAAGCGGGAGGTTCCTGCTGTCTTAGGGTTTAAGAAGGCAATAGATAGTTATTACTATAATCACATTATTTGGCAATTGGGTTAACTTTGAAATATCCCATTGTTAGGATTTGCTAACAACTTGTTGTGCTAACACAACATCACCATAATATGTCCTTTGACATTATTTGTATATAGCTGTGCCACTGGTTGCTTCTGTTTTCCCTGGTCTAAGCTTTTAAGGGAGTCAACCTATCAAAGACTAAGCCTATGATCTGTGCATTAAAAATTTTGAGACATTGAATCAATTTTTCCCCTCATATTAATTAAATAATGATTTATATGACTACAAATTAATAAGAGTGCACATAAACACCGTTCCCACCACCAAAAGACTGTGTCCTATCCCATCCTCCCCCCTCCCCCCTTCCCCATCCCCTTACTCCCCCCTCCCTGTTAAGGGGAACATTCACCCTCACCCTCAACCCAGGGTTTTTACTTTGGTGTCCTACTTCAAATTCAGTCAAATCCTGCTTTGAGTTTCCCTTTCTGTTCTTCTTTCTCAATTTCTGTTCAAGAGTGGGATCATCCCATACTCATCTTTATCTTTCTGACTTAGCTCACTTAACATAATTCCTTCTAGCTCCATTCAAGATGGGTCAGAGAAGGTGGGTTTATTGTTCTTAATATCTGCACAATGGCTAATTATTTCTAAGAACTTTCTCCTGCTACTACAGTTCCTTTATTTTTCTTTCTGTTATCATTGGGGTTCCAAGTCAACTTTTTCACATTAAAGAAGGACAGGGGAGAGAGAGAGAGAAAGACAACATAGCATTAAAGTGTTCTTCAATAGGGCAAGGGCTGAGCTCAAACTCTTTATCACATAGATGGCAAAACAGCCACCCACCCAGGTGAGCTCTCTCACTGAATCTGCCACAGCAGTACTGATGCTAAGTTCTCATCTGAGGGTGGGGTGGGGAAGATAACAAGTTTCCAGGGTGACCTCTTAGAACCCAGCTGTATCACTGGTCTCATGTGCTCAACTTCAGGGATGGAAAAATTGAAAAATAAATAAACAGCAGGAAAAAGAGAGGAGAAGGGTGAGCTTCTGAGAGGATTGCATCACAGATTCCCTGGAAATTTTATGTTTCTGTCATGAAACGTTCTAAACTGAGGCTAGGTCACAAGCGCCTTATCAATAATGGATTCAAATGGGCTATGTAGGCCCCTATTGTAAGAGGCTCATGCTTTCAGCTACCCAGACAGAGAAAAGCATCCTGTTATGCATTTTCGTGGCACCAAAGACTCCTCCTGCTCTGCTCTCCCACACACGTGTATTTCACACGGGACTTCACAAGCAGTTGTAGGGTTATTTGATCAGCATCTTTCTCCCCATTAGATTAAGTGACATTGAGTCAGGCACCATATGGTGTACCCTTACCTGGCTAAAAGTAGATACTTGGTAAATATGCATTGAATGGATGATTTAATCTTCACTGATAATCCTGCAAGAGAGGAGGAGACTAAACTCTGGTGGGCAGCATCAGTTCAGTACTTACTCTGAGCTGAACTGCCTGATTTGTAGCCCTGACTCTGCAATTTATTGCCCATCAGAACATAAGTAAGAAACCTGGCCCTGGGCTTCTGGTGGTAGCATAGCGAGTTAAGTGCACATGGCATGAAGTGCAAGGACCGGCGTAAAGATCTGGTTGGAGCCCCCAGCTCCTTACCTGCAGAGGAGTCGCTTCACAGATGGTGAAGGAGGTCTGCAGGTGTCTATCTTTCTCATAAATAAATAATTAAATAAATATAAGAAAGAAAGAAAGGAAGGAAGAAAGAAAGAAAGAAGAAAGAAAAAAAGAAAGAAGAAAGAAAGGAAGAAAGAAAGAAAGAAAGGAAGGAAGAAAGAAAGAAAGAGAAAGAAAGAAACTTGGCCCTGCCTCATTGTATAGCTGCAACATAGCAATAGCTGTAGTGCCTACACCAGTGAGTTGTTTAAAGACTAGGTGACAAAATTCATGGAACATATGTCAGACAATCTCTGGGAAAAAATGAGTAATTAATTCATTAATGTTCACCAGAACCTGATTATGGATCCCAGGAAGCTAACAGAGAAGTTAGGATTTATTTTCCTTTGTAAAATGTAAGAGGAGAAGTGATCCATGGAGACTTATTTTAGTTTCAACACAAGAAAACTCTTAACTCTAGAGAAGGTGAAATAGTTCATTTGGACAATGTGCTACTTTGCCAAATGTGTGACCCAAGTTTGAGCCTGGACTCCACTGCATTGAAGGAAGTTTCATTGCTGTGATCTCTCTCCTGTCTAAAACAGAAACTTATAACTTTAGTTGTTCAATGAAGATACTGACTATATTGAGAGACAATGAACTTTTAACTGGAGTCCATGTTGGCATGGCTGCTAAGCAGATGAGTTGCTGAAGGGATGTGCTACAAACCAGGGGACTCTTGGCCAGTGGAGCACTGATCATGGCTCTCTAGGATCAAGAGACTAAATGGGAATTGCAGAAAAAGTTGGTTCCTTCTTTATCAGATGATGTTGGACTTTCTCACTACTGTTAAAGCACTGAGTGTCACTTGTTGTGTCCAAACTGGTATTAGGTCTATAGGGTTTGGCCTCAAGGTGGAAAGAGATTACACCTAGCATTTTAGTGAGGTCTGTTGTGTCATATAGCATGATGTGACCGGCTGAAGCTGGTGTCAGCCTGATGCACTGGAATAATGTAACTGAAGACCCAAGTGGCTGGAAGTCCGGCCTTCTTGTCCAAGTGTGTGCTATGACTGAACACTGGAGCAGGGGTACAGTGCAGGGGAGCTGCTGGTGTGATTTTCAGAGATTCCAGATGGAGAGATGGCACAGAGGATGGCTCTTTTCCCAGGACTTGGACACACATGAATTTTAACCCTTGCTAAGTTACCTTGCTCATGATCTGGTGGGCTCTTACCCTTGATTTCCCTGGTGCTTTCGGTGGGATATGGTTGACCCCAGCTAAGACTTCCCAGGACCTGCCAAACTGCTGCTGACTGGAACAACTGAACATGGGCTGAACTTCTGGTAACTGACTGATGAATTTTATGGGCCTAGTGTGCTCTCAACCCCAGCTGATAACTATTTTGCCATACCTAGCTATTTGTCTTGTACCCTTGTATCTCCCTAACAAAGCCTTGAATTGTTTAAACCCACTCCCAGCTGCCCCACAGCTGAATCCATTATGTGTCATGAAGCAGCAAAAGTCATTTTATTTTAGTTACAACAGAGGTCAAAGTTAACCTTGAATTTTGTTGCATTTACTTGTTTGATGATTCTAATAAAGGTTGTCATAGAGACAATAATATCGGCCAATTAATTGTATGCAGTGTTTCTTCTAAAGATTATCATGGTATGACAATAATGCTGATACTGCCAGAAGAGATTAGGAGATAATATCTTTTGTTTGTGTAGTTAGTTGAGTAGATAAACTGTTTGAAGAAAGTGAAGTATGAGGTAGGAGAGGTGGGTGTCGAGGCCTAAGTAATAAATATTTGATTAGAAAATGTATAGTGTCTTCTTTAGGCCATTCTACTAGACTGCAAGTTTACTAGGTCTAAATCTAATCATAGAGGACTACTAAGCACTTTTACTTTGAGGTATACAGTTGCCCCTAATGTATGGATACATGTACACATGTACCCAGTCCCCCAGGCCCTAGCCTTTATCTAGGGCCTATAACATTGTTAGAGAGAACACCATATGTTAGGAAACACCATATGTTAGAAAAGGTCTCAACAGACTATTATTATTATTATTTTGTCGTGTCTGGCAGGGAAACAATTATTGAAGCCATACTTTCCACCTTCTGCACCCCATAATGATCCTGGGCCCATACTCCCAGAGGGATAAAGAATAGGAAAACTTCCAATGGAGAACATGGGATACAGAATTCAGGCAGTGGGAATTGTATGGAATGTATCCCTCTTATCCTACAGTATTGTCAATCATTATTAAATCAATAAAAATATTTTTAAAAGCATTTCTAAAAATAGATTTTTCTTAAAATATTAAGTTACTTATAACCTTACCTTAGGTTGATCAGAATCATTTGCTGCTGTCACTAAGATATTGCCATTAGTAGACATCATTAAATGACATAAAGCATGATGAGGTTAAATATAATACTGTAAATCCTAACATTGCGATTTTCAAGGGGAAAAAAATTCCCAACTAACTTGGGTAATATAATAATTAACTATTGCCTTTTTAAACTCTAAGAAAGAAGGAAACCTCCCCATACTCTAAAATCCACACTTCTCCCAGTTCTGGGACCTCTGGGACTTTGCTTATATTTTGTGATGCCTCTCCTCTGCCCTCCACTCAATCCTTTACCCTGTTTCACTGTTTCTGATGACTTCAAGCAAGTCAACACAGCCAGTGTCACCATGCCATGTTATGCTGCCCTTGCCTTTTTGCTTTGGATTGTATCCAGTATGGCAATCCTGAGATGTCAGTCTTCCAACCCAAATAATCTATGCAAGACCAGCACACTTTAATGATGGCCCTTTTGGTCACTACCAGACAACCCCATCATCCAGGGCCTTAGTCGGGGAATTTTGGGATTCCCACATAGATATAATGGGACTAGACCTCTAGCAGATCCCTCTCTCCACTATCACTGGTCATCTCCATCAGAACAACATCATAAACCCTCTTGTGGGCCTTTATAGGATCTTGCCCTCAATGTAGAACAACATTGGGCAGAGGACTGCCCCGCTCTCTGTAAGGAGGCTGGGTCAGCATACTCTGCCACTGGAGGAAGACGGGTCCTGAAATGAGTGCAGCCTAGAATGTTCCCAACTATGACCATAGAATGTGAGCTGAGACCTATAGGGATGTAGAGTTTACACAGGCTCCTGTGCTGATTATGAATAGAAATGCTTTAACAATTTAAGTCCAGTGTCATAATTCAATCAGTTTACAAATTTGAAACATTAAATACTTAGACTAAAGGAATAGATACTCAGAACTAAAATCTAAGCAGTTAGAGAACTTGGAATATACAGTTTATTTTTCCCTGACAGGTTGAATTAATAGTGATTGATGAGATTATGAGTTACTAGGAGTAGTAACACAACATCAAAGTCTGTGTCCCCACCCCCACCCCAACCCCCCTCCAGTGGACCTGAAAATCCACCAGCCCCCCTTCCAGAGTCTTTTACTTTGGTGCAATATACTAACTCCAGTCCAAGTTCTGCATTTTCTTCTGATGTTATTTTTTCAGTTTCTGTCTATAAGTGAGATCATCCCTCATCTGTCTATAAACGAGTCATCCTTCTGTTTCTGACTTATTTCACTTAACATGATTTCTTCAAGCTCCATCCAAGATGGGGTCAAGAAGGTGAAATCACCACTTTTAATAGCTGAGTAGTATTCCATTCCATATATCCTACTGTTCTTATATATCAATTTCTATCTATGAGAGAAATCATCCCATATTTTTCCTTTACTTTCTGGCTGATCTCACTTAACATGATTCCTTCAAGCTTCATATGTGCTTGTTATGTAACAAATATAAATCTTTCTCTTACTATGCCTTAGCTATGTCCCAAATATTTTATAGCTCATTTTTCATTTAATTTTTATTAATTCCCTAATTTGTTCTTTGACTAAGTAGTTATTAATTAGTATACTATTGAATTTCCACATTTTGGGAATTTTATTAATTTTTTGTTTGTTGTTAAGTGTTAACCTTAATTCCACTCTGGTCTGGGAATGTGGTTGGGGTGGTTTCACTGTCTTTGTGGCCTAACATATGGTCTATTCTAGAGAATGTCTCATGTGGACTCAAATATAATGTGTGTTATAGTTTCTTGGGGTGAAGGACTCTGAAAATGTCCAATAACTCTAGTCTAGCTCTCTTATAATTTACTTATCTTGTTTCTTTCTTAATTTTTTGCTTAGGTGATCTGTCAATTTCAGAAAGTGGTGTATTTAAATAATCTAATATTACTGGATTGCTGTTGATATATTTTTGTAGTTCTTTCAGTAGATGTTTGATGTATCTATTCGGCTCTTCGAGGACATAGATGGTAATAATTGTTAAGTCCTCCTGGATGACTGGTTCTCTGAGCATTATATAATGCCTATCCCTATCTTTCATTACTTTATTTTAAAGTCTATTGTGTCAGATATGAGAATAGCTGCTTCTGCTCTTTTTTGTTGTCCATTAGCTTGTATGATAGTTTTCCATCCTTTCACATTGAGTTTGTGTTTGTCCTGTTGAGTTAGGTGAGATTCCTGCAGGCAATATATGGTTGGATTGTGTTTTCTGATCCATCTTTCTAATCTGTGCCTTTCAGTATGCAAATTCAGGCCATCAACATTCATTGATAGTATGAATTTAACATATTACAGCACCATCATTCTAAACTTTTCTGAGTGTACTGATATATGGCATGTTTTTGGTGATGTTGCTGTTTATAGGAAACCTTTTAGAACTTCTTCCAGAGGTTTGGTGATAGTTAATTCTTTGGACTGCTGCTTGTCTTGGAAAGTTTTATGCCTATATCTAGTCTGAATTACAGTCTAGCAGGATACAACTGTCAATTAATGAAAGCTTTTCACATTGTGCACTCAATATATATCTTGCCATTCTCTTCTGGGTTTGAGTTTGTGTGGAGAAATCTGCTGGTAATCTTGAAGTTTTTCCTCTATATGTGATTCTTTGCTTTTTCTCTTGCAGTCTCCAGAATCCTTTCTTTATCCTTATTCCTTCTCATTCTATCTATGATGTGTCTTGCTCTCTTTAGGTCTGGGTCAGTTCTGTTTGGGACTCCCTGGGATTCTGGAATCTTTATGTCCTTTCTTTGGTTTAGAGTGGGTAACTTTTTATTTATTATCTCTTGTAATATGTTTTCTTCCCCTTCCCTTTCTTCTTCTGGCAAAGCCAGCAATGTATATATTACTACTTTTGAGGTCATCGATACATCTCTGTTGTTGTTTTCAGTTTCTCTTAATCTCTTTTATAGTTCTTTTACTTGTTTCTTAGTTTTCTCAATACCTCAGTCTTAAACATCATCTGTGTAGAGACTGATGTCATTGCATGTCTATTGCTGTTTCCTCCATAATTCCTTCCACCATGACATTTTGCCTAGTTTTTATTTATACTTTTAATATTAAGATGCATGAACAATTTCATTGGCCCCAGGATGTTTTTTTACTCAGATATATGGTGACGGGGTAGGGGGTGTCTCAAACGTGGGTCATGTGTAGGACGCAAGACCCTCCCCTTACCCACTAAATTATCTCTCTGGCCCCCAAGTCTGGGTACTTAATAGGCACTCAGAACATGTTTTCTAGAGTCACTGGGTACTTGTGTGCTTCTCATCAATAAAATAACAAAGGGAATAAGACTTACCTCTTACTTTGCCCTCATCTGGCAAGCCAGTTTCACATTTCCCAGAGAGAAGCCCAAACTACATTATTAAGCTGAGAACCTAGTCTGCATCTTAGCTATCCTGGTCTTGAAGTTGCTTTTGTAGAATACTTTTGTTTTAACTACTGCTTTGTTCTCTTTTATTTACATCTGAGTTAAGCCTTACCTCTCTTTGTGTGTCTGATCTTTCACATGCCTCCCATCAAGATTCTGTGAACTCAGGTGCACTTGTGAGAGGGGACCCTGGAGAGTTATAGTCCTGATCTGGAAGCCAGAGCCTTCCCTGCTGAGCTGCTTAGGAGCCCCAGCCACTTTCCAAGGAAACCAGTGGGTTGTCAAAACACATCCTGGCTTCTCCTGTTATGGGTGTCAGCCAGCATCTTGGAATACAACAGAAGAGGCTTTCCGGAGCTGAGCACTGATAAATGATTTGTGAAATGTCAAAAAGACCCACGAGGCAGATGCCAGGCTCCATGCAAGTCACCTCTTCCACAGAGCAGTAGAAAATTACACAACTGCCAGTATTCTTGTGTAAGCCCCCTTGGCTATATTTTTGAACTCACAACAATGAAAATGGTCATCAATCCATGTGTGTCTAGTGCACCATAATATGAAACATCCCTCACACTAAAAACAATTCCCACCACAGTAATAAATAGTTGCCTTATATTAAAAGTAACTTCCTAGGCCAGTGAAATAGCTCACTGAATAGTGTACTGCTTTGACATGTGTGCAACCCAGGTTTGAGCCCAGCCCCTACCATATTGATGGAAACTTTGATATTATGCTTTCTCTCTGTGTGTGTCTCTATCTAAATAAAAATATAAATAAAGGGTGGGGTATAGCATAATGCTTATGCAAAGAGACTTTCATGCCCAAGGCTCTCAAGTCCCAGAGCTAAGCAGTGCTCTGGTAAAAATAAATAAATAAATAAATAAATAAATAAATAATAAAAAAAAGAATAACTGGTCTAAATAAAAATTCTTTATATATATATATATATATATATATTATATATATATACATACAACTTGCTATGCTTTTTTATTTGCCTCCAAGACCCATAATTTCATTAGTAGAAGATTATGAATCAGTTGCTACTGGTTCAACCAATTGATCAACAAGAATTTAGCTTAACTGTAAGCTGTCTCTAAGACTTTGTGAGAACTATGGTGGTTGTTTCTAGGGGGCAAGGACATAGGATTTTAATGGTGGATGTGGTATGGAACTGTAATTTGTAATCTTACATTCTTGTAATCAAAGTAAATTCATTAATCTGTTAGTGAAATAATTATCCATAAAAAAAAAAACAGAAGAAACCATAGCTTCTGCTTAGGAAGCAACATAAAAAGAAAGAAAGAAAGAAAGAAAAAATCGAATTGTCCTAAGATCTGTGTCACCAAGACTTCTGCTGGCTTTTACTCCAAAGTCAAGGGTCAAGGAATATTTATTAAGCACTGGTAGGTACCTGGGATATATATACAGAGTGTGAACTAGCGGTGAATGTCTGGATTACTAACGGGACTTACTTTCCAGTAAGAAAAAGAAGCACAGAGAAAATAAACAGATGATTCAAGTTCAAAAATTTGAAGAGCTAGGGAGACCTGTCAGTGGTTCAGCACTGGGCATTTACCCTTGAAGTCTCAGAGGCCCCAGGTTCAACCCCTGGCAACACCACATGCTAAGCAGTACTCTCATTCTCTCTCTCTCTCTCTCTCTCTCCATATTTTATTTATTTATTGGATAGAGACAGAGAGAAACTGAGAAGGGAGAGAGAGAAAGACCTACAGTACTGCTTTATCACTTGGCAAAGCTTTTCCCCTTCTTTCAAGACCAGAGACTTGAACCTGGATTCTTGAGCATTGTAACATGGCTTCTCAACCAAGTGTGCCACCACCTGCTTCCCCACCACTACCTCATTTTCTCATTCTATCTCATGAGAATAAATCTACTAATGAACAAAAAGTAAATATGAATCTCTTTGAAGGAAATAAGACAAGAGACAGGAAAATAGGATTGGAGGAGCAAGGATCAGTGAAAGTCTTTCTAAAGTTCTGAAATATAAGAGAAGAGGTTGAAAACACCCTCCTATCAGTCACAATCTCCGAAGGGAGGCAGGGGTATCCTGCCCTGTCAAGGAAGACTGGTCCTGAAATGAGTGCAGCCTGCAATGTTCCCAGCTGTGACCAGCAGCTGCAAGCTGGGACTCAAGACCAATAGGGACTCAGAGCTTACAGAAGCTCTAGTGCTAAATATAAATATACTTGGACTCTGGGTCAGGTGGATGGGCATAAATAGTTAATTTTATCCACAGAATATTTTTTTAAGAATGAGAGCTACCCACTACCCTAATTCAACTTTCTAACCCTTTCCTCTACTCTGAAAACATTTCCTCTGACAATCTAATTTTTGGCTATCAAATTCAAGTAAAATTACCACAGCTGTGGGCCTCTAGGAACATGCCTAAAATGGACTTCCTAGCTTTCTTCTACTCTGAGATCCCTAATCTTATCTGCTTTATTCCTACTTTTTGGTTTCTGTTCATTAACCATTTTGTCTCACTTTATGTCCTGCCACCTTCCAGATACCACGTTGCAAATGCTACCATGATTGCATCCTGACTTCTCTGGGCAGATGACCTCACCAATATGTCCTGGATCCTCACTTCTCCAGAGCTCTAGCCCACTAAGGAAAGATAGAAACAGACTGGGGTTATGGATAGATCTGCCAATGCCCAAGCAAAGAAGGAATTGCAGAAGCCAGAACCCCTATCTTCTATACCCTCAAAACAATCTTGATCCATACTCCCAGTGGGGGAGAAGCAATAATAATAAGAAGAAGATAAAAGGGCTCTGAACTCTAGCTCCATTGGCACCCGGAGAGAGAAGAGAAAAAGGAGAGGGATATTTGGAGGCAGCAATGTTATTATGAGTGACTTGGAGAAGAAAAAAGGGATGAAAAGGGGGGAAAATATGTACAAATGTAGACAGATAGTAGTAGAGATGATGGTTGGTCCATGTCTACAACATTAGGGAAACTAAGGTGGCTTGCAGTAGGGAGACTGAAGATTCAGAACTCTTGTGAGAATGGTAAGGAATTACATCTCTGTTGACATTTAATTTTATAAATCAATATTAAATCACTAATAAAATTAAAAAAGAAAAAGGAAGGGAGGCTGCCCGTGAACCCTGGAGAAGCACAGAGCACATAGGAAAGATCTCAAAGTTGCTATGGCCTTCTATGTCTCTTGGTTAAGGACTTATATACCTATTGCACTGAGCACAGTACCTGACAAGCAGTAAGTACTAAGTAGCAGTGGTTAAGAACAGTATAGAATTTGTTGCAGATCATTCTCACCAGCACAGACACAAAGAGGCTCTCAGAGAAAATAAGCTGGAGCCAGAAGATTTATTGGAGCCTTGACTTCCAGCCTACCCAGTCTCAGTTCTTGACTTCTTATACATGTAGGTCTGGACAGATGGATGAGTAACCCTTCCCTCTGCTCAGAGACCTGGTTAATTTCCAGGAGGGATATCAAAGTAGTGGTTCTGTGATTGTGTTGTTGTGATCCATACATTAAGTTATTATCTGGCTTATCTACATCCAAATATTCAGGCCTTTTTCAGTAACCAACCAAACAGCTGCTTATCTCAGACAAGTGACCATTTAAGAGGACCAAGACAGTGATGTACCCAGTTGAGAAGCACACATTACAATGCTCAAGGATCCAGGTTCAAGTCCCCAGTCTCCATCTGCAGGAGGGAAGCTTCATGAGCATTGAAACAGTGCTGCAGATATCTCTCTCTCTTTCCCTCTCCATTCCCCCACTTCCCTCTTCCTTTTCCTGTCTCCATCCAAATAAATATATAATTAATTTTAATTATTTTAAAAAAGGAGATAATTTGAGGGAAGTTCAGATTCTGAGGCTGAGAAAATAAAATGATAAAAGTACCTTTTTTTTTTTTTTTCAAATCCCTCAGTGTTTTAGTGGCTTATGTGAAAGTTCTGTGAACTGGTAGAGCATGTGATTTGTTTCTTGATGACTATCGGCTAATTATAATGCAGATAAAATGGGTGCAGTGACCTTTGATAGCCAGAAGTGAACACAGTCCTTACTCCCTTATTGGAAATGGAGCTTTCTGATGAGGACAGGAGAGAAGCCAGCTTGATTGAGAGCTTCACTTGCATAGTGACAGGACATTTTCCTTCCCATCTAGCAGCTGTAGGAGTCCCACAGAGAACCTGGCTTCCCCCGCCTCTCCCTGACTTGCACTCCAAGATTCCTTCCCGTGGACCACGTGCCCTTGCCCACACCTGTGCCAGCCTCCCTTGTCCTTCCAGACCCACCTCCAACACTTGTGTGCTCACTGGGGGCTGCTCATGGGGAGCGTGGGCAGATAATTTCTTTCAATTCATCTTTTCATATCCTATAGCCCCAGGTGCTGCTTATTTTAATTTGATGGCACTTAGATATTGAAGGGATGTGATTTGTTGGAGGCTCTGTCCACAAACACTGCAAAATAACAACAAACACCTGCATTTGCTGAGGAATGATGGCTGGCCTATCATCTGAGTAGTTTACCCCGTGTATCTTAATAACAACTTCAAAAGTTCTTACTGTTGTTGTGATTTCATACTCAGAGAGAGCTATTTATTTTATTTTTACCAGAGCACTGATCAGCTCTGGTTTATGATGGTGCAGGGGACTGAACCTGGGACTTCAAAGCCTCAGGCATGACAGTCTGTTAGCATAATCATTATGCTATCTACCCCTGCCCTGAGAGAGCTATTTAATAGTGCTGGTGGCTTAGTTCTCCTGGACAGTGTGCTACTTTGCCATGTCTGCTGCCCAGTTTAGAACCCAATCCCCACCACATTGGGGGAAGCTTTAATTTTGTGTTCTATCTCACTCTCACTCACTTGCTCTTTCTTTCTCTTTCTTACTGTCTCTCTGTCTCTGTCCAAAGGGAAGAAAAGGAAGAAACACAAGGAGAAGGAGGAGGAAGAAAAAGAACTATTTTATATTCATATTCAGTCACATAGCTAAAACATGACAGAACTAGCATTTGAACTCAGAGCCCCTACCTCCCAACCTTGCTTCTGGGTTCCTCTCCTGACTGATTGCTGTTGTTGATATATATATGGCTGTGCTTTGTAGCTTTGCATCCTGGCTGTTGCTGTTCTGTTATTGTGTTGTGTAAGGGAAAGTCACACTAAACCAAAGTCCTCTCACAAATGATATTGCTAATACAACAACAGCAACAAAAGTGAAGATTAATTAAACCAGAGAGCAGGAAAAAAAAATTAATTAAGATAAAAAGGAAGAAAAAGACACAAAAACAAATAAACAAAAAGCTCCAGCTAGACTTAACCAAATCCCTCCCACTACAGAAAACACCATCCACCACCAGCCTATACAACAAAAGCAACCACAAAAGGTTAATCAAACCAGAGAGAAGGAATAAATAAAATAAAATAAAATAAAGGTAAATGAAACCACAGACAAATCTCAGCAAATACAATAACAATAATGGCAACACTATCATGGATTGGTCAAACCAGAGAGGAGAAAGAAAAAAAAAATCAATAATAAAAAACAGAAGAGCAGCTCCAAGTCAAAGGCTTTCCCAAAAGAGAACTACTTCAACCAATGTAATAACCAATAAATAAAAAATAATAAATAAATAAACAATGTAATAACCACTTCAATCCAAAGTAATAACCACAACAAAGGTGAAAGGAAAGATTGATCAAACCAGAGTGAAAGAAGAAAGAGAAAGGGAAAAAGGAAATTAAAAAGGAGGGGATATGAAGGAATAAGACCCCCAAGTTGATTCAATTAGAAATCCCCCATATAGAAAGCTAAGTGATTTTCGGTGATTAACAACAAACCTTTAGAGGACTAGATAATGAAGCACTTTCCCCCTTTTCCCAACCCAAGGACAGCAGAGAATTTCTGATTAACTAAGAATGTTACTGAAGCCCATCTTGTCCTGTAACCTTGGTGCCACGATGGTTATCACTAACCTGTCCCCTTGCTTCCTGGCGCCACATGGTAGTTTCAGAATGTTCATTCTAGGAACGTACTCATGCGACCCCCTTGAAGACCCCCACTCAGGTTCCCTTTAAAAGGAGACTAGCTCCCAGCATCTGGGTCTCTCTTCCAAACAATGGGGCCATTGCTTGGCACTCTGGCTTGGGTGGGGAGAACCCCTCAGGTCTCCCGAGGTCCCAGTGTTCTGTGTCTGTTCTGTGTCTGTACAAGTGTAAGTTTGTAATAATGGCTATTCTATGTGTTTGTGTGAATAAATACTTAAGCTTCCTCTATTTCTTTCTTTTTTTTCCCTCTATTTCTTGTGTTGGCCTCAGCTTGTCTCAGTTTGTAATGGGTACAGTCAGAAGCAAAATACCTAACGGAGGGGGGGGGGCATACCACTTTAACACAGATGCCTCCTACAGGCAAAATCACACACACACACACACACACACACACACACACACACACACACACAAACAGCCCTCTGCCAATAACCAAAAATAAAATAATAAGCTATCTATCTAATACAATAACAAACAGCCTATAAGTCAAGTCAGACTAGGAGGACAGATATCTGTCCCACCCAAACTGTCCCTTAGTACTGTTTTAGGCTGGCATTGGTGAGGCAGCTTTAGATGACTCTCCACTGCTTTCTGACAAAAGGTTCCCCTCTGGAATTGCACCTGGTGACTTTAACTCCACAGGTGTGTGGGCGCCTTAGTTTTGGCCTTATTTCCCCAAGCAGGCTGCCTCTGGCCTGGGGGCTGGGAGACTCAGGGTTTGGTTTTGCTTCCTTTTTTTTTTTTTTTTTTTTTTTACCTAGGAGGTGGTGGAGGGGATGGGGAATTGAATTTGGGACTTTGGAGCCTCAGGCATGAGAGTCTGTTTGCATAACCATTATACTATCTACCCTCTGCCCACTCCCTTTGTTCTTTAAGCTCCTTTTTGCTGGCTTATGGCTCCATTTTGTTCCCTCCTCTACAGTTTATCTTCTATAGGCATGAATATCCTGTTTCTCCTTAGAATTCCCAGGGTTTGAATCAGTTTTTCTGGAGAATCTTTCTGATTGCTGTCTTCAGGTCTCCATCTTGACTCTGCCCCCCACCCTCACCCTTCCAAAATGCTCCATTGTTTTGATGCTTCTTCAAGTACTAGCCTCAAGATTTCTTTCTGTACTTTGCCAGTTTTTTCCTGCCCTGAACCTACGCTGCAATCCTTCTGTCTTTAACCTTTGAACTTGGGGGACCTTGGTGGCCCCCAGCTGTCAGCATTTGGAATCCATTTCCCAATCAGAAAATCCACCCAGAAGAATTGTCTGTAATTTGGGTCTAGTGATGTGGCTGAGATCCCTGCTGACTGGGAAGGGGCTGGATCAGAGTGGTAATATGCAGTAAAAGGGCACCAACAAAGCAGGAATATAAATTTAAACTACTTGGGGACCCAGGTTTGAGCTCCTGCTCCCCACCTGTGGGTGGGAGGGGGGAGCTTCAGGAGCAGTGAAGCAAGTCTGCAGATGTCTCTCTTTCTCCTTCTCTATCTCCCCCTCTCAATTTCTATCAGCCCTACCAAATAAAATAAAATTTTTAAAAAAGGAAAAGAAATGAATGGGCACCAGGTACAGGGGATGCATAATTGTTGTTGTGCGCTGGCCACAGAGAAGAGAGAGAGGAGGTCTGGAGCGAAGAGGAAACACAAATCTTTATTTGCGCTGGCACCTCAGGGTTGGGTGCTAGAGAAGCAGGTTGGGCCACGTGGAGGTAGCGAAAATGGCCGCCTCACGCAGTAACCTTTCCTGAGTCTGAACACTGGAGTGAAGCGCTGGCAAGAGAACGAGGTGCGGAAGAAGAAAGGCTTTTATAGGAGCAGCTTTCAAGAGAATGGGAAGGGGGAGGAGTAACCATAGCACTCCAGGATAATAACTCTCGTGAGAATGGGAGGGGGGAGGAGTGACCAAAGCACTCCAACTATCAATGCCCTGAGGGCACAACATGGCTGAACAGGCACTCTGAGAATGTCCCAACTCTAGCAGTAGCCTGAGGGGACAAGATGGCAGATGTGACTGCATTGGCACAATTTCCCAGCACATAATGCCAGCACCAAGCCCCAGCAATAACCCTGGTGGAAATAAAATAAAATAAAATAATAATAGACAATTTGGTATTTGGTTGAAAATATAAAAGGTTTGGGGAAAATTTCTCACATTCATGCTTGATTAGTTAGTATTACTATTTTTCCCAGGGGCCTAAATGACCCCAGTGTTTAGATCATAACATGGCTTTTCTCTTGGCAACTTGTTCAAAAGTGTCTACACAGACGCAGTTAGGTGAGCAGACCCATTGACTGGTCTGATTAGTATTGTTTTTATTTTGAATGGTGTTTAGGAGGATGTCATATACTTTTCAGTGCTTTTTCAGTTTAACTTTTTTTTTCTTTTGTCTTTTCCAGTATTTCACTGTTTTGTGCCAGTTTTATCAAATAGAAGGTAATTATGGCCATGCCAGACATCCTTCCAAAACTGGTCTCCAAAGGGGGTGGGATTCATAGTGACTTCACTACCATCAAAACACAGCCAATGGCAGTGATGTATAACAACATGTATTTGCTAGGGAGAGGACAATGGAGGGACAGGACCACAAGCAACCACCTTAACTTGGAGCATCTGTAAGAAACATTTCCTCACAACTGGGTGCCTTGGCAGCCTGATTGTGCTGAGAAATGCTTGCCTCCATTTTCTCTGTGATAACTATTTAAATGCAAACCATTGCAGTGACAGAAAGTTCTATCAGGGCAGAGGGTATGAGATCCCAGGTTCAATCCCCAGCACCATCACAAAGCAGAGATGAACAGTGTTCTGGTATGTGTGTCTGTGTGTTTCTTTTCCTTTGTATTTCTCATTAAAATAAAATAAATAAATAAATTTTAAATCAAATAATTGAAATCTTATTTAAAAAAGAAAGTTCTGGGAGGGGTGGAGCCAACATGGCAGCCAGAAGCCAAGCCCAGGAACTTCTTCTCAGGCAATCTGGAGATCCCAGAGAACGCAGGGAGCTCCAGAGAACAGGATGAAAAAAAGCCATGAAAGAAATCTGTAACATATGTGAACATCTGGATAAATACTGAAGGAAAACACTGATGACCTGTGAGGTTTTGTTTGTTTGTTTGCCTCTTCCCCACCCCCAAGCTTTGAAGCCAGAGAGATTCAAGTCTTTGGAAGCTACTGTCTAGAGGTAAGCCCCCAACTGAGAGAAATAACTCATAAGACCACATTGCACATCTCAGATTCCAGCAGGGCAAAAGAAAAATGTTTACTATAAATAAGAAAGTTGTATTGTTAAAGGTATGAGGGGGAATACAGCCTCTGTCCCCCACTCTGAGAGTTTGCCATACTTTCCCAGCAAAGAATTGATAAGAGAGCGTGATTATCCAGGTAATTTAATTTTTTTTTTTTTTTTGAAACAAAACATGTTAGGGAAAGAGAGAGAGAAAGAGAAAAAAAGACAGAGAGAAGGGGACTCACTTACAGGACTGATATTCACATGTAGGTCCTGGAAGAGACAGTGAGTAAGTGTGGAGAAAGACCTGATGAATCTGGGCCAAAGAGAGAGCCCCAGACCTTTCCAAAACCCCGCCTACACCTCCCAAACCACACCTGTAATAACTCCCAGCTCTGAGTGGTCCTTTCACCAACATTCCAGCCACACCTGTAACCACTCCTATCTCTGGGTGGTCTCTCCTCCCTCAGCATTTTAGCCACACCTGAAACTACTCCCACTTCTGGGCGGTAACTTCTGTAATTGCTCCCACAACAGTATCTGCTGGAGAAGAAAGCAGACAGGCAGGCATAGCCATTGTCTGTATGTTTCCTGAAAACCAGGCAAAGATTACTGACATTGTCTGCACTCAGCTTTTAGAAAACTCAATTGATTATGATGCATGCCAAAAGAACAGTTGTTTGCTCTCTTTGCAGTAAAACCTTCAGTTTCATTAGTTCAGTAATTAAAATTTATGATAAAGTGACATAGAAGCACCCAATTTGCTGGTATCATATAGGGACACAATTTAATTATAAAAGAAAAATCAAAGATACTGGAAAGTCACCTTCAGATGATTCAGCCAACCAATTACTTTAGACCAGAAAACCTAAGAGAATAAAAGGCAAAGCTCACCATGCCAGCCGAGAAGTGAGGGTCACAATTTATGTTTCATGTGTTGAAGCACTTGGATTTGACGTGGGTCAAAGGCAGAGTGCAGGGAGCTGACAGCTATGGTGAGTCACAGACAGCATCCACTGGAGCCAGTAGGCCTGTGGCCTTGAGATAAAACCTGACAGGAATAACCACTTCAAGGGAGCAAGAGACATGTGATAGGAGGATGTGGGAGTTTGGAGGAGTGTGAGGATAAAGAAGGAGGAGGAGGATAAAGAAGATATATTAATAAGCTTTAAATTGATACTTTTTTTTCTTATCCATTTTCTTTTTAGATAGAAGAAGGGAGGGAGGGAGGGAGGGAGAGAGAGAGAGAGAGAGAGAGAGAGAGAGACTCACAGCACTGAAGTGTCCTTCAATCCTGCGGAGTCTGGGTCTGGACTTGAACCTGGGTTGTGCACATGGCAAAGCAGTACACTATCCAGGTGAACTATATTGCTAGAAAGTGAACTATTGCTTTTCCTCCATGGTGCTTCTGCAGCTTAGTTCTCTTGGGAACCCTACTGGACTTTAACCATTCTCTAAACCATGAAGAAGTACAATTTCATGTCTTCAGGACATATGGTGTAGATTACAATTTTATCTAGGTCTTTTTCATCATGTTTCCTATAGATGTCTGTCTCCTCCAAGGCAAGCAGGTGCAGCCGTGAGCATCCTGGGGACAAAATTGGTTTTGTCTCCATCCCAGCCACAGTCACAAGAACTGACAGAGTTGTGCCAGTACACATAAGACAAGAGGCAGAAATGACTGCTAGCTACAGTAAACTTCACACATGTAAGCACATATATGTATGTCCCCCACCTGCCTCACCTCTGCCTCACCTCTCTACTTCTCCCCAGGGAAGGCTGGCACAGAGACAAGACCAAGCAAGGGGTGATATGGGCAGACTATGGTCCTCCAAAGCCCCCAGTCTCTCAAGGGCCACAGAGACATAAGCTTGTCCACACCAAGTTCACCATCTGGATGCAAGAAGAGTTTTACAGTCTGAGTTTCCAGGGATTGCTGTGCTTTGATACAATTCAGCCTTCCCACAATGTCTTGCTCTTGGCCCTGTCTTCATCCATCTTGGATTTTCTACTTCCTCTTCCCAGCTTTAGAATATCTAGGGGGACTCCATGTTTTCTCCTACTTCCCCTCACAGACCACCTAATTGTAGAATAAATATTTGTTAAATAAGTGTAGGGAGGAATGAATGAAGTGCATTGGGTTATAAATGTCCTTATTTCTCATGCCCCCACCCCCACATCTAAGAAGCTTGTCTATAGGGCCCCATTCCTCACAGTTCACCATTTTCCCACACCTACTAATTTAGTTCATAGGTAGATAGATAGATAATAGATAGATAGATAGATAAACCACAGTACTGGGCCTTCCCTCAGTGTAGTGGTACCTCCCATGTTGTGTTAAGGTTCAAACCTGGGCAACACATAATAAGGCATGCACCCTACTGGATAAGCTACCTCTCTAGCCCTTAATGATTATTTTAAATGGTGATGTAAGTGTCTACAATAATAGGTTCACAGTTTTCTCTTGGGCTACAAAATCTAGGCTATTAATACCTTTTCAGCATTTTCACTAACCTCTTGCATAAACAATTGCTGAAATTCCATAATTAACAAAACCATAATGCTTGTGGTCCAGAAGTAGGACCAACCTTGAACTCTAGAATCCGTCCCTGATGATGGTCATGGGCAAAGAGCTGCTAGTCCTCTTGCCCACTCACCCCAGTTCCTTCATCTTAAATATCTTTTCTTCCTAGCCTTTCTTTAAGGCATCCAGAAATTCCTCTGTTCTACTTCATCCCACCCTCCTGCTCCTAATCTAGAACCTTCACTATAGAAGCCTCTACAAGATACTTGGTCAGATACTATCTTGTGTGGTTTTCTTTGATTTGCACTGATTGCTTCCTCTATGAACTAGAAGCAATATGAGTAAAAACTTTAGGACTGCCATCGTTCTCAGTGTCCTCCAGCACACTTGGAAGTGAGTATACCTACCCGAGTATTTGCTGAGTGGATGTGTCCAACTTGGACTAAGTCCAACTCAGGGGCCACACACATAGTGGACAAGTCTTCCATATCCACAAAGAGTATGGATCCAGGCATCTTTGTGCCAGAACACCTTGCTCCATCCACCACAAGCCTGGAAGAAATTCTTCAAGGGTTGACCAGTGCTGTGCTCCATTTTCCCTGTCAGGAGGTGGTGTGAACAGGACTTGAGGCATTTATATATTCATGTATTGACTGTAGAGCCTCAATCTCTAGCACCCATGAACCACTTCTGGGCTGCTTTTTCATTCCGAATGAGAGAAAGGAGGAGGCACCACAACATCAGAGCTTTCTCTGGTACCGTGATACTGCTATTTGGCCTTGTAACTAAGGAAAAGTTATTGTTAAAGGATTCTAGTTTGCATTAGTTTTTGTTGGGGAAGTAACTGTAGCTTGCACATACTGTTGTCTATTACTGTTGAGAAAGAAACTTTAGTTTAACATCTATTCATGCTGGAAAAGGAACAATGGTTAACTGTAAGATAGTAACTCTAGTCTGGTTCTTTCTGCATATCCTACACTGAAAAGATAAAAACCCATTTTGCAGGAAGGGCTTTTAGACTGACTCTGAGGATGGAGAGTGCTGCACATACATTAAATAGATAGAGACAATATAAGAAGTAAAGGACATTAATAATGGGGTGAGAGATTTGAGAAATTGACCTTTATTCTCCCCCTCCTGGGGGTGGAGGAATGATTTGGAGACATGCCACTACTGCCCACATTGGCCAATTAATTTTTTTTTAAATAAAGTTTAGCATTTTTGTTTCCCCTACAATTTGTGAACTATTGACTTTTCTGGAAAAGACACTTATTCTTTAATTTTGAGTGCCAGGGTTTGCCTCTGAGATATACACATGAGAAGACACGAGTCCTACCTGATGAACTCTCTCTCCAGCCTAGAGTTGGGACTTTTCAAGCAGGCAAGACCTGTCATTGTAAGGAGCAGGAGGAAGAAGACAGGTGACCAATGAAAGATGAGAAACAGAGGCTTTGCAGCAGAGCTTCTGGTTTTTCTGGGAACAGCCTGACATATCCTGGCCAGAGCTGGTGGATTGCAAACCAGGGGTGGTTCCTGTCTCTGTGAGCCAAGAAGCAACACCTGTACAAGTAGTTGGGTTGAAGTCAGTTGATCAGATCTGTGCAGGAAGGTGAAGGTGCTGGGAAATGAATGACAACACAGAAAGGGAGGTGGGAGAAGACAAGATAGGGTTCCTTCCTGTAACCAGAAGCCCATGTAGGAGCCCATGTAGGAGCCCTGAGCATGAAGTAGCAGTGGGCAGAGTGAATAGTGACATCCACTTCCTAAATCATAACAGCAGGTGCACTGACAACAGAGACTTGGACATTCTTGCATTGCCAACCAGTGTGTCCAGAAAGGTGTCATCACAGGCTCTCAAGGTGAGAGAAAGGCTGCAGCAGGAGACTGGGGTACAACACTGCAGGGGGCTCACCTTCTTCCCTTTTGCAACATTCCCTCTATCAAGAAAAATAGAACCCTCTCCCTTTTTTTTTGGTCTACTCCCCACTTTCCCTGAGATTTTGCCCCCTATTTATCTGAACTACCATCTGTCAGATAGCTGAACACATCTCAGGCCTCAGTGTGCCTCCCCCTGCTCCCCTACCCCTTACCCCCAACCCCCTGCTTAAGCCTCAAGGATATTCCAGTCTCAGTGAAGGTGGTAACTTCTCTCCTGTCTTCAGGGAAAACTGGAATCTGGGAAAGTAGAGAGGGCTACCCAGTCCCAATCACTAAGTGCAATCACTAAGTATGTGTTGAACTGGAGGCTTTAGCTTTAATGCCATAGAGGGCTTGGAGGTGAGACTATGTGGAGTTGAGCTTTGGCCAGATGCCCTGCTTGAAGGCAGATTATAAATTATAAATAAATAAAGTGTCTCTGTTCTTCTTCCTTTGCTTTGGCATGGGGTGACAAACAACAGAGCCCTGCCTGCTGGGCACAAGCCTTCTGCTTCCTCGTCCTGGGCTTTGCAGCTAACAGTTCCTGACTGAAGGCTACCAAGGGCAGTCTCTCATACACAATGCCTTTGATTATTGTTTCTGGGTCTAATTTAAGTTCATTATTCTCAGACAGCCAGACTCTCCAGTCTCCCTTGTTCTCAGGAGGATACTTTAGTGCATCCTCAGACACCAGATCTTTTTTTTAACTTATCATATTTTTATTCCTTCTTTTAAAAAGCTATTTTATGCATTTATTGGATTGAGACAAGGAGAATTCTAGAGGGGAGAGCAATTTAAGGAGGGAGAAAGAAAGAAAGACACCTATAACTCTGCTTCACTAGTCATAAAGCTTCCTCCCTGCAGGTGGGGACTAGGAGCTTGAGCCTGGGTCCTTAAGCTTGGTAACATGGGTGCTTTACCAGGTAGGTGTGCCACCATATGATCCCTAAGATACCATATCTTAAACTCACTGTTGTCCTAGGATGGGTGTGACTGCAGACCATGAAACTCGCAGCCTTAGGAATATATATATATATATATATATATATATATATATATATATATATATATTAGTCATTACTATTATTTACCAGAGCACTGCTCAGCTCAGGATTAAGGTGGTATAGGAGATGGAGACTGAACCTCGGTGTGGTCAAGAGATAATGCAGTGGATAAAGCACTGGACTCTCAAGCATGAGGCCCTGAGTTCAAGCCCTGGCAGCACATGTACCAGAGTGATGTCTGGTTCTTTCTCTCTCTCCTCCTTTCTCATTAATTAATAAATAAAATATTTAAAAAAGAGAGATTGAACCTCAGACCTTAGACATGAGGGTGTGTTTTCATAATCATTATGCTATAGGCCTGCCCTGGCACTATTCTTCAGGAACAAGCAATAGCAGGAATTCAGAGCTGCAGGTGGTTAGGTAATCTGAGAGAGAATATGCAACTGGTGGCCAAGAAGAGCAGTTCCTGCCAGGCCTGCTGACAAAGAGTGAGAAGGGGGCAGAGGGATCCCTTCTGAATGTAGGGACTGCTTGGAGCAGATAGCAACCAGACCATAATGTGAATAAGCCAATCATTCCTTGGGGTCTTTCCCAGCCTCTGCCCACTAGAGATGGAAGGTAATCCTTGGCCGCATCACAGGGGTACCTAGGGGATTGCTACAAAAGCAAAGCAGAGGGGGGTCGGGTAGTAGCGCAATGGGTTAAGCACACTGGACACGAAGCACAAGGACCAGTATAAGGATCCTGGTTCAAGCCCCCGGCTCCCCACCTGCAGGGGGGGGTCACTTCACAAGCAGTGAAGCAGGTCTATCTTTCTCTCCAGCTCTGTCTACCTCACCTCTCTCTATTTCCCTATCCAACAATAATGATACCAATATCAACAATAATAATAACCTTATAATATATTATAATAATATAACCTTATTATGCTATTATTATTATTATTATTATTATTATTAGCCTCCAGAAGCAGTGGATTTGTGGTGCAGGCACCGAGCTCCAGCAATAACCCTGGAGACAAAAAAAAAAAAAAAGCAAGGCAGAAGTCTCTCCCTCTGAGATTTGCATACCAGGTCTCTGCTTTGAGGAACAGTCTACACAACTGTAAGGATCCAGAGTCTTTCTTGAGTAAGGCTTAGAAACTACAGGCATAGGAGGATGCAGAAATTCAGTCCCAGGAGATCCCAGCAGGACTGGGGGCAGGGGTGTCTAAGCCTTCTTTGGGCTTTTAGCTCCATCCACCATAGCATGATCAGGGTGGTGCCCAGTTCCACACCTTTTCACAGCACCAAGCCATTTTGCCCACATGACATATAGCCCAGCCCAGATAAACAAAATTTACCCCCTACCACCACCCTTTTATGGGGGAAGGGACATCACAAAAAGACAGATGATCATCAAAGCACTAGTTTTCCATGTTTAGTGCCCCTACTGCCTTGACTTCAAAGTCCGAACCAGCAAGAGACAGACTACAGTTTTGTTTTTCATTTCAAAAACACACCTTGGCCTCATCTACAATGGAGAAAGTTACACTTGCCTCAACCAAGTCAACATTTTATTTCCTGGGAGTAATGTTAAAGAAAGTGTATTCTCAGAAGTCTTCCTCCAACAGCATGGGAATGCTGAATCAAAGAAAGGTACAAAGATTGCTTTAAGGCGCACAAAAGTTAGACTGGCCTTTCTTCCAGAACATTCCCTGCCCGAGATGCAAAACACCGATAACACGTCCTAGAAAAAAAGAGAGGTTTGCAGACATGGGAAAACCAGAATAGCTATCCCAGGGTCTCTGGCTCTAATAAAAGTATCACAGAAAAACATTACAGTGACTCTCCTTCATAAATACAACATATGTCTTGAATATATCTAAAATATCTCCATCTGAACTCTACAGTACAAAAATCCACTCACCAGCCATAAAAAAATAATATTTCCCCCCTATACACAAATATAATTACATGTAAAGCAAATTTGGAACACATGGAAGTGTGTGGGGCGAGGGAGAGTGCTGTTTACAAAAATCTCTTGGGATCTGGGCTATTTAAAGTCCTTCTTGTTTGGGTTATCCCTCCCTCCTTCCCTTCTTCCATTGGGGTATATAGGACACAGGCTACAAAATACAACCATCTCACAGTGCTTCATTCCGACAGAGTCCTGCGTCATGGAATGTGGGACTATTTAAAAAAATAAAATAAAATAAAATAAAATAAAATAAAATAAAATAAGCAATTGAGTATAATGGAAAGAAGATGGGAAGTGGGGAGGATTAAAGGAGGAGAGAAGGAGCAAAGGAAGGGCAGAGCTGGGTCCTAGCATAGGCTTGAATACTCTGTGGTATAAGAGGACAGTCAGGTTCCCAGGTCTCTGCTGTTACCAGCCACGTGCCACCTGTCAGCTTGGATGTGTCCTCACAAGTCTGTTTCACGGCTGGTGTCCAGACACAGGGCATACAGGGACCTCCCAAAGTCCACATTACTCTTGGCCTTGAGGTTACATTTCTCCAGGGGGCGGCTGCCTCTCCGGGAGCCTCCATCGGCAAACTCTGTGCACCCCCCAGCATTGCCCAGGGACCCCTTGCTACAGCTGGTCTTGCGCTGGCCATCCACAGGAGGCCCTAGACCCGCGTGGGGGCCACCCTGCTCGTCCTTCAAGGCGGCCTGGCCCTCCTGCTCCGTCTCCCGGTGGTAGAAGTAGTTGAAGTTGGACACGATGACGGGCACTGGCAGGGCGATAGTGAGGACCCCGGCGATGGCGCATAGCGACCCCACGATCTTACCTCCCACGGTGACCGGCCTCATGTCTCCGTAGCCCACAGTGGTCATGGTGACCACAGCCCACCAGAAGGCATCGGGGATGCTGGAGAAGTAGGTGTCCTGGTTGTCGGCCTCGGCGAAGTACACTGCACTAGAGAACAGTATGACACCAAGGAAAAGGAAGAAGATGAGCAGCCCTAACTCTCTCATACTGGCTTTGAGGGTCTGGCCCAGGATCTGCAGCCCCTTGGAGTGGCGGGACAGCTTGAAGATGCGGAAGACCCTTACCAGCCGGATGACCCTGAGGATGGCCAGTGACATGGCCTGCTGCCCGTTCTGGCCACCCCCGGACTGGGGCTCGGCCAGCTCGGTGCCCAGAGTGATGAAGTAGGGCACGATGGCCACCAGGTCAATGATGTTCATGATGTTGCGGGAGAACTCAGCCTTGCTGGGGCAGGCGGAGAAGCGCACCAGCAGCTCGAAGGTGAACCAGACCACGCAGGTGGTCTCCACGATGAAGAAGGGGTCGATCAAGGTGGGTGCCACAGTGGGGCCCGCTGAAGCGGCCCAGGCCCCGCTGGTATTGGCGCCCCTGGGGGCCCCCAGGGGCTGGGGGGGAACCCCGGGGGGGTGTCTCAGCAGCTCCCGCTCATCCCGGAACTCAGGCAGGGTCTCCAGGCAGAAGGTGACGATGGAGATGAGGATGACTAGCACGGACACGATGGCGATGGCCCGAGCTGACCCCGAGCTCTCCGGGTACTCAAAGATAAGCCACACCTGGCGCTGGAACGCCTTCTCCGGCAAGGGGCGCTCTTCCTCAGGGATGAAGCCCTCGTCCTCCCGGAAGGCCGCCAGGGCCTCGTCGCCCAACTGGTAGAAGCGGATCTCCTCCAGGAAGATGTCCAGGGGCACGTTGACCGGCCTGCGCAGCCGGCCCCCCGACTGGTAGTAGTACAGGATGGCGTCGAAGCTGGGCCGGTGCCGGTCGAAGAAGTACTCGTTGCGCAGGGGGTCGAAGTAGCGCATGCGTTTCTTGGGGTTCCCCAGCAGCGTGTCGGGGAACAGCGCCAGCGTCCCCAGCTGAGTCTCGAAGCGTAACCCCGAGATGTTGATGACCACGCGCTGCTGGTGGGGGGACCCCAAACCCGGCACCTGCTCCTCCGCCGCGCCCAGGGTGGGGTTTTCCTCCCAGTCGCGGTCCTCATCCTCCAGGGGGCCCCGGTCAACAGGCGGCAGCTCCCGGGGCAGCGGGGGCAAGGGGCGCCCCCTGGGCTCCGCACCCCCCTGAGTGCCGCCCCTCCCCGGCACCCCTGGGTGCTGCGCAGGGCCCTCGCTGAGCTCGGACGTCAGGGGTCGCGGGGGATCCGCCCGTGTGGCCTGGCCAAAGCCCTCCAGGGCTTCTCCCCCTCCTCCCCCACTTCCCCCTCCTCCTCGTTCTTCTTCTTCGCCCCCTCCTTCTCCTCCTCTCCTTCCCACTTTTTCCTCTTTCCCTACTCCTCCTCCTCCCCCTTCCTCGCCCCTCCCCGCTCCTCTTCCACCTCCGATAGTCACGGACCCGCCGTTCTCCAGTGGCACCAAGGCGATCTCCATGTCCCAGGGGCGGAGGGCATGCTGCGTCCCTGGACGCCGGCTCCCGAGCCCCCCGCTCACCCCCCCCCCGCCTGCCGGGCGCCTCCTCCTCCTCCTCCTCGCCCAGGACGGACCTCGGCGCGCCCCCTGCCTGGCCCCGACCTCTGGAGGCGGCCGCCTTGCCCTCCGCCTCTCAGCCTTGCCCTCCGCTGGCAGCCGGTTACCAGGCAGCGGAGCCTCCTCCCAGATGCAGCGCTGGGCTCCCGCGCCCCCGCCCCCCCCCCCCCGCACGCCCTGCCCGCCGCCTCCCGGTGGCCGAGTCTCTCCAGAGGGCGCAGCTGGGGCCCCGGCGCTGGAGGGCGGGCGCTGGGAAGGGCGCAGCCTGGCCCTGGAAGTGGGGGGGGGGGTGGTGGTGGTGGTGGTGGAGGGATGGAGAAACAGGTTGTATGGAGAAAGCAGAAACTCCCAAGGCAACCAGGGGACATCAGCCCTGGATGGCAGTGTTGGAGGTCAGTTTAGGGAAAGCAGCACCCCACCCCTGCACCCTGCAAGAAGCCTGGAGAAGGCCCAGAGGCAGAGCCAGAAGCCTAGTGTGTCTGTATCCTGTCTCAGCACTCCCTCCCTCACTGACTGCAAAGGCCACAACATGCAGATGGAGGCAGAGGTGACACCTGGAGACCAAGACTACAGCCTCGGGGTCTGGGACTCAGGAGACAGACTATATAGAATTTGGAAGACCAGAAAGCTCCCGGTCTCTGCCACCACCCTCTACACGCCTACATGGTTTGCACTTTCTTCCCTTCTGTTCTTACTTTCTCCCACTAAATGCGCATCTCCCTCCCTGAAACATAACTGTCTCTCTCGAGATTCTTCCAGGTAGGAGTCAGTCTAGAACCTCACGGGATGGAACTGGGGGGAGGGTCCCAGTTAACTGCTCCCTCCCTGTCAATAGCAGGTCTCCTGGGCGAATGGCCCCGGTAGGCTTTACAGCTTTTCATGTGGTTCTTGGTTATGGTTGGGGAGAACTGTGGATAGTAGGGGCTAAGCTGAGCAGCCTGGAATTTTAGACCTGTGAAATGCACACCTCCTGGCCAGGAGGACTGTCTCTCCAGTCTTTCCACTGAACCTCAAAAAGGTGCCATACTGGTATTGAGGAAAGTGTCCACCCCCAGCTGGGCTGGTCACACCACCCCTGGTCTCTCTCTGCAAATCCATTTGCAAACCCCCTACTGAGAAAGGGGAGGTGGGATTAAGATGTGCTGGTGAGAGCTGTTCCCCCCTGAAGAGGCTTCCAGCTATTGCAAGTGGTGGGAACAAACTTGAGAAGGTTGGAGAAGTATAGGTTCATGTTTCATTGTTATTTGTTTTCACCAGAAAACTGCTCATCTCTGGTTTACAGTGGTGCTGGAGATTGAACCTGGGAACTAGGAGCCTCAGGCATACATATCTATTATGCTGTTTCCCCTACCCCAGGCTTTTTTTTTTTAATGGGTATGAGGGTGGATGTGAACTTGCAATGTGTGAATGTTGACTTGTACACACTGCCAGTCGTCCTTCTAGATCTTCTAGATGTGTGTGAATAAAAGGCAGTACAAATGCAAACCCTAACCCTGTGTAGGCCTTGCTGTGGCTGCAGGGCTTTGCACCTCCTTCCTGAGCTCTACCCACCCTGCTTTCTGTCTTGTGGGTTTCTATTCTCATCTGGCTCCAAGGTTGCCAGTCAAGCTCAGGTCTGTCCCTGGAGATCCCATTGTGCTGGTGTAGTATGAGCTCAGAGACCTGTGGCTGCCTAGTATTGTTTACTGACTCATGAGTCTTATAAACCTTGGGATGCCAGAGTGGTTCATACACAGTTGCCTGGGGCTCTCTAAGGAGAAGAGTGCCCTGGACTTGTCTCCTAGGACCTCTGGGGCCATCTGCTCTCTACAGAGTCAGTTTACAACACAAACAGTTCCAGAAAAAGCACTTTAGCCAGGTCTCCATGGACATAAAATTTTCTTCAATCTACTTTCTTGGCAGCTGAGCCTATCAGGGGTCAAGGGACCAAGGCAGAACTCTGCTGAGGGCAGTTTCTGCCCTCAGTCTCCCCCACTGAGGGAACCCAGGATTGGTCAGCTCTGCTTTGCAGTCTCAGTGACTGCCCCCCAACCCCCAGCCTTCTCCTTCTCATCTTGCCTTTCAAAGGTATCAGGCCAGCTTCCTGGGTTGAAGGATTTTCTTGCTGAATGATACACATTTTTTGTCTTTTTAAAAATTACTTCCCAATAAACCTTACATGTCCCATTCCACTTCATTTCCTTCTTTGCAGAGGACATAGCTAGCATAGCATGTAACAGTAAACTGTTTTCTTCTCCACCTAAGTCTGAGAAGTGAGCTCTTCCATAGCTTTTTTAAAAGTACTTTTTTGTTTATTTATTTAATAATACAGATACATAAAGAAAAAAAAAAGAGATAAAGAGGGACCAGAGCACTGCAGCTCTGGCTGTTGGTGATGTTAAGGATTAAACCTGGGACCTCAGAGCCTAAGGGATAAAAATATTTTTGCAGAACCATTATGCTATTTATCTCTCCAGCTCTTTCATAGTATTTCATAATGGGCATCATTTGCCACCAAGAAGATGGTTCAAATGAAGAATCAGGCTGGAGTGGGCTAAGAACTCTTTTTCAGTCAAGTCCCTGGGGGGGATGCTGCAACCTTAGTCCAAAGATCACATTTTGAGGTGCAACTTCAGCTTAACTCCCAAATAATGTCTTCAGAAAGATGACTCTCACCTAAATATATACTTCCCAGTAAGGAGCTTTGCAGAAGAGAACAAATGAAAAATGTCTTAATTCACAAGATGGGCTCTAGCATGTCAGGAGAGGATTTGTACATGTGTATAGAACCAAGGTGAAGAGAAGAATATTCAGGAAAGCCTAGCATTGAAGGGGAGGAGAACTAGACTGGAAGAAACCAGAGAGAGAAGAGGATTAAGAGAGGGGATCCTCAATATCATCCTTCCTAATCCAACTGAGTAGATATATTTATTGAGTGCCTACTAAGTGCAAGGATCTGGGACTATACTGGTGACCAGAAGCAGACTTACTTCCTAATCTACTGTAAACAGGAAATTGATCAATAAAAGCTGCAACACCCAGGGTGCAAGAAAATAGTTTATTGGCGCCAGACCCAGAATAGCTCACACTATAATATTTTCTGGGCCTTGAATCTCTGTGAAGTTTCTCTTTTATACCATAACACAAGCACACAAAGAGAGACTGGGTAATGATTCACAGTTCAGGGCTGAGTATGCGTGGACTGTAAGAGAGAGAGATGGGTAGTAAAAAGTTGACAGCTTAAAAGCCCTCAAGGCCATGGGGATTAAGCTTGGAATTTATAGGTGTCCTTTAGACCTCATCCAAATATTTGCAATTATTTTTATATCCAATATCACTATGTGGAGTGAAATTCTGGAGAAGGCAAAAGGCATGAAACTAATTTACATTGAGCACTGAATTACCTATTTTTTGGCAGCTTAAGTGCTTCCTGCAGGTCCTGGACCAATTTACTCATTCCCTTTTTTTTTTTTTTTTTAATCTCCGAGAGGGAAGGAGAGACACCACGACACCACAGCACCACAGTTTTCCAGAGTGTTATAACGCTGCCATGTGGTACGGGAACCTGGGTCCTGCTTATATAAGGCACATATATGCCCTATTGGGGAGCTATCTTCTTGCCCTACTCATTACAATTTCACTCTTCCAAATATAGGGTATTGTTAGAACAGTGGGGGAATCTGACCCCAGCTAGCACCCAGTAAAGCTTTTTGCAGTGATGATGGTGAAGGCAAATTATTCCAGGGGAATAGGAAGAATCTTTCCCAGGGTCCCAGGGGAAAGGGACAAGGGTGGTTTGAGTCAGAGAACTAAAGTTAATGTGCTTGCTTGACACAGAAGGTTCAGAAAGAGCTCTGTGAAACTGAACTAGAGTGGTGGGGGAAGCCAGGTCATGAGGAGCTTGAAAGAACTTGTTCCCAGTAGGAGGCAATAATTTCTCCTTCCTTCCTTCCACCGTCAGATGCTTTGTATCTCTGTTAAAGCTATTGTGCACATGTTGCTATTTTAGCTCTGCCTTGGCCTCTTCTTTCCCCCCATTCCCACTAGGATGTACCTTTACCTTTGTCTCTGTATGTGTATTAAATCTATCCATTTGTTTATATATCCATCCATGGGAGGCAGATACATTTTTGTTTATTGTTATTTATTTACTGGACACAGCCAGCAATTGACACAGAGGCGGAGAGACAGAGAGACACCTGCAGCACTGCTTCACCACTTGTGAAGCTTTCCTTCTTCAGGTGGGGGCAGGGGGCTCGAACCTGGATCCTTGTGCCTGTAACATGTGTGCTCAACTAGGTGCACCACCACCTGACCCCTGCGAGGCAGATGCATTGTAAGATGAGAGACAGATAGATAGATCTTTAAATGAAGTACATACTTCTCCCTTCCAACGTTTTCCTTACCACACCAGCTATTGCAGCTTGTCCATTGTGAATTTCATTAAATATGTATTGAATTTTATTGGGCTAAGGAAGTCAAATCTATCTATGGAGCAGGCAGGGAACAGAATGTGAGAGACAGAACTGAAAGGTGATTACAGAGATTAAGCAAATACCCAAAGGGGAGGTGAAGACAGGACCTAACCAGAAAAAGTAGTAAGACCCATTCAGGGACTTGGGAGACAGCATAATGGTTATACACAGAGATTTTTTTTTTTAAGATTTTGTTTATTTATTAATGGATAAAGGAGGATATAGAGATAGAACCAGTTATCACTCTGGTACATGTGCTGCCAGGGATTGAACTTGGGACCACATGCTTGAGAATCCAACACTTTATCCATTGCACCACCTCCAGGATCACAACACAGAGATTCTTATGTCCGAGGCTCCAAGGTCTCAGATTCAATCCCCAGCACCCTAAGAAGCCAGATGTTAGCAGTGCTCTAGTAAAATAATAATAATTATTATTATTGTTATTATTATTATCTAATTAAAATTAAACACCCATTTAGATGACTAAAGGAGGAAAGGGGCTTATTTCAGATTGCTTTGTGACCCCTTGTTCAGGTTCACTGCATTTCTATAACAATAAAAACTGCCTCAACTTTGCAAAGGAAAACAACCATGGATAAAGACAACTGAATAGGGACTGGCTTATGGTGGTGCTAGGGACTGGACTTCAAAATTTGAAGCCTCAGGCATGAGTTTATTTTCAGAACTTTTATGTTATCTCCCCAACCCTGAATCTTTTTTTAAAAGAAGGAAACTTATTATTAGGTCCTTGATAGACAGGGTTTTATTACTGAAGACTACAAATAAACAACTCTGTGGTAAATTACCATTAAATAATACATTGCAAGAATATACCATTGAGTAATGATTGGTAATAGAGTATTAATCAGCAAAAAAAAGGAAAGCTCTCTCTTATCTAATCCTCTCTCCCAGATGCTGTCCCCTTACAGATTGGCAGTGAAAAAACAATTTAATGAGAGGAGTAGCTGTCCTTCCTTTCCCTACCCTCCCTTCTCACTTGACCCTCACCTCTACAACTTGGGAAGGAAGCCCTGGGCAGGACCTTCCTTTGGTAGAAGCAGAGAAGGCAGAGTGAAGCAAAAGATACTCACACAAAACAAATGTTTGTGTGTGCTGGAGGGCAGAGGGAGAAAAAGTGGGCTTGCTATGGTAAGAGGAGACCCAAGGTCAGAGAAAAGGGAGAGAGATTATGCTTCAATTGACCCAGATCCTGAGGGACACCACAGGCAGGCTACTAGGATTTTCTGTTTAGATGATTAAAAAAAAATAGACCATTCACAAATAAAAGCTCACATCTGGAGCTTGTTTTTTTTGTTTATTTGTTTTTTATTCCCTTTCTATATATGCCAGGAATAAATTTGTTAGTGGATTCAGTCCATGTCCAGAGACCAAACACGGAGAGGAAACTGACGGAGCTAGAGAGCAGCTGGGGGACAGGGCTGTCTTTCTCCCTCTCCCTTTCTCACTTTCTCCTTTGACACTGATGGAGTGTCGATGCTTTGTGACTGTTTTTATTATTTTCTTTATTTCATACAGATGAATCAGCTCAGTCAGTCAGAGAAAAATTCTATTTTCCTTTCTTTATCCTGTCTGTTTTTAGTATATATATATATATATATATATATATATATATATATATATATCTTATTTGTTATTTGATAAGACAGAGAGTAATTGAGAGGGAAGGGGTAAATAGAGAGGAAGAGAGACCCGCAGCACTACATCACCACTTTTGAAGCTTCCTCTCTGTAGGTGGGGACCAAGGGCTTGAGCACATATTCATGGTAACGTGTACTCAACCAGGTGTAGTACCTCCCTTCCCCTTCCTTTTATTTTAATTGCCACTTTTGGGGATCATTGCCTGCAAAAGGATCCACCACTTCTGATATATATATATAATTTTTTATTTAATAGGACAAAGAATAAATTGAGAGGGGAGTGACAGATAGTGGGAGAAAGAGTAAGAGGCACTTGCAGGACTGCTCCACTACCCCTAAGGCTTCCCCCCTAAAGTTGAGGACTGGGGGGCTTGAACCTGGGTCCCTGCACATGGTAGCATGTACATGCAACCAGGTGTGCCACTGCCTGCCCCCCTTATTTTACACTCATCCCTTCCTGCCTCAACTCATGTCACTGTGGAATCATTCCTATTATGCAAAAGTCTTCCTATTATGCAAAAGTCTATTATGCAAAAGTTTGAAGCTGGGAACCAACAACTACATTTGTTGTTAGGATTTGAGATATTTTAATTGTTTTCTTAATTTTCTCAATAACAATTGCATTTCCTATTTCCTGACTCTTTGCTTATGCCCCTAACTCTGAAAGGCATTAACTGAGCACATTGTTAATCCATAAGATCTCTAGCTAAATCATTGTCTCCACTGCATATAAATCTTGATGTAGTTTGGGTTCACATTAGGACATATAAAGAGTAATGTAAGTTCTAGGATGTGGGTGATGATGCACCTGGTCAAACACACATTACAGTGCACAGGGACCCTGGTTCAAGCCCCTGGTCCCCAATTACAGGAGGGAAGTTTCATCAGTAATGAAGCAGGGCTATAGGTATCCCTCTTTCTCTTCCTTTCTATCTCCCCCTTCCCTCTCAATTTTTCTTTGCTTCTATCCAAATAGATAAATAAATACAAATAAAACCATTAAGCTATCTAAGACTGTTTTATCATTATCTATTCTAAGTCTGGAGAAAAACCCATGTTCACAACATAATCCATACAGGCCAGGGTAACAGCAGTGTTAGCAAATCCTCTTTTTCCCAGACTTGACAGTATGACAGTGTGGTACGGACTACTTGAGGGCTCCACCGGGTTCAGTGTGACTGAGTCTGGATGCAGAATGGCATTTGGAGACTTGTTTCTTAAAGCCAGGCTCATGAACCAAAGACAAGATGGAGGAGAAGCTTCTAGAAATTGCATGCTAGAGAAAAAGGTACACTCTTGTACTACTGGTGGGGAGGGTGTAAATTGGTCCAACCCTTATGGAAGACAGTCTGAGTGGGATTTTTCAGAACACTAGAAATAGACCTACCATATGACCCAGTAATCTCTCTCTTGGAGATTTATCCAAAGGAAACAAAAATGCCTATCAGAAGAGATCTATGTATATTTATGTTCATAGAAGCAAAGTTTGTAATCATTAGAACCTGGAAGTGGGCTGGGTGGTGGCGCACCTGGTTGAGCGCACACGTTACAGTGCAAAAGAACCCAGGTTCTAGCCTCTGGTCCCCACCTGCAGGGAGTGGTGAAGCAGGGCTGCAAGTGTCTCTTTGTCTCTCTTCCTCTCTATCTCCCACTCCCCTCTCAGTTTCTGTCTGTATCCAATAATAAATAAACATATTTTAGAACCTGGAAGCAACCCATATGTCCAAGGACAGATGAGTGGCCAAAAACTGTGGTATATATATACTCAATGGAATATTTCTTTGCTGTTAAAAATAATAAAGTCTTTTCCTTTGTGTTATTGTGGATAGAACTGGAAGACATCAAGTTAACTGAGATAAGCCAAAAAGAGGATAAATAATACCAAATGATCTCACTTATAAGTGGGGCCTCATAATTAGGGACAGGGAGAGAACACAAAGTGAAGTATGAACTGGGCATAGTGTTTTGCATCAAAGCAAAGAACTCTGGGGAAAGAGGGTGAAGGGTGGAAAAGAATTGTGGGGGCCAGGTGCATAATAAAATTATATGCATGTGACAGTGACTGTAATGTAAAGCATTAACTCCCTCAATAAATGAAAGAAAGAAAGAAAGAAAGAAAGAAAGAAAGAAAGAAAGAAAGAAAGAAAGAAAGAAAGGGAGGGTGGAAGGAAGGGAAGGAAGGAAGGGAAGGAAGGAATGAAGGAAGAAAAGAAAGAAAGAAGGAAGAAATAAAAGAAAGGAAGAGGGAATCAGGCGGTAGCGCAGCGGGTTAAGCGCACGTGGCGCAAAGTTCAAGGACTGGCGGAAGGATCCCGGTTGGAGCCCCCAGCTCCCCACCTGCAGGGGAGTCGCTTCACAGGCAGTGAAGCAGGTCTGCAGGTGTCTTTCTCTCCCCTTCTCTGTCTTCCCCTCCTTTCTCCATTTCTCTCTGTCCTATCCAACAACAACAACATCAATAACAACAATTAAACAACAAGGGCAACAAACGGGAAAATAAATAAATATTAAAAAGAAAGGAAGGAAGGAAGAAAGAAAGAAAACAAAGTCATATCCTCACTGGACCTGAGCCTCTAAGGGTGGAAGACAGGATGGTATTTCAGCTTATTCTCCAAGCAATTCTAATGGGAACCAAATCACTATCCCAAAGGGCATTTCAGAGTACTTTTCTCTTTCTTCTTTCCTTTTCTCTTTTTTCCTTTTCTTTCCCTTCCTTTTCTTTTCTTCTTTTATTTTCTCTTCTCTTCTCTTCTCTTCTCTTCTCTTCTCTTCTCTTCTCTTCTCTTCTCTTCTCTTCCCTTCCCTTCCCTTCCCTTCCCTTCCCTTCCCTTCCCTTCCCTTCCCTTCCCTTCCCTTCCCTTCCCTTCCCATCCCTTCTTTTCCATGCCTTTTCTGTTTTAGCCACCAGGGATATCAGCGAAGCTCACTGCCTACACAACTCTACCACTATCCCCTGCAGTTATTTTTTTCTCCTTTTTTCTTTCTTTTTGAGAAAGGGTGAGAGAAAGAGAGAAAATAGCAAACATCTGTGGCACTACTCCACTATTTGTGAAGCTTTCCCTGCCCCCATGCAGAAAGGAACCAGGGGCTTTCACATGGTAATGTGTGTGTTCTACCAAAAGAGCTACCACCTGGCTTCTAATTCAGTCCTTTTACTGGGTGCTGCAGTGTAGAAGCAGTTCAGGGACAAGAAATAAGTTCTCCCGGTCTTTTTGGAAGACCTTGGGATTTGAACTGAGGTTGACCTAGGCAAGGTACCAGTAATACCTTGTTCTTAACTTCTGTGTTACAGGGCCCTCAAGCATGTACAGTTTCATTGCTAGGTAACTTTTTCATTGTGTGTGTGTGTGTGTGTGTGTGTGTGTGTGTGTGTGAGAGAGAGAGAGAGAAGAGCATAGTAACAGGGTTTCCTCTAGTACCTTCCATGTGGTACCGGGGTTTGAATCTGGTCTAGAGGATGGCAAGGCATGCACCCTAGCTAGTGAGCTATTCCTGCAGTCATCAGCCTGTCTGGATCTCAGCTGCTTCCATCAAACAAGCACAGACAGCACCTACTTTTGGTATTTTCTCTAAGGCCAATATCCGGCACATCATAAGCTCACAGTTGAATTGGCACTCAGTACTGTTGTTTTCGCTGGGCTGGCTTCATGGGCGGGTAACAGATGACCAGGGACTCATGGTTGAGCTGTAAGCAGTATCTCTTTATTCATGCAGGACGCAGCACAATCTAAACCGAGCTAAGCTAAAACTAAAAACTACAAACAATCTTGTCCTTATAAATATACTAGCCCAGTAGGGTGGGAACAGGATGCGACGCAGAGAGGGTGGAGAAAAAAGTGACTGGTGAAAATCAGGGTATGACAAGGAGAGGGGACGGAGCAGGCAAGAATTCTACCACTGAACCACCAATGCCCTGGAGGGAGGGTGGTGCTTGTTAACAGCGGTTATGTAAATAGAATACAGTGTTATGTAAATAGAATGCAGTGTTAAGCAGGGGGGATTTAAACCAAATGAAACAGAAGGGGTTTTTAGAAGCATACCAACACAGTACCACTCTTCTGTGTGATCTGACAGCTGGTATTACACTGAGATCCTTTCTCACCTACATTAACTGTCACTGGGCACCAGTGGGGTCACATCCTGAGAAGCCTTTCACTTTGTAGACCCAGTGATGTGGTCATGGACTCCCATTTTAGTACATAAGATCCCAAGATGTTTTCCTCATCATCCCAGATGCCCTAAAACTTTCATCCTCTGGCCCCTGATCTTCCTGCTAACAATCATTTCTTATTGCTGCCCTAACAAGCTACCCAAACTTATTGACTTAAAACCACGTAAATTCATTATCTTATCATTCTAGGGTGTCAGCAGGGTTAATTCCTTTTACTAATTAATTAATTAAATAAAAAACTTCTTCCAGCTTTGGTGTGGGCCTAACAAACAGGAAGCTTATTATAACATGGGTTATTTAGGCACATAAAAACCGTAGCAGCTAAATAGGCAAATGGGGAAAGGGTGGTTAGCCATGATGGCGGGAAGCCATGAGTCCTTATGCTAGTTGCCAGTGCTCGGCTACCTGTGTTCAGGTTCTGGGGGAAGCAACATGGTGGATCTGGGAAGAAGGAGAGCAGGTGAAGAGCAGCAGAAACAGAGACCCTGGTTCCTGCCAGACACTTGTTTAAATAAGTTCTTATGCACCCACAGTTCTTTGTGGATTTGTGTAAATTAGGTTGCCATCATTCATATGCCAGTTATGCTCATGTCCCATAATTCATTTTTCGCTCCGTGAGCTGAGTTCCTAACTAGTATTTTACAGAATTCCTCACCTTGCTGTCCTCAGTTTCTAGAGGCCACCAGCATTCTCTGACTTGTGACCCTCTGACTCATCAGTAAAGTCAGTAATTACCTCAGTGAGAACTTTGCTTCCTTTGTCACAGCTACTTCTCTGGCACTTTTGACTCCCTCCCTCACACTTCAAGTCTCTTGAAATCTCAATGGATTCACTATGGTGTCCCAGGATACATTTACTATTTCCTTTTTAAAAAATTTTATTTATTTCATTTTAATGAGAGAGAGATACAGAGAGAAAGATATACAGAGAAAAACCAGAGCAGTGACCAGCTCTGGCTTATAGTGGTGTTGGTATGCTTCAAATTCTGCTTCTAAAACCCCTTCTGTTTCATTGGTTTAATCCCCCCTGCTTAACACTGTATTCTATTTACATAACCACTGTTAACTAAGCACCACCCTGCCTGCAGGGCATTGGTTTAATCCCCACTGGTTCATGATGTCTTTTTGCTCCGCCCCCTCTCCTAGTTCACCCTGATTTCCACCAGTCTTTTTTTGCTCCACCCTCTCTATGTCACATCCTGTTTCCACCCTACTTGGCAAGTATATATAAGGACAGGATTGTGATTAGAGATAGCTTAGATTGTGCTGCGTTCCACATGAATAAAGACTGAACTGTGTACCACTCAGCCATGAGTCTCTGGTCGTCTCTCTCTCCCGCCCACAAAGCTAGCCCGGATAGTGGTGTTGAGAAGTGAAACTGGGGCATTAGAATGTCAGGCAGAGAAATCTTCTGTGTAATAGTCATGCTGTCTTCTGGCCCTACAGTTGCAATTTCACTATTTTACAATCCTTCATATCATGACAACTGCAATGTCTCTTCAGCCAGGTAAGCAGCATGTTTATAGCTTCAAGATATTAACCATACATGCAGAAATGGACAATTGCAGCTACTTTGGGTTTTGCAAGTAAAGAATTGAAGATTGATGCAGAAAATTATTTTATTTTTAGTTTACCAGAGCACTGCTAAGCTCTGGCTTATACTGGGAGCTGAACCTGAGATGTTTGGTGCTCAGGCATAAAAGTCTTTTAGAGGGGGGTGTGTGGTGGGGGTGGATGTTGGCACTTCTGTTTAAGCACACACATAGTGTGCAAGGATATGGGTTCAAGTCCCCATCCCCACCTGCAGGTGAAAGTCTTCACAAGTGATGAAACAGTGCTACAAGTGCCTCTTCTTTCTCAATCTCTGCCATCTGATATCCATCAGAAAGAAAGATTGACATCTCAGGCTTGGTGTCTCTGGATACAGTTCAAAGGGAAATGTGTCATGGTGGCACTGGTTGCATTGATTTAGTTGAGGTCAGCAGAGGCAGTATCACAGGGTAGGTGATGAAGAGGAGAAGCATAAAGAAATAAAGACAAAGTCCCAGAGGTTCTAGGGCTGGGAGAAATACAGATTTTAAAAAGAATGGGGAAGGCTCCTTGTAGTTTTACAGTTGAAGAAGGCAATGGATTATTATTATAACCAAGTTATTTGGTGCTTGGTTTACTTTGAAAGTCCCATGGTTAGGATTTACTGTACCATATCTGATATTACCATTAT